>NW_026099575.1:19737980-19788583 GCF_025091365.1 Daktulosphaira vitifoliae | reverse complement strand
AGATATATATAAAAGTGTCAGACCTTCCGGAACATTTTCAAAAGTTAAGTTGAAAAAGTTAATTTTTTGTGAAAAAGTTCTCATTTTAAATCCCCCCCTGTGGGCAGAAAAAAGGTCAAATTTACAAAAAAATCATACCAAATAATAGGTAAAGACATCAAGCATCTATATAAAAAAAATTTATATTGATATGTTCATTTTTGAAAAAGTTACGGCAGTTTTTAGTAAAAAAAATTGAAAAAATTTCGAAAATTAGCGATTTTTAAATTTGTAATTNAAAAAAAATTAGCGATTTTTAAATTTGTAATTTTTTTGGAGGTTTCCCCCATTTACGGGGAACGAGGGAAATTTTTTCAATTTTGAAGGGTAATGTCTTCGACTAGATACGATTTGTGATCTTTTGACGTATCGTTGAAAGAAATCCGTTCGGTGAGAGCTGAGAATAAGTGGTAACAGACACAAAAAAAAAAAAAAAAAACATCATAGTAAAACCAATACCTTCTCTGCGTCGCATGGAAGCTAAAAACGCTATTCTGGGAAAATTACTTAGCGTGCTCGGATTTTCAAAATTTTTTCTTACAACGAAAGTACTCGGTCACCAGACTCCGGGAAAATTATTGGCAAAGGTCGGAAAATTTTTGCCGCTCGCCCGAGAGCATTTTAAAATTTTGACCGTTTTCGAGAAAAACGCTCGCTGACGCCAGCGTTTTACGACTTAAGGATTGAAATTTTCATCAGACCCGCCCAATGACATTCCTGAGATATGATAAAAAAATCAATTCAATCCGTTTATTTTTGACCGTTTTACGAGGTTTTTTTTTTCATGCGCTCGAGACGCCAGGGCGCGCCGCCCGAAATTCTTGTGACACTTTACGACATGAAAACGATTTTTTTTACGATTCGCAATCATATCACGGCGTTCTGTACGTGCCGAGGAAGCGACAAAAATCGGAAAATCCCAGATCCGACAAAAACTCTGGCCGCTACGAGCGTTTGAAATTCATCAAATTTTAACGGAAAATGACGATTTTTCTGTTTGCTAATAATACACATGTACGCGTCCTATTATATCTTATTATATAATAGAACAAGGAAAAAAACGCTTTTCTGGGAAAATTACTTAGCGTGCTCGGATTTTCAAAATTTTTTTTTTCAACGAAAGTACTCGGTCACCAGACTCCGGGAAAATTATTGGCGAAGGTCGGAAAATTTTTGCCGCTCGCCCGCGAGCGTTTTAAAATTTCGACCGTTTTCGAGAAAAACGCTCGCTGACGCCAGCGTTTTACGACTTAAGGTTTGAAATTTTCATCAGACCCGCCCAATGACATTCCTGAGATATGATAAAAAAATCAATTCAATCCGTTCATTTTTCACCGTTTTACGAGCTTTTTTTTTTTCATGCGCCCGAGACGCCAGGGCGCGCCGCCCGAAATTCTTGCGACACTTTACGACATGAAAACGATTTTTTTTACGATTTGCAATCATACCACGGCGTTCTGTACGTGCCAAGGAAGCGCCAAAAATCGGAAAATCCCAGATCCGACAAAAACTTTGGCCGCTACGAGCGTTTGAAATTCATCAAATTTTAACGGAAAATGACGATTTTTCTGTTTGCTAATAATACACATGTACGCGTCCTATTATATCTTATTATATAATAGAACAAGGAAAAAAACGCTTTTCTGGGAAAATTACTTAGCGTGCTCGGATTTTCAAAATTTTTTTTTTCAACGAAAGTACTCGGTCACCAGACTCCGGGAAAATTATTGGCGAAGGTCGGAAAATTTTTGCCGCTCGCCCGCGAGCGTTTTAAAATTTCGACCGTTTTCGAGAAAAACGCTCGCTGACGCCAGCGTTTTACGACTTAAGGATTGAAATTTTCATCAGACCCGCCCAATGACATTCCTGAGATATGATAAAAAAATCAATTCAATCCGTTCATTTTTCATCGTTATACGAGCTTTTTTTTTTTTTTTTTATTATTAGATACATGAAATAATAAAAAAATTACCTAATAATATGACTCTAAAATATTTAGGTGTACTCCTAAGGTATCTTTAAATACCATGCTATTAGTAGACTTGTATACTTGCATAAAATTTAAACAATATTGACATGCGCAAATCAAAATAATATTCTACTAAAAACTATGCGCGTGGATTTTTTTGAAAATAAATTTTCTCATCTTCGCGAATAATTTTCCTAGAATAACTTCGTCGAGCTCTTTCATTAAAAAAAAATGCTTGAAGACCGTACGTCGTTAAGTAATTTTTCCAGCATTGTTTAATTTTTCAATATTGTATAATATAATAAGATATATATATATACTACTATGTATTTCAGTTATTCAATTTAACTACAACCAAACTAAAAAATTGTTTTTATTATAGATTAAATTTTAATTTATAAACATAAGATAATCAATCAATATTTTTTTTACATTTTTAGTAATGTATTTTATACAAAACGATACGATTCCCGTTAAAAATCTTGGAGATAACTTGCCAGCACAAGAACCAAAATTATCTACTTTGGGGCCATCAGTATTGAGTACGGATCAAAAAATGTATCCTGAAACATCATGTGAATATAGAAATACAAATCATAATTTAGGAAAACGTGTGTATGGTAGAGCCAGAGCTTCATTAAATTATAGCTCTTTTTATATATTTTGTGAAGATTTTCGCAAACAAGTCGATTTTTTATATTCAAATAAAACAGAAATATATCGAAAAAACTTGTAAGTACATAATTTATGTTTAATTTTGATTTGTAAGGTGATTTATTTCCTTTTAGTGCCATAACTAGCATATTTAAGGAATTAGACCCACGAGTTAAAAAATAAGATATCTTAAAGTATGAAATTACTTGTAATGATTCAATGCACAAATGATAATTGCACGCATACTTTTAAGCTTATTAAATCGTTATGGCATTATAAAGTATTTTCAAGTAACTCTTATACATATTCATATATACATAAATTTACTACTTTGTAATGTCACTAAGATAAAAGTATATAAATATGTAACTACAAAATGTTTGGAAAATCCAAATTTCAAAAATAAAATTAAAATTTTGGATATTCAAGTGTTACCTTTCATTTATGTTCACTAGAAAAAGTATATGATAACGGCATAAGTTATTGGCTTAAGTACCAGTTTTTTGTTCATTTAAAGACGAATCAAAAGTGGGAAATGCACATATTTTTTACTCTTAAAATAGACTAAGATATATTTAATATAAAAAATGATTAAACTGGGGAATTTTTAATGACTGATGGTATTATTTCAAATTTATTTACATAAATTTTAAGAAATTTAAAAAAATTTTAAGTGCTTGGCATTAACTGTTCTTTATTTTATAGATTTGCATATTTTAAATTTTGTATATTGTTCAATCAGTAAAGAAACGGGTTTCTATTATTCTCATTGTTTGTAACAATTGACCTGTTTCTTTACTTACTAAACACTCAGTATACCTACTTTACTACATTAATGATGTTCAAGTTTTAGTCATTTACAATGCGATATGATTAAACCAGTAGATAGCGCTTTAAAAATAGTATTTTAATTTTAAGAAAAATAAGTTTTTGGACATTCTAACGTAAATCTACAAATTGCTAATCATCATACATGATAATTATAATATGTGTAAATATTATAATTAATAAGATATCATAATGTATAAAAAATCACTCTATAATAGTTCTTCTTACTATAAATATTAATACACTTAAAATTAAGGAAAATAATTAACATAACTTACTAGTTTTAGTTATTAAATTACTGAAGAGTAACAAATAGAAATATAGAAGATTAGCGCTATTCGATAAAATCATTTAAGGTACAGTTAAAAATTTGAAGTTGAGATTAGATGTGTTGGTATTTAAGAAACTCGTGTTTAAAATATTTGTCAGATGACATTTCAATATTCTTGTGTAAAGTATAAACATTTAAGAAAATACCTTTTCTACACATTATTATAATTTTAAACAAGTGTCTAATACAAAAATTCGTGTCTCTATTGAGTTTATATTAAAAGTTATCACAAAGAATAGTCACATAAATACATCAATTCTATAATAATTAAAGCTAAGTTAATAATTGAAAAAATTTTTAAAAATAGAAAATTTATTTTAAAAAATTTGTGACAAAAAACTTTATATTATTATTATAGTTAAATATTTTTTTTTCTTTAAAAATTATTGATTTTATTCTGTTTTTCTTATCATATTATTACTTGTAAAAAATACTTTAATCTATGAATTTAATTACTTATTGCTTTCCCATAATAAAAACTCAAATACGATCTGAGATATATCATTAAAAGTTTGACTTAAAATTTGTTTGTGTAATTCTTTATAATCTATAATAATACAGAAAATTCATAAAAAAATTTAAGAATAATTTATATTATGTAACATACAAGTTATAACTTGAAAAACATGGTTTTGTGATCAACAAGTATTTACAATTAATTGCTAATTAAACTAATATAATGTTTGTTTAGTAATATTAGGCTACAAGTTATGACTAAGTAGAAAAACTACAACCGCTGTTTTAGAGTTAAGAATTGAAATTAGGGGTGTGTTTCGTTTATTTAGTTCTTTCTATTGTAATATTGATGTATTATTACATTCTTATTATTGTAAAACAGTTAAATGTATTTATCAAACCATTAAGGCCATTTCAACTGATAAGATCGAAAGATTATATGGAGCCGTTTTATTTTTATACTCATTCACAAATATCAAAAGAACGTTCGCTTTTTAATGTACTCACTAAAGGATATTATTTAGCACTTGCATAAGTACAGTTTTTTAAATATTGTTGACATAACAATATATAAATACAATAGCATATTTTTGCTAATTATTATTTAACGACAACGATTAACATTTTGAGTTTAAAAGGTATAATGATTTAAGATGATGTATTATTAATAAGTGAAATAAAGTCTATTACTTTAACTTTTTTGAAGATGGATATTCAAAAATATGGTCAATTAAAAAATTAAAAAATAAATAAATATTGTAAGATTGCAATATCATTGCTTCGCATCGAAGCTAATAACTCATTTATAATTGTATTATGTGAGTGGATTGTATTATTTACATATTGAATGAAGGAATGTAACCAAAAGAGCATTACAGGAATTAATTCTTCTTCTTCTTCCTCCTCCTCGCCTTAATTTCAACTACTTGGAGTCGGCCACCCTTATCCTAAACTACCATTTGACAAGATCTCCCACATCATTTACGCTCACATCAGCTGTCCTCATATCGCGTTTAATAGCATCCCTCCATCTCTTTTTTGGTCTTCCTCTACCTCTTCTTCTTTCAACATTCATTTTTATAACTGATCTTACAGCTTCCGATTCTTCTCTCCTCATAACATGACCAAACCATCTAAGATTATTTTCTCTCATCTTATCCAAGTTTGACGCTACACCTATACTCCCTCTTATATGCTCGTTTCTTATTCTATCTTTTCTAGTCACTCCACTCATCCAACTAAGCATTCTCATCTCTGCTACACTTATTCTCTGCTCTACTTTCTTATTAACCGCCTAACACTATGAACCATACATTATGGCTGGCCTCACTACAGTCTTACTATTCAGCCTCATTGGATTTCTCTTATCGCATAAGACACCATACGCTTCTCTCCACTTCAACCACCCGCATTTAATCCTGTGTCTTACATCCTCATAAATACCACCGCTCTTNATAGAACTTACTATTCAGCCTCATTGGATTTCTCTTATCGTATAAGACACCATACGCTTCTCTCCACTTCAACCACCCGCATTTAATCCTGTGTCTTACATCCTCATAAATACCACCGCTCTTTTGCACAATTGATTCTAAATACTTAAAACTTTCCACCTCTCCAATCACATCCTTGCCTATTATCACTGGTCTGTTCATTTCACATATCTCGTGTTCTCCTTTATCAAACTCGTATTCTTTATACTCTGTCTTAATTCTACTTATTCTTGAATCCTTTTATTCAAGAACTGATCACCACATCTCTAGCCTTTGACTATAGAGACTATCACTATAGAGAATAAGTAAGGGCTTAAAGCAGAACCTTAGTGCACTTCTACTCTTATCCAAAAACCTTCTGATAACGCTTTTTACCCTGGTACAAGTGTCATCATACATATCTATTATAATAATATACCTTTTCGGGACTCCTTTTCTCATTAATGTCCTCTCTCGGTAGTCTATCATACGCTTTCTCAAAATCTATAAATACCATACACAGCTTTTTCTTTTTTACCCTACACTTTTCTATTAGTTGCCTCACACAAAATACTGGCTTCATTGTTGACTTACCAGGCATAAATCCAAACTGGTTTTTAGATACTGATGTCTCATTTCTTATTCTCTTATCTATTATTTTTTCCCAAATTTTCAAGTTTGCATGATAAATTTTTTATTACTTGTAAAATTTCTTCGACTATATATTAACAATAAATTTGTTAATTTTACTAAAGTTTTTTTTTAGTTTTTTACAGGATAGAAAAATAATTTTAAATTTTCTTTGTCTATGCTAATTTATACAAAACGAATATATAAATAGATATATATGGTATTCAGTAAGTAAGAAAACGAGTTTCTATTGTTCTTATTGCTTATAACAATGTACCTCTTTCCTTACTTACTTAACATTCTGTATAATCTATTCTATTTATAATCTAAATAGAATAGATTAGATACTTAAATCTACTTCAGGTTAAATATTTGGTATCCGTATAAATTGTCTTTAAAATTTCTTTAAGAAATGTATTATATTATAAAAGTAGAAAAAACACAATATAAGGGAGATCTATTTGAATAAGTTCCAATAAAAATTAATATCTGACAATCAATGCATCGACGCAAGTGCATATAAAAAATACTTGAAAAATAATAATTCGTAAATTTTAGCAGAAATGTTGCAAATTTTTCCTTATTGACCAATTACTGATAGAAAACAAGTTTTCAGAATGTTTTTTTTATTTTGTTGTATTTTTCAAAACTTTAATTAAACGTATTTTTAAAAGATACATACTATTCGGAACATTTTCAAAATTTGAAATGAAAAAAACTGTTTAAATGATGATATAAAATATCAAATTTATTTTGGAATTAAAGATAATTAATTAAACTAGAACTATATTATAAAATAACGAAGATAGGTAAAATAATTTGAAGGGGATTGATTTACCTCATTTGAAAAATTATTTTTATATAACAATACTTATAATAATTTGAAATGGCTAAATTCTCCGAAATTTACGTTTATGTTCTCAATTGAAAAATCCTGGATACTCCACTTAAATATTTAAGTTTGTAGATCAATATAAACAAGTTTTAACTTATTTCATAATCTACTCAAACTTATGAATATATTTCCTAGTAAACATAATTTTACATGAAAAATCTGTCTAAAACATATAATATTAGAATGTTTGCAGTACAAATGCAATAATTCTGTACCTCAAAAAAAGGTATTTCGGGATAGACAACTTCAAAATTTCATCTTCTCGAAATTGTTACATGGCGTGTTATTTTTTATTATTTATATTATGTGTTTTGTACAGTGGATTATGTATTTTTGAATAGATAATAAAAGACTATTCTGAATTATATCAAAATTTAAACATCATTAATTTCAATTAGTGGCCCTCTTATACTCATTGTGTGATCTTAAACTTACCAAATTTCTAAAAAGTAATATTGAATCTTAAAATTTTTGAATTTTCATCTCAGTTAAACAAATAGTCAAAATCAAAAAGAAGTAATAAATTAGATAAGCTCTTTCTAAAAGCGAGGGAAGTTATTTCATAATAATCGTTTTTTTCTATGTTTAGAATATGCATGTATTTTTTTTTCCGGCTTATTTATGCCCATTGCTGCTTTCGCTATCTCTCTCCATGCTTCTCTGTGCTCTGTCAGCTCTTCTCATTTCAGAACTTCCAACATCCTGAGGTCTCACTTGCCTCGGTCCTCCCACAGTTGCCTACTCTTTCTTTCGGTCGAATTTATTCGGTTTCCATTTCATGATGGTCAATATAAGTTGTTCTTTTGCTCTCCAGATATGTCCAGCCTTTGTTATTCTCTAGCTCTTGAGTGTGACAGCTAGATTGGTATCGTTAAATAAAGTATGTAGTTCTCTGTTTGATCTTATTTCATAGCCCCTTCATCATTTCTCTTTTGTCCAAATATTCTTCGCAGAATTTTTCTTTGGAAGATCATTAATTTGTTTTCGTGAGATTTGGTAAACGCCCATGCTCCACAGACATACAGTACAATTTACTAATAAAGGTCTTATATAATCTTATTTTTGTCTTCTTGATCATTTTTTAGATTTAAATAATGGAACTAATGAATAATAGCATTTTTTGTCAGCTATAATTCTTCTGTGTATTCTTCGTGACTATCTGACTCCAATCTTTCCCGCTTCCTCACTTAAAATGTTGGTTGTTCTCTTTAGGCTATCCTCTGTCTTTGCTATTACAACTATGTCATCTGCGTATGCGGCCAATGCTATCTATTTACCTTATCCTATATTCAAACTTCGTGGACTCGCTTTGCAGTATTCTTCTAACTACCTATTTAACGTAATGTTAAATAAGACTGGAGACAGAACATCACCCTGTTATCCCTGTATTCAATGTAAACTCCTCTAATATTTCTGAATTGAATTTCACTTTGCAAATTGTGTTTAGCATACATGCTTTCACTATCCTAACAAGTTTAACTAGTATTCTTAGTTGGATCATTACAATCCATAGCGTACTTCTTATCATCAAGCCGTAAGTTTGTTTAAAGTCTACAAATAGCTGGTACACATCTTTATCAAGTATAAGTATATATATATATCTAGTAGTAAAAAACTAATATCAGTCAAATTATATTTTCAATTACTAATTAATTTTAATTAATAAAATTATTATTTTCTAGGCTTAACTATATGTGGAAACATTTAAATCCTAAAGATAAACACAAGTATTACGAAACTGCTACAAAAGCTCGCTCAATGTATGTATTACCAGAAAACCCTTTTCCACAAGGTAAAGTAATTTTTTTTAATATTGTGACATCAAGTAAAATTAATTATAGACCCAAATTTATACTTATTAAAATTGTTAATGAGGTCACTACAGTGCCATCGCTTTTGATGATGAATATTTTTTTATTCGACTATGGAAATATAACTATAATAATGTCTATTAATATATATATATATATTAAATTATAGTACATACAAAAGGTACATAATAATAAAAGCATATCATTATATTATAATAATTGTGAAACATACTATTCAGTTATAATATGCTTAGAGGTTTTATAAAAATTTTATAGGTTAGTTACTGAAATAATATTTATATTATTATTATATTTTAACATTGAAACATGACAGTTCTTTTAATTTAATATTATGTAATAAATTATTATCATATTTATAAATATTATTACTACGATAATATTAGTATTTCAGTAGCAAACCTATAAAATTTTTATGAAACATAGCGTATCTGAACTGAATAATATGTTACACATCAGTATATTAAACATTTTTTGTTTAATTCCAACATACGAAAGGGAAACTGAGAATTAATGGAATTTTAAATTAGTAAAAAGTTTTTTTTATATACTTAACTTGCAAAGTAAAAACTCAACACTGCTAGACTACTTGACAAGATAGTTTTAACTCTTCATACTTCGTTGACTTTCTGAGTTGTAGTCACATCACAAAAAAATTATAATCATGAGTAATTACATCTGTTATAAGTACACTATAAATATAAAAAAATAAATAATTTAATTATTATTAAATAATAATTGTGTTATTACGATGTCACTAGCATATCTATAAAAATTTTATAATTATATGTTCTGTAGCCTAAACTCAAAATATTCCTCTGATTTCTATTATAGAATAATAAAAGTTTCATTTATTATTCATGAACTTCTGCGGAGGTTTACAATCTATTTGATAACTAAAAATGTTTAAAAATTTAATATTATTAACCATAACTTGTTACTTATATATTTAAATTTCAAAAACGTAGTTTAACTTATAAAAACCTATATTTCCGTAATTATATTCATGTTTTGCATAAGATAATATAATAGATTATTTTAGATAAAAAATTATAATCATCTTTTAACACTAAAGTCACTTGTGTTGTGTTGGATGTGTCAGACTATTAAATTCTCAAATTAATTCGATATACCATATAATTTAAAATATAATTTTTGTAACTATTTAGAAAGATTGGGTTGGGTTGTACTTATTCGATACAAAATTAGAAATAAAAATTTCTGTATTGATACTCCTCAACTCGTTATTTGTTTTTGTAATATTTTTTTTTTTTTGATATGACATATACTATCAAAAATTCAAATTTTATTTTATTATTCAAGTTATATTTTAAATTTGAATTGCATAAAATATATGAATTTAGTTGTAAAATTTTGAAACTAACCAAAACTGTAGTTTTTATTTTATGCATTTTATTATAATCACTTGCATACTGTGTGATTTATTAAAAATACTACTCCATGGTTTTTTGTTAAATAATTATTTTTTTCATAAAAGTGTACAAATTTAAATTGAATTAATTTTTATGAACTACAGTAAATATCAAATTTATTGAAAGAAAAAATATTTATAAGGCTAGTTTTTAAGGGTAATATTCGAAAAATAAATAGGAAACTATTGTTGTTTTTTTTACTAATAAATGGAAAATGGTTCAAATAAAATTTTGACTGATCAATAACCAGTTTTGTATCATTATTTTTTGAGATATTAGATTTTTAAGGTTTAGAAAATGTGAAGAGGAGGTAAAGTTTAACAACACTATTTTTACCTTGATGCACAGATAAGAATTCTTCTAAGTTGCACATCCTTCTCATTAATAGCTAAATATTATATTAAATCAAACGCAGAAAATTACTTTTTTTTACACACTAATTCAATTATTTCATACAGATTTAATCATTTAGGCAAACACGATGACAATGTTATAAGCCTTCAAATTTTTTTTATTTATAATAATGTAAGCTCCACTGGTTAATTAACTTAAATTGTTCTAGCCACTCAAAACATTTTACCAATGTGGATTCATTCAATATAAGCTTGTGTAATTATTTGTTATACAATATGAAAAAAATTAATTTTTTCAAATCAATCAAGTATCAAAATAATGAAAAATGAGATTAAACGTTTAATAATTGTTGTAGCCTTCCAGCACTAGGCCAGACGGCCGTCCACTTTTCAGTCATAGGTATAACAATTATCGGCTCTCTGTGCTGCGCTGTTGCACAGAAAGCCAGTCCGTTACTGATAACAGAATTTTTCTTTTATCTCACCTTTATCCCAACTATTGGAATCTGATAAGAGACTTTGAAAATTAAAAAAATATAGAAGAAATGAATGATTTAAAGCCTAACTTAAAATTCAAACACTATTCAGTATCATCATATCTTACATGGACTAATACCTATAGTTTAGTTACCAACGAAATTTAGTAAAAGTGGGTAGTAAAAAAAAAGCATATATACATATTTTTTTTTATTTGAACGATAAATAGTTCAGTGCTAGTCTAAAATATTGGAAGAAGACTGAATAACGTAGTTCATCTCTCCTCTTATATTCACTTCAACCATGAAACCCTTTGTGAGAGATTCCACTGTCACAGTTGTCCACTCACACTCTTCTCTATGTATGTACTCGTACATACTATCAAAAATCCATACGGAATACTAGCGTGCGCCTATTTTTATATGTGTATGTGTATAGTACCCACCCACCTATTGCAAAGTTGGGTATACGTAAAGACGTGTCGACGGCGCCGCGGCGTCGTGCGGTCGAAAACCGATAGATTGGCCATAGCGATGGTGGCGGCAGTGTCGTCAGCAACGTTAGCGTAAGCGGCGTAGGTATTGATTCTGACAGCGGCGCGCGCGGACACCATCGGTAGGTCCGTTTTTCGCGCCTGTGTCGGCTGCCGGCGTCGGTGGCTGTGGTGGTCGCCGACCGAGTGCGTTTCGCTTCAACTTCTTGCCCGACTCACTTACCCTCCCACCCATTTCGTACGTCGTATCCGTTGTAACATTAACACGCGCCGCCGCAAAAAGACTTTGGCAAAAAGAAGTTATCACAGAAAGTAAGGGTGAGAGTGAACAATTTCCCTCCCCNTAAAAAGAAGTTATCACAGAAAGTAAGGGTGAGAGTGAACAATTTCCCTCCCCTTTATATTATCCCTACTCCTTATCCCGGTGTTCGATCAGCGTGCGCACACCCAACAATAACGCCGGCGACCAGCACGTGCGCGCGAAGCTTAATATACCTTTGGCTGTCGAAGACATAACTGCTTAACGCAATCAAAAGTATAGTATTGGATTTCAAAGACGACTTCATCATTTACAACTCGTTTAAATTGTCATTGTTTCTATTTTGTGACCTTATTGTTAATTATGACTTAGATTCTACATTTAGGTAGGTATTTTATGATAAATAGATATTTGTTATAAATAAATATTTATTTAAATAATTACATAAATAACATTTAATAGAACTTAGGTTTCATTAGTAAATTTATGGATAAATCTTTCAATTGGATAATAATAATTAATTTTTTTTATAAATATAAAACATTAAAATAAATGATAAAAATATATAATTGACACAAATGAAATACCCAAAATACTTTTAAAAACATTTACTTTCGAAATGTTAAACTAAAAACAGAATTTATAAATGTAATTTTAACAAATTTTATTTATTAACTATTATTTTTTATCTGCGTTTCTTAATTCATTTTAAAAGACCGTTATGATTATATTAAATCTGATTTGAAATTAATTTAAAGTTAATAAAAATGATAAAACTACAGCAGAATGAATAGTAAATAGAATTTTATAAATTATAATTTTATTTTTATTTTAATTAAATATGGATAAAAACTGTCTATGAACAATACGTATCATCTTATGTTAAATGAGTCCTAAGAATACTTGAAAAAAAGTAAACTATTGTTATTGCAACTACTATTTTTATACGTATTTGAAATTTTATATATTAAGCATTATTTTTAAATTTATTCCCGTGTTGGGTTTAATTAGTTAAAACCAAATAATATTGGTTTCTTTCCATTTTTTTTAATAATTGAGAATTTAATTTATAGAGAATGATCAAACTATCCATTCAATACAATCGGCTGAGTGCACTCAAACAGACGCAACAAAACAACAGAATAAACCCAGTGGTTCAGCAGTAATTGGGAAATTGGTCACTATAAAATTTTCAAAATCATGCAACAAACCAATTATTACACCTTTGGTAAGTGGATCAAATATTGTAACAATAATAAATGATAGAATGCCTTTAATACATTTTTATTAAATAAGGCTGAGGAATAGATATACAGGGTGTTCAGTAAGTCAGGAAACGGGTTTCTATTGTACTCATTGTTTGTAACAATGAGAACAATAGAACCCCGTTTCCTGACTTACTGAACACCCTGTAGATTATTTATAAGGGATAGGACTTGAATTTATGAACCCCGTCCCTTTCTTTTTAACAAAATTTTACAATAAAATATTCATAATGGTGAAATTGAATACCTAGAACTCCTCTTACCTACGCCCCTTAACAATGTATGAATTAAAAAATATTAATTCTGCTCCATTTCTTGGATTAATAATTTAATATATCTATAGAAAAACTCAAAAAAAAAAAAAACAAATATTCATAAAATAATGTTTAGATTGTTATTATTTAGATAAACCCTAATGCTCAAGATTATAAGAATATTGATTTATCGATATAATTATATCATGATGTGTAGGGTATTCTTATTATTGTTTATAAAATAAATAAGCTGTAGCAGAGGAATGTTGGAAGGTTAGTGAATTTTTCTCAAAGGGGTGTGTGTATTTGAATCAACAGGTGATTTTGCCGGTAATGTTACTATGATGGTAGGGATAAAGCTTGCGCAGTATTCATCGGTCGGTATTTCTCCCTGTTTGCACTAACCGCATACCACTATGCTATATGCAGTATAACTTTAAAGTAAGGATTAAATTATGTGATACCATGTCCTTTACAGCTGTTACTGAACAACAGGTAATCTCGTAATTTAACACGAACTTGAGATATAATTTAAAATATTAAATCAACTCTATTTACTATGATTCGATAGTTAATAATAATAATAAAACTAGATTTATAAATCAATAACAATTCAATCAATTTATAAATTTAAAATCATTGCCGGAATTTGAACGATATGGGGGCTAAGACATAAATATAAATTACAATAAACACTTTTTTAAACAAATATTTTATTTTACTTTATATCTAAGTGAACATCAAAATAAAAAATTAGTGTTCACTAATAATCGATCATTTCAAAATTACATTTAATTGAATAGTAAGAATTAGGATTAAAATCTTTTTTTTCAAGATAAATATTTTCGTCATTTGAAAACTTAAAATGTTAATTAAAATTTTATTTTTTATTTTTTAAATATTAATTATTAATTATATAAAATTGTAACATTTTATTCTAATTATGTGTAGCGAGGTATTTAATGAGATAATCTAACAATAATTTCAGTGATTATTATTACTCTATAATAAATAATATCTCTTCAATTGATATTTTGCTTACAATCCTCAAATTATTTAAATATAACCCCTTTTCATGTGTTTTTGTAATAATTACTGATTATTTAAATCAAATTTCTATTATTACCACTTTTACGGGAAGTTTGATTTCTTTTAATTGATCAAAATATTGGTTTTCTAGTATTTAATTTGATAATGGTTCTTAAAAATAATTTTAGATATAATTTTACCATATATGTGATAAATACTTTTATTAATGATAATTTTCATTATTACTATAAAGTGCAATTATTTAATTTTCTATTATTTGAATTTAAATTACGAATATTAAAAATCAAAAATTCGTTCCCGCTTTACCAAAAATACAGTAATTTAAATACATACTTAGACGAAATTAATTATTTTACTTCAAAGAATATACAAATGAATGAATGAATGATTTTTATTTTTAAGGAATTCTTAACCCATGCTATACTAAACTTTTAAGAGTAGTTATTTGAAAAATAAAAGTATACTTTCTTATGTAATATACAAAACTAAAAAAAATTATAAATGTGAAATCTTTTCTCAACGTGTACCTATTTTGCCTATATAAAGCGCCGTGTTATTGATTAAAATAAATGAGTACCGTACAAAATTACATGAACCTTTATTTTTATTAAAATAAGAAAGGTTACATAACACGGTACTACCTCATCTTATCAAAGATATATTCATGTTTTGAAATGGAGGGTGAAGTATGACTGCAGAGGGTAAGCATTTCTATTGACAAAACATATATAACACTGCTAATATTGAAGACTATTCTAGGTGTGAAATAACTGAGGCGACCCCAAGAATCCTTAAAGGTGCATGTTATATAGTTCTGTGCATGTCTATAACACACACTTATTTATATATGTATACGTAACATGTATGTATGTATGTATTGTAAAATTTAGATACTATAAGAGTAGGGAATAGAGAAACAAGGGGGAAGTCAACAACGGCAATGGTTGCGTCGAAAGAGAGTAGGTTTACTGACCCACGGCACCGTATTGATCACCGCCCCCTCAGCGTACAACCGCCAACCCTAAGGGGTGGTAACGACGTTGGTGATCTCCCTTATCATCGACATGAGTGGTCGCACGTCAACATGTATTGATCCTCCGCTTCTTAAACATCTCTACCATTTTCCTCTCATATTTCTTTATATGATATGTATATATTCAAAATGTGCATAATACTAATATATGCATTATAACTGTTAAATAACGTATGTTAAATATATAAGTCAATTTTGATGAAATTATACTTTACATACATCTAAAATATATTATATCTTATTCTTAATATCAAATATTTAATTATCTTGCATTATTCATTGTAGTATTAGAGTTTAAAAATATATATTTTTATAAATTATTTGAAATAATTCATAATAAATCTTATTTAGATATTTAAGACATGTAGGTGTTATAAAAACTTGAATAATTTTCATGTTAATAGTTGTTTAGTACCTATTTAGTAGTTAAAAACAACATTATTAATATTTTAGAAGTATAATAATTAAAAATCAAATAAAAAAAGCGATTTTATAAAAAATTTTTACGATTTCAAAAAAATCAAATAGTAAGTAGTTATAACTTTTTTAATATAATTACAGTATATTCTAATCATAAATTGATACAATGAAAAACTACATAATGTGGTAAACTTCTACGAAAAAAATAATGTTTAAAATTTCACAAATATTATCTTTTGTAATATATTTCTTATTTCCAAAAATTTATAAACGCAAGTCGTGACTGATCGTTAAAGTTTCCCTATAGCTACGCAAAGTCAATAATCCTCTTGTTCAAATAAAATAATTATTTAAAGCATTTATACGTCTTTAAACATATGTTTTTTTAATATCTAATATTAATATACTTCAATATTCAATTAATTATTTATTTTTAAATTTATTGTTATATCATACTGAAGATAAATATTTTAAATTAAAAACTTGTCAATAACTTAAGAAAACTAATTATAACTGTATTTGTTTACGTACTAAAAATAACTGCACATGTTTTCTACTGATGCATTATTTTTTTAGATATAATTATTTATGTATATTTGTAAAGACAAATTTGGGGCGTATGTATCCTTAGGCGTTAATATTTTTGGTGCATTTCTAACATATGAGTATCAAATAAAATTATAATTATTACTATGGAAAATGCATAAAAATTTATAAAAAATTATGACACTTATGTTTATTAGTCAATGTATTTTTATGTATGTCTTCTTCTACAGTATTCAATCTAATGATTGGTTTGCAACAACTTCCATGTTTCTCTATGACTAGCCTTCCTCTTCAACTCTTGATATGAATTACATCCTTGATCTTCTATTATCTGCCGTATGTATGAAATCTTCGTCTTCCTCTATTATTTTTTTCGTCGATTATTCCTTCTAAGATTAATAATAGTAACCCATCGTATATTAAAGTATGACCTATTAATTAATTATATCTATATAATCTTCCATATTAATTTCCTCTTATATACCCTTTCTAAAACTTCTTCATTATGAATTCTATCAGTCAACTTATCTTTTCCTTCCTCCTGTAGAACCACATTTCGAATGTTTCTACTCTTTTCATTTCTTCTCATGTAATAGTCCATGTTTCGCATCTATTTAACATGATGCTCCAGGTGTAAGTTTTTAGTAGATTCTTTCTAATATTAAGGTCAATGTTTTTTTTAATAAAAAGACTTCTTTTCTTATTAAATGCCAACTTAGCTTGGGATATTATCTCTATAATTTCCTTTTTGCATCTCCCCTCTGAACTTATAGTGCTACCCAAATATGAAGTCTTCTATTTGTTCTGCAGTGTCATCGTCTTTTAATTTTATTCTTGTTCTTATGTTATTGTCTCTACTACATACTAGGACTTTCGTCTTCATTATATTTATATATGTATACCTTGAATACATTTGGATGCTAAACGTAGTGCAAAATGCATTGATATAGTAATAAGATTTCATTATTTCAAAAATATATAAATTACTGTCGAAATTTTAGTCAAGTATACATGTTTATTTCTTTTTTACCTAAAGCGTAAAATTCCTAAATATATTTCTATATATTTGTAAGTAATTCAAGTAATTAACAATATATTTTAAACCCTATAAAAGAATGAAAATTAGTAACAGTAATATAAAACGGAAAAAATGACATAGTCATTACACAACAATGAATACTCATATGTTTAAAATGCGTCAAAAAATAGTTAACTATGTGTAAAATATAACACTAATGATTATTGATTAAAATTTATTAAGTTGTTCGTATATATAAATTAAACGACATGTCGATGTGTTACTTGACGGGTTGACATATTTTATAAAAATCGTAATATAGCATTTTTAAGAACTTAATTTTTTAAAACCTATCAATTTGAATTTTTAATTTTTATCTATTTTATTAAATAAAATAATTTACCCAATTCTACGGACATACGAAATAATCAAAGATATAATTAAAACCATAATTCTTAACACTAGAAATTACTCAAAACTAACAATTTATAAGCAATGACAATTCTAAATTTTTTTGGGTGGTAGTAGCTGTTGAATAGAAATTTCGGACTTTCAGAAAGAGGAGTACATAGAGGATGTACAGGGGTGCCACAGAAAAATGAATTAGGAGGTATAAAATTATTAACAATAGTTTAAGCCATGGAGGCGATTTTCCATATCCCACGATGTAAAGAGACACGCATTTTCCCCACCAAAATTCACGTGATAACCTAATTTTTTACTTTAATGGTATTATAAAAAAATTATGAGTACGAAAAAAGTAATAAATATTTACTGAAAATTTATGATAGAAAAATAATTATCTTTTAATTAGTCGATAGTCGTATGATAGAAAAATATTAAAAATTCTCTAAAAATCATTTGAGTTAAAAAATAATAAAATAATTTTGTGGGTTCTTAATGTTTTTTCATTTGTATGTCTTCTCCATCTTTTGCAATTTTATAGCTTATCAATTATTTCATTTCCACGGTTCCTTAATGTTTTTGGATTTCTATGGCTTCTTAATGTTTTATTTATTGTTCAAAGAGTAAAAATAATAACCCATTAAATAAAAATTCTTTAATATTATTGTAGTCAAAAAATTCCCAGTCATAAAATTACTAGAAATTGGTCTCAATTTTCCCGTCAAACATAAATTTGGTTAATTCTGAATATAATTCTAAAGCATTTGTTAACACGAAAACATAAAATTAGATAATTGATTAACTTTTATTCGATTTAAACTATATTTTTCACCTCATTTGATCGCATTATATGAAATTAAAAATATAAATGTTATAAGTAACCAATGCTTTACTTGTTTTTCAATTTAGGATTATTTTACAACAATATAAAACATAATAAAAATATATCTAAAAGATTGTTCTACTTTTTTGAGAGTATTCTAAAAACTATTCCAGAAAATATTCTCTAAAAGGATTATTACGATAATTTTACATATCTTGATGCTATATAAGTATTAATTTTTATTTGAGAAATCGATTAAAATAAATGAATTTTTATTAGTATCAGATAAGTCTCCTTAAAGTAATCTTTTAAAAAAATTTTGCCTTATTAGTATTTAATATTATATAATGCTCGTAGTTGATTACACTTTAGAAACGATAATACTAATATTGAATATTATTAAAATAATGATAGTGTAATAATCAAAACAAACACACAGAGAATTATTTACGGTTGATAGTATACATAAGGTCATTTCTATTTGTTATCATAAAACACAAAGAATTTTGCGGTAATATAATACGATACATTATCATAAAAATACTATAAATTAATACAATGTGATATAATAATAAATTTCTTTGATTTTTCATGCTTATAACATTTTTATGTTTACGAGTTCATACTGTTTACATGTGAAAAGCTGGATAAAAAAATTAATTATATATTTTATCTTATCACGATTAAAATTCACCTTCGTTCTTTAATCACTGGCTTTGATACTATTGACAGTATTTTTACTTTATCATCACTCAAACTATTTTGTAATTTTAATTATACAATAGTAAGTTAGTCCAGCATAATCTTCCGATTCATTTTTCGCAAATATGATGGCGACTAAGTGTCTAAAGGTTGAAATAACTCTATAAACCAACATTGACATGGTGGTTAGCTTGTATGTGTTTAAATAAAAAAATAATTTATTAATTTATTATTACTCCATATTTTAATCCGCATTTATAAATTACCAATTAACGTTATCGAAATTGCATTGAACATAATTATATATTGGCAAAAAAATTATTTTGATATTTTTGGAATTAACCGTATATTTATGCTGTTACATTGTTTTTTATTTTGTTAATCGCTCTCGCGTGAAAGCGACAACCACGTTTTTGTATAATATTATTTTGTGATGATCGCAAACCTAACCGGACACACCCACCTGCAGTTTTCTAACTTAGTTTCAAATCTCCGGAGCATTGCATCAATGCGTACGCTTGTAACATGCATATTTAAAAAATATATATAGATGAAAAACAACCAAAACATAATAAGTCTTTTGTAGTGGTCGACTTTCGACGATGTTGTCTCTTGCATGATTACCGGAGGTTATGTCTAACTAAAAATGATCCTTATACTTCTTTTTATTATATGCATAGTCTCGTTACTGTAGAAAGAATGATCTATTGTTTGTGTACCCAATAAGATGACGTCTACAGACTGGAATGTTTAAAAAATGTTGAGGTGTCAATTATAATTCAATTTTTAATTTATCCAACGATATCGGAAAAAATAATAATAAAATTATTATTTTCTCGTAATGAAGGTAATGGATAATAATGTTATTTTAACTTTTTTCTTTAAAAATATTTTACTAAAAATCAATCCATAACGAGAAGCATATAAGATTTAACTGAATTTCAATTACACTAAATTGATGAAACAATTTTGTAGAAATAAAATTAAAATTTATTAATTTTTTTGAGTTGAATAACTAGAAAATAATTACACAATGGTTTGGAAAAAATGTTTTAGTAATATTAATAATTAATATTAAAAAAAGTATAACTATTATACTTTGTCGTTTAATACAATGCAAACACAAACGATGAATATACTAAGTAAATTGAAAAGGGAAAGAAATACCAATCGACTATAGTAATATGCTTCGGCATTTTATATACGAGTTAGCTGTAAACATATAACGTAAATTATGTAAATTTGAACACAACGTATTCGCATAATAAAGATTATTAATATTGTTCGTTTATTACATATGTATTGCAGTTTTTAACCCCATCGTTTCCTGCTTACATATTAATATAATTATAATGTAATGTTCTATCTAATTAATAAATTTCACATTAACGTGGTTTTCCCGAAGTTTACACATTAAAGTGAAAGCCCTTTGTAATACCCTTGTTCAAGAAGTCATATATGGAAAATTTTTAAAATGATGGTGATAAATAGATATGTTGGGATTGTGGAATGGATGTACTCGTTTTTATTCAACCGCTACAACATTAGCTATTTGAGGTTAAGCGTTATTTTTTTTATATTTTATGTCAACTATTTTCAAGTACACATTGTATGCATATGCACGCGTTTAAACGATTTCTCTGTAATACAATACAGTTAGACTTAGCAGTCAATTTTCAAACACTATTGCGTTATTACTTTCTGTGCTTTCTGGAACGTGTCATACAATCAGTGTTAGCATTCAATTATCAGTAAACTATAACTGTCTCTTCGTGGTGATATCGAGACTAATATGAAATATTCATGATCAGAACTCCTTATTTTAATGATTAGAATTATTTCCATAAATATCTCAAAGCCATCTTTTGTAACCGAGACATCGAAATATCTGGAAGTATAAATACATTATAAACGTTGCTACTGAATATATTGACTATTGGTCGAATTCGAGGGTGGTTAGTTAACATTTTCATTATTATACAATGTATTTGTTAACTATTATAAAAATAGTCTTATTGAAGTATATTTTATGCGATGGCGCCATCAATACCAAGATACCAAAACAAAAATTATAAAAACATTGGTGACGTATGAACATTTTTTAAATAAAACCGAACACTAATTCTGTGCATCCATATTTATTATTATTATACCTATTATATACACAAATGTTTTACGATTCTTATTACTTGACCTTGTTCTGAGTTTAGTTGAAAAGAAAAATTATACAAATAATAAATAGGCTAGAAACCTTCAATTTTAATGTGTAATGATGTTAAAAATTATGATTTTTAAATGTAAAATAATTCCATCTGTAATAACAAAAAAAGTAATTTTATGCAGTTGTGACGGAAGAACATAAATTTTATAGTCGTAAACATAGGGGGAAAACAAAAATGTACCGAGTTTTTTCTATAACTACTTTAATATGACATGTATGTCAAACAGAAACATCCGGTTAAAAGATGATAGCAAAGGATTTTACAGGATGGCAATGCGAGAGAAAGTTGCGCTGTAGAACACAAAACGGGTGTTATCAGGATTTACACGCATTATGTTAGAGATAACACTTTTTCAAATATTTGAAAATCTAAATTAGTCTTGTAATATCGCGTGAGTTGACACGACCAGTGATTAACTACTCTGAAGTTCTTCTTCATTAAATTTTGTTAAAAAACTATATTAACTACAATTATTGAATATAATTCAGATTATACAAATTTAAAATCACAATATCGTAATGCGAAATTTAAAAAAAGTACAGTACATTATGGCACGTTACAACTAAGCTAACGAACTAAGCATCATTTTATAATTTTCAGTTTGAAACACAAAGGAATGATATCATTAACACCTATTTAAATAATTTATATTTCAACTTTTACTGCAAAACCGATCAAAATAACAATCGGATTTTAACTATTATTTAATTTTTTGAGATGAAACTGGAAATTTAAATAACATTCTTGATTAATTTAGTTAACACTTTAATAGTCTTAAATCTCAGATTCAATGTACACTATTAAGACACCAAACCCTTCTTTACGCGTCCAAAACACCATGTCGGCGGTCAATCAGTAAGTACAACAGAACAGATTTTATTGGCAATTACCGATCATATTGACGCGAGAATGCCAAAAATATTACCTCCAGAACATAAATTTAAACTCAATGGTTTTGAACAATAAGAATGTTGTCACGATTTAAATTTTATAATATGCCTGGCACATATACTATGAAATTTATAATATATTATAAATTCATAATTAACAAGAATATGAGGTCTTATGTAATATAGTTGTATTAAAATTTCTTATCGCAATGGAACCACGTGTATGCGGTTTGTATTTCATTGAAACGTAATCGGCGTTGATAACGTCAAAGTTTCATTGATAAGATAGTCCAGTAGCGGTAGCGGTGGCGACAGAATTCGGTGGCGTCGTGCGTCCGGCAGTAGCACAGTGTTGTGCGCGCGCCCATCTAACCGCGGCAAGAGGGAGGCGCGGGCGTGGCACTTAACGCGTATAACAGCCTTGAGGCTAGCCGCTGCCGCCACCGCGCGCGCCTCAACATGCACACACGTAGTGTGTCGTCTCCCCGTGTGTGTGTGCCGTACCGTGTGGACATCGTCGGCGCTCGATCGTTTGCCGCGTAAATTTCTTAACCGCGTACTCGCTAAATAAATGATTCGCACCTTTTTTTCTTTTTCCGTACTCCTAAGTACGAAAGTGTAGACATTGAAATTTCAATTGAATAACATGTTTTTATTTTATGCTCCGATGATGAATGCGATCGATGAATATTGATTAATTTACAATTTCAGTTGAAGTATCTTGACGTAAGTAAAAATATTTTTTTCATTAGTTTTCTTTTTTAGAAATTATTTAAACTTTTAAATGTTCTATGTTGCATTTAAAATGGTCTCAAAATACTGTATTGTTTAGTTGGTTACATTTTTATTTTAATTGCTCATAACTCAACATTTTCTGAGAACACCAAACATTTTTCTTCGTTTGTAATAAATACGAATATTTTTCTTAAAATTATTAATCTTTTTTCTTTTAATATTTTTAGTATGATTCAATAAATTATTTTTGAAAAATTCTACTTTATAAATTACTATTTGACTATACTATTTTTGACGTAATATTACTATTGATATAAATTAATGTATTAAAAAAATTATGAGGGTCGTGAATATTTTTTATACAAAAATTCATTATCGATGTCATTTTGAGTTTTGAAAATAATTTATTTAACTTCATAAAATGCAATAAAAGCAAGCCATTTTTGGATTTTATATGATTTACGATAAAAATAAAATAATGTCAACACAATTTTTTACTTTGAAAATCACGTGATTTCTTGGCCAATAAATTTCATCCTACAACTTTAGGTAGATTCAACTGTGTCTGCACTCATCGTATGCAAACTTTTTTTTGCCAGCTGAAATAATAGGTTATTAATAGTAAGTTTTTCCTCCCGTCTCTATTTTCAATATTCGATATATGTCTACCAAGAAAGGTTATTACTCGCTTTTCACGTGTATTATAAATTAATTTTTGTGTTTGATTTTTGACTTTTAAAGAATAATAGAGTAATAGTAAAAATATCGAAAAGAACTTCAAATTGTCTCAAACTTATTAGATAAGTTGTATAAATTTTACACATTTACTAAAATTAAAATATTCATTATTCATACACACAAATATATAAAACAATACATAAATACCAACTAAGGTTTGTAATAAAAAATTAATCATTTAAATATTTGAAGTTTAAAGGGAACTACGACCGTCGATTTTCGTCAGTGTTTATATAATGTTATTAAGGAAAGCATAAATATTATTATACTACCAAACATCCGAGACCAACACTAACAACAATAATAATATAAATATATAATATGACGTTTAATCCCGATTGGCGCTTGAATATTTCGAGTCGTCGCTATCAACAAGTGGTTTCAGTTACCGCGTTAACATCCTAATACACATATCCATATGACACAACATAATATTACACTCATCATATTCCTGGGCATCTTGCATCGAACGAGTCAATCGCATTTAGATTGGTTATTTTTATAATATCAGACACCGACTATTGTGTCGACAATCTTTTGGGAACTTTCCAAAACGTCTCAGTGCACATACATTTATCGTTTGTCTATTAGGGGATTGCATAGATAAAATGGTAATTTCCCACGAGAAGTAATGATAAATAATTAACGAAAACCGTCGATCCACCCGGCTAAGCGTTGCCATAATAGTTCACACGACCGGGGAGCGCGTAACGTTATTTCATTTTGAATTCTTTGACCGTCGTCAACTTCTGTGTGTGTCATTTTTATGTATTAATTATACAAAATGCAACTGTAATTTATTATATATTGTAATCGTTGTGCATAATCATTATTGTAACATATGCGACTTAGTGTCACAGTGCTTACGAACTACACAGAGAAATACATATAATATTATGTGGCCTTGATAACTCGTTGGTGCGATGCAACGGTATGGTCGACGGGTGCAAAGTTTTTTTTGTAATTTCTGCACTATAACTAGATTCATATCCGGTGAACTATCGTATTTCAATATACTTTTATACTTGAGCGTAGAGAATAGAAGACTTGCTACACTGTCATAACAATAATCGTGTTGACCAGAGATTTGCATACCAATGGGAAAAAAAATGTTTGAGTGATTTTCATCTGCGAATAAAAGTCAAGTTTCAACTTTTTTATCCACTTAACAAATATTTTAAAGTTCTTTTATAATCGCGAACATTTTTATAAATACAATTTAGGGTTTAAAACTGTTAAGTGCTTTGAACTGCAAGTTGAAACACTAATATTAGATCTGTACATTATATTATATTATGTGTTTAATTATTAATATAATTGAACTCGTATTCTTAATTTGTTGATGACGATCGTTTTGAAATCATAAAATAATTATTTTACCATCTAGCAGATATATTACAATATATGTGAATCATAACACCAATTTAGAAAGACAAATTTTTGACCTACAAAAATTTCATAATTTCCTAATAATTTTTTGTCAATTTACCAGATGTACGACAGTTTTTTTTATTTATTAATTTTTATATTTGTTTAACTGGATCCGTTTTGAATTATCAATACACTTCAAATGATTTAAATACTCCATTCTTTCATGGTTAAGTTCAATGTACACTTGAAAATTAAAATTCAGTTGAACAGCCTTTACATTAGAAGTCTCAGGTAATATTGATCAATGAATTATTTAGTATTTATTATTTTAAGAATAGTCTATAAGATTAAAATGAACACAAATTTTCCGTGTATGAAGTTGTAGTAGTTTTTAAAAAATAATAATAATTTTATAGCATTGCTGTCTTGATAAAATGGGTTATATATTTTTTCACGATAATTATCGGAGTAATTTAACCTATAACACTGAAGGTTCTTTTGTTTTTAACAACGATTCTATCATCAAAGTCGCTAACCTGCCATAACGTTCTTTACGTCTGGGATACGCACGTATAATGGCCGATCGACGCTGATAATTTAAGTAATGCGAGCCTAGTCCATTATAAAATGGACTGCGCTCGCACCCTCATTTGGAGTTATACTATTAGTCATAGTGTGTTACTCATGTCGTCAGAACGGTATTTCATAACGCTGATAAGAATGCATTAAATGGTTAAACAAGTAACAGTAATTGTCTATTATGCTGTGAAAAAATTTATTTCAAGACCGAAAAAGGGTCTAATTTTTTTTTAGGCTTAGCGATATCGCGTTATCATCATTAATTTATTGATAAACGTTTCATTTACTATAGTGCAAAAAGCATTTCGCTATTTAGACAGTCCTATCTTTTTTTAATGCGTAGTCGTGTTTAATCCTTCTCTTTAATTTGATAAGATACTTTTGTACAATAACTTTTTAAAAAAAGTAAAGACATTAATGCACATATCTAGATTACGTGCTTTATTTGATTATAATACTCAATTGCTAAAATACCACTAGAAATTACTCCCTATAGAAAAAAAAGGCTACACTGAAGCAGAGCCGGTTTCATGAGAAGAAGGGGAGTTCAGGAGCCTGGACCCCACTCAGACATCGATATTTTTATCTTATTTATAAGATATATATATGTAGGATAAAACTCTGATATGTTTCCGAAATAAACTTTATTCTTTAGGACCCCATCACCATAAAAATGTTGAAAATCCGCCACTGCATTATAGTCAACCATATTTAATAGGCTAATGTAATAAAAGCCTTCTAAAATTACCTTTATCAAACCATTCAGAATCAAATTAAAACCATGATGGACTACTAAATAATTTTAAAATACTCCATTTTTCCTTTTTATAAGGTAATTTCGACGTGGAAAACTATTTATGTGATCCATTTAATAAAAGCCGTCGTAAATAAGTTTAGTTGATTCGAGTTCCTCCAAAATGAATCGCCATACGTGTGATTGAAATAACCAAATTCATATTTATTTTGATTATTACACAAAAAATTGTTTTAGTGTCCATAAATCCTTAGTCTGACATGTGACATTTATTCACTAGTAAAATATAGCGCCGTATTAATTTAAATGGATATCAATGTGCTTTATTAAATGGTATATTAAGTGTTTTAATAATAACGCCCATCAACTTTCTTTTACATTAAACTTAATACTGGTTCGGATTCACGGAAATTTTGACATTCATATAGTTCAGAATTAAACAATATGAAGATAAAATAATCTGAAAACAGTGCTCCTCGCGCGTTTTCTCTGTCAGTTGACTTTGGTCGTATAACTATAACACTGACTAGTGACTATAAGTCTACTGCCGTTGAATTCAAAATTCAATGTAATACAGTCTACGTTGTCATGTTTCAAGTAGGTTATTACACTCGTACACTCGACGCCGCGCGCATAGGACGTTTACAGGTAACCGTCTCACAACAGTTTTTTCTGGAACATTTACATTTTCACAGTCTTGTTCGGGTTTCCTGTCTGACCTTTCGACACTTATTCACTTCTTACCACCCATTCTCATTGGAGCTTATTAGTTTTCAATGCAAATTTCAAATTTACTATCGATAATAATAATTTCAATGCGACACATTACAACCACAATAAAGCGCGAGGAAATTAGAATATACTACGAGGTTGTGAGCTATGTTGTATTGTAATTAGATACTGAAAAAATTGCTTCTCTGTAAACTAGCAGTGTGTTGAAACGATTTTATATTTTACATTAAAGTCCGCTTGAAAATCGAGTAATTCAAAGGTTATAGAGTCTATAATTTAGACGCATTAATATCAGTGTTTGACAATGATGTGGGCGAAGGGGCAAAGCGATTCGTTAAACTGTGAAATTATATAAAAACATTTGATTCTTATAACATACATTTCGAATAAACAATAGGAAATATCACGCTTTTTCAGTAGCGAAATCACCTTTTTTGTTTTTCTGTATAATGTGCCGGAAATCAAACTTATTGAACTCTATACGTGTGCAACATGTCGTTAGTTATTATAACATAATATAAACATTGTAATACTCTGTGTACTGTCGCGTCCTGTGCGACGTTGCCAAATGCGCTTATATGTGAATCATTATAATAGAAATTATCTCGTCTGTGTTGCTCATTTCCTATTCATCTCTTCGGCAGTTTTTACATTATAACAGTTTCATGATCAGTTTTTACAAAAACTTTATGGTTATTAAAATACATCTCTAAAAAAAATTTAACTTTAACGCAATTCACCATCGAAAATACTCGATAGCCCTTAAACGCGTTTAGTCTGAAGCATAAACAGTTTTATTATTAGCATGTTAATTGTTTTATGTTAGTAAAATTAACTGAAAGTGTTTTTTTATAACATGCTTAGTTAACAACCTTTTACATGAATATTCAATATTCATAATGAAATGTGTCCCAAAATAAATGCACTCGCTGTAGTTTGAATTTTGTTGAAGCACTTATCTATAAATCTACATAACATAACTAATAGGTTTTTGGATTCGATTATGTCACTCGGTACGTACAGCATATTGAATGTGCCGAACGACAAATAATTTTAGTGCGGTGCACTGGATGTAATTATCTAATAACATTACCGAATAATTATTGTTGTTAACGATGTCTAAACGCGACCGAGTCTTCCCACGCGTCGCACAGACAGCCGCTAACACATTTCGTCTCCTGATAATATTTTATTGTCGCTTAGCTAACGATTAATCAACACATGCAATTCTACGAGTATTGCATTATTGTCATACTTCTCAACTATCTATAGTTTGTTGTTTTTACTCTTCTGAAAGCCTGCTCGTATAGTTTTACGCAGTAAATTTTTAAGTTAACAATTTATTTTATAGCCTAGACAATTGGTAAAACCGTTTTCCCATTAACTATATCTTCGCGTCGTTGTTAAAAACGCTGTTTCCCTAAAAGACTACCAC
This sequence comes from Daktulosphaira vitifoliae, assembly GCF_025091365.1. Taxonomy (NCBI): domain Eukaryota; kingdom Metazoa; phylum Arthropoda; class Insecta; order Hemiptera; family Phylloxeridae; genus Daktulosphaira; species Daktulosphaira vitifoliae. Next base: position 19,759,493 of record NW_026099575.1, on the reverse strand, counting down.
TTAGTAGTTGGAACATAAACTTCGATTGACTTTAATAGTATCCGAATGTTGTGGTTAGAGAATTAATTATGAGTTGACTGAGCGTTTCGGTTGTTCTTATGCATTGCTCTTCAGGGTCATCGAACAACCGACGTGTCGTCCGCTACCGATACCGCCATCTCTTTGACGTCGCCGCGGGCGTAATATTGATTCCCGGGCGACCCCATACATTGCGTCCGGCGTACGTTAATGTGTACATTGTAATCACCGAATACAATTATATTAATACTGTGTTTCTCTGGGAGCATCGTATGCGTCTTGTGTACAAATAAATAGCAGGAGGTCTCCAACGACTTGCAAGCTAGCGACGCGAATGTTAAGGATTGCGCAACACGCTCCGCGCTACCTTCTACTCATAACAATCATACCGTTTCCTCCCGCTACGCCTCCTACTGTCCCAATCTTGTGTTATACGTCGTCGTGCAGTGACGTGCTACTAGGCGTAACACATCATCACGGCCGTCACCGGTTCTTCGACGGCCGCAATGCTATTAATAATTACTATTATTATTGTCTTTATTTATATGTAATTAACACATCGTTGGCAAGTATTTGACGACGACCTCAATAAACAGTGACTGGATGTTAAAAAAAAATGTAAAAAATTTTTATTAAAATATATTGTAACACATACTCCCGGTTTGAAACAAATTTATGCCTTTCTCTCCCTGTTCTGTTCGTATAACATGTATAAACGAACAAGACGCGTGCGCTACCGAGAATAATTGATTTTTACCACCTGTAGAACACGCGACAACAACAACGTCAACTACGGGCAAGTACCGGTGGTCGTTATTGGATAAACTTTGTACGTTCTTTTACACAATTGAGAACCTCTTCAACTCGAAGCTATTAATGTAAATCAGCGACTATGGCCAACGTTTATTTATAAGTCGTTACGTTTACCTTTTGTGATATAATTAGCCTCAACTAAGTTCCCTCCGAGTCGACCCCATTGAATTAGAAATAGTTAAAGTTCAGTAAACTCTATTTATTGGCGTGTCCTAAAAGGCTTTTGCTAATACTTGACCCAGAAGATTTTACAAATGTTTCGTGGGGATCTTGCTAATAAAAATAAATTCTTCGAATTATCTTCTGCAGCTCACTAGTTAATGTCTCTTCGCGAGAACTTCGTACTTCGGTTTTTTACGTGTCCTACATTGTTGTTATGTTTAACGACGTACAAATCGATTGAAAACATTACACTATGATTTGCTGTTTTAATTTTTTCTGTGCTCGTTACATCACAACATTTCTCGGTATTATCACTATGATACCCGTGTAGTTAACGTTGAACACGACCCATATCGTTTTAATACGGACTATCGAATATCAACATTGCACGCTGTTGGTAACCTAAATAGTTATTATTGTTGGTCGGAAACTTTTTATTATAATTCATTTTTCCAATTCTATACGTGTAATTAATTTTCTAGAAAACTCAGCAGTGTTAGCTAGCAAGTTTGTTGTTCGAGAGGTAGTCATTCGTGTAAATGATGCCTCGACATCCGAGAAAGTTTACTAACGAGATCAAATTGACTAGTTTAATTAAAGTATTCTTTACCTATGACCACCGCGTTTCTTAATATAATATGTTTTACCAGCGATTTTCTGCGAATCTCCCGTGAACACTAATGACAAATAAAAAGCACACAAAACCTAGTACCGTAAGTAAATATTTACTGATAATAGTGACATTCGATTGACTGACCATTAAAAGTTCCAATTAACCATGTTAGATGTAATTGGATATCATAATTTCTTGGAATATGAGAAGTGAAAATTGTATTCAACCTAAATATTTTGCTTTCATAAAAATTAAATGAAAAATCTTTAAATTACTATTACACTGGTAATTTGAGCAATTCTCAGCATAGTATGTGTAATTTTTTTAAATATGACTTTTGCGGAAGAAGTTCAATTGTTGGAGAAAGTTAACCAAAAATATTATAATAAATGAAAGCTCGACCGCACTTCATAATTTTAGTCGCTTTCTTTTTTGACGTTATTCTTGTTAGTCTTAACAAGTCACTGAAGTTTTTATTCGCTAGATTAGTAATTAGTAGTAGGTGAAAAAACGGTCGAATTAAAATTATGTAACCGTTTAAATGGAGTAACTTTGAAAAGTAATTTCATTTAGAAACTTGATGAGTTTCCCTAATATAAACATATTTCCATCCCTACTGAGTTCCGACTCCAAACGCGCAAAAATTTGGAATCGAATAGTGTTTATAGTCTCGGCAAAAAGGAGATACATGATTTCATTAGGAAAAACTCCGGAAAATAACATTTTGTCACATCTACAGTACGGAGAAGTGGAAGCGAGTGATTAAATTTTTGTTCCTTGCCACAGCGTGAAAATTGAATTTAGGCGTCAGCCGAACGCGTTTTCGATTACACGTCGCGTCTGCCGCCGCCGCCGCCACCGGTATCCCTCGCGACCGTATATCGATTCAGCGGCCACCGGCGGCGTAGGCGTCTTTTTGCCACCCCCACTGCCACACCGAGCAGCTATAACATAACAACACTCCACACGCGAGTTAGAAAAAAAATCACTCGTCTACTTTTGTCTATGAACTAATTTTATTTTTACCTATGTCGGAAAACTGAACTTGAGTTTGTGTTTGTTGAGGAATTTCCTTGATCTAGGTTAGTGGAATGTAAAGCATGAGCTATTTCGCCAACAATCAAAACCACAGGAATCTTAAAGGAGCATAATCTGGATGGTTGGGCACCGATATATTTCAATCAAGTTTACTATAATGTTTTTTAACACAAAATATTAGTCAAATCTTTAGTTACTATACACTGGCAATGAACGATAACAGACTAGATGCGGTTGCTTGGGATATATATCAATATATTTTTCCTTACTTCGATATATAATGAAAATAAAGTAATAAGTATTAGAGATTCAAACAATTATTTTGTTAAACATTTGTATTTCACTAAATTTTGATGGCAACTAGATATCATTTGGTTTTTTCGCGATGAAATCAATGTATACAGAAGTTTATAAAAATTTTGTGGAACATTATGTTCCACAAAATATATATGCACACTTGAGTGGCTATTGATAAAACATTACTGTATACCTATTCTATGTGAGCTTTTATGGGTGCGTGATTTAAACCGGCTTTCGTTGATGAAAATCGACGTTTTTGGGGTTCGTGTGGCAAACAGTGACGATGACCTCTCTTCTCTTTACCTATCACAGGCTTCTTCCTTTTAGTCTCACTTTTCCTTCGTTCTCTTCAGTTCTCCTTTCCCCCTTAAACGCTATGGGCTTTGCTCTATCTTATTTGTCATCCAACAAGGAAAATCCATAAAAACGATGAAAAAAAGGAATCGTTACCGTTCGTAAGAGGGTGGGCCGATTGTAAAGCGCGGGAAAACGTGACGATGGTCGCGGTTGGGTATAGCGCCATCTGAACAATCCAATAACCACGTGTTGAGCCACGTGGCGTAACAACAGTAATAGTCACATCCTTACCATCATCGCCAACACATAAAATGTGTTTACTTTTGTTTTATATAATAATTGAGGTGACATTGGTGACAAATAAATGTAATATAAATGACATACTTTTACTTAAAATACAATAAAATTTTAGCAGTATGGGCCGAACAAAAAGTATTCACTATAATTTTAATAAAGTCATTTAAGCTTTGCGTTGACAATTTACTAAATATTTCGTCTATGCACATAAAAAGTAAGAGCTATCAAATAGATATATTCGCTCAAAAAAAAATAATAATAATAATAATAAAAACCATTGTAATCACGTCGCGCCCTCTGCATTCTTCCGAATCAATAAACTTTTCCTCGGTTTTCCACGTTCCGTGTTCACTTCCGGTCGCCTCCACTTCGGTCGTAATTCCGTCTCAGGCTCGTCACGCAGACCCATTTCTACTCTTCTCCTGTCGATACATTACTCCCTTCCGATCATAATTTACCCAAAAGGACGGGTTTTCCGCAAGGGTTTTCAAGTCAACCCGAAAACATCGATTCACAAACTTAAACTTTATATTTTAGACAGTACATTATTATTGATCGGAGACACTTCGTGCCACTTATATTTTTTTGTACCAGTTTTAAAAACGATATTCGTTTTAGTACAAGTTTCATAAAATAATTTTAATAATATTTATTATCTTCCTAATAAATTATTTTCAAATATTTTTTCAAAGACAGTCAGTAATGCTTACTTATCAAATTTAAGTGAAAATATAAGTTTATCATTTTAAGTTAAAGGCGGTACATTTTTAATAGAAAATCTTTATTTTTGTTTTAAGTGAATAAATATGTTCAAAGCAAAATTATTTTATTTATAAATCTGATAAAATTTTGTTTATTAAATGCATCACTTACAACAAATTATTATCTTCTAATAAAATATATAATAATTAAATATTACTTATAATTTTTAATAAAATTAAGCCGAGGTCAATTACTTTGACAGTATAAGTTAGTGTTTATTTATCTTTATTTATTTCAATACACATAATTTAACTAAATTGTATGGTACAGGAATAAAATTGTTCATTTATGAAAACTCAAACATTACAATAAAAACTGATAATACTTAATTAAATGGACAGCACGTAAAACCTGTAAGTGATTCGAAGATTGTCCGTGTATCGTCGGTGTACTTGTCAGAAACTTTTAAGTAACAATATAAGACACTTTACTTATTGTATAAAGTATTAACTTTTAGCAACCTCAAATACATAAAAGATAAAAGATAAAGAAAAGTTTTTGTATTGTTGAAAATAAATATTTTTTTCTTAAAAAAAAATGAACAGCATTTTATGTTTAATGTGGCACCAATAGTTTTGTTATTATCTTAATTTGGTAATAAACACTTTCAATGATCTTTTCTCGATAATGAATTTTATGATTCAAGCGCTTCATCTTTAATACAGAAATTGATCTATCCGCTATTTCTTAACTGCCATAAGATCACAATACTATTTTCATAAGAGAATCAGTGTCAATGGAGTTCAGGGAAACTCTTTTCTTTACCATGCTAATATACAATTTGAAAGCCGTTCGTTAATGCCCTATCTTGAGTATACTTTGTGTGTATAATAATGTCATCATACTCACTTAGAAAAATGAATTTCCAAGCACATTTCCCTACACAGTCATGATGACCCTCGCTGTGAGTAACACACCATTTACTTTAGTGCGTTGCATGCTGTGCGATACCACGATAAAGTGTATGCGCGCACTCACTGGGGCGTTGTGGTTTTTTCTCTGTTTAGTTTTTGCCGCCAGGATTGATTTTTATAAACGGGCTTGCAAAGAGTGTTGAACCTTTTATATCCTTTACCACCAAAAAACTGTAGGTTTTTCCTCTAATATTGTGTTTTCAGACGAATTTAACGAAAAACGCACTTTTTATGAGTGATGATCTTGTTTTGGTTATAATATTTTCAAAATCAGCTCATTTATAGTAACCATAAATATACTTTTCGAAATATAATGCACTTTCTTTGTTCATAAAATAACATTTTTGTTGAAAATTAAACGCCTTACGTTAAAATCTACAGTGCATACTTAATAACTAAAATGTTATTTCATTTTGTTATACTGAAACACAATATTATTTTGTTGTACGTTTATTGTGCGTTATTGTTGTACTTAACCTACCTACTCATTCGTGGAGAATAATCATTATGATGTTTAGATAGTAAATAAATATTATGTACTTAACTTGTTCTAAGCGTTTATTTAACATGTTTATGATTGATGTTTAAACTATATAGGTATTTCTGTTTGTTAACAATAACAAAAATAATAGTATAACGCATCTATACATGCTTGAAACTGCTACTATACCTAAACAATGATGTCAACTATAATTGCAAGGTTCCTAGAAAAAATACTCAACGCATCTCAAAAATATATTTATTGTTAGCAACAAAAAAACTATATAATTATCTATTGCTTAAAGTTGAACAAATATAAGCGTCAATCAGCAAATTGATAAATTCATTATTCATTTGATTTATTTGATTCATTGATAGTACTAAATACTAATAATTCTATAATTTTACCTATCTGAAAAGTTCATCTAAAAAAATACTAAAGTGTTAATCTGAAAGATTATTTTTTAACAAAAATTTAACATTCCTATACAATTTAATCTGTAATTTTGATACAATTTAATAAAAATTAAATATTTAATACGTCACTCTTGGTTTTTTAACCGTCTTACACCAATAACACAATATATAAGTAAAATGAAATAAACAATTAGTCCAACAATCAAAAAATAATTTTTTCTTATTTATGATAAAACTGTGTTACTTTTGAAGTCAATTAGGAAACATATTAATATATTTATTCAAATTAACTACGTTAATTTTACGCCCTAAAAATAATTATACTGGTTACAAAACTTTACAACTAATGAAATAAAAAAATTAAATGGCAAAAAATTTTGCTGTGTCGGAAATGAACTTCGCTACTATATTTTCATTTATTATTTAAATAAAAATTAATATGTAATATGAAATTTTGAATTTTATACAATCATAAGAGTTGAAAGTTACTTTATAAATATTAAATGGATAAGTTCTTTTATACGAAAAAAAATGAGTTAAATTGTTTTGTTCGTTCGCCCTATTTCTCTACCACAGTGTATAAATAATACTCTTAATCGTTTGTAAAGTTTCATTACACGAAATATAAGTTTTTTTAGCGTCAGCTTGTGTAAATGATTGTTGACGTGTAATTAATTAAATTACAAACAAATACAAAAAAAAATCGGAATAAACGGTAATCAATCATTACTTATTTGGCATTGTCATTTAATTTAATTTAGCTAATTTAACCCAGTATCAAGCACAAACAAGTAGATTGGTGTGAAAACATGTTAAGTGCTTTTATCGTTCCCCATTATTTAAAAACCATATTTGTTTTAGTATTGAAATTGCAATTAGATTAAATAATCAAACAATTATTTAATCATTGATCAACAAATGCAATCACTTAAAAATAAAATTCAATATCAATATAAATTTATTACGGTTGACAGACTTTAGGTCCAATTTTTTTTCTTTTATTTAAATTAAAATTTCATTACGATGTATTTTTAAATTGTACATTGACCATGTAAATATTATGAACTGTCTGAGTACAGTTCTAAAAGTTCCATCAGAAAATTTGGTGCTACTTTTTGCAAGTAATCTGATATTTTCGTTTGTTATAAATATGATTAGACAAGTATTTTTTTTAAAACTTGATTCTGTGATCAATTTATATTGAGTTATCAGATTATGATCTTATTGACAAATACACAAAGACTATGCTAATTTTTAGAATGTTTGTGTCTGTCTTGAAGAAGGAAACTTGTCGTCTGCCCAACAAGTGGAAAAACTGGGTGGTATAATTATACGTCTAGCTGTATGATATTATCCCTTAGACGAATAACAATTGGATAGGAGGGAAAATGGTTAACTGTTGAAACCTAACAGAACAAAAACTACTATGATATTAGGTTAAATAATTCATGAAAATTGATGGTTTGAATGTATACATTAAAATCCTAATAAATACTATTCGATCAACGCTTTCGAGCATCAGACAAATTCAAATAAACATTTGTCAATCAACTTATCAAATATTTATACGTTATTGAATGAGCTGTTATAAATGATTATTCGAATGATAAATGAATAAAAATAGAAATTCTTAAAACTCTTTTCTCAAGTTTAAGAAAATATTTATAACTGTATGGTCCAATTAATTGTTTGTTATTGATTATAACATAATTCAACAGATAAAATTTATTTTACACTAACCCTCCATTGAATTATGATTAATTTTACAACTAAAATTGAAGTTTTTATTCAATCATTTCAAGTTTTATTCATACTATCACATGTTATAAAAAAGTCTAGTATTGAAAAGTATCAACTTTCATAAAAATATTATTAATTAAATTTGTATCGCTTTGGTAGGATCCTAAATTAATTACAAAAACATGTCTTAAATTCATGTTTATTAAGAAATGGGCGTGGTTTGGCGCAGTGGTCACACTAGTTGTTGACAAAACTCTAGTGTTAAGCCTCGCCTACTGCCGTAGGTGAACGGATGGGTGACCATGCGTGTGTTTCTACGGTGGCGAAAAGCACCATTTTTCCAGTGCAGAAAGCAACGGGAAACCACTGCACATAAATTTTCCCAGTATATAACCTGACGGTTGTAAAAAAAAAAAAAAAAAAAAATATTTCAATGTACTACATCATTTATTTGATATGTTAAGTTAAATTTTATTTTTAAATAGAAATGGTTTTCAATTAGCACACCCAGTAAAGTAACTTACGTCTTTGAAAAAGTTTATGAATAAATATGAATTTATTTAAACTAAATAGACTTAAAAAATAAAATTCATTGGATTAACTAATGTATATTTTATGTTCACAGAGAGACAATTCCGGGAAATCGTCGTCCAACTGCATAAATCAATCGTTTGAAGAGTGTGAAAAAGAACCGGGGGAAGAACAAGCCGTAGAAGGACAGAAAAGGCAACAAGACGAAGTTTACGGTGTTGCTGAACAAGCATTGTGGAAAGAAAATAACGGTGAGGTATCGCAACACCAGGATCACTGTGCGCAATACCTACAGTCGATTGTCGATCACGGTGACGGTCCGGACGACCGCAAGCTCGTCCCCGAGCAACGCGGTCGACGACGGAGGAATCGGGAAAAGAGCCGTATAAGCTATTGGAACCAATCATACAACCCGGTGGCCTACTCGTCACCATACGCCTCCAACAGCTGCCGCAGACCTAAACCGTCAACTGAAACCGGGTTCCTAGATCTTGGCGGCGGCCCACAAACGTCTAACATGCTTCAACAATATCAGCAGCAACCAGATTATACGCCATACGGTGGCATGGGAGGTTATAGCACTCAACAAAACTCTGGATACTTTAACTACTCAAGTTCCGAAGCATCGTGGTTCAGTCCATCGTCGGCTAGCGATCATTCCCAAATGGTAAAATATTAGAATAAACTGAACTTGGATTACACTTAAGAGTAGTGATATCTGGAGAATGCAGTAATAAAATTCTTGATTCTCATAAAATTCTTATAGCTTATAAATAAATTGAACGAACATTTTATATAGAATAATAACATCATCAGTGAGTTTTTAACTAAAATATTCTCTAATCTGGTTGTAATAAGTTATTATTAGTAGTTTTTATAACAAAGAAAATTTCTAAATTAAGTCTTACTTCAGTGTCATAATTTTTTATACAATATCCTTAACGGTTCATTCACTGAAAATTTCCAGTTTTCAATAATATATTATAGAATTATTTACAGAAAACTTATATTTATCATCATTTAAGTGTGACATAAAAATATAAATTAATAAAAACTTTACAAGTTGAAAAACTATTCATTCATTGATGAAGTCATTCTAATACTACTAGGTACCCTAGTGATAGAAATTCAATGTAGTTTTAGAAACTCAAATGAAAATTATAAGTTATATTGTGTTACTACACGATTTTTTTGTCGCATAGACTTATTAATTTTTAATTAAGCTTTTTATTATTATTTTATATAAAGTACTATGACGCATTTCTTATAAAAACATAAAAAAAGAGTGTAATTTTATATAGGAATTTTCTTTTTCAGCATGGTGGTTTATCTCATAACTCTTGCAATATAAATGACAATGCCGGAAATTACTTAAGCCATGGCTATAACCATTCCCCGACGGGTTTGTATACATTGTTTTTTATTTATCTACTTGTAAATTTGTAAATTAAATTTAATATTTTTCTACAGGAGGAACAGGGACGTCTTCAGTTGATTCCTACGCTTCCAATAGCGGTCATACAACAACAACTCAGCAGTCCGAAATAGATCCTATGGCCGAATTTTTAAGCCACCCGGTTATGAATGAATCTGACAAGATCAAAGTAAGCATAATTGTACTAAACTATTTTTTCACGTATCCAGATCCCTTTGCGTTCCGTATAATTCCAAATAATAGGTTTCCTCGTCGTACCATTCCATTTGTTCCGATTGTTTCCATCATACAAATGTTACCAGAATTAACAATTTTCTACAAATGTTTAGGATGAGTCCATTGACTGGCTCTCGACCATAATAAACGACGACGGTTCCGACCAAGGAGCAGAAGATATTAAACTATCTGTGTGCGAGTTACCCGTGTCAACAACAAAAGGCCAAGAATCTAACGGTCGATTACCAAATTTTCATCAAGCTTTCGGATCAACGGAAATCGGTAGATTTTCGCAGCATGAGTACTATGAACCCCCTAAAGAATCGACGCCAATTGTCAATGAATGTAGTTCTTCGCAACCAGTTACTTCTCAGCAACCTGGTGAATCAGTTACTCCGCAACCACTCATGTCCTATGAACCACCTAGGCAACCTAGTAGACGAGGTCGCGGTCAACGAGGAGGTGGTCAACACCGTCGAAATAAAACCTCTCGGACAACGTCAGCTGCTGCAGCTGCGGCGGCAGCAGTAGCCACTCAGCAATTTGTTGGCTATGACATGGCTGCCAGACACCAATCGCCGTACCACCATGACCCGTATAGCAGAAGTCACCACCAACAACGTTACCAAGACCAACATTATCATCATCAGCAGCACCAGGCAGCCTACCAGAATAATCATGACTACTATAGACAACAACAACACCACCAGCAACAACAACAACAACAATATGAACGAATGCATCATCATTATCAGTCATCCGTGGCTGCCGTGTCCACTAACCAATACTATGGCCAGCGAGATCAGTACGCGAACACCGGCTACAATAGGTTTCATTCGTGCTGTTCCTCTGAGCACATAAGTCGGCCTAACCACCATAGTTATGGTGGTGGTGGAGGTGGTGGCGGTCCCGGACAGTATTACAACGAGTACAACGCATATAACCAGTGGTCGTAAGCAAAGTCCCATAAGACTTTTACCAGAGAACTTTGTTGAATAGATATGTACAAACATTTTAGTTTATTAATAAATATAAACATCAAGATAGATTTAAAAAAGGCATAAACTGTGATATATAAACGGTGTATATTAATAATAATTGAAAGTAATTATGATGCAACGATACAAAATAAAAAAATCAAAATGTATTCCCAACACATTCACAATGAGTCAATTAAAGTAAAAAACAAAAATTCCCGATACTTTATTTTTCTAGCGTGTTTAAACCGCTTGTAAATACTTAGATTGAATTTAGACAATTTTTAGAAAATAATTTTCACGACCAAAGTATTTTTTTATCTGTGTCAACGCCGTTTAATATTTCAAATGGTGGCGATTTGGAAAAGCCAATTAGATGACAGTGAACTGTTAATATCTCGTGGGTTAAACATACAATGGATTGCGATTGGAAAAATAAATGAACATTTTCTCAAATTACATATAAATAACTATTTCAAGAACACGAAACATACTTTCGGATCATAAATGTTATTTTATGTATTGGTACCTGTACAATTAATTGTGTAGTGTTAAATCGTTGTGCCTTATTAATTAACTAAATTATAATTAATAATTAAATATAAATTATGCACCATTATATAAAAAAACTATTAGGAATAATATAATAATTTTAATAGGAACAATATTATTAATAGTCTATGTAAATTATGAAGCATAAATGGCAAAGAGTTAAAGCCGTTTTTTTATTTTGTTATTTTCATCATGGTCCAACGGGTTGTCGTTTTATTGTTGATTTAATTTTTATTTTTATCGATTAATAATCTCGTAATGTAGTCGTAGTATTCGCTTTACGATAATTTATTATTGAAACTTGAGGTAAATTTTTGTTTATAATTAACTTATTGATAATATATATAGGTATTTAGTAAGTAAGGAAACAGATTTCTATTGTTCTCATCGTTTATAACAATTTACTTTTTTCTTTACTTACTGAACATCTGTATACAGGGTGTTTAATAAGTAAGGAAACTGGTCAGTTGTTATTAAAAATGAGAACAATAGAAATTCGTTCCCTTACTTACTGAACCTCTATATATTATTTTATAAGGAAGTACAGCTGATGATCAAATATTTTTTATCCTGTGGTAATCGTTATTCGTTGTTTTCCGGTTGTTTTGTGTATTTATTATTATTATTGATATTTTATTCCAGTAGTCTTCCTTTTGAATTAATGACATAGTTGGTTTTGATTGAGTTGTATGAACAACGCGACGATTCAACAGAGCTTCCCCGTGTTACCCCAGTAATTTTATTGCGTGAAGTTTATAGATAGACCATCTTATATATATTTTATGTGTGTTTTTTACACACAAATATCGGATTTATTTATTGAAAAACTTCGGGCTCAACTCTGCGTACTCGGACCAATAGTAGAATTTATTGTACATTAAATTAACAGATAAATATAAAATTAATTATTTATAAATTACATTCAATATTTTATTATATTCATTTTACATTTAAAAATAACTATTGTTAAATTTGTATCTTCTATATTTTTTTCACGCGTAATAATCGTTATTAATTACATAATACAACATGAACCTGGTAGCCTTTTTAAGTTTAATGTGTTTAAAAACAAACAAAATCAAATCAACCATTGTACTGTTTTCTAAGGAAAAAAATTATTTTGTAAATATTTTTTTAAGTTTAGTCAAAATGTAAACATGATATGATCCCAAGGCAAAAAAAAAAGTAAAGAAAAAAATTCCAAATGCAAATAAAATGTAACCAAGTGACGCACTTCTTGAGGGTGAACAGGTCGAAGGACGTGTAACGAATTGATAGTTGGAGTCGAGGTCACTTTTTTTAACATGTAATTTCCATACATACATACCATAGTTTGTCACAACAGACCGTCTCTTTATATCTCTTTTACAAAAATATAACAACAAAAAATGCCTACAGTTAATCTTAGCCGTCCATTATTTTCCATACAACATAACCGAACCTCCAGTCAATTACAAATACAAATTATGTAGAAAGAAAAGAAAGGGGTTTGATTGTTCATCCAAGTTTTCTTCTTTTTTTTTTACCTATCCATTGGGATCCATTGTGTAAGTTCCTGAACGCCAAAAAAAAATTGTATCGAGATTTTTATTGTTATATTATATATGTATATCAGACGACACATGTCGTCCAAAGATATTTAATATACATAAACTATAGTGTAATTTTAAAATACACAAAAATGATATGGATTATTATATTATATTATTATTATGTTTATATTCGAGTAACTGGAACTTATTATAGAAAGAAGAGACTATTCCTAAAATGTCGGACGAATCTAACCGTAATTGTCTTGGTTACATTATTAATATTACTTAAACTGTAAAATTATGATGGATACCTGATAATTACTGCTGTAAGACAATTTTCCTTTCCATTCAATGTGTCTTTTCATACTAGTTCTTTTTCTGTATTTATTAATGATTATAAATGATGATATTTATCATTATTATTTTGTTTAATAGTTATTTCGGCCCTTTCCCAGCCATAACCACGTTATTAGATAATTACATTATTATTCATAGTATTTATAATTTATTGATTAATTTTATTTAGTGTTTTTGTTTTGTTTTGTTTTTTTCAGGTTAATTTTGATTAATTGTTTGATACGTGGTATAATAAAACGAATTATGTAAAATAATGTTTGATGTAGTAAAATAAATTATCAACAAAATATTTATTCACATTAATAAAGTCACACAAATTATATTCATATGCCTGGATATTTTTTAATTAGGAAATACATAATATGGGATGGATTTTGAATGATAACATTTATATAATACCTAATATAATAGACTACATACATGTAGAATAATAATGAATAAAACTATGATAACTCTTATTATATTATACTATTGACTTTTGTAAAAGACAAGGATGAAAAATAAACATTATGTTACTGTACTTCGTTTTTTAGTTTTGTTATTTTATTTCCTATTAACAGTTAAATTTCTTGTACTAAGAAAATTATATACTAACAACCATGTAAGATAATATTTGAAACTAGATTTTGAAGAAAATGATATTACAGATTATGTAAGGAACTTTTATAGGTAAAATGCCAATAAAATTTAGAGTAGAACTAACCAAAAGTACAAGATACAATAATAAGGGATTAGAAGAAAATATGGGATTAGACAGGAATACAGGAAGTCTAATAAGTCGACAGGGGTTGATAAGATTATGCTTATATTTATCCAAAAACTCAAACTCTATTTTTTCTTAAATGAGGTCCATTTAAAATTTATCTGAAAAATAAATAACTGGTAAATTATCTATTATTGTTGACAATATTATGAAGAAAAATTGTACCAGGGATTCATATTATGAACATTAATTTCCACATACACAAACAATCTCTATAAAATTCTAATATGTAAACTAGTACCAGGAATTCAGAAGGTATGGTGTAATTTCTTAGTTTTGAAAAGTAGATACCCGGATCAGTATTACTGTTCTTTGGTGAACAGTGATCTTAACTACAGTAGTAGATAAATTTAGTGCCATTTAAATATAACGACATTTCTTATCACCTACCTCCACATAGTTGGGCCAATATTGGCCCAACTTTATGGACGATAATATATATAACATCGCCAATGCTATTAACGGTGAGAGGACTAATCTCTTACACGAATCCCATAAATTTCTAATAAATATGTGTTCTAGACATTAGTGTTAAAAAAAACAAGAATATCTATTTAGTATTGATGTATTCGTGACGAATAAAATAAACTTTATAATTGCTTTAAGTCTTAAGCCCAAATTATGACTGTTCATCAAGTAATATAGAACGGAGCTGTAAGTACCTTAAGGCTGTAAATCTATAAATTTATAGATTTATTATCTATAAAATTTAATCTTATGATAACATTAAATAATATAAACATTATTTAACGGTTATATTATCAAAGTATAATTTATACCTAATAGTGCCCTTTTATTAAAATAAATGTAGTACAATCCTGTATGACTATTTTAATTTTGAAAGGATAATATTTAATACAAATTTATTTTTTCTGTAAAAAATGTTATTTCATGTAAATATCGTGTTTGAAATGTTACATATCAAAAAAATGTCGTCACTACTGAATACACTTTAATGTAGTTTATTAAATATATATAAAAAAACAATCATTTTTATTTAATTATGTTCTGAAGTGTTAAAACGACAAAAATTCATAAGAATCGCAAACTGCGAAATAAATGTCTAATTTTTTAATTATTTATTTCATAAATTAAATTTTATGCTAGTATTATGTAAGATAACCCACTTCATGCAATATGCATTGAAATCCTGATCCTACTAAGTAATTCATTATTTATTATTAGCAATTATCAAAAAATTGTAGATTATTTATCTTAATCATTTCTAAATCATTATCACAACTCTAACTAAAACTTTCAACTAAAAATTATATGAAGTTCCTTACTAACTGACTATAACATAATGGTAAGCACTAAAATTGACTATAAAATTAATTTGCTTTTACTCACTTCTCTTTGTTTTATAAAAATAAATAAATATTTACGTGTTTACAAATTATATTTTCCATTAAAATTCTTTAAAAAGATCTTTTTTTTGTGCAAAATTTAAAATACTACTTATTTGTGTTGGATACATATTATGTACCAGACACATGCTGTAATATACAGAGTGATTGGTCATTTCAAGCCCTATAACTATCCCAGAGTTTAAAATGACCAAAAGCAGAGGCGACTATGAATCTTAATACTATTTTAAGGAATAATATAATTTATGACATTCCAAAGAAATGTTTAAGGAGATGCTCTAAAACTCTAAAGATATACTGTCACCTAGTTCATTGACTTTTCTCCTTTAATATTGTAATATAACTAGATATGGTTAAATAAATTATTGTTGTAGTAAAATTTTATCAATTTAATAGCATATTGTAAAAAAAAATTGTTTAACTTAATAAATATTCATTTTTTCTCAAAACAGTTATACAAAATATATTACTTTTATAAACTATTTAAGAACAATACATCTGTAATTACATTAAAAACATACATTAATTATATATTAAATACAGCTTGTTTTCATATTTTCAAAAATAACCAGTAGAAATTAGAAACATGATAATTCTCTAAACAAATATCAAAATTAAAATAAAGTAACTAAGTTATTATAATTTATTTGTTTATAAACATATCTCTACAAATAACTTGTATGTTTAATTGACAGTTTGTTTTGATCACTCTATTAAAAAGTTTAAAAGAGTCTTTTAATAATCTTTTTTTTTTTTTTTTAATATAAAAAAAGAATATCATATTCAAATCCATATAGTTTTAGGTGTACAAATATATATGTATAAAAGATCTTTCAATATATTTAGTCAGTACCAAAATATTTTTGTCCAAAATGATTTGGTGCAATTGGATACATTTCTGAAGTTAATATAGTCATCTGCAATTAACATAATAAGTTATTAAAAGTATTTCACATTATAAAGATAAGCTCATAGTTGATAATTATTTTATAAACATTTTGTTGGAAAATTTACCATAAATAAATTCATGTGAGAAAGTAATCTTTACTTAAAAGCATTTTGAAAAAAAAAAAGAAAATAATCATTGAAGCAACTATTTTAATTTTAAGATTCTAAATATAAAATAATTTACTACTCAAGTTCAATTATGGCAATAAACATATTATTTCAAGATAGATTAAGACATTTTAAATTATTTATCAATTATCAAACAGTTTTTTGAATTTAGATAAAAATTATAGAATAAATAATAAAAATAAAAAAACTTTAGATATTGACATTTTTTTCAAACTTAAATAGAAGAATTTAAAAATTTTATTTAATGAATTAAGTATTACAACTAAAAAATTATTACTTCTGTAATATCTCTAGTAGCATTTTACAAAATAATTGTAGAGTATACATAATAGTATAATTGTAAATATATAAACAAATTTTTCTACAATGTACTCAACAGTGTATTCAGGGTGTACACATTTCCACCAAGAGGTAAATGTGTATATCGCAAAAATTCATTTACCATTCAAAATAAATAATTTATTTCTCTACTTAGATTTAATTAGTAAAAAATATTATATATTCACTTTTAAGTAATTATTTTTTAGTATAACATAATACCTATGAACAATAAAGTATAATAAAGTAACAAACCTTAACTTTTAGAATTTTTTATTGTGATTTTTAAATTGTAAACAAATAAGTTATTTGGAAAACTATTTTTTTACAAGTCATTAAAATTTATGTAATTATATGAAGAGTGAATGTGTCAAACGTTCTATGTGCCAAAAAATTGAAAAATTGTTTTATTTCTGATTTATGTTCTATGAGCCAAAGGTCACAATCTTGTATGTGTTTTAAGTGTCAATTAAATTTTTTACTTGTACAAAATTGCGTTCACAGATTGTATTTGTTCTGTGAGACATGCCCTTTGTTACCTGTACGTTCTAAGTGCCTTGGACGAATATAATAGTTTGACGATTACAATATTATAATATAGTCCGTTATATTTCAAAATAACTAATACTGGTGTTGTTGTATTCGTTAAGTTTTCTTTTTCATTTGTTTAAATGTATTATTATGGATACTGAAAGTATACATATTTTACGAAGTGGTAAAAAAAGAAGAAATGATCAGACTAAAAAAAGAATTAGTGGAAAATCGTATGCGACCAGGAAAAGCAATAATACAATTCAGGAAAGCCGTCAACTTAGTTGTTATAACTTTGGAATACATCTCGGTGACAGCAATACAGCCTTTATGTATATGTGGGATGAAAGTATTGCTTCTCGTGGAAGCTCAGAAATCGCTTCTTGTCTTTTTAAAGTTATTAACAAAAACGAAAATACGATAAATCGCAAAAAACTAATTATATGGTCAGACAACTGTGCTGGCCAAAATAAAAATAAAACGTTAGTAGTTTTGATGTTATATTTAATAAATATGGGGATATTTGATGAGATTATACAAAAATTTTTGATAAGTGGCCACTCTCTCTTGGCTTGTGATCGTGATTTCGCTATTATCGAAAAGAGACGTAGAGTTTTTCAAAATTTCACTCCTTCTGATTTACAAGAAATGGTTAGAGCAGCGAAGTTGATAAATCCATTTCGAGTTATTCCGATGGACGAAAACAACTTTTTTTCATTTAAAGACATTGCTAACAATTTTTTTAACACAACCAAGTTTCCAATGTTCGATGATTAAAGTTTCATTTTTAACTCCCAAAAAAATCTATTATAAAAAAACATTTTCAGATGAAGAACTTTGGAAAGATTTTAACGTTTTTAAAAGAAATGCTACTATAGACCAACTTAAAAATCAGACATTTATACCTATACCGAAACCCACATTGTCGTCAGAGAAGAAAAAAGATTTGTTGGCCATGATTCCTTTTTTACCTGATAAGCACAGAAACTTCTATAAAAATATAACGTCATGAATTAATTTTTTTTGCTATTTATTATGATGTTGCTATGTTCTAATTATGTTTAATCTAGATTTTTTTTATAATTATTATTAGGTTTGTTAATTTATTTTTCAATTTGTGATACTCAAGAAAGCTACTGTTTTCTTTTCTTGTTACATTTTTATATGAAGAAAAAATTTTATTTTACGTTTTGAGATTTACTGACAATGTCATGTTAGATTAAGAGTATTTTTTATTTAAGTTTGTACATTTATTTTTCAATTTGTGATACTCAAAAAAAGTGTTGATTTTTTTACATATTTTATAAAAATATATATGAAGTCTTAATAAAATAAAGAATGATTTTCTGTTATCTATAATAAAATATTGGTACTTGGAACGATAATATTATCACATTATTTGAAACTTGGAACTTTAATATTATAATACTTGGCACTTGGAACTGTCATTAGCAAATGTTTAATTTATACTAATATGAAATGACAAAATAAAATAATAGAAATTTACGAGGCTATTAATATAGTGTAAATATAGCATAACATGTATTTTTATACAAAATTATAAGAAAATTTTTAATTTGTGATGTTTTTTGTGTTTTCTGAACAAATATTTTTTTGGCACATAGAACGTTTGACACATTCACTCTTCATATATTTATGTATTAATGATATTATCATAGTACTAACACATCTTTTTGGTTAAATAGAGGTGTAAAAAAAAGTATTGTCTAGTAGGGATAAAAATAAAGAAAAATTTTATTAACCTTTCAAATAAAAAACAAATTTATTTAACTATTTAATAATTTTTTATTTTTGTATATACTCTCATAATTACGTCAGTTTTTGTATAGTAAACTATTAATTAATATTCAACCTTTTATTATAAAAACTTTAAAAATGTTACCAAAGGGAATGCTGTAGTAATTGTTTGGGCAGCTACTGGTGTGGTAAATAAGTTTGACAAAATAATATTTTCTTCCAATACACGATGTTCTTTTAATACATTAACTGCTTTCACAACTGTGTTACCAGTACCTAAATAATATGTTCATTTAGATTTATTTTTCTTAATTTAACCAGTTAACTTACTCATAATTGGATACATCAATAACACTTTTCTATCAGCTATATCATGGGGAAATTTAGCATAAACAACACGTGCTTCATGGGTATCAGAATCAGATTCCACCAATATTTTACCAATTCTAATTGAGCGGCAACAATCACGAAGCCCCTTTAAATAAAAATATTACTTAACCACTAGACAAAATTAAAGACTTAAATGCACAATTTTACTTGTTCCATTGCTTCACCACTACGAACAATGCTTACACCACAGTTTCCTCTTTCATATTTAGTACCTTTGTAATAATTACCTGTAGGAGTCATCACAACACAACTACCAAATGGCAATTGATTAAGGCTTTCTTCAATTACCAATCGAATCAGACGATCAGCATAGAATTTGAAATCTGTGCGGCTTGTGTTTCTACAGACCGAATGTACTATTATGATTCTGTGCAGGATTTCAAACACCTAACTCCAACTTACTTGTCCCTAAGTATAGTCTGTAGCTCACGGACCTGGTCGTTAGACCGGAGCAGCTTCAACCTGGGACCAAATTCATAAGCTGGGCAAGATGAATTCAATTTTTCACACTTGGCAGACATATTTGTTGCACACGCAACCATATGAATAAGCAGAAGTTAATTAGAGAATACTATAAAAGTTAGTTTTAGTTATCCGATTAGTAAATAATTAAAGGAATTAGACACACTTGAATGAAATTTAAATGTTGTGTTTACTACAATTGACGTCGTCCACAGAACATAACCTAAAAAAATATTGTTATCAACTAAATAATAGTAATTACAGTTTTGATAACCCAGTCAAATTTAAATTTAACCACAAATTATTTATGACAAAAATTTGATCATATTAAAAAAAAAACGTTTCTGGTTTTTATTATTATAATGCACGTTTAATGATCAAGCATAAATAATAGTCAGTAAAACAATATGTTAAAAAATTAAAAACTTACACTTGAATACACTACTTCTAATTTATGTGAAAAAACAACATTAAAAATGTTTCTTATTATTTTTCACTTTATTGTTAACTTAAATGCATTCAAGCAACTGAATTGAGAAAACTAAACTCACTTGAAAATTCATATAAGCCAAAGTTTCATATAATATAATCGACAGATGTAATTTTTTTTTAATAATAAGTGAACATATTTATGGAATAAAATAATATAACTGTAAAAGTAACTAGAACATATATTTAAATATATTGATTTATTAATTATTAAAGGCCAGCAATTATGCTTCATTGAAGTTTATGTGTTGTATTTTAATTTCCAAGAACTAATATTTGATTTAATGTAGATATTGATTAGGTATACTTATTAAATAAATTAATTTTTTGTATAAATATGATCTGTCGCAAATATCAGCCAATTAACTAATTTAGCACATTATGTCATTATGCATAAAATAGGCAATATTAATCATTAATTATATCTCTTCAACCCCAATTATTAATTTATTATAAAAGATACTTTTATAATGAATGTCAATATATGAATGAAATCAATATTTTTCTTGATAAATTATTTTTAAAAAAATTTATATTTTATTTATATTATTTATGTATTTATAATTTATAGTATTTAAATACAATACTTCTCATTGCAACTAATGATTAACAAGTATTGCAACAATTTAGACGAACAGTTGTTTTTTATACTTTAATATATTCATTTTAAGTATATTTAAAAAAGAGGTTGCGGCATAGTGGAGACATTGCATAGTAGGGTCCAGTATAGATTTAATCTGACAGTGATTAAAATCACTATCATAAGAAACGCTTCGATGCAAATCTGTAGATAGTGTTTAATTTTAAAAAATTGATGGATAATTGCAAAAGCAACATCAACTTCTATTAAAATAAAATACAAAACCCATAATTATCATACAAAAATAGTATATTTTTCAATATGGTA
>NW_026099575.1:19609257-19737437 GCF_025091365.1 Daktulosphaira vitifoliae | reverse complement strand
AAAAAAAAAAAAAAAACACATCATAGTAAAATTAATACCTTCTCCGCTTCGCATCGAAGCTAAAATTTAATTAGTAGCAATGAAAATTGTACAATAACATCATTATAAGTAATATTTGTATATTGAAAGTATTAACATTATAAATCATACAATTGTTATCTTATACAATAGGTCTAATAATAAAATAAACAATATTTGCTAAGCATAATGCGTAGGGTTAAAACTCTTGTACATGAAAATATAAATTTAATAAATACTATTTATATGTACTAGAGTCATGGGCATATTATTTATAAATAAATTCTATAATCATTCAAGCATAGTGAAGGTAATTTATGAGTTTAATTCTTCCAATAATTCTTAATAAATAAATAATATATTAAATTATGTGTTGGTAATTAGATAATAAATATTGTTAAAAAAAATTAAATTATAAAATACAAAATAAATTAACTCAGATAAACATTAATAAATATAACTTGTTAGAATAAGGCAGCATGATGGGATTGAAATTTTGTACAGTTACTTAAATACATCTTAGGTAATAAATTATTTCTCACTCTTCAATTTCTTCTTCATTTTCTGATATTGTATCTTCTTTTGTTTTTGAAGTATTTAAAATTTCATTGTTTGTGTCATCTGGAAGTAGGACGGATTCTTTGTCTTTATCATCAGTAAAGTTCAATTTATTCTGAAATAAATATTAAATTATTAAATTGTTCTAAAATATAAAAGTTGAATTAATATAATCATAAGCAAATACACAATTTAACAAAACAAAAAATGAATTGATCAACTCTGGAAAATGTTTAATTATTACCAATTGTTATTGATTATTTTTACTTAAAGTAAAAAAAAATTATATTAAATGTATAACCAGCTTATATTTACATTCAAATATAAAAAAATAAATACATTAAACTCATTTCAAATGTCTGAGTTAAAGTATTATAATTGAGATTTACTAATCAAAACAAAATAATTTACTACATCAAACACACCTTACACCATGCATGTTACACTATTTTAAAGGATGCTATAAAGTAGTTAGATTATATTTTCTTAAATATCATTTAATTCAAAAATAAGTAATACACGAAAATTAACTTAATTGAATCAAAGTTAATAAAAAGATTCAAAAAATGTATTAATTTATTATGTCTTTTAAAGAAGCTGCTTGTCACCTGTGTGTCAAGCGTTTCATAATCTTTTTCTTCTTCATTAATATTATTGTCATCAGACTTTGACTGTTCTTCGAGTTCATTTAAGAATTCTTCTACAGATCTAATAAAAATACTAGTTAATTTAAATTTAGTCACAACTTTATATTCTAAATTCATGAAAAAAGTTTTATCGTATCTTTTTGGATTACAACTGTTTTTAATAAGCAACAAAAATAAATTTAATCATTAAAAATACCTATTTTCAAATATAACTTATTAAATAGTATATTACTATCAATAAATATAATTTTCATTTTTTTTCTAATTTTGGTTGGTAATAACAAAAAACCTTATTGGTTTATTAAGAAAACACAAACTAGGCCATCAAAAACTATAGATTTTAATACTATTGAAATAAAACATCATAATATTTTAAATTATATAAGTGGCAATCACTACCTTGATTTCACATTTTCAGTGAAGTGCCACATATAAATGAAATAAACAATATAAGCCTTATACGTATGATGACACCTAAATATGACAATTAACTAACCAATATAATAATAAACTTTACTTACTTTTCATTTTCATTGTTACTTGTATTTTCTAAAAGATCATCCTACAAAATAAAAAAATTTTATTACATTAAGAGTATTCAAACAACAGTTATAAAAAGTTACAAATAAAATTTCGATTTTAAAAATGTAGTTCAATACTTTAAAAGGTATAATTTTACTCAATTTACTGAAAAATTAAAATTAAGCAGCTTTTTTTTCTTGGCTTTTGTCCTATGTTGATAATAGATTAAGTAAACCCTTTATATTTTGTTTTGTACCCCAATAATAGACCATTAAATTACACCTAAAAATTGTTTGAATTCTTTAAGATAACAAAAAAAAAGTCATCATAATGTAAGCAGGCTTCCAATACTATGGTGAAGCTGATGTGCAAGTTCATACACATACATAGTAGTTATTGCTCTATTAAATAAGGATTGTTAACTAGAACAATAAAATTATAATAGAAAATTACTATTTTATTGGATATATCATTCACATCAGATACATCATCAAGTTGTTTTTTGGTGGAAATATCAAAAAACTTGTCTAATTCATCCATTTCATTTGCAATGTCAAAATCATCATAATCCTGTTAAAAAAATATATTAATCATAAATGAGTGACTCACAAAATTAAAAAAAAATACAATAATTTTTACAAAACAAAAATACTTTTAGAAAATAAATGTCCACTAAATATAAAACAGCTCATATTATAAGTATGTGTACACACAATTTCCCAAATCAAAGATCTGATCAGATTTCATAAGATTAAAATGTTTTAGTCAATTTATAAAAATTATAATAGTAAATAACTTAACTAGTATTATTAAACTTATAAAACTTAGTTTTATTATTTTTCCATCAAGTCTAGCACTTATATGTTAGTCGTCTAGATAACGTTCACGACACCGGCAATAAATTTTTAAATTTATATCAATTGGGACCTTGACCATTCAAGTGTACATACCACTGCCGAGGTTTATTTTGTTTCCAACGAATTTATAGAATCTAACAACTATGCAAAAGTCACCGACTAAACCAACTCCGCTCGTAGGCAAAAAAGATATCTCCCTTACAGATGTCTGGAATGCCTTAATTGGTATGCGGAAAGATATTCAATCTATTAATACTAAATTACTGACGCAAGAAAACACCTCTACATCAATCTTGTCTAGATTGGATGACCTTTCTTCAGAGATAGTTTCTCTGAAGAAAGAGAATGAAGATTTAAAAAAAGACATCGATTCCCTTAAAAAGTCTAAAAATTTTATTACATCTGATTATGCTCCTAATGATTTTTCTGGGGTTGACATTATTCGTGAAATCCATGAAAGAGACAGCAAATCTCGTAATATAATGTTATTTAACATAGAGGAATCGGTTAGTAATATTGATTCGCTTGCTAAGGAGCTTATTATAAAGTTAAATTTGGATGCTAATATATCCGCGGTCACCCGTCTCGGCAAACAATCTGCTAAACCAAGACCGATAAGAATAACATTTGATAGTACTAAGTCTGTCTTAGATGTTTTAAAATCAAAAAAGTCGCTATCATCTGATCCATCATGGAGAAACGCATGGATTACTACAGATCTTACTTTGTACCAAATGAAATTCCTACGTTCGTTAAAAGCCGAACGTGATAGAAGAAACAGTTCAAACAATGGTAATTGGTTCATCAAGTATTCTCGTGGTTCACCATCTTTAGCTCAAAAAAACTAATTCGCGGCTCAAGTTCATATCACTCTAACATGTCATGTAATATATCAAATTCTTCTTATATTAAAAATAATTATAATTGTACAAAAAAATGTAATACTCTCTCCGGGTATTATCAGAACGTCCGTGGGTTAAAAACTAAATTATCTATTTATCGTTTAAATTTTGTTACTTTAAATTACTATGATTATTTCATTTTAACTGAAACATGGCTAACCTCTGACATTAGTAATAATGAATTAGGGATGTCTGATTATTTGATATATCGTAATGATCGAAATACTATTAATAGTATTTACTCTAAAGGTGGGGGGGNATTAAATAAAATATTTTAGGCATTTAGGTTTTATTCATTAAACCTGGTTGGATCTTTGATAATAAACATAATTGTTACTATTATGGTTTCGTATTAGTTTTATCCAAAATTATTGTTTATGATAAATTAAAGATGTAAAATACAACAAATAAAAGTATAAGATATTATCACATGCTTACAACAAATGTGTGTTCATCCCAAAAAATATCATAGGTAGATGCAATATGCAATCATTATCTTTAAATTATTTTAAAAATAACTTAGGTAAATACTTACTCCACAATAAATATCATTTTTGAATATTTGAGGAGGTAATGCATTTTTTGAACCATCTTTGGTTTTACTGTTAGTTTGCATGTAGACCTTATCATTTTCTCTCCCAGGTTCTGTAATATCTACTAAATTGTACTCTATGTTTTTACTATCCAATATCATGGTAACTCTCTGTTGGCGTTTTTTTACCTATAACATTTAAATGTTTGATAGTATCTCATTTCATTACATTACCAATAAAGTTATTTACCTCTTTGTTGCCAGATATACCAGATATATATACTTTGACCACCATATTTAAATGAAAATTTAAAAAACGTAAGAGGAGAATTATCGAACAAAATTTCAGATTCTTAGAGAATAAATTGTTAATGGAAGTATATTTGTGTCACACATGTATAGTGTACCAAACGTTCAAAGAATGACTTATAAGTCAGAAATTCAAAGCACGTTATCAATTTAACTTAAAAGAAAGAAAGAATGATAGTATCTCGCTTCATCTCGCTCAAAACTAGCCGACATGTATCTGTCCAACCATGACAATGTCACAGACATTTAATCTAATGTATATTAGTCCTAAGGGTCTACCACTGTAGACCTTAATGAATGATTGTTTATTTTTAGAAATTAAAGAAAATGTAATTTTTACAACTGTATAAGCTATACAATATAAAAAAGTTACAAAAATTATAATTTTGTTTGTTTTAATATGTAGTTATTTATAAATTACTTGCAAAATTAAATTATTATTAATAATTAAATTCTTTGCAACATAACAATATAAAATATTGTTTGTATATTTAGTTTGGCTACAATGTAGGTATAGATATATTTCTATAACATGTGTAAATTGTGTACCGTAAAAATTGAATTGGAACAACTCCTAAAAAATATTGTTTCATTTTTTCCTAATTTTGTAAAATTATTATTTTAATTTTAAATTACCATATTTATAAGTGCTTAATTTTTTTTTCTTGTATTGTTATAAATAATCTAAAAACTCTCAAATAAACAAATAAAATAATAAATCGATATAAATTATTATGTGTAAATAAAACATTAATGAATTTTCAGAGTATTTTTAAATCTTAAATTATTATAAAAAAAACAAATATTTTGCGGATTAGAGAAATTACGCATAAATCGCTAAAGGGTTAATACTGCCAATCTTTTCTGGTTGGCTGACAGATAATAAAAAAGTAAAATTTTTAAAAACAAATATTCGATTCTCTATAACAAAATATTTCAAACATTAGTGATGAATCGCTGCATAATCCTTGTAATCAGGTGTTAACGTAATAATTGGTTGTACATAATAAAAAGGCATAAACCGGGTCTTTATATTATCATTCTTATATTCAAAGAATTGATTATCATATTACTTAATATAATATAAGTAATTTTAAATTTTATCTTATTTCTTACAATATTTTATATTTTATAATTACGAACATATTGTTTTTTTATTTAAAAAATATTTTTCTAACCTGACCATTTTATGACACATATTTAATTTTTATTTTAAAGGACAACCAATGTAAATAATTTACTGTTAATTGCAATAAAAATACTATGAAAAATAGTTGTAAAATACTTTACCACCCAACACAACAGTTAATAGTGAAAATATTTTATTTTATAAAAGCATTCTAAGATTAAATCCTATTTACACTATGGAATATTGGTTCATATACTATATCAATATTTCTGAGGGTGTTAAAAACATTTTTAAAATGTATTTGACGCAAAAAATATTGGAAAATTTGTATGTAAAATATAAAATCTATGGAAAAAAATTAATTATATTTAGAATCTATACATTACGAACCGCCAACATTTTTAGTAAAAATTATTCTATTTAGATTATTGAAGAATATGCACTTTCATAAAAATCCGGATCTTAATAATTACAATGAGGTCGAATATTCATTTTTCGTATAATAACTTAGTAATGTAACTGCATAATGATCAGCTATTAATCACAAAAACATACTTTGTAGGTTTAAAAAAGGTAGTAATAATACCATAAGTAATCTAATCATTTTAATACTTCAGAAGATTAAATAATCACCAATTAGTGATGAATTTAGTTCCAATTAGTCAAATTATTGATAAAATCAAAGATAATAGTATTTATTGTATCAAAATAACAATTAATTAATGTGTTATCAATAAAGTTAATAATTAAGAAAAAATACTTTTTCTGGAAAGAGCAATGTTCATATTAATATGAGCGGTGTCATTTACAAAATTATGAGATAAATTGTTTGACGATTTGATCAAATTAACCTTGTATGACTTTGTACAATGGAAACAAATCCATAATTATATTTAAAATGTTTTTATTTTATGATAAAACTTTAACTCGATATTTTTTTCATTTAGTCATAATTATGTTTAGACTTAATCAGAGTGTAGTGTAGTGTGTACTTATTGCAAACTATACGTGCTAATAAAAAGAAAAATATGGATTTGTCAAAAATTAAATCATCACCAATAACACACACATTATTCGTGTTAAAATTCATTGTTTCTGGGTTGATTGCGAACACATTGGAAGGATTGTTATGTCTCCTGTTGTGGCCTTTTAATAAGGAATTATTTAGACACATACATTTTTTCCTATCGCAAATAATATCATTAGGTAAATATTGATAATTTATTTAATGTTATATTTTAATTATTTCCTGATTAAATATTTAAATGAATACAGTAATTTGCATTTGCGGCTCGTGGCTTGAACGACGGGACAATCGCACCCCTACTAAAATAAATTGTATATTTTTAATTCTACATTTTTATTAAAAATAAACATTTTTAAATAGTAAAATAGTTATAATACATTTGTCGTGTGCGATCATAAGAGTTGTTTCCCTCAGTAATGCAGGCACGCATACACACACGAGTAGTGTTTGGACGACCGGAAGCGTTCATACTACTATATTGGTAATTCATTTTTAGAATGAACTGCTTGTCGTTATCGGTTGTTAAAATAGTACAATCGCTAATATTATTATTTTCATTTCTATTTTCTACTGCGACCTTAAAGAAAATAATATGCGTTTTATTTTGTTATATTTAATTTGACAATTTTTTATACCTACGACTAGCGGTATTATACTTAAAGTCGCATCCCCAGCACCAACACCCACGAGCCACCACTAGTAATTTGTTATATTTACAGTTTTTTAAGTCCAGTTGTTGAGAAACCTAGGTATACAGATGCTCTCTTATAAAGCTGTTAAGTAGAATCATACAAGTTCTTTTTCCAATAACAAAGTTTTTTTCTATTATAAATTATTATAAATTCCAAAAATTAAATGTCAAATAAGTAACACGCGATAATTAATTTTGTTCATAAGACTCAGGTCACTTTTATAAGAGTAAACTTAAAATTTCTCTATACATCATGTCCTGGAATTGAATCATACGTATGCATAGATGGGTCTCAGAAAAGTACAAAAAAGGGTGTCGTTTACCAATTTTTTCAAATCACAAAAATTAAATATTTTATCAATAAATTGTTACACAGAATGACATAGGCTATAGATTTTTCTATACAAACATATTCTCGACAAAATAAATACCAAAATTTTAAATACAATGGAATTTTAGAAATTAATCAATTAACTATTCTTTATAAAAGAGAATTTGTTTGTACACTTTATTTTTAACTTAAATGATAATTCAATATACTGTGTAAAAAAATTGATTTTAAGAATCTCTTAATGCATGCATATGAAAAAACTGTATAAATAAATTATTAATTTTACAGATTTCGTTTTTCTTTTGGAATGGTGGAGTTGCACTGATATTTACTTTTATGTTGACAAAAAAGATTACGACAAATATTATGGCAAAGAAAACGGTATTATTGTTTTAAACCATTTCTACGAAATTGACTGGTTAACTATGTGGTGTATCTCTGATCGCGTTGGTATAATGGGAGTACGTCCAATTTAATAATTTCATATTTTTTTTAAAAAAAGGTTATCAATTTATAGATAATTACTGTTAGGGTTCCGATTAATACTTAGGGATCTTGATTAAAACCAAGAATTGGAAACTACCCAACGTTATTATTGTCCCTATCTCCTTAAATCAGTTTTATTTACCTGAAGGAGATACAGGCAATTGTGTACTTAAGTTATTTGTGAGAGATTATATAATAACATTAAACTATTGCGTTATGTCAACGACAAATTAAAGTTATATTTTAAATATTCTATAAATATAATTTATATGTAATGTACAATACATTTGACCTGAATCCTAGTAAAGTTGATTAGTAGTATATACTAAGTATATACTATTTGAGGCGGAATCGATTGGCTATGATGACAATTGGCGATAAACAAGTTGTTGAATAAAATAAGTTAAGTTATTAACAAAATAAATAAGACCAAGTGATAGTATCGAAAACTATGTCTATAAAGGCAACTCAAATACAACTGTACTTTGTTAGTACCACGTCAGTAGCTCCGGGCTAAAGACGAGTAGAATTTTTACATCAGCATCTCCCTCTATGTTAATGAATATGTATATCTGAATACGATTGAAAAGTAACCGAACTTACTCTGCCTCACGCTCCTGCGCGTTGAAAAAAAATAAGTGGTAGGGTAAAACTGACGAAAACGTCGATAGGGTCCGTAAATTTTTTGACCATTGGGCAAGCATCCAAAAGATGAGTCAAGAGTTGAATCTCGCTTACTTCAGCCTTCAGAAAATTGTAACGGAAGAATTGGACATGCGTTAAGTGTGCTCTAACACAGAATTTCTCTGGACCTCCTATCTGGCCTAGCATGGAATCTCAATACTTCTCCAACCCCCTACAGACAAACGTGTTTCCTTCGGACTTCTTATTGTTCCCATTCATCAAAAAAAACCTGAAGGGAAAGCGTTTCCAGACGATTCAGAGCATTCAAAAAAGTGTAGCCGACGTACAGAAAGCCATTCCGGAAAAAGCGTTCAAAAAATGTTTTGAACAGTGGCAAGACTGCTACTTTCGGTGTATCGAAGTACAAGAGAAGTATTTTGTGGAATACTAAGTGTATTTGTCAAAAAGTTCAATAAAAAATTAGTTATAGCCAAAATTCGATTACTTCTCAATCGCACCCTGATTAACATAGTTTTAAATGTAATTTATGATACGATTTCAAAAAAATTTAGTTCGTGTATCACAACTTGATCTTTAGGTTTCTCAAACCTCTTTATAAATTATGACTTTTTTGTAAATACAAATACAGTAAAACCTCCTTTCAATGGAAACGCTGCAAACCAAACTTTTTACCGTTAAAAGGACGTTTCCGCTTAATAAAGGTTAATTTCAATCTATAAAAAAACCGAAACCATGGAATATTTTCATTAAAAAGAGGTTTCTGTCTAATAGAGGATCAATTGAAAGGAGGCTTCAGTGTATCTAAATATTGACAAGTTTTAACAAAAAAATTCTTGTAAAATAAGGTTGGGGAAATATTGGTAAAACTGTACATTTTACTAAACTTACCCAATAGTTACCCCACTGCTATGCTTATAAAAAAATATTATTTATTTATAATAAATAACTATTCTAAATTTAAAAAAATATGATTCACTATTAAAAAAATAATTGATTCAGTTAACCTTAAAAAAAATGATTAAGATGACAAAAAAATTGAAAAGTGATTACTTATAATCAATTTATTAAAAAAAATATTTAATTAACCCAAAATCGTATAACATTAAAAAAAAAATCAAGGGATAACTATGTTTCGAAATCTATTTCGTGTTGATAATGAAAACATCATTTCTGAAATTTCTTTATCCCCTGATTTTCTTCAAAGACTTTTATGGTATTAGGTTAATTTTATTTATTTATTAATGTTTTATTATATACATCAAAAATTTATCGCTAAAATATTTTTTCACGTCATTTTAAATTTTTCAAGAACTGCAAAGCTTTTGCAAAAAAAAGTCTTATGTACATTCCAATTATCGGTTGGAGTTGGTGGTTTAGCGAATACTTGTTTTTATCCAGAGATTTAGTCAAAGACAAACAAACGATTGAGGTTAATTTAAAAAAATTATTCGAATATCAAAATCCAATATGGGTAAGTTAAACATATAATCTGTACTTCTGATATATAATGTATTTTACAAATACATTATATATACAAATACAATTGTACAAACTTTCCTTTTGGTACGTTAGTTATTACTCTACGCAGAAGGAACAAGGTTTACACCAGAAAAACATGAGGCAAGTATGAAATTTGCCCGATCTAAAGGCTTTCCAGAACTTAAGCACCATTTATTACCAAGAACAAAAGGATTTTCATTGGGACTTCCTAATATAAGACATAATTTGCCAGCAGTTTATAACTTTCAAGTCGCATATAAAGGGTGACAAAATTTAATTAACTTATTGTAAATTTATTTTGTAGAGATTGTTTCTTCGAATACAATAAATAAATGAAGTTTTTTGTAGCATTTATAAAAAATATTTTGTAATATAACAATATATTTGATACTTAAACTATCAAAAAAAATAATGAACTAAATTTTATCATAATAAACAATTTTATACAACTAAGTACATGTCTGTAAAATAATATTTTTTTTTTGACCATTACAGTGATTTAAAGCCATCCATGTTCAACCTATTAAACTCACAAAAGTTAGAAGTACATGTTTATATGGAGAGAATATCCATTGAACAAATTCCCAAAGAAGTAAAAGACTGTGACAATTGGATGAATAACTTGTTTGTAAAAAAAGTAAAACATACTCTATTTTAAAAAGGTTTATTATTTAAGAGGTCCTTTAGCTTCGATGCGTAGCTGAGAAGATATTAGTTTTACCACGTGGTATTCTTTCTTTTTTTTTTTATCTGTCGCCTCTTTTTTCAACTTTCATCTAACCGATTTTGTTTAACGATATTTCACAAATGGTTTCTAGTTAAAGATTACCCTAAAAAATTGAAATAATTTCCCTTGTTCCTAAAAATTGGCGAAATACCCTAAAATTACAATTTTTTAGATCAGTAAATTTCTATATTTTTTCCTTAAATCTATCATAGTTTTTTTTAATAATGGATGAATCAAAACAATTTTTTTTATAAATATTTAGATATTTTCTTTTTATTAGATATATTATTTTTTTTAATTTGACCCTTAACATGCCACAAGGTGACTGAAAATAGCAACTTTTGCATGAAAATTTTACTTATTATAAGTTTAAAAATGTTCCGCAAATACTCCGAGCTTCAAACATAAATTAAAATAAATTTTGTATTATATACTATAAGTTAAAAAAAAAATTGTCCCCTTGAGTTTTCTTTTATATATAACGACCCCCGAATTTAAACAAATAATTATATTTTTGTGTAATAAATCACTTTTTTTCATGTTATCATAATTTTTCACATCAATAATATATGCCTATATTATTGTTCAAACAGTATAATTAAATAAGTAAGCATACCCATAGTAACGCCCTCTTTTACAAATAAATATTATAATAAAAATTAAAATGTTAGCTATAAATAATGTTAAGGAGAATTTTTACAACTCTTAATTTTAATCTAAGTATAATAAAAAGGAAAAGACTGCCCTTTCCATGAAAAATGTTTATAGATACCAATAACTTATGGTTAACTACAATTTTAATTTCATAACTGAAATAATAATTAACCCGCGAAAGTCAGAATAATCGAATTAAGAAAGGTGACTTACTACTATTAATTATTTATTGTAATTATGATAAATTCATAATTACAATTTTGATATAAGTTTGCATAATAGTTACAAAATATGTAACTTTATCTAAATTTTTTATAATTTCTCCGTAAAAATTACAATAATATACTATCAATATGTTAATAGTTAATAATAAAACTTGTAACAGGGTATAAATAAGGAAATAGCAGTTAATGTTTATCTTGGAATAATTTAAAAATTCCTTCTAAAAATCAAACACTATCTACAGATTTTTTGGAAGCATTTTTTATAACATTAATTTTAATCACTGTCAGATATCATTTACTTATCTCAACTATTTCTTATACAAATTTCATAAAAACCCACTTGTAAATACACATTTTTGGTTTTCTGATTTTAGGACAAACTTATGGATAGTTTTATTAAAACCGGTGACTGGTTCAAAGAAAGCGGAGTGGAACCATTAGAAAAATTTAAAAGCAAACGAAAATACTCATCTTTAGTTAACTTTATATTTTGGGCTGTTGTAGTATTAGTGCCATTAGCCAAATTATTGTGCAATTTTATGATTTTCGGAAAGTTCATATTTTTAGGAGTGTTATTATTTATATTTTGCGGACGTAAGTTTTCAAGAAAAAAACATATAATGTGATTTTTTTATCTATTAATTTTAATTAAAAGTTATAATAATTTACTACGCTAAAAGTATAATAATTTTTGTTGTCCATCTATTCTTTCAATCGCATTTTTTAGAGTTTATAAAGTAATTTTCTCATTTAAATAATAATTACAACACTAGTAATAGAATTTCTGGTAGAGTATTAGTGAAAAATGGGGGAATTACAGCCACCTTAGCATAAACTTAAATTTCTAATAAACTGTTAGTCAAAAAATCTTGCAATAACTAATAAAGCAATAACATGTAAGCTACAAAATACCAAAATTTTACGTTTTTAAAATAAGTGTAAATATGTTTTTAAATTAAAAATAAATCAAAAGATAGATTAGGATAGACTACAAGTCTATTCTAATGACAATGACTCTAATTTTAAAATGTTTTAAAAATTCATGACTAATTTTTTTGTTAACTAATGTTATCTAATTTGCTGTATAGATTTGTAATCGTTATAACTTGCTCATTATTTAAATTAAAAACAAAGTGAAACATAATAAAATATACTTATCTTGTAAAAGGTTTCCTAATCGTGAGTATTCATGAAATATTTGTGATAAAACTTTAAAACCACTTTTTGGAAGCAAAATTAAAGTGGTAACTATCAGATCTATTTTTTAATGTTTTGACAACACAATTAATTATTTACGTGACCACGGATTACCTATTGCTATCGTTTCTTCGACCTCACCTTTGTAAAAACAACATAACATTATTAACTTTCTAGATTTTACTAAATATTTGTTTTTTTATTTTAAAAATGTATACTAATGAAAATGAAAAAAAATGTTTACAGTTTACATGATTTTTAAATGGTGGATTAGTGTCTCAGAAATCAAGGCTTCATCGTCTGAAGATGGAAAATTAAAAAATAAATCTAAATAATTTGAAAATTTTTGCTAACAAATGTATTTATTATTTTGATCGTTATCGTTATGATTATTTTATAATTCTAGAAAAATATACACAGTTTTTTACATAAATATTCCTTATATTATTATACAGTATATACAACTTAGTACATAAGTCAATTTTCTAATCTCTATAACAGGATATTTATCAACAAATATATTTAAGAAAATACCTAAAATATAGTTAAAATCTGAGGGGAGAAAAAAGTCCTTAAATCGCGTTCATTTTTAACATAAATAAAAATCGGGACTTAAGCCTCTGTAAAAGTTAAATCTGTACTATTATGTTGTACATAATATTTAATTCATTAATAAATATAGAGTACGTAATAGATCACATAATATTTAGATTTTTAACACACGTATTTATGTATTAAATAACCACTTAATGTATAAATAAAAAATGTGCTAATATTCACGTGTAATTAACGTAAATATGATTATTAATAATAATCTAGGAGATGTCTGTATATTAGAATGATAATTGTCGTTGATCCACGTCTATTAAATGTAAAATTAATTCACCTGTAAACTTTTATTGTTTATGCAATAGACTATGTAATATTTATAATAGGTTTAAATATTGAGAAATCACATAAAATATTGCTAATATCCACGATTATTAAACATTAAAATGATAATAAATAAATATAGTTTAAAAAATTAAAAAAACACGCTTTTGAAGCACATCGAACTAAAAAGTTAAAAATAATTTTTAAATTAAGCTTAAAATAATAATGAACGAAAAATACTAGTATTATTGTGTTAAAAGCGTCGGGCGCTCAATATACGAAAAATAATGCACAAAGCACCCACGCTTTTATCACAATAATACTAGTATTTTTCGTTTATAATTATTTTAAGCTTATTTTAAAAGTTATTTTTCACTTTTTAGTTTCATGTTATGATAGTAGTTACTATCAATATCTTGGTTGTTACGGGTAACGGGAAATCAGAGTTCGATTCCGGAGAGGGATCAGAGAAATGGCTACCATATTCAAGGAAAGCAGCAGGCGCGCAAATTACTCACTCCTGGAACGTAGTGACGAAAAATGACAATACGGAAATCATCCNCATGGAGGTAGTGACGAAAAATGACAATACGGAAATCATCCCTGTAATCGGAATGAATACTTTATATCTCTTAATAAGAATAAAGCGTGTTAATATATAAATTTTAATAGTAATTAGAATATATATATACAAGTAAAGCGACTTAAGTACGTAAACGTATCATGCACTAGGTATAGCCGTGTTTTGTTGGCGGGCGGGTCGGACTAATGTTATACGTGAAGCCGGATTCCCACGAATGGTGTACTTGTACACTTGTACAAGTAATAAATAAAAGCCAAGTATACTATTCCTACGACTGGATCAAANGCCAAGTACACCAATAATTGTATACTTGCCAAATCATCTAATTATTAACAAGTGGAGAGCGTTCCCATGATTGATATACTTGACAAGTATACCAGTACTTGTACACTTGTACAAGTAATAAATAAAAGCCAAGTATACTATTCCTACGACTGGATCAAATGCCAAATAATTGTATTGGGGGTGGGACCTGAAAAATATTAAGTCATGTATCATTTGCTTTTTTAGCGCTGCAGTTTTTGGACGTTTCAGTGAGTGATTTAAAATACATTTTTTAGTATTGCTAGTTTTGATACTTTTTAGATTATTTTTTTTTTTAGTTAAAATAGTTCTTTAACTTTAACTATAATTTTTAGTTTTTATTTATCTAATTAACCTTAAGTTAATTAAAATGGCTATTTATGCTTCATACATAATTATGTGTGGAGAGTACTTAAAGTACAAACAATTAATTGAAAAAAAAATACAAAAAAAAAAATGTAAAAATGTTACCGTAAAATAAGATGAAGGTTTTACTAAACTTGACCAAACAATTGAACAGCCACCACTTCAAAATAGAATTTTGATAGCGAAATGCATTCATTTTATATCATTAATACACTTATTTACTTTTTTTAGNAATTTATATCATACACTTATTTACTTTTTTTAGTAATTTGGCATTTCTAGTAAAGCCTTTTATTTATTTACTACCTATATTCATTTTTAGCTTGCATTCTTATTATGATTACTTACAGGTGATACTTCTGATATAAACGTCAAGAGTTATCAGTTTACTTAATTTCGATGAGCAGTGTTGGTTGCAAAAACAAAAATTGGGCGATTAATTCATTTTTATTTAATTATAGCCTTCGAAGTTTGAAATAAAACTATTTTTACACACATAGTTTATTTATTTATTTATGTATAATATACGGGTGTTAACCCTTTTACAATTAAAATATTTATAAGTACAGTAAAAATCATTAATAACATAAACAGTTACAAAAAAAAAATAATAATGACATTTTTGTAGTTAATAAAAAATATAATAATAATAAATTATACAAGAGAATTTGAATTTAAATTTAAGGCCAAATAAACAATTCTGTCTGAATACAAAACGCTACATAGAAAAAAATATATATATTAGTTCTAATATAACTTTATAAAATAGAAAATGCTATTACTATAAAATATTTTTCAGTACTAAACTGTATTAATCTTGTTTTCGGTATCCAACAACATTGGCAATTAAAGCAAATTTGAGGTTAGTTTCCATAAAAATTAAAGAAAAAAAATACGACAGAGTAAAACTAATAGTGTTTCAGCTACGCACCCGTATATAATTTTTTACTTGCAAAAATGAAGCAGAATTTTACAAATATAAACATTTTAGTAAAATATTAAACTATCCAATAATATTTATTTTATACTTAATATTCATAAATTAATAAGTTATATAATTAATACATTATGTAATCAACCTTAACTATTAAATTATATTTACAATTATACTATAAAATAGTTTTACTTATCTATTAAATTAAATCAACTAATTAGGCCAACATAAACCACCGCTGTACTGTACAAATATAGGTGGGTGGGGAAGAAAAAATTGTGTTACCGAAAGCCACCCTAAAATCAAATATTGTAAAGTATTTGTCAAGTACTCAAGTGTGCACTAGTGAACTACAAGTGTAAACTTGTCAAGCCATTAATTCCTTTGACTTGTGTTACATTTACCGACAATCTGCGGGAAACTGACAAGTGACCAATAATTGTACAAGTATAGTGTTCCGACGGCTTGACAAGTATACACAAGTGACAAATATTTGGCAAGTACACCAGTCGTGGGAATCCGGCTTGAGGTATAAACGGCGGTAGGAATATACGCGTAAGCCGTATGGCACGCGGATGGTATTGGTCAGTAAAAATAAAAATTTGTTTATATATATATAATATTGATGACGCACGCATGTATGGGTACGATAACCAAAAATAAATTTATACAGGTATACTGCCGTGCTAAGCGAAAAAAGGATAACTCCAGTCAACGTGATTTTTCAGGAACGCAAAAAAACATTTTTAACAGTAAATCAAAATACGCTTTTTTCCCAATGTATGAACATAAGTCAAAAGACGGTAACTCCATTATTTTTGATGTAATATACCAAGTTTTTGTTTAGTATTTGGATTTACTCTGTTTTCGCTTTTTAAACTATATTTATTTTATATTTCAATTTAAGATGGGTTTTAATAGGAAATATGCTATTTTTACATCAAAAATCGGCGTAAAACCACTAAATTTACCTATAGAAACAAAAAAAAATTTTTTTTTAATTTTGGAGTTATCCTGTTTTTGCTTAGCACGGCAGTATAGTGTTGCCGTCTTGTTGTGAGCATGGCGTGGGGTGAGGTGAATGCGTTACGACAGTCTAGTCTCACGACGGGATACACGGGAATAATAACACGTGGCTCGTGGAGAGTTACAAACATACATACATACAGGTGAAACTAATACAAGTATGTTAAAAACAATCTACAGATAATCGCAGTAATCAAAAATCTTTAATGGTATAAACGTCTAATCAATGTTAAAAGATGTCGTCTGTAAATCATTTATACACATAAACCACTATCTAAAATATATATATCCATATTTTTTAACGTTTATAGTGATTTATTTTGTACATTTAGTAGTCCATAAAATCACAAACTAAGATAAAATATTATTACATAATATTTTAGTTCGTGATTGGAATGAACGATTAATCACATTTCTAACAATAAAATTAATAGAAACCTAATTAAAATAAACTGGATTAATGTTTTAATAATATAACAATAATGTAAGTAATTTTTTCATAAACCTGTAGTATAATAATAATTGTTTCTTCCATGATTTCATAATTCATTATCAAAAAAACTGTTGCATCAATCAAAAAATATAAATTAATTTTTATTAGGAAGAATTCTTTTATATCTATATATTTTATCATATAGTTATATTGAGAACAATGAGCTTTAATTTTTCTAGTTTTTTTAAAATTGATGCTTAGCACTCAATTTTTAAATTGATTCAAATTTTATAAAACTTGCTTGTAAATAATAACTAAAAAATTATAGTTAACATATTTAGAAATATTGGTTAGTATATAGTATTTTAATATTTCACAAACGGCGCTACAGATCTATTTACTAAACCTAAAAATCGCATTATATATTTTTTAATAACAAAATTTATTAAGATAAATTGCTGCTTGATTGATATAAAAATATATTTGCTTTAATGATATTCTATATATAAATATACTATGATTAATTAAAAATTCAACTTATATATACAGAATCCACAGTACAAAGAAAATTATTGAAGTTTCAAGGCAATATATTATTAATATGAATCGTAAATTTGGTATAA
Organism: Daktulosphaira vitifoliae; assembly: GCF_025091365.1. Classification (NCBI taxonomy): domain Eukaryota; kingdom Metazoa; phylum Arthropoda; class Insecta; order Hemiptera; family Phylloxeridae; genus Daktulosphaira; species Daktulosphaira vitifoliae. Next base: position 19,719,340 of record NW_026099575.1, on the reverse strand, counting down.
TTCCTTCTGAAGAAGCTGTCAAAATTAATTCTATGCTTGAAAAACAAACTGTTCCTGAAATTGTTCGAGATTATCAAAATTTGAGTATTATTCCTTATGGAGAAACTGTGTCAATAATAAAATTAGGGGGAATGAATTTTGATTTTATGGAAAGAAAACATCTTGGTCTTATAAAGTATGGAGATTTTCGTGCGTTTTATCCCAATGAGTATCCAGTGGCTACAGACCCTTTACAAGATTATACTTTTGATGACCAAGTAACTCCAGTTAGAATCATTACAGATAAAGGAACATTTAGAGTCAGTCATATTCTTTGGTTCCCTTTAACCGATATAATATCCGGAATTCTTTTAAAACAGTTTCAAATTAATAAAAAATTATTACCTATTGAAGTTTTCATTGATCAAAAAAATCAATGGCTTTGTAAACTTTTTAATTTAGTTGGTCATGATATAATATCAAATTTAAAATCAATAGACTAATTTTATTAAAATTTCATATTCTATTTCAATTATAACTTTACTATTCATGTATAATGATAATTGACTAATTTATGAGTATATAATTAATTAATTTTTCTACAAAATTATTGTATTTTTTATAATCTAAATGAAAATATTATTTGACTTCCTCTATGTGTAGGGATGAAAAATTAAAAAATCAATAATTTTGTGTACTATAAGTTCTATTAGGTTATATACAAATATAAAAAATTGGTATATCTAATTATAACTATTTCCATTAATAATTTTTTTTACAATCTATATTATATTGTTGTTTTCTAAATTTCTCATGTAATATTAATTTTTTTATTTGTTGATTTGTTAAAAATATGTGTCTTAAATTAAGAATCTTGTTGTACGGTGTCCCATCTAGTTGTAACATCTTTAATAACTTTGATCCACTAAAAATTTTGCATTATATTATTATTATTATTTTTAATTTGCTTCCAATAAAAAATTAAAAAATAATGTATAATGTTAGGATAAGTACAAAATATATTTACTGAATCAAAATTTATTAAAGTGGTTAAAATTTTGTGGGACAATTTGTATGTGTACTATTTTAAGGAAGTTAGATAAATAGCTAGGTAATACTTGAAAATAGTATTAAGGTTATGATGAAATGTTTTAAATTTTTTGTTTTATATTTCAAAATAAACCTGAATTATAATTTTTATAACTTTATTATATATTTACTATATATATTTATATTTTATTATATTTTTCTAAATTTTAATGAATAAGGAAAGAAGAAGACACAATGATACATTTATTTTCGAAGTGCTCTATTTGAAACTAAGTGATTTTTTTATTGAAAGTTGTAAAAAAAATAGTTGATAAATTCTAATTAAAATTTTTAATTAGATTTATTTATGATAGAAAAAAATTTAAATGTCTCATTGTGGCTCACTGAAATTCAATTTATAAAACACTATTTTACTATCAATTGAAATATTTTTACGTTTTATTCTTATACATAAATATTATAATTGCAAAAACAAAAAGTAAATTTTTTCAATCTATTATGCTATTAAAAACTATCAGTGCTACTAATTTTTTATTGGTTAAATATTTAAATACTCCATAAATACATCATAAGAGAGTATAGTTAAAAATTACTGTAATTTACATGAAATGTAATGAAAAACAATTGTTTTCATTTGTCTTTTTTGCGCCCCTATCCCCTATACATTTTTTTTTAAAACTATTTTATTGAAATATTGTCATTTCTAAGATTAGACTTAGAAATACGTAAATTTTATTTAAAATGAAGATTAAGTTTTTTAAATTTAATGTTGTAAATTTTTTCCTTACAATTAATTTTTATGAATAATGTGAAATTCTAATTTTATTATTTTTAAAATTAATGGTATTAAAGAGTAATGATAATAACCTTTGTTTATAACTGGCAAAGATTATATTTTCATTATAATTTATATTATAACATAATCTTATATTATCATGTATTCCAAACAAAAATTGTATCAAGACCATAAATATTTTTTAAATATATAATCTTTTGAAAATTTAACTTAATGATTAAGTGATTATATGTATTTATTTATGAATTAAACTTTTAGTACCCTTAGATTAGGAATTAAAATGTTAGGGGGTTAAGCTCCCTCTAGCCCCTCTCATACTAGTTGCGCCTATAATGTACCTATTTACTTTAAATGAGTTTTGATACTTATTTATGTATATAAAAATAAACAATTACTTTAAATAATAACTCATGTTACAATGTTTGTGAATTACCTAAAATTTTGATTGTGCTGTGGAAATATAATAAATTTGACATTTAAATAGATAGCTTCCATCTTATTGATACATTTTTCAAACAGACTGGAAGACCGTAAAGTTAGTAAACTTCTCTGGGAGCCACTGCTTGTATTTTAATATATTAAATAACAAAAATGATAGGAGCAACTAGTAATAAATCAAAGTAGTTTATACTTTGAATTTTTGGACCGATCATTAACCACTCCGACATTTGTTTTGGAAAATCAATTTTGGAGGATATCAGTAACGTAGTAAGTTACATTTGTAAAGGGATAACCATGGCTCTCTCTGACCCTTTCAGAAAGGGTTGGGGAGTTAGTCACCAAGTTAGTTTGGTGAGGATTTATATTATACCATTATTTTTAAATTAATGAAAGATCATTATTAGAATTGATGAACAAAAAAATCATGTAATTCTTTGAGGCGGGTAGCTTTTTTAAATTTAAAACATTTTTTTCCTGCCTACTACTTTTGATCTCTGCCAACTGGCTTTCAGAACTTAAGTAGAAGGGAGATTCTCTCACTTATTCCCCTCACTATCTATATTTTATGATTGCATGAGTTAGGATCCAAGGATTTCCCAACCGTAAATACACTACAGAGGACAAATATGTTTGAGTGCCACGTATTCACGAACAAGAATATTATTTTTTGTTCTGTGAATCTTATCTACTTTTTAACTTATTATTTTTATTTTTTAAATTAATTGATTATAAATTATTTATGAAATATCTTACACACGAGCAGTGTGCCGTTCCGGAGAACTTAAAGAATTCAGCTGTGTCATGGCGTATAATTTTGGTTGTACATTAGTCGAGTTAAACATCTTGATATGTAATTTAAATAAAAAAAAAAAAGTTAATTACAATATAGTTGTAAAACTCGAAGTTCTAATCATATCATAGTACATTTTTTTCTATAGTGTTTATTTGAATAACTAAAGTAAAAATTCGAAATTTAGATTTTTAGATTACATCCAAGGACCGTTAGTAGAAAAAAAATAGTGGTGTCGTTTAAAAAGGGTTAAATACATCACTTTAAAAAAATACATTATAAGGAAATTTTTTTGTTAGAAATGACAAAAAAATTGTCTGGAATGACTATATTCACTCCTTCCTGGCTTTTACAATAAGACTGATTATGTTTGATACAATATAATATATCTATAGCGTTTTTTCAGGAACCATTGAATTTCTACATTTTATTATTTTATGTACAATGTACTATATATGAATAGTATGTAATCAAGTATTCGATAACATTTTAAATAATAATAGGATTGAATATTATAGAATGATAGCTTTACCAACTATAATAAATAAAAAATGAATGCAATAATGCGTCATGTGACCCTGAAAAAATTTACGCAGTTTTCCCTTCTCTGCATATAGAATGCGTTTATACTGTTTATATAGTTATAAAAATCTAGTTGGTAAACGACAAATGGTTGTAGAAAACTGCAACGCATTCAGAATGACGCGTGTGCATTTAGTTATCATTAAGTTAATAAAATATGGCTGAACAGTTTTTGTAATTGCCTAATACAATTATTTGAATGTTTTTATTTTCTTTAACGTTTAAAGAAAATTTTTTATATAAGTCTAAAAGTTTTTGTATACAACAATATAATTTAATTCAAATTTCGAAAGCAGCATTTAGTCACAGCACTATTTTTAAAATATGATTTTGTAGAATTATTTAAACTTTATCTAAATTTTATTGAATATAGTTCAAGTATGTTTTTGAAAATGGTCTGTAGGTGAAAGTCAACTAGGGCGGTAACGGTGCATGTGTATTACAACGGACGACTGCAGTGCACCCGAACGATGCAAATGGTTAGTACATCTGCTAACGCTACGTTGTTCGGTCATATGACAATATTTTAAATAATAAGTATATTTTATTACTAATTATTAATCATTTTGTCAGTTCTAAAAAAATTAGTTCTGAATTTAAAAATAAAGTGTTTAAATTGCTATATTTTTCTAGTAACGACGCAAATTAATTGTTTGTTATTAATTAGTATTAAATTTAATAATAAACTCAACTTAACATAACAACCTATTACTAATTACTGAAATGAAATGATTAATAAGTTTGATGCAAAAAAAAAACAAGTGGGTCAATAGGGAACAGCATGTAAGCACGTATACAGTATACAACGAGTAAAATTGTTGCTGCGGTGCTGAGACCCTGGTACAAATCGGCGCAATTGATGCGTCCGGACGGTCGGTCTGAAAGTGCACGATCGTGGACAGGGAGTACCCAAAATGTTGGGGAACAGTCTACAAATACGGGGATCCCCTGAACGTAACCTGCGCTACAGCGACAGCGTTGAGGCAGGTCATGGTTGGGAAGACCAGGCACACTTATTTTCGTCAAAGAGGTGATGTATCAAGTCGAACCAATAATTGACGAAAGATATCTTACCTACACGATTTTAAATGGATTTGCCTACTATCAAAGCGCATCTAAGTGCACATGCTTATCTCTGTTATCACGTTAATATCGGGTTATTGCATTTTTTAAAATAATTTCGTCGCTGTCACATATCAATGTCGGTATTATAATAGTAAATTAGTAGTAATGGTTAGATCTTCATACATGTAGAATTTTACACCTATAGATGTAGCCAATTTTATTATTTAGAATTAAAGATGTTAAATAAATGAAAGAATTTAATGATATTAAATAATTTAAATATGTTTATTAATTAATAATTTAATTGAAAAAAATAATACTAACGTTTAAGTTATACAAAATAAATAAAACTTATTGACATATTTCTAATAAATATTTGGAACATAGATTTATAAGTTCTCATTAAATCTGTAAAAATAAATTTAAAATTCATATTTCTATTACAAAATTCTAAGTAAGTAATATTTTATAAATGTTAAATAAGTATATTTATCCTTTAATGAGTTAAACAATTTACAACATAAAAAAGGTTTTTTTATTTTCTATTTTGGAATTTATTTGATACATTCAGAATCATATTAACTTATAATAGTTCTTAAAACATAAACTGCTATGTATAATATTTAAATGTTATTTTTTTAAAATTTACTTACTGATTTTATAACAAATAATTTCATACCATCACATTATAATATTTACTATCATGTATATATGTGATCAAGTTATATTTATTAATTTGTAACTAAGCTGATATTGTCCTACTAAGAGCACTAAAGGAATTAATTCTTCTTCTTCTTCCTTGCCTTAATCCCAGCTACTTGGGGTCGGCCACCCTTAATCTAAACTTCCACTTGACACAATCTTCTAAATCATCTACACTTACATCAATAGCCCTTTTATCACATTTGATTACATCCCTCCTTCTCTTTTTTGGTCTTCCTTTACCTATTCTCCCCTCAAAATTCATTTCCATAACTGTTCTTACAGTTTCCGATTCCTCTTTCCTCATAACATGACCAAACCATCTAAGTCTATTTTCTCTCATCTTATCCAAGATTGACGCTACACCTATACTGTCTCTTATATGTTTGTTCCTTATCCTATCATTTCTAGTCACTCCACTCATCCATCTAAACATTCTCATCGCTGCTATACTCATTCTCTTCTCTAATCTCTTGTGAACCGCCCAACACTGAACCATATATCATAAATTGTCTTGTTACAGTCTTATAGAACATACCTTTCAGCCTCATTGGAATTCTCTTATTACATAATACACCAGACTCTTCTCTCTACTTCACCCACCCACACTTAATTCTATGTAGTATATTCTTGTCAATACCTCTGTTCTTTTGCACAATTAATCCTAAATTTTTAAAACTTTCAATCTCTCCTGTCATGTCCTCGCTTATTGTCTTTGATTTCCTCATTTCATCTATCTTGTACTCTCCTTTGTCATACTCTATATACTCTGTCTTACTCCTACTTGTTCTTAATGCATTTCCTTCAAATGCTGATTTCCACACCTCTAGACTATGATTAATTTCTTCACTATTTTCTCCTATTAATACTGTATAGTCAGCAAACAACATGCACCCCGAAACCTCTTGTATTTCTCTAACAATTTCATCCATCATTATAGAAAATAAGTGATTAAAACAGAACCTTGGTGTACTCCTACTTTTACCCTAAAACCTTCTGTTACTCTTCTCACACTTTTTTACCCTAACAAGATCTTATTAAAAAGATTCCTTAACCACCTTATTGCTCATTCAGTAATTTTTTAGAATACTCTCCACCTTTTTTCACATCATCGCTCGTTAACACCCTCTTCTCATCACTACATAATATTATTTAAATAATATCCAAATTTTTTTTTTAAATTAAAATATAATTAATAATTATTGAACTAAGTTTAATTCAATAGACAATTTTTTTTAGGTACAAAAAGTTTTTTTGAAAAAAAAAATGGGTGAGTATAATAATGTAAGAAAATTTTAAGTTAAATAAAATTACATGATTCTTATTGTTATATAAAATATTTTTTGAATCATTAATTAACTTAATTTAATATTATATTGCCTACAATTTGATTTTTAATTCTTATTTTTTCACTATATTAATTTATAATAATTTATTTTTAAGTATTTTCACATTTATTATAGCAAAAAATATTTATCATAAGACTAGTAAATCAACATTTCAAGCAGCATCAGTACTTCAAGTTAAAAATCCTTTATCATTAAACCAATTAGCACGTCAACTTTTGCCAATAAAAGTCTCTAATGGAGAAATTGATGTTGAACTGAAAAGAGTAAATAGTTCATAATTTCATAAGTAATTTTTTTCAAATAATAACTACATTTATTTTGTATTATTTTAGGCTTATTGGCTAGGAAATTACTCACATAAAAAAAAATCAGTGATTAAATTTAACAGTAATACAAAAAATCAATTGAAGCATGTACTAGGATTGAATAAACCTCCCAAAGATGTTCTGTCTTATAGAGATGCTTTAAAATTAAATGAACTGTGGATTTCTTATATAAAACATGTCATAAATTTCAAAGATTTACAAGCAAGAGGGTAAAAACACTTTAAAAATGTTTATTGTATAATAATTAAATCACAATGAGAAAAATTTAGTTTCTTTATTGTTTAATTTATGTTATAAATAAAAACTTTTCATAATATTCTTAGATGATTTTTTATTAATCTACTTTATATTATTTTTAATAAAAAAAATTATCAATTTTGAATTTCTGTAACACTTATTAAAAAAAAAAATGCATTCATAAAAAATTTAAGATATAAATATAAATATTTTTAGATGGAATGGTACACCACAGGGTAAACACTGGGAACAATTAGCAACAAGTTTATACAAATGTGATTTCCATGGAGCCCTTATTAAAATAATAAGCTCCAAATGTTGTTCATATATTGGAGTTTCCGGTGTTATTGTTTTAGAAACAAAGTATACTTTTCAAATTGTTGGATCAGATGATAAACTTAAAAGTTAGCACAATAAATTTTTTTATCATGTTATCATTTACTAATATTTTTTTAAATTTATTTAAGCTGTTTCAAAAAAAGGCTGTATTTATGAAATAGAACTTGAAGGGTTCCTTTTTCATATATATGGACAACATTTCATAACACGTTCAAAAGACCGATCAAAAAAAAAGTTAAAAGACAATTTACTTTTACAGATCTGATAAATATTTTGAATTAACATATGATAAAAATTATTTTTAATGTGAAAGTGTTGGAATACATTTTTTAAAGAATTTATTTATAAATAAAACTTGAAATAATAAACCAAATTATTATTTTTGTGATAAAATTTCATTGATTTAACCAACTGGTCAATTAAAAAGACAATAAGTTGGCTTCATGTTATTCTTTCATAATCAAAGGTTCCAAATTAATTATTTTAGGTTGCTGAATTATGGCTTTAAATCAACAAAATATATATTAGGGTTAATTATAAAATTAAATTAAATAAGAGATCGACATAGTAAACTGGTAAAGAAATGAACTATTTTTAAATAATTTCATTTTCATAGTGTATGAATTACACATTAGTAATTTATAATTTATTGTATTATATTGTGTAGTAGCAATTTTATAAAATATTTATTAACATAATTAATGCATAATGTTTCGTAAACTTATGAAAATATTTTTATTACATAGTGTTTCTTTTAATTCTAGCTACTCAATTTTTCATAAAATAATCATTTTTTTGTAAGATTTTAATTTTTTAGTGCACACTTACATTTTTATCTAGCTTATAAAATTTATAAAATGACTGGTCTATAACAACTTTTAGACCAGTATTTCTGAAGTAACATTTTTTTTATACCTAGAAAAGAGGAAGAGTGACGTCAAGAAATGTCTAGTGATAAAAAAAAGCAGCACCTACTCCTTACTCGAATCATTATTTTAAATTATCAATTAGTTATTTTTATAAGCTAGTTAAATATGTAACTAATAAAAGCAAAATAATATATATAAATTATTTTATGAGAAATTGAAAGGCTAGTTAAAAGAATCACTCTGTATATTTAACTTAAAATGGATTGTTAAATATGTTTTCACTTAGGATTACATTACAGAAAAGTTTGAGTAAATTACTATAACAAAATAAACTGATACTAAAATCAAATATTAACCAGAATATATTGATAAATTACTATAATAGTATCAGAATTTAATAAATACATAAATATCAAGCGGTAACATATAAATTAATCAGTATACTTTAATAATATTATATTTGGGTAACACAGAAGCAAAAAATTATAATTGAAGATTTATAAATATACATACATTTTATATAATAATTAATACAATTGTAAAATAAATTCAAGTACACAATAGGATAGCCTGAATAATAAATTGAGTAATGATATTAAAAAAAAAATAACATATAATAAATCAAATAATTACAAATAAGACAATGATACAATCAAAGAATATTTAAATTAAAAAATGAGTAATTTATATTACAGGCTTTTTAATTATCAGCAGTCCCATGTAAAAAACACAAGTTTATAGATTTGATGAAAATTTTAAAAACAAACAAGGTCTAGCTAATCATAGTACAAACATAATCAATTAGTCCATAAAATTCTAAAGCTATTAACTATTATTAATATTTGGTAAATCATTACTTGCTAATTGTTAACGATGGCTAAACTATTTTTTTGGCGTAGCTTATTATTGATATGGTTAATTACATAAAAATAATTTACTAGACAAAACTGAAAGTTATCAATATAGTATTAAGATACATATAAATAAACTAGAAAATAAATAATTTAATGTTAAGAGCACAATGTTTTTTTAGTGCTATGACAAGTTTTTTGTGTACAATTATAGTTGTTCAAATGTTTGTATTATTATGAAACATTTATCAACGGGCATGACTTTTGCAATATGGTCTTCCCCCTTTAGCATAGAAACTTTGACCTTCTAGATTAGTTTTGCATTTCTATAAAAAAATCATTACATAGAATAGATGTAAAATTTTAAATATTACATAAAACAATAAACTTACTGAACAATTGAAACATGGGCTGTGATAATTGTTGTTCAGGGCTTCCACCCATCGGTCACCTGCTTCAATAGGGAATCCACATGCTATGCATTTTGTAGTAAATAAATTATTCCAATCTACAAAGAAGTAAAAGTAAATAATTTGTTATATAAAATTTTACAATTTATTATTTAAATATCCAATTTAACGAATTTATAAAAATCTTTTAAACTTGCCATTTTCACAATATGGGAGGCTATCCTCTAAGAAAAATGGACTATTTCCAAATAATTTTCCACAGTAAGTGCAGTTAAAACACTCCGGATGAAATTGTTTGCCAATAGCATTTAAACAGTCTCCTTTAATTTTACCGGAACATTTGGAGCATACTGGTGCTAAAAATTGTTCAAAACAGTATTCGCAGTACAAACCATTGTCTTCTTCGACAAAACCTATATCTTGCAAAGGACGCCTGCATTTGTCATTTGCACATATGAAATGTTCAGGACACCATATTTTTCCAAGAGCAGTAATAAAAGGTCCTCTATAAGAAAAAGAGGTCAAAATATCATTTATATAACTTATAATCTATATAATGAATACTAGCATTAATAAAAATAAAATAAAATTATAGCGTAAAACCAATCAGCAAAAATCTCAATACAAACCTGTTTATAGGGGTTCGACAACAATTACATTCGGGATTAGGTATGATTTTTGGTATAAAACACCCATCGATATCATCTTCTCCACTGTCTCTATTTAATTTCAATTTCTCAAGTCCTATTAGTACATATGTTATAAATGTGTGTTAAGCAAAAAATGTGCAAAGAGTTAGAAAATATAAATAACATAATTAAAAAAACGCAAACATACATAATTTTACTTAAATACAAAATATAAAAGGTTAATAATAATCTGAAGAATGTATTCAACACTATAAACAGCCTTACCTTTATTTTAATCGACCTACCAAAAATATAATAATAAAACCCACACGAAAAACACACATTACTAAACTCCTAAAACAATATTTTACCTTATGTACTGATTACAATTTCCACATAAAGGTACTCTAGCTCCAGGTGTCAAGTTCTGTGGGTTCAATATGCCTCGGCCTCTTCTTGGCGCTGTCAAACCAGCAGATCCAGATGACTTCGTCAACGGCAGCCCTCCACCTAGATCGGGTACGGGTATCGGTGTTGGGTTTATACATTTAGGTTGTTGTTTTTTGGTAAAACATGTTAATTTTTTTGATAGTAAAGCAGCAGGTAAAGATGTTTTAGGCATATGTAAAGAAATGGAAGGATTTAGATTATTAGAATTAGGAGAAGAAGTGGTTATTACTGGTTCTGCCGAAAGAGTTTCATGTAATGAAGAATCAGAAAATGTAGTAATAGAAGGCGATGCTAATGAAGTAGATGTTATAGTATTCATTTCCCTATTAGAATTTTCAATTTGATACAAGTTATTATTTGCGGATTTATTTAAAATTACGCCATCACTTATGAACGATGAAGGTGTATAACCCAATACTGGCGTGACTTTGGCAAGTACGTTTAACTCTTGTCTAAGAAAATCTGTATTTTTAATAGATGGTTTTGGTGAGGTTGCATTCATTTTGGCTTTATGTGGATTTTCTGGTATGAATCGCTGATATGGTGGTATATCAGAAGGTTCGTGTAAGCCTGTAGCAGTAAATGGATGTCGACATATATTAGAATAAATGACCTGTTCTGGAACAACAGTGATTTCATCATTTGAATTTTCTTTCTTTCCCTCCTTTGGAATATCATCAAAAGTCAACTCTTCCTCGACATACTGCACAGAATCGATACGATCGAAATCTCCAGCTGCCGTCGCTATCTTAAGTTCCTCCGATACTGGAGGAAAAGACTTAAGACCGAGATTAGCTATTTGTTCCTCTTCTAAATTTATATTTGAAACGGGAGAATATAACAAAGAGCGAGATTTAAGTATAGGACATAATGCTTGTGTTTTGTTGTTATAGCCGTGTACATACCTAACTGGATTGTTACCTACTGGCCGCGCTGTTCCTAATTTAAATTCAGGTAATTTGTAAGATCGTTCGGGAGCCACAGCTAACGCTTCAGCTATTGTCATGGGTCTCTTTTCCTCTTTGACAGATGAAGGTGGAGAAACGAACTGTGAAGCATCGACAAATGTTGGGAGCGGTGAAAAACTCCGCTCTGGCGCTGTCTTTAACGCAGTTAACAAAGGTGATTCTGATTTGTCTTGTTTAGTTTCTGTTACGTCCATTTTGAACTTAGTTTTTTCAATAGGCGGTACGTTTATGAATTTGCTAGGATAGCTAAATGAGTGTAATCCTTCTTGCAATTCCATGCATTCTATGTTACACTGTGTTACTGTAGTATCAATTTTTTTATTATTGACGTCTATAATACTTGACTCAAAATTCATTAATTTTTCATCAGACATACTTTCAACTTTATTTAAAGAAATTTCTGAATCAACAGTCATTGGAAAATTATTAGACACAACCTTTAAGTTAGGTTGTGGCGTAGACGTCCTTGATCGTGCAGCTGCTAAATATTCAAGTGGAATCTCAGGAGGAAATATTACTAAATGTGAAGGTGAAATAGCTCTAGTACAGTTATTTGGAGGCACTAAGGATTTAACTTCAAGTGGTACTTTTTCCATAAATACCAATTCTTGGTAACCAACAGTAGGTGATCGTGATCTATCGTCTTTGATTGCTTCAATTAACATTTGGGTAGCAATGGATTCACTCAAAATTTTATTACATTCATTTGATGATTGACATAACGCTTGCGAAGAACATTTTGCAGATGTAGGATTATTTGATGATAAATTGGATGTGATTGGATAAAAAGCAGAACCAGACAATGTAGTTTTAGGTTTTAAGAAAGGTAATCTAGGTTTAGGATTGTTAGAAAATGTATATTTATCTAAGTTAATAAAAATAGAGGTAAACGAAAAAAAAATTATCATTAATTAAATTGTTTTACTTCTTATATTATGTATCTTTAATATATAATTTTATTCACCTATAGCTTAAACAAATCATTAAAACGTTAACAACTTTTTCTAGTTAATTATCGTTTAACTCTATTAGATGGTCTAAACCAAAGCAAAATAAAATCATTTAATAGAAATAAATACTCGCAATAGAATTCTAATTAATCAAAATAATTAAAAAAAATGAATAATAAGAGTTAATTTCGCATTGGGTTTTGATAGGGCGATTGTTTAAGTGCATGAGAAGACTCTTGTGATGTAATAATAGACGTGTTATTAGCAAAAAATGGTATAACTTTAGCTAGTTTTACACTGGTTAAATCAGCATTCTTTGGTTGGGTTGATAAATTATAGGTATTAGTAAAAATTTCAACTTTATCAGAATCTCTAGTATTTGAGTTAAATGATAAAAGTTTGTTTTTAATTCCAGGTGCTAAAGACTTTTTAATGAGCGCATATTTTTCCGATGAAACTTTCTTTGATGGTATATCAGTATTATCTTGTTTTTGCATATTTGATGATAATGGCGATAATGATGGAAGGTAAGGTTCAGGATTTTCATTAGCGAATGGAAAAGGAACTCGTTCTGAATCGACAGATTGTTGATCTATATTGAAGTTATAATTAAAACATCGAAATGAAATTTTCCCCGAAGGCAGAAATGATTTATGAAAATTTGAAGGGTAGTTAGCATTCAAAAATGGGGTGGGCAATATTTTTTCATTGAATCCATATATTTGTTGGATGGGTTTATTAACTGAAGTTGATGTAGCACTATTCCAATCAAGTAATAGATCGGTCGAGTCTACAAATGTAGGTAAAGGCGAATAGCTTCTTTCAGGAGCGACTTTTAGAGCATTGACAAGTGGTGATTCTGATCTGAGTTCTTGATTGTTTCCCTCGTCTGGTAATGAGATCCATGGCTTAGGTTTAATTATAAATTCAGTCGCAACAGCTGGAGTAAAAGGTCGGTCTGGAGCAATTTCCATAGCTGTTGCTATAGAACCTTTGTAGCCGTAATATTTTGGCAAAAATTTCAAATCTAATGAAATCGAAGGTGTATTGTTAAATGGAGATGTAATAGTTTTGGTGTTATCTGAAGAAGGTGACGAGTCAAAATTTGGACTAGACACTGATTCAGCTGACTTAAAGTCAAGACCTTTACTATCTGGTACTGGGGATTGAGGTCTTCCTTCAGATATGGATTCCAATAAAATTTGTGATTCATTTATAGATTTGCATGCTGAGTCTTTTTTATAATCCTCTAATGTACGTGATACTTCTAAAGAACACAGAGATAACCGTTTGTCTAAAGGGTAGGTAGGATTGACGGGAAAGAAGGCAGAACCAGTGAATTTTGGCTTTAAAAATGGCAAAGTTAGTTTCTGGTTTGATTGCACGCCAGTATTGACATCAAAATAATTAGTTAGTTCTAGGGAGTAAGCGATGTTAAAGGCGAAAACAACAAAATAAATCTATATTAATTGATTTTTTTTAACTACCCATTTTCTTAATTTGTTTATAATGTAGCATGTATAAGATTTAATACTTGATTATTTTTGTATAATAATAATCTATTAATACAATACATACTAATTGATTATAAAATTATTAATTTTATTAACTTTATTAACCTAGAAGACTAGTATGACATTAAGCTATTTTACTTTCAGACTTAAAATTTTCAAATTAAAAGTAATTTAATTCAAACAAAAACGGTCAACTAAAAAAAAAACAAAAGCTTTAGAAAATCATTAATAAAAACAGAAAGCTGTAGGGATTTTTATTAGATACTCAACACGTGAACCCGACCGAAAAAGGTCGAGGTTTTGAGTTGAATGATTTTACTTCTGAAAAGCGAAAATTTAGATATTATTTATAACAGATAAATGTATGTGAGTTTTGCAAAATATTATTACAGATATACGAACTACATTTTTTTAACTTAACCGTTTTTGTCTGTTCATGGACGTTGTAATAAAATGTGTTTAAGCAATGTAACAAGTCAAAGTGCCACTACGATTTGTTAAAATAATTCCGTAATAAACTTTAAATCATAATAAAACACTACTACGTTAAGTTATTTATAATATCTACTACGGACTAATTATTTAAGATGATTTGCTAAAAATTAATTAAATCAAAAACTCGATATATTTACTATATATGTATACCTTTAGAGAATGAGGTCGATTTAAATTGCGCCTGAGTATTAAATCCTGTACAGAAATAATATTTCTATCGTTACTAGGTGCAATGTATTTTTAGTATTAAATGTGTTGAACTGCCTTACTTTTTTACAGAAAAATATTTTCTCTTAATTAAATACTTATGATGATTATTAAAATTTGTTTAACGGCATACGTTATGAGGATTCATTCGTTAATAATTAAGTTAACCTAATCACGAACATGTAAAAAATAACTCTATACTTTACACTATCTTAACTATTCTTAATATCGAAGCAACTTATTTTTTTCCGTGTAAAAAATTTTCTTTTTATTAAAAATTATAAATATATTACCTGTTGTAGCATGATTGTATCCGCTGTTAAAATTTGAAATCGGAGTAGTTGGTTTTGGTGTATCATAAGATTTACTTGGGCTTGAAAAGTTTGGTTGATGCTAATAAAATATAACATTCGTTTTATTATGATTAAAATTATATTAATTAATCAAATTGTTTAAAGATATTGATCAATGAAATTTAGATAGAAGGTATTATACAATAAATTTTGAAATTTTATGATTTCATGTTAACATAGCAGTGATAACTTTGACACTTGAGGAACACTTTCACAAACATTTTTTAACATAACCAGGGCTCATAACTTATAGCATTATAATGTGTTATTTTACACGTTATGAAAAGTAATTAAAGATATTGCTTTTAAAAAGTAAAAATATGTAAAAAAAATGTCAGTTTTTACTTTATGAAAATGTTTGCAATTTTAGTTTATTACTTAATGAAAAACTATAATTCGATCATTAAAATTTAATATGTAGTTTTTTAAAAAGACAAAAAAAAGTTTTATTAAGTATTAAGAACAACTGGCAAGTACCAATCGTAGTCAACAGTTTGTCTATAATATCTAATCATTTTTTCTCAGCATCTATTCCCATATTTATTATTTATAACATTTTAACTAATACTAACTCAAAAAAAAAGTGAAGAAAATTTAGCTACCTTAAAAACATATATTTCAATAAGTTTCATAAAATATGTTGCCCCCTTAGCACTACAACAATAAGATGATTTTAGACACTAATATTAAATTTGAAATTAGCAACCATTTATGAAATAACAAATTAGATTGTGAATAGTGTAAATTTCTTGTTAATTTAATGAAGAGCTCTAACGCGATCTACCCATTCATGCAATTCATGTAATTTTAATATTTCAGTGCACTTTTACTTGCTTTACCTGTTTTATAGATTGTAAATATTCAATAAAAAACTTTCTTAAAAAAAAAAAATGTTCATTTTTTATAGTGCAAGATAATGTCCGAGTGATTCTTTTTTGACACAACAGTATCAACAATTCGTTATTTATGCTACTGACCGCTAAATAAAGCAAGCAAAAAGAATAAAACTAAATAAAATTAAAATGTACATCGGTTTTGATCCCTCTCCTTAAAGACTGACCGTTATCTGTTTAAAATCGCCGTTCAATTGAAGTAGGCTCTAATTTATTGTTTCTGTTATTGACCATGCTAGAGTCAGGACCAGCGCAAGGCTAACTAATGCCTTAGGCTTAAGTGCCAACTAGCGTCTTTTTCATACAACAATTATAACTCTTAAAAATATTTTTGTTCGTGGATCAAAGTACGGTTAAATTATATATTATTATATTATATTAACTTGTGCATTATTTGTTATCTTCTAATTAAAAAAAAAAAAAACATTAAAAGAACAAATAATGAAATAAAATGTAATAATTTACAAAATATATGCTAATAATAAAAATAAAGAAAGAAAAAAAGTACTTTTTTCATTAAATTGAAATGGAGTGTACAATAGAACGTAATAAAAAACACATGTTTAATATAATTTTATTTGTAGGTACATAAAAAATAATTATTTTAATTTATTAATGATCTATACTTTTCTTGATTCTCTGGGTAAAATTGTTTAAAACTTTAAAAATATTAATTTATGCAGCTATTTCGTATACTATAGATGAAATCAATAATGATACCAAAAGTCCATTAATCATACTAGATCGAAAGTATGTTTTTACTAGTGATAGTAAATATCGAATAGTAACTATTGAACTATTCGATAGTCATTCAAAAACTATTGGACTAGTAAAAATATTCGATAATTACACAATACATTCGAATAGTTTAAGAATTTTATATGCAAACAAGTAAACTATTTGTGTATACTGCCATAAAAAGAAAAGTAAACTAAACTTTGTAAAATATATTAAACCAAACCTAACAATTAAACTTTTTTTTACGTATTTTTCAATTGCGAACCGCTAAAATAATTGTTGGATACCTTATTTCTTAAATTACCAAAAAAAGTCATCCAACCATAAAAACCAAGTTAATTAGGTGAAAATTTATGTCTCTACTAATTTTATAATTATTAGATAATAATAATTATTAAAAGTGAAGAGCAAAAACGCATGTAATTTTTCAGAGGTGGGTAGTGTTTTCAAATTTAAAATATTTTGCCCTGCGTAACTACAATATTATAGGTAACTATAACATTTTCTAGTTATTTCGAATTTTTTACTAAAACATACCATTTATTGAGTATATAAATTTTTATTAAGTTACGGTAATAAGTTAATGTTTTATTATCTAAGTATAATTAACTTACGTGGAAAGGTATCGGTGATAGAGTACTAGGCTGTGGTGATTGTATACCCTTGTTCTTATTAGGTATGATATTGAATGAACCCAAAGGTGGATGTGAGCCACTAATTCAAAAATATAAAAACCAATTAATTATTAAAAACTGTAACAGTATAATTTTACTTAAGATTTAATACTCAATTACCGTTAATTGTCTAATAATTTAAATAATTTAAACTTACGGAGGAACAATTACGGGATCTATATTTGGGGCTGGTGGATTTTGCTTAGCTACCATTTTGGCATGAATATCACAATACAACTTATTGTTGATATTGTAGTAGCCTACATTCTTAAGAGATGATCCACAAGTAGCGCATTTAAAACATTCCACATGTAGACTTTTGTCCTTAATACGAACGAAAACACCACTAAATCGTTATAATACAAATAAATATATATGTAATTTTTAGCAGAATATATCATGTAAAATATGTATTAACTTTGTATGATACATTAAACTTCTACAACTATAAATATTGTTAATTTTATTATGTAACATTTAATTTAATTAGTATTTTATCCAATAAAATTTGATACTTTTATGTTTATTATAATCATAAACGAAATAGTTTAGAAGTTAGTCGTGCGTGCATTAATTAGCATTTGTTAAGGGTGAAGGGAAGTAAGAATAAAATTGTAACTTTTTTTCAAAACAACAAGTGTGAGTTCAAACCACTGAACTCACATGATGTCATTTCGGCACTCAGTACACGATACCACCGGTTGAGTACAGTCCAAATGATTGTCCACCTCTTTTAGCGGGGAACCCAAATACGGTTCTCGTTGCTCTGGCATTTGAACTGGCGTCTGAGGCCTGGGTGAAGTGGCACGACCACCTATTGCATGACTGGCTGAAGAGAAATAAGCGATATTTGCTTGAAGTTCTGATAGAAAACCAAAGTAATAAGAGAACCGAAATATATATGACAATTTTATGTTGATAGATCACAGGAATTAATTTGTACAATATTGAAGTTCAATAATTAAGTGACAAATTGTCAACATGGCATATCACGTATTTATATATTGCCGGTATACCACATCCCACAAGAAAGCAAGTAGTATTAATTATATAAATAGAAGCATCAAGCACCATAAGCAAAAACGACTGCGAGGGTAATTTAAAACTTACACGATAAGTCTTTCACAATCGGCACAAATGTTCTGGTTGGGATTATTTTGTGATGGTTTTGTTTCGGGTGCAGTCACATGACGCATACCTCCGATTTTCGATACTGAGTCGATCACATGGCTGTGATTGACTTCTGTATAATTTAATGATGGAGAATTATACAAAAGAATTTATACAAAAGTGTTGGCTGATTCATGAAAGTCCAAGTTCGACAAAATTCAGGTCATAGAATTTTTATAAACATATTTTTCAATAGATTTTTAGACACTGATTCCAAATATGTCATTAGTTTTCAACATCAACAATATTTAAGTCACAATTTAAGTTTTATAAAATTATCTTTTTTTATATAACAATTTATTTTATAGCTTTAATACATAGTATGATGATATTTTAACAATTATGTATTTTTTATTACTATTATTATTTTTAAAGAGCAGTTTCTAGAATAAGTGCAACAAGTTTTTATTGTATAAAAGAATAGATTTCAAGATGGCGGAGTGACATAATACCAAATTAATGTTAATTTAAGTAGAAAATTTTTTTTTTTAATTTTACCTAATTATGTTTTAATATTATGATGATAATTTATGCAGTTTTAAAATCATTCCATTATACTTTTAATATAGACTTTTTAGTTAAGTTTTATAGTATTTTAATAAAAGTTAAAGCTGAACTTTTCTCTAACATTTTTTAGCATAATTTTATTTCTCTTGATATATTTTTTTTATTGTTAATATATTTTGGTAAAATCCGTCGCATTGTTCTTCATTTATATTTTTTAAAGAAGACTTAAAAAATTTAATTGGCAATGTAAATAATACAATTTTTATTTTAGAATAAAAATATGAATAATATTCACAATTATAAAATTTGCAGACTCCATATTAATCTAAAAAATGCCATTTTTTTCTATTTAATGATGTCAATTTCAAACTTGCAAGTTGAGCTAAAAGTTATGGCAATAAATTCGTTTTTTTTTTATTATAAATTTTCACAAAAAAAAAAAATAGGTTAAAAATTATTATTTTAGTAGATCTTTTTAACAATTTTTTTTTTATTGGTTATTTTAGTTAAAGTAAATAATGAAAATTAATTCAGTTTTGCATACTTCAATTGTTTTTTTTTTACAAATTCAAATCTTTTTAAACACCAAAAGTTAATTATAAATGATTACTATGAATTATATTTAAGTGGTATATTACGATAAAAATGCAAAAAAAAAAATAGAGCTTTTCTGATAAATTTACTGTAAATAGTAAATAATAAAATTTGCTGACTGCATATTAAACTTAACAATTTCATTTTTTTCTATGTAATTTCAATTTTAAACTTGCAAGTTGAGCTAAAAGTTATGGCAATAAATTCGTTTTTTTTTTTATTATAAATTTTCACAAAAAAAAGTAGATTAAAAATGATTATTTTTAACATATTAAAAATCAAAATCAATAATAATTTGAAAAGAATTAATTATAAAAATTATATATTATATTTTTGATTCTAAGAATTACTAATCTGGATATAATTAAGGAAATAGAAAATGATGTTGCTTTTGTAATTATCCACCAATTTCTTAAAATTAAACACTATCTACAGATTTGCATAGAAGCGTTTCTTATAATAGTGATTTTAATCGCTGTCAGATTAAATCTATATTGGATCCCACAATGCTACATCCCCACTATACTAGGTTTTTTTTTATAACATTTATAGGGACTATGTCACATAAAAAAATCATAAAAACACTCTGATGATCCAAGTTTTGTCGATCTGTGTTATCTATCATTGTACACAGTATAAAGATGACAAATACATATTATTACCTGATTCATTATGTTCTTTAGGTTCTTTATCTGCTTCTTGTACCATTCTAAAAACTTCACTGTTGCTAGCTTCATAGTTCTTTTCATTTTTTTTAAAGTTAACTCTGTAATTAAGTAGAATAATATACTTTAATACTTAATACATCAGAAACAAAAATATTTACCCTATTACTCCACCAGCCAGAACTTCAGCTTGGGCAGTAAGCGTCTCAGCAATGTTTTCTTCGCTATAAATGCCAACTGGTGTATTGTACTGTTTGTTAACAATAGCCTTTACAGAATCATTTCCATAACTACTACCATTAATCTATAACAAAGTGAACAATAAGTGTATTTTAATGAATAACGTTAAAAAGTGATGCCAAAAAATATAAAAGTGCATATAGAAAAGATCGACTAGATAATTTTACTAGCAAATACTTTTTACAGAATAATTGGCACATGACAGTTTTTATTCCTGATTCATTAAAATATCGTATTTTTCATTTGAAGATCTTCACGACATATGAAGTCTAGTTCAAGAGAGTATTGAAGGAAAATCATTTAGACATGAAGATATCTTTTTCTTAATTATTATTTTTTCAATTTAATCCATTAGAATGAAAATAATTACTTTAGGAGATTGAGATCCAGAGAACGGTTTTGTTACTGAGTTATGACCCGACCCAAAGGCCGGTGATTGAGGAGGTCCATTTCTAGCAAGCGATGTCTTGGTCACAAGTTGAGGTGATTGAGAAAGACGATTAGGTACTGGGCTAGGTCCAATTGGGGTCACTGAAGGTTTCCAAGTGGAAACGCCACCTCTGTAAGAACAATATTTAAAAAAAAACCTCTAGTTTAAAATTTTAGAAAAATGTGAGGTAATTATAGAACGGACTGCCCACAGCGACGAGATAATTGCTTGGGCCACTACGGGTAGCATAATTCGGTTAGTAAAATTAATTATTTTGGAGCGAATAGGATCGCCACAATTTTTGTGCCTTTTGGGTCTTGATCTCCTAATAGTCAAGACCAGATTAAGACCTATATGGTCCTCTTATGAAAAATATCGCTACCATAAAAAAACAAAAAAAAAAAAAAAAAACAGTAAAAGTCTGTCATTAATGATGACTAATCTAATAAAATTCGAGATGGGTCTCTTAAGTTCATGAACCCCGGAGCGTTCACCCTCCCTCCCTATAGTCCCGCCCTTACAGTAATTCCTGGATAATATTTTCCTCAAATGAAGAGCTTGATGTAACAACTAGATAAATCCAACTATTGCAGAAAACAATTTATTGTTAAATTTTCAATAAATATGATTTTATTGCATTACTCGGTATTAAAACGAGTTATAGATTCCTATTATTTTTAAAGATATTTAATTAAAAAAAAACATTTTACTAAAATAAAAAATAATGGACTTAACTGGTTGTTGCACCAAGCCTTTCAAATACAATATAGGTATAATTTAATACATCAATCTATTTATTTTATCAATGATATCCATTAGTACTTATTTAATTTTAATCCAAAACATTTAAACAAATTTTAAAAGTCAAAATTCAATATTAAATTAAATTACAATACCCTATTTGCGAAAGAAATTAATGACTAAAAAACACATATAAGATTTAATGAAGTAAATCAGTTTCGCTTGGCAACTGTCCGAATTAATGAAATTTAACGCGTCCAGGAAGTGCCATAAAGAATCGCTTCATCGTTTATGACACGTAACTGACGGAGCGTCTCGACTGAAAAAGGATTGTCAAAAAGCGCTCGTTGAAATACTACGCAAATAGCTCCTAAGACTTATATCAACCGGAACTTATGTCAGTATGTGTATTTTTTTATTTTGCTTATTTTAAAAATCAAACATGGCTTATACAATCTCAGACATTTATATGTATTTTTCAATTAATAGCATTATATGCATAAATGACAAATTTGTAGATAATCGAGAAACAAATTACGTTATTGCGATGCAGTAAAATAAGGAAACTAAACAATAAGGTTTCTGATTTTAAAAAAATGTGTTTTGAGAATTTTTTTTTGTAATAGCACAACTATATTTACCTTTGAACGGTTACTTCAAAAATATTTCCTGCCCTAAGAATGATGTCTTGTGCATCCTTATGTTTCACATCGTAAACTTCCTGATTATTGACTCTAACAAGAGCGTCCCCTACTTGAAGACCGGCTTTTTCAGCTAAGCTACCAAAGTTCACCTGGAAATAAAAACAACACTAATCAACAAAAAGTAATCAACTATTTTACTGATTATTCCTTATCATTAGAACAAAAGTTATAAAACAATGTGTTGATATTAATGGTATAAAAAAAGGAAATATTTTTTATTTACTCATAGTTATCCTAAATTATTTTATTGGAACAATCGTCAGTTTTTAAAAATATTTATAAGATTACATTACAATTACGTTGATATTGACTTTAAGAATATTTGCTAAAAAAAATCATCGTAATATCTGATAGAACATCGATTAACCACAATGATTACATAATATAATAAATATAATATTATTAAAAAAAAAGTAAAAGAATTGTAATTTTTTTATTGACAGTAAAATAAATAACCATTCATCAAATAAAATACAATTTTTTTTTCTAATAACAAAATGTTTAAAGAGATTTTTTGTTTTAAATTTTACATTTAAATTTATATCTGAAAAAATAATTTATTTCCTGAATGCGTATTATAAAAAATCACGAAAGAGACAAATCATTGCACCCTCTCAAGAGTTCAACTATTATAATGCAATGTCATTAAAAAGTACGGTGATGGTATATTATAATAATCACACGCCGTATCATTATGATATGTCCTTGATCATTCACGCCGTAAAAAAAAATTGTATGAAAAAAGTTCGGCACGTGACATTTTTTAAATAAGGTGATTTAAATCTGATTTTTAATAAAGCATACTAAGTGATTAAATTTCTTTTTTAATTTAATTAATTTGTATAAGTTTAGCACTTACACCTTGTGAATTTTTCGGTAATATTATCAGGGCAATGTTATATGTGAAATTCGCATCAAAAAAGAAAAACTATCTACATAATTAAAATTAAAATTTAAAATTATCAGTTTTTCATTATTTTTTTTTAATAATATTTCCATGTAATAAGAAAATATGTTTTGACATGGAAAATTTTTTTAATTGATCCCTAAATTTTATACTCAAATTATTATATAATCTTCAATAATTGGAAATTGGATTAAAAACATCAAAAGAAATACAGTTAACATATTTATTTTCTTTCAGTGATCAAACCATGTATTATAAAGGAAAGCGAAACTACATAACTTGATGGGGGTCGTGTAATGTCGTTTCTAATAGTAGCAGCTTAATCAGTGCATTATTTATTTAAACAAGATATAATTATATTTAAGTAAATCAATTTTATAATATTATAAATTTACATAACATACTAATTTAATAAACTAACGATTTACACATCAAACGTCCCACGCGCTTCCTGGCACGCTTAGATAAATTACCATAGTTGTGTATAAAAATAAACAAATACTTTGCGTGAATAAATTAAAATTATATATGTATAAAAATAAATTCCTATGAAAATTAATATAATTTAGTTTATGAACTAAGTATTAATTACACGGTATTAGGCTGTACATAAAATCAAGTAAAAAATCATGCTTAACAAATTTACTTATGAACTTAATGATTTTTAGAATAATTTATGATTTGTACAATTTATCTAATTATAAAACCATGTACATTTGTCATTTAATACGGCCCTTTACAGATAAATTAAAATTAAATAATTCTATCACAATTTGTTGACTAAGTATTTTATATAATTATCTTGAGTAATTGATTATATTTTTAAATTGAATATTTTCTGCATTATTAAGTAATTTTATAAGGCAGTACGTCTATTGAGGTGATTTGGGGAAATCTACTATGAATAAATAAACTATTTAAAAACAAAAATTAAAACTATACCAAATGTTAAAAATACTTTATCAAATCCAAGATGGTAATTTAAGACTTCTAATTCGACAATATTTGAATGGTCGATCATTGTGTTGATATGATAAATTATTAATAACTTTAGTATAAAAATATTATTTCTCAACAGTGAGTAGTCGTAAAGGAATTGTTAGTTAAAATTACTAAAGACTCCTACGTGAGTACTTTAATAAAAAACAGAAAAATCATAACCGATTCAAGAAAGTTTAAAAAAAGAAATCCTATTTAGATTTTAAGTGTACAACCATTATTCAGTGGTTGACTGTTATTTATAAATCATTGTGTCGTCCAAACATTTTATAAATTTGTTAATGCATAAAGTATATTAGACAAAGAAAATTCTAGAAGACTATAATAATTTAGTCAACAAAAAAATTAAAAATAGTCCTCCTAGGGAAGTATAATGGACAGTTCTAATGAGTACTGGAAGTTATTCAAAAACTTAAACGCACAATGATTCCAATTCTCATTCTGTTAAAAACGGAAAATTTGTAAAAGTATGACAGCGAACATGATTAATTTAAATTAATTTAAATTGCATGTAGAAACTTAAAATTAAGTATTACAACTAGTTAACCGACAAAGATTTGTATCGCGTCTTTATCCTTCTAATTATATGTAGCACTCTAAGAAGTGTAGTTGTTGAAGTTCTTAGAGTTTCTTGGAACACGTTAATATTTTTTTTATTTTGTTTTACCTTCACAAGGTATTGTTATACTGAAACTATATGTGCTGAATGAGAATAACGTTATAATTGCAATAACTATACCGCCTCGTTATCGTGAATTTCATTTTTTCTAATGAATTCTTCTAATCATTCGTCGTGAAATAAAAGAACGTTTTAAATCATTGGAGTCAACAATGAAATGTGTACTGAAATATGCAGTCTATGTGTAAATAAAATATGACACTTGTGGAATGTAAACGTAAAAACGGCAGCACATTTACTGCAAAAGAAACTTTCAATCATTAAATACGTGAATTAAGATGAGTAAGATTTTTTTAGGATTTAAATTAAAATTATATTAATAATACCTTCTATAATTATCTACTCTATAATTCATTTTTCATATCATGAAATTCAAGTAAACACAGATTAATTTTATCATAATACAAGATAAAAATTATTTTTACGGGCAAAAACAAATAATCAGATAAATAAACCAATTGCAAATTAACTTTACTATTTAACTATTTTCACGTAACTTTCTTTTAACATTATAAAATCCCTATTTTTATAGTCTAAAACATTTTAAAATTATGGCGGCACATGAAAATAGAAATACATGTAATGACTCTTCAATTTTTAAAAGCTTATAAAATTTTAATTAATTTTATACAAAGTTAGCACAAAATATATGTTAGGATTATTACATATATTTTTTTAACGCTTTTATAGCTCATTAAGGGTCATAGCGACTTCCCAAAGTGGAGATTTCTTACCATGGATACTCTGGGTTAATTATGAAATTAAAATAGTAACACAAATAAATTCTACGATTATGTTTGAAAATGGTTTTAACTGTTCTTCGACTGTACCAATGAAAAAAAATAATCCATATTGTTCAATACTTTTAGACAAGTTGATACTTTCAATACATAATTATACATCTATTGTCTTGTGTTACAATAACGACTGTGAACGTCGTCTCGATGTACATATTATGCACAAGTTTCAGTCATTACCACTATATGTATCAAACGAGTTTTTTAAAAATAATATTCATTATGTCGCTAACCTGACACCCAGCCCATTCTTGAGGTTTTGTTTTTTAGTTGTGCTACCTTATTACAATATATAAAATAATTATCTCTGTTTACTTGAAAGTAATATGTAACGGTCGTAGGTCAATGAATCTAAAACAAAACATAAAATTAAGTATACTATGTATAAGAATATTTCCTTTTGTTTCAATATTATTTCACGTACTATATTATAATTTGAAACGATTTTCATCGGGTTGATTTGTTTCGCATACTAAAAACGTACAATTATATTCTTATCGACAAAAATAACAACTATTCTGACATATTTTATTTGTTTCAATCAATATTACAGAGTAGAAAGATACTGAAATTTATACAGCCTATTAATTGATTACTTTTATTGTTAATATTATTCAGACAGATATAAAAAATATCATTGTTATTAAACTATACTTAAAAAAAAAGTTGAAAATTATTCATCCAGAACAAATATATGATTGAGGTGTCCTTGAGCTATAGCACTTCTATTACATTGCTAAATTAAAAATCACCTCAGTTTTTATTAAACGGACGCTAGTATCCACTTAAAAAATATTTTTTTAGGAGTCAAGAAGATTAAAAAAAAATATTTGCTCCCAAATTATTAATTTATCAATTTACAAAATGATAACATCAACATATAAAAATCAGAATTTTCAAAAAGTTGTTAGAGAAAATTTTTAATAAAGAGGGAATCATTTTAGTTTTTAATGATAATAATTAAAAGAAAACTTCCGAAATACATAGATAATAGATATTTTCAGCAATTTTTATTGAACTATAAAGCAACTAGCCATATTTACTGAATAGAAAAATAATGGCAAATAGCCAAACAATTTTATTTATATATATATGTTTTCCCGTCCAAATTTATAATTGGCAATAGCCTCACTGAAACTTTTATAACTTGGATCTTCAGATTTTTACGAAAACAAAAATTCAAGGTGAATGCGAAAATCTGAAAATTATAAAAATAATGTTCAAACATCTGATTAAGTAGTTTCGTTTTCGAAATAAGATGCTAAACGTATACAAATATTATGGAATAATTAGTTAAATAGAGATATAACAACAATCTAAGTACTATCAGAATATCTTGATTAAAAATTGTTTTTTTTTTAAGGTATGAAATAACCTAACACTTTTTGTAACTTTATCAAAATGTAATAATTAAATAGTTACACAAACGTGACAAATGCAGAACATTATATAATAGGCATAAATAATCATAATGTTTAATCGTAATTGTTTCCATTGCAAACATAAACTAAATCATAGTTTACAGATATTTTTAGTTGATAGGAGATTTTTGCTATTGCCGAAAAAAATTTTTATTTTAAAATTTATTTAGATATTTAATGTACTTGTGTAATTAATTTTAATCACAATAAAACAATTGAACACAGTTCTTAAATATCACATTATTATTCAACTACATATCATGAGGGTTGAATTTAAATTGTTAAACAAGTTACATACTAATTGTTCATTATTATTCATTTTGTTGTGTCAAATTAATCGATTTATACATTAGTAAAAATAAAATTGTGTACACAACAAATATAATATAATATATATTATTCAAAACAATTCATGATTGGTAACAATAATAAGCAATATTAATATTGTTTCAATAATCCTCTTAAAAAAGGCTATAAAACGAAAGCATTTTGAAATTGTGAACTTATACAGACTGGCCTATATAATGCATATACTTCACATTACAACATTGAGTCACGTACTTGTGTTACCCATGAATTAGTTTTTCAAAGTTACTAGTCAAATTTTATATTGATAACGTTTATCGCATCACATTCACACAATTTCTTCTAAACACGTATTTAGTTCATGGTAAATCTATGCATGTTTTACGCTGTTTATGAAATAAGACATCAAATTATTTGTTACCTTTATCATTTGCTTAATATTATTTTCAGTTACGTTACAACTCAATTCAATTTATTAAGAAAACAATAAGTATTTAAATTAAGCTCACTTAAAAAAATATAGGAAAACAGGTTTATTGGTTATAAGTTTTGATTTTATAGTATTTTGTTGGGGCTAATTTTAATAAGCTATCTATATGAGCTTATTAAAAATACTTTTAAATATATTTAGAATACGATTCAAATACTTTTCTTTTTTTTAAAGTAAAAAAAAAACAATTACATCATAAACTAAATATTTATTAAATTGATTAGTTATAAAATATAAGTCTTTAGACATTCTTATTCATAATAAAATAATTTACTGGATATGCTAAATTATTAACAAGCCTGATTATCTTATTTAAAATACTATTATACTAGAAATCAAATTAGAAGATGTACTTAATGAATGCAATTTAATAATATAGAACGTACTAGCTATTCTTAAATCAATTAAAAATGAAAATATAATTTAATACTTTCCAATTAAACTTGTACAAATTGAGGTTAGCAATTATAGTAATTTTAAATCCACGAAGATATTCAAACTAAAAATGAAATTTTAATTATTATAAAAATTGCAACAAAATAACTATGAATACTTAAGTTGTAAATATATATGTATATCACTCATTATTTTAATAATTCACTTAGAGGAGTGACGGTCTGCCATTTAAACTCAACACAATTCTCTTATTATTTTTAAAAACAAGATGAAGAAATAATTTTATAAGAATAATAAAATTGTTGGCTGATTCAGCGAAAAATTTATTTAACGTCGTTCGTCATAATGTTCTACGACGCACAGTTAACGGACATTATTAAGCGTTGAGTTCTACAACAACTTACAACTTCTTCAATTTAAAATTCTCACGAATCTAAGCAAAGCAGGGACACAATAAATGGACGTGACCATTGTTGTCAAGCCAAAATATCTTAAAATAACTAAAAAAAATAGATTTGTATTTTTGCCTAAGTATAAAAAACAACTTGTAAGTGAAAACATTTTTTATTTTTATCATACCCGTTGAGATGGCAATTTAATTGAAACCTATGAGTTAACTTCTGAGAATAAAATTTTTAGGGATGCATATTTTCAAACTAGTATTGTAGGACGCCTTGAACTCATATTATACTACATCTAACTCTAATGTACTAGAAACTTCTAGACACACTCAATCATTTTGATTTTTAGTACTTCTGCAAAAAGCAGTTAAAATTACAATGAATAGTGTCTGACTTAATAAATTATTAATACACATTATTCATGTCTTTTACACATTAGTAAAATTTTTAAACGAAACATTTTAACAATAAAACATCAGGGATTTTTATTTAAAAATATGTTATTAGTTATATCACATAATTATGACCAAAGGCGTTTTTGATGATCATATTTATTTATTCAATAATAGTAACTCGACTGGAACAGATGTCTCCCATCGACCCCACGTGGTTTTATATTATACTGTTGTATATACATAAACGTGAATCGAGAAATTCTGACCACCACCGTAAAACATAAATAAGTTATGTTTTTATGGTAATGAATCAGTCAATCATTTTAATAGACAAAAATTCTAAGATCACCTTTATTAAGTAGCATAGGTACTTCACTAAATAGTTATAATTCCTAAAATATTGATACATCAGTTATTAGTAAGATAGCAGAGTTGTTAATATAAATTAAATGTCAAGTAAAAATAAAATCAATTCTTAATTTAAAAATGTAAAATAAACTACTTTCTATGTAATATTTGTATGAGAAATAACCGTTTAATAATGTAGAAAAAGTAAAAAAATATATATTTTTTTTAAATAAGACATTAAATGATGTGGCTACTAACACCATACAATAGTAGTTGTTACGATCCAAGGTTTGCCAAAATGAATATTTGTGCACACTTCACTATCTGGCAGTGATCCCTACGATCACATGAAACGTAAAGATAATTTTTTTCCAATTTCCATTTAGCAAAAACAAATGAACAGTGTAAATTATTAAAACGTGATCCTTAAAATTCGTAATTTTTCTTAAAATTTACTTTTCTGTGTTTCTGGGAGCAATGATGTAAGTATAGATAGTCTGGGGTGTGAATTCATAATTTCCTAATTCATAATACCTCAAAAAACCCCCCAAATCCATCCATTATTAATGCCCTTATTTAGAAGTTTTAGAGTTGTAACTCCTTGCTCCTTATCTTATTAATAATCTAAGTTAACTTACATATATTTTTATTATTGTAAATAAAAGTAAATGAATAATTTAAACCTTGACCTTTATATATCCAATTATCACCAACACATTTTAACCGTTATCAATGAATAGGTTAGGGATAAATTCCCTACTAAATGAAAAATAATAAAAACCTATTTAGTTATCTTTTTTTTTAAATACAAGGGAACCCATTAAAAATTCTGAATACACCACTGTGCCCAATAACTTTATTTTATCTAAAATAAAAAATATATACTTTGTATGAATTATTAATTATAAAACCAAAAAGTATTAAAAATATTTAGCTCTATATGAACATAATATTTTATGTTTATCTTAATTTTTTTTATTAAAGTGTCATTATCTTTGCGTACCACCTACGACGAGTATTCAATGGAGAGCTTTTTATGTAAGCATACCATAGGTTGAGAAACGCGAATTAGTAGTGACATTAATTATTTACGTATAATTTACTAATAAATTAATTTAATTTAATTATGTTTTTTAATTAAAAAAATACAAAAAAAAATTCACTCTTTTTATAATATTAATCATTGTAAATATATGAAAAT
The DNA here is from genome assembly GCF_025091365.1 of Daktulosphaira vitifoliae. Classification (NCBI taxonomy): domain Eukaryota; kingdom Metazoa; phylum Arthropoda; class Insecta; order Hemiptera; family Phylloxeridae; genus Daktulosphaira; species Daktulosphaira vitifoliae. The sequence continues at coordinate 19,688,292 of NW_026099575.1, read as the reverse complement.
AAATGTTTCTTTAATTCTTAAAAACTCTAGTAAAAAAGTTATTCACCTCGAAACAATATTTTTAAGAGGCACCAAATCGTTATAAGAAGAGAAAATCCCTTTTTTGTGTTTAAATAACTCATTAAAATGTCAATGTTGTACATTAGAGATACTATTAAGTTATAGCTGTGACATCATACTGATTATTTTGCAAATATACTTAAAAACCAAGAGTTTAGTGACAGCGTCATTAAACGCATACACGAACATACTTAAGACGACTAAATATTTATATGCGTGTGACCAACTGCAGTTAATGTTTACTGTTTTAAATATTCATGAATACATACTATATATTTTGTTGTATGAGTTTAAGTACAAAGAAAAAAAAGCTGAGAGCATAAGTGTTTTCATAGTAGCAATCTGACAAATATCAAGTAAAATACTTGGTAAGCTTAAACTGGTAAATATTTGGAGATTCTAGAGACATAAACTTGTGTATCTATATCATTGACTAACACATAATTGACAACAAAATAAAAACCATTAATAAAATAATAAGAAAAGTGCTGATGGGCGTATTATATACGCATTCATGTTAGGCAAAAAAGGTATTCGATGACTTCATAAATGTTTTAGAAAAATAATCTTAATCAGCGTTGTCGGGTAGACAGTAATCAGTTGTCATTTATAAAATCGCCTAGTATTTATCAAGAACAAAAATGAATAAAATTAGTTACATCAATTTTCAGCTATGATTAAAGTATGAATTACATTTTGCGAACAAATTAAAATGAACCCAATTAGTCATCACAATGTTTTTGCACGATTTTCTTGTATGTCATTGTCAATCTAACAAACGGTTGTACAGACTCAACTGGAGAAAAATGAACTTATGTTAAACGCATATTATGAAGATAACAAAGTATTATCTTGAGAACTATACAGTTGTGTTCATTAATGAAGGTTAAACACGAAAAAATCCTTTCTGTTGAACACGAAAACATAATAAAAATTAGAAAACCAAACGATGCGCATAGTTTATGTTTAATAAGAAAACTCTGTTGTCACAGAAAATACTACTAAATAACTAAATTATTGTGTTGGTCACTTTAAGAGAGTAGCAACGATGGCGCCACACTTTTGCTTAAATTTATTACCTCACAAACGGCACTCGTAATTCCTGTTTTCTTTCAGTATCTGATATTAATTATGAAAACATAAGATAACAGGATTTCGTTTTTCTGAATTTTAGGGCATAGTTTGACCACCAGCTTTCACGAAAAACCAATACAATTTGAAGTTTGGCCGCGCCTAATTGACATTCACGATTATACATTCAATTATTTAACTCAACTAAATATATAAACAGCGTGTAAATAGTTACAGAGAAATTAAAAATTATTATACAATAATTCAATTAAAACTCATTTTTAAGAAATCTAAAGAAATTTATTATAACGTTTAAATTATAACGATTATAAATGACCATATTGAAACAAGTCCATGGTTTTATAAAAATCAGAAGCAGAAGTTTTATAGATTTGGTAGTTTTTAATACTTCTAATTGAAAATTTGACAAAGCTGAACGAGTTAACACATTTTTTTTTAAATGTAAATACAAGTGAAAAGTAACTTTATTTTTACATTGTAGTATTGTACTTGAATCTAATGTTATACAAGTTAAAAAAGTAATTAAATAAATTAAAAGTTAAACTTAACGTATTCACTTAGAGTGTAAAATGTTTAACACGTAAATGCCCAGCGAAGAGTAAAACAAAATACATTAGTTGTTTAGCTTTACACAAAATTATTAGTAGTGTATAACATATAATCGAAATTATTTTTACATGAATAAAAGTAAATGGTTAAAACATTTTAAAAAAGCATATAAAATATATATTGTAAAATTTACTAATAATAAATGCATAGTGATAATTAGTGTACGTCGAAACATTATGTCAGTGTTTTTGTTTGAACAAGTGTTTTCCACTTGCAGCAGAATTTGTATGCCTATGAGTATGCTACTTTATAGGGTTCAAATCCAAGTTAAGTTGGCTAAAAATTATTAACGCTCATAAAAAAGATAAATAATAGACATTCTACTTGGTGTGTAATACAAATTGATTACTTGTGGCTAATATAATTTAAAATTAAAAATACATTTATAATATTAATTTAAAATTAACGTTTTTTGTTGTAATAAAAGAATTGGTGAAATAAAATAATATTTAACAGATTGACATAATATCGTAGGATGTCTTAATAGGTTTTTTTCTACTTGACTGAGCAGTGGCAAAACTAGTGTATTCATGTTTTGATTTGTAGAGTTGCTCTGAACCATAAAGTTTTCGGCCATCCTAACTATTGAAATACTCAGCAAAAAATACAAAATCTAGAAACTACGACCTTCCTTGCTCAAACTTCATTAAAAAATAATAATATTTTAACAATGTCTGGTCTACACTACGACAACAAGCAATATTATACAGATCTTAAAGAAACTTAATTTTTAACATGTCATTGCTATACATTCAAATCAATAGCGAAATGTAAAATCCAAGAAAAATATTTTGAATTATTAATAAATATAATTTGATAATGATTTAATTTCTACGGATCAATAGAATAAGGATCCTGTACGCGTACAATTCGTGCATAAGATCTCGTAACAGTGGGAACTTAGCCAAAATCATAGAAGGCCAATAAGAAAACAGAAATAGATAGTTATGTTGGTACTCATTCCAATACTAATGGAATGAGCTAAATACGTTTATACTCCTAAACGTTTTTATTGAATGGTAATACATAGATACCAGATTCTTATTGGAACCTCAACAACCAAAAAATTGAAATTTGATTGCTTTATTAAGCACTACTAATTATTTATTTAATTAAGTTCATTGAAAAAAAGATCATTGGTTGTTTTATTGGACCTACGACAACATACGAATAGGGTCGTTAGAGGACACACAATCATTGGTGTTCATAAAAAAATAACTTTTTGAAATTCTAGAAATTTATCGTAAACATTCTAATTTTAATTTGGATAATAAAATTTTAAACAATGGTTAATCAAATAGAAATTTGTGAATGAAATTTTCTACCAATAAATATTATTTTTAAATACTATATTAACTACTTTATAACTTATACAATCAATTCATAGTGAATCTCATTAATATAATTTAAGACATTATCTCTTTAAATGTACTATTTTTATAACAAATCGTTTCTATATTAAATTATCTATAAAAAAATAAATAAGATTTCAATAAAATAAAATTTGTGTTTTGTGAAACATATTCATGAGATATAAGTTATTTTATAACTAGATGAATACTTAACATTATTTTATTTTAATACATTCAGTAAAAAAAAAACTAACTTAAATATTATTTACGTTGCGATAATCATATAAATAAAAATGTCTAAATTTTAGTACTAATTTCTAAGGATAACTTAAACAATATAAACTCACTTTTTGTATAAGTAATGGCGTACCAAAGTCTTTGCCACCCTGTAGCCTGAATCCCCAAGGAGATGTTTGATCTGGTCTAGATAATCTCAAATTAATTAGTTGAGCCATTTAAAACGCTTTTGTCGTCAAATCTAATCTATCGCACTAGTATTGAGAGTTTATAAAAATAAATGTAAAATTTAATCCTGTGACGTACTGAACTCAAACTCGATATCCTTTACACGCCCGTCTGTCACTGCTTACACCAACTGACTCGGCTCCACGACAGATTGAATCGGTTGTATTATTGTCGATAATTTCCCGGACGTTAATAATAGTGGTCAACCGATGTGAGCCAAGACAATTTTAGAATAGAGACGTAAGCAGGCGCGCGCGTTTTAACTACAGTTTTATTTTTGAAACTTCGGATAAATCGAAATGCGCCGCCGGTAGCGGGAATGCGCACTAGTATGCGCATATCCTCTTTCACGTTATCAATTAAATCGTACGAGTACCTCTGTCAACTCCCAGACTGTTATGGCTAGTCCGAAAGAACATTAAATAACAAATCAATAAAAAAAAATTTTAAAAATAATTGAAAAGAAATGCAATTCTCATATAAATCAAGTTGTCAACCAAATATTGCACATTTTAACTTTTTTATAAAATAGATGATTTGAATGTAGTAAAATAACTATATTAGCATTAACAAATTGTGTTATCTTAAGCCAACAAATTAATTATTTCAAGTCATACTTGAAAAATCTTCTATTATCTTACTTTTCGATAGATATCTAACAGTAAATATATAGAAAAATAAAATTGATAACATTTTGATTTGTAATTTAAGATTAAGTTGGATTTTCTTATAGGTTCTAAATAAAAGCACAGGAATCAATTAATTTCTTTCGTAGAAAATTTCATTAATTAATAATTTTGTTTAGGATTTTAATAATTACTTATTGAATGTTATATTACTAGTAATAATGTTTGAAGGGTTTGATTTTTGAACCGAAAATTCAGTTATTAGGTTAAGTTTGAAAATTGAACCGAACTTTTTCCTTGTAAATAGGTTTGAAAATTAAATTAGTATAATCAGATATCATACTGAATTTGTTAAAAAACAATATAAAAAAATGTTTTGTCTGTAAATTATTGAAATTTATGTTCACTTCGACAACAAAAGCAGGGTTTGTAACATCACTATTTATTAACTATTGATTTAGTAGATAGAATCATAAATTATGATTCAGTCATAAATGAAAAATTTTCATTTATGTACATAACATCACTAAATGTTACATAAAAAAATCATTACTATAATAAAAATTAATGTTTTCTATTAAGTATGTAACAAATATAATAGGTAACTCGAGCATAATCAGTAACTATTGGCTTAAGAAGGAAGAGGGTGTAAGCAATTTAGAAAGTTATATTTATTATTTAAAAGTATTATAAGAGTGGAAAACAGTCAATTTATTAGCATCATTTTTCTTTTTAATTATACCTTTTCCAATCATTATTTTAGCTTCGATGCGAAGCTGAGAAGGTATTGGTTTTACTAAGATGTGTTTATTTTTATTTTTTTTTTTTGTGTCTGTTACCACTTTTTCTCAGCTCTCACCGAACCGATTTCTTTCAATGATACGTCAGAAGATCACAAATTGTATCTAGTCGAAGACATTACCCTCAAAAGTTGAAAAAAATTCCCTCGTTCTCCGTAAATGGGGGAAACCTCCAAAAATATTACGAATTTAAAAATCGCTAATTTTTGAAATTTTTGAAATTTTTTTTTACGTAAAAGTGCCATAACATGTTCATTTTCAAAAATGAACATATCAATATAATTCTTTTTTATATAGATGCATAATATCATTACCTTTCATTTGGTATATTTTTTTCATAAATTTAACACTTAACCTGCCCACATGGGGGGATTTAAAATGACAACTTTTTCAACTTAACTTTTGAAAATGTTCCGGAAGGTCTGACACTTTTATATATATCTTAAATTAAAGTTAATGTAATTTACTTTATTATGCAAAAAAAAAATAAATAAAGTATTTTTTTTTGTATGTATTTTCAAGAGCTTATTAATTCTTATTAAATTATTTTTATAATAAAACTATTTATAGTTTATTTAAAAAAAAAAGTTTGTACTTTATTTTATCTTCACGGTGAAAATGGCTACTGAATGCTATTATTGTGTGAAAATTCTCGATTTTATTTTTTACATTTTTAACTTTATAATGTTATGACATATTGAAAAGTGTATGGATCAACATTATTTTTTTATGAGAAATAATATTTTTTAATAATATCCCTTTTTTATTCAGGATATTAATAAAGAAATAGCAGATCATGAAGCTTTTGTAATAATCCACCAATTTTTTAAAATTAAACACTATCTAAAGATTTGCATCGAAGCGTTTTTCTTTTGATAGTGATTTTAATCACTGTCAGATATCATTATACTTGATCCAACTATGCTACGTCACCACAGTGCCGCGACCCTCCTGTGCTGGGGTTTTTTAACAATAAAAATAATAAATTACGTTAACTAATACAGATAAAAATATTTTTTTTTGTATATTATCAACTATCGATTTTTTATCAATAAATATAGTAAAGACTAAGTAGTTGTTTCTTTTGTTTTGTATAATATTATATTTTATTTACATTTAAAATTAGTAACCTTTTAGAGTAGATTATTATTTTTATTAGCGTTATCTCATTTATGTTAATAAATTGAGCATTTAGATTAAGGAATTTAAATTTTAGCTTCATTTAAAAATCGCTAACTTGCTATAATCAATAATTATTAATGTAAAATTATTATTTAAACTAAAACTTCTCTCAAGTCTTATGAATAGTAAATAGACAGAAACAGATTTAAAAATATTTTTGGACTTATTTATAATAGAGTAAATAAGATTCAAAAAAATTTATTTTTCCAACTACAAATGAAAGCAGCGAATTCTTTTTTTAATATTGAGCAAAAATAATTATCAAATTATAAGTAGAAGTCTTCTTTAAATTGGACTCTGATTAAAGTATATTCAAAGACAGGTATCTTCTGAACTTGTAATTTTGCTAGATTTATTGTAAAGAGAGGAACCAAACTTTTTTTTACAACTTTTTATTTAATATTTTAAATTTAAATTTTACTTTTAAGAAATAAATGTTATGAATTGTGATAAAAAATTTATCGCTTTGTTCATCATATAATTTTAATTTAAATAATTTGTATCTATTGCAGAGTTACTAGTGTTATTTTACCATAACACATTTTTTGATTAGAATAAAATGTTTTAAATATCGACCTTCTACTATTTACTGGGTTATGGTTTTTAATTGCTTTTATTTATAATTGTTATCAAGTGATATCATATCATGATTATGTTGATAATAGAGTTTATGTTTGACATCTATTAAATTTGTAATCATAACTTTAAGTACATTTAACTAAACTATCAAATAAATAATTTAAAGTAAACATTTTTTTGCTTGTTAATTGCTGAAATTATATACGTTAATATTTAAAGTATGGCCGACGAAGAAAAAATTGAAAATATCCCGCAGATTGAAGAATCCCCAAAAAAAGGTAATATTACGTATTATATTTAAACTAGTATACAGTCATAGTCATAATTTTTTATCTATAAGTGTTCAGTATTTCTTTTTAAATATTAGAAGTCGTTTATTATAATAATAAAATTATATCAAAAAATAGGAGACAAATAGATGTTTTTCATAAGGAATGACACAAGGCAATTTTGACATTTTTATGTTATTTGTGAATAATGGCAAATCTGCTATTGTCACGGTCAACTGTCAATGAGGGTGTAGTTTTGATACCAATATTCTACTGTTTGAATATGGTTAGCTACATATAGGTATCAGTAAAATTATTTTTTATTATATGTCTCCTGAAAATTTATGCCCTTTCTCGTAAAAAATCATCCAAATAATTAATACAGTTGTAATCTTATTTTTCTTTGTCTTATAGTCCTAAATATTTATGATAAAAAATATTCATATATTTTAAATTCTATGTCAACATTTAAATTATGTAACTTTGTTATCTTAATTTGTAAATTTAACTTATATTAAATTAAAATTTTATTTCATTTTGAATTATTCAATATTATTCTCTTTAAATAGCAATTATGACTATTTTTAAAACATTTTTACTTACATTTATTTTGTTTCTGACTGATTTGCCATATGATTATTAGTCAAATACTCAATGAAGATTAAACTGGGAGAAAACAAAATATAATTTTTGAAATTGTTTCTCTCTTAGGTAAAAAAATTAATAATTTGTCTGGAATAGTTGTTAAGTGTTCTAATTGTGTAAGTAGTTACTACTTTTGAGATATTAGTATATATTTCTATGTATATATATATATCATCATTTAGGACCAACTTTATCTACAAGCACTAGTAGTTTTGAACGTAACGATCCACATGATCCAAATTTAAGTTTATTATCTACAAAAATGTTTCAAAAAATATCTGAATATTTGACTGGAGAGCTGAATATAACTGAAGTACATTATCAAAATATATTATTAAATGAAACTTGACAATTTTTCTATTAATTCATATAATTTTTTTGTAGGAAGATTATAAACTACTTGAAATAATGAATAAAGCTACTACACAAAAATATGCATCATATAAACATCTAACCATAGATATCAGTAATCAAATTTTAGAATTGAATAAAAAATGTAAGTAAATAAGGTAAAATATTTGCAAATAAAATTAGTACAAGTTTTAAGGAATATTTGTAATGTATAGTATCTATGAGATACTATTTAGGTTTTTGTTTTAAAGTATTAATTAAACAACTATTGTTTTAGATAAAACATTGGAACCTTATTTAATTCAAATTGATCAAATAGAAGACAGTGTATCCAAATTGGAACAAGCTGCTTTTAAATTAGATTCCTATGCAAAACGGTTAGAAGCTAAGTATAAAAGTTTAGAAAAACGTCAATAATATCAATTGTTTTAATTTGAAAATACTAAAATATATCTGCTGTGATTTCAAAAAGTAATCAAAATATTACTGATATTTAATTGTATAATTTTGATATTAAAATAATGTATGTCATACTTTGTAATTAAAAGTTGTATTATGTTTTTTTTTATTATTTTAGAACTATTTATTAAATTTATTATAGTCCCTAAATTGTTCTAATTCATTTTTTTAATTTATGACGTATCTCAAATATTGAGTCATCAAAAAGAATGATAATCTATTTTTACTTTGAAAATATAATATTTTGTTAAGAGAAATATTATTTGATACCAAAAACTACATTATTATGTGGTTAAATAATTTTTCTTTATATCCCTCCAGGGATAGTGAGAATGCGTCTATTAATAGACCTGATTTATTTAAGATAAGATCTCTGTATTATTGACAACACCGAGTTCTTCCTATGAAAAATAACTAATATAACCTAAAAATCAAATTAATAGAAAATTGGTCAAAAATCACTAACTTAAACAAGAAACAACAGAACAATGGTTTATCCAATAAAAAAAAGTTATAAGAGAATTGTTTGAATTTTTTTTTCTGTCTTACTATTAAACTATAAATAGAGGCTTCCATTTTAAGATAAAGTTTTATATCTTTGGAGGGATAAAAAAAAATTATTTTATTACATATTAAAGAGTTTTTTGATTCAAACGATATTTTCCTTTATGAAAATTAAAAATTATTGATTACTTCAAAGAAAATGCGTTTCTATCCTTAATGAAACATTCTGTATTGTAATATTTTGACTAGCCTCTTTCGTTATTGTTTTGGTTCCTTTGCGGGAGGAAGAGTACGGTTGGGAAATAATAAGTGATAAAAATAACAACATTCGCTTCTGACATTCATTGTAAGATTTAAAATGTTAATAACACCCGAAATACGGGTACAGTAATTTCCTTAGTTGAAAAATTTTCTATTTTAAACTAATTAAATATTTATTTCCATTAAAAAAAAAATAAAATTGGTATCCTTATAAATGCTAATAGATAGATATAGAAAATATTTAGTCACTTAAATATCTACAAATAAATGTAACAAAAAAAAAATGTTCAATGTTATTATTTTAGGATTAAAATTATTTATTATTATATATATTCAAACTATTTATGTAAAATAAATTTACAGCAATTAAAAAATTAGTCTTTGTTTAACGGTACTGCATATAAAAGTATAATGAAGATTAACTAATTAATATTTTTTTATAAAGTAATGACATGAGTTACATTTTAAATAGACAACGATCTTACATTACATTAATTTTTGGAAATGTCACAAGCAATTGAAATTTTATTCTTTTTTCAAAGTAATTTCCCCAACATTGCATATATTGAATTATTATTACAAATCAAATTCAATTTTTATCTTGGGTGAAAAATTTCAAAAACATGTATTATTGTAATTCTAATGGTTTTTCAAAATAAATTTATCAAAGTAATATTTGTGAAATAATTTTTTTAAATAATAGAACTTAAAAATACTAGTCAAAGTAAATCTTTGTAAAAACTATATTTTTATTATTTGTACTATTAATTTGTTAAATCTATATTTTAATGTTTTATAAGATGTTTTTAAATATTAATTTTTTTTCTAAAGAAACTCCTACATAAATTACTTGTACTATATTTCACTTTTATAATATAATTTGTTTGATTTATGTTAGTTTAGTTATTTTCCAAATATTTAATGGCTATGTTGACTGTTGTTTTCAAAATTTGTCACCTAAAGAATAATTATTTTATTAATTCTTTATCAGATTATGTAATAAGTATGTTTATTTACTATTGGTGGTTGAGGAAGTGTGGCCAAGTAAAATTGTCGAGCATCAATCTAAAAAAGAAATTTTTCTAACCAATTGATTTTTAACAAAAATAGCATCCTATATATACCGGCTTATGATAATAAAAATCTTCTTCAGCTTCCACTTTTTCTGGTCGATTTTCAATTCCTCCACCAGTTTTAGTTTCGATATTGTGAACTAATTTGTACACTGCAGAATTAGACACATCAAATTTTGGTGGTTCATACTTTCTAAAGTTAACTCTAGAATAGTGAATTTTTTAACATATTACAGTTATAATTATATATGAAATATTTTTTCTTAATATATGTAATAGTGTTTCTTCCTCACACTTTTCTTTAGATTATGCTAAAAAATAGGCTTTCCAATAACAAACAAATATGAATTTTTTTAACAATGTTGCCTTACAAATTATATATCATGGTTATATATTCCTATTTTATGATTTTAAAGTGATACCCTAGGATTTTCGAACATTATATTAACAAGTCGACTTCAAAAGATAAAATATTAAACTAATATGAACATATATTTTTAAATTAAATTTTATATTTGAACTCCTTTAATGCAACTTTTTTTCTAATTAAATAATTTTTTTTTATATAAGTTTAAAAAAAGTTAATTTTTGAAATGACAATTTTGTATTTGGGCATCTTGCCACTAAGCTGAATATAAGATACACAGAACATGTCTTTAACATTATAAAGAAAATATTCAAGAGTGAAGTATATATAATTTTTTAGGTCTTCATATTATTATATATTTTAAAAATTAAAAGGTAAATTTAATAAAATTTCCATCAGAAGTAAAATAATATAATAATACTTTTTTTTTTTACATTGAAATATTATCTTTTTAAGTTTGATTGTTAATAAATAATGTTTTTTCGGTTAATTTTCATTTAAAGAAATTATTTAAATACATTTTATTTGTTATAATTCTCAATAATATTTAAAACATAAGTAATATTTTAGTGTAAAATAAATTTGAAGCCCATTATTAGTTACAATTATTACTCACCCTAATGTGGATCCAACTAAAACTTCTGCCTGTGATATTAAAGTCTCTGCAATGAATTCCTCATTATAAGCATCTTTAGGACATCTCCATTTTCGACCACCTGGTAATACAATAGGTCTAGGTAAAGGAGTTAATGGGTATATTGGTTTATTAATTGTTGTTTCATTGTCATCATAATCTTGCCCTATTTTGTTGTTCAAATACTCTTCGGTTTCTTCTTTGCTTCCTTCGCTTGTTTCTGAAAATTCTAAATCTTCATCTTTTGGATTCTCTACTAATAAATCCTCATCATCTACAAATGCTTCTTCTTGACAGTTTTCATCTACTTCAACCCAACTACTTTTTCTAGGTCTACTATCTAATTCATCAGATATCTCAATGTTATTTCTGGACAGATCATTTGTGGTAACTTTTTTTGACAACAAATCTGATAATTGTTTCTCTAATAAATTTATATGATTTTGAATTTGCAATGGCAATTGACGAATTACATCCAATTGATCTTGTATATTTTTTAAGCTTTTTTCAAAATTATTTTCAGGTTCACTGCATACATTTTCTACAATTTCAGACTTTAATGATGTGTCTTCTAAACCTTCTACAAACTCCTTAAAATTATTTTTCATTAAAATAATTATTAAATTTATATCTAAATAAAGATTTGAATTATTACTTTAACTTTAATAAAGTAAAATCAAACCAAACTCAACTTACTTGATTATTATCATAGTTATCTTGAACAATATCTTCATAATCTTTTTCACTAGTATCTTTTTCATTTTCATCACTTTTATTTATTTCTTCAGTGTTTTCTTTAGATTGAATAATGGTTTCATCACTATTATTTTCTTGTTTTGTTTCATTATTTGCTAAAGTAATATCTTCTATATCGACCAACTTGCATTTGCAATTAATACATACTCTTTCACATGACGAAGACGATTCTTCATTAGTTGAATTTTTTATTACTTCAATAGCCTAATAAATTAAAAACATTTTTTATTGAATATAAACTATTATAATTTATAACTGAAAATATATGGTGGCATATAGATAACATTATCCTGAAAGCTATTTTCATAGAAGCACATGTAGTAAGTCTTTTATTTGTACAAACGTAACGGATAAAAATAGGACTACTTAAAACTAAAACCGAGAATATGGTCAGTAACCTAATAATTTAGCACATACAGAGTAATCGATTAAAAACATGATGCTCTTTCTTCAGAAACTCATATATTTTCAATTTTTGTTATTCAAAATATTGTATGATTTAAAAAAATACAATAATATGTTCTTCAATAATTTTTTATCATGCCTTCAATGATAAAAAAAAATAACTTTAATTCACTTAAATGAGATCCGCTATTTCTGCTTTGATTATATGATAAAAAAAGATTTTTTAAAGAATTTTTTCAATAAACCGTTTGCATTTTAAAATTATTTAAAATAGAAATTCATCTCTAATTTTGTTTTGATAATTCCAGAGGCAACAATAATTTATTTCAATGGGCCATGTAACATCATGAAAAATTATTACTACTATATCCTAAACAGCTAATATCAATAGAAAATTTGTCAAAAATTATTAAACTTTAACAAGCAATAACAGAAGAACGTTTCATCCAATAAAATTATTAAACTACATATATTAATAAGTATTAATACCTTATTAATAATTTTTTAAATTATAATATATTCCTTCATGAAAATTAAAAATGTTCAATATTTTTCAACTAAATAAGTATCTTATTCTTATGAATCACCTTGCTTATATTATATACGAAAGATAGGCAATTTTGGATAATAATAGTATCTTACCTCAGATTTTTTTGTTTCTTCCAATTTCTTTTTTTCTGGAGGTTTAATTTTCGGTCGGTTTGGAGGTGTTAGAAAAGTTGAAAATCTTTTTGTTGGGCATTTTTTTAATTGTTCTTGTTCTGATTTTTGGTCAAATATTTGTTCCTCTTGTAGTGTTTGAAATACCAGAGAATTCTTGATAAAATCACATTTCGGCACAAAACGTTTAAAATTAACTCTTTATGAAAAAGAAAACTTTTTTTAAAACAATTATTTGAAATTAAGCCATTTAAATATATTTATTTAGATTGAATTTACCCAATTACGTTTTTTCCATTATTTTCTATTATTTCAGCGTTTTCCAATAGTTTTTCTGCTATTTCTTCTTCGGTCATCTCATGTTCGCATAATCCCGCTAAATAACAAATTGTCATATATATTATTTTAAATTTTACTAATTAAAAAAAAATTTTGTTAGAGGTGTGAGGAGGAATCAACGTATGCTTATGTATAGTGCTCCACACTTTAAAGAGTCACGCAAACTAAGTTTATAACTAATACAGTTATTTTTACGATAAAAAATTTGAGTTTAGCGAAATTGTTTTGCACTAGATCATAAATATTTCTACATAGGTACCATCATACATTCACAGACATTATTTTAAGTAATTAATGTTATAAAATATTAGTAGTTGATCAAATATATCGTGTATAACAGGTCAAATATAAAAATTATTACGCTTAAAAATAGTAAAGTATTATTAACAGTTTTTCTGATACAAAACTATGCCAATAACATTCAACGCAAATAAATATTTATTTTTAAATATAATTAGCCTAGTTTTGATGGATGGTAACTTTTACCTGATTCTACATTTTCTCTGGAGTTTTGGTTATTAACAGAACTCTGTATTGATTCATGTTCAATAATGCTTCCCACAGATGATGTTGCACGATCGATAACTGATGGTGTATATAGTCCTCTAGTTGGTGTTATAGCTGGAACAGGACTACCTCTGAACATAAAAATATCAGAAATTATATTTTATAATAATAATACTTAATGTACGTAGCATATCATTGAAGTGTCTGGATTAACAATATTCAATTTTAGCTTGAATGCAAAGCAGAGAAGGTATTAAATTTACTATGATGTGTTTATTTTTTTTTTGTGTCTGTTACCACTTTTTTTTTCAACTCTCACTGGAACGATTTTGATGAACAATATGTCAAAAGATCACAAATTGTATGTAGTTAAAGACATTACCTTTGACAATTGAATATATTTCAATCGTTCCCTGTAAATGGAGGAAATCTCCAAAAAATTAAAATTTTAAAAATAAGTAATTTTTGACGTTTTTTTACTTCTTTTTCTTAAAACTTCCATAACTTTTTAAAAAAATAACAAATCAACATAATTTTTGTTTTATTTTGAAACTTTTGATATTTCCCTTTCATTTGATATAATTTTTTTGAAGATTTAACATTTAACCTGCTCACAGGGAGGGATTTAATAGCAACTTTTATACAAAAAATAGCTTTTTCAACATAACTTTTGAAAATGTTTCGGAAATACTGCGTCCTTTAATTATATGTCAAATTAAAGCTTACAATAAATACCATAAGTTCAATAAAAAAATTTGTCCCGTCACCTTTTCTTGTATGGGAAAATGGTCGTCGAATTTAACAAAAATTTAATTTTTATGTAAAAATCACTGTTTAACATGAAATATATTAATACTGAAAACTGCCACAACTTTTTGAAAAATGAACAAATTATAATAATTTTTTTTTTTTATATTGAAATCTTAGATGTTTCCCTTTCATTTAATATAATTTTTTTGAAAATCTGACTCTAAATCTGCCTACAGAGGGGATTTAAAAAAGCAATTTTTGCACACAAGTAAAGCTTTTTCAATTAAATTGTTGAATGTATTCCGCAATATTGACATTTTTATTTAATCTTAAATCTTAAGCTTATATTATATACTTTAATAAAAATAAAAAAAAATTCTCAATATAGATTTTCTTCTTGGTGAAAATGGTTACCGTATTAAAAAATATGCTATTTTTGTGTTAAAATTCTAGGTTTTGTATTTTATTATATTTCAAAATATTTTACAAGGGGAATACACCAACTTTCATGAATATTATATAATTTAATTGACATAGAATAAAGTTCATAACACATAAGAATTTATACTTATTTAAATTTTTTTGCCTTTTTAAAGTCGAAAAAGTCACTTTAAAATTTGAATTGCTAATTTTATCACACAAAAAAAGTGTCGATCAGTTGCGCCGATTCGGCAAACTTGTCTCTTTTACGCTTAAAGTATGAGGTTTGAATCCCCGTCCGTGACAATTTATGTTTTGCATTTTTTTTGTGTTAGAAAAAAAATGTGTCAAATCTTTGATTTTAATCTCCTTTAGATTCAATAACTTCAATAATTATTGAGGATCTCATCACTGTAGTCTTCCTTTGTGAGAAGAAATTTCTTATTCATGTTAATATTATTTTACTATGTGGTTTTTTTTGTGGCTACAAATTATTTTGCCAACCCTCACTTGACCTACTTTTTCCAACGATACGTCAAATGATAACAATTCGTAGTTAGTTGAAGATATTATCCTTAAAATTTGAAAAAAAATTCTATACAAACAATTAAAATCATTCATTTCTAATATTTTTAAAGTATTTATTGTCAAATTAGATTTGATATGATAAAAGTATTCAACTACAAAATTAAATAATATTACTTTGTAATTAATTAATTTTTTAACTCTATTTGTGTGTGCAACAACTAATATATAATATTCCAAATTTTTTTGTAACGTATTGTTAATAAATAAATCATAAATCTAAAAAAAAAATTATATTTAGTTTCACCTGAATTTAACAATAGATTTTTACAATTATAATCAAATTTTATAATATGCTCAATTTAGTAGATCTTTTTAACAATTTTTTTTTTATTGGTTATTTTAGTTAAAGTAAATAATGAAAATTAATTCAGTTTTGCATACTTCAATTGTTTTTTTTTTACAAATTCAAATCTTTTTAAACACCAAAAGTTAATTATAAATGATTACTATGAATTATATTTAAGTGGTATATTACGATAAAAATGCAAAAAAAAAATAGAGCTTTTCTGATAAATTTACTGTAAATAGTAAATAATAAAATTTGCTGACTGCATATTAAACTTAACAATTTCATTTTTTTCTATGTAATTTCAATTTTAAACTTGCAAGTTGAGCTAAAAGTTATGGCAATAAATTCGTTTTTTTTTTTATTATAAATTTTCACAAAAAAAAGTAGATTAAAAATGATTATTTTTAACATATTAAAAATCAAAATCAATAATAATTTGAAAAGAATTAATTATAAAAATTATATATTATATTTTTGAATCTAAGAATTACTAATCTGGTTATAATTAAGGAAATAAAAGATGATATTGCTTTTGTAATTATCCATTAATTTTATCAAATTAAATACTATTTACAGATTTGCATCGAAGCGTTTCTTATGACAGTGATTTTAATCACCGTCAGATTAATTCTATACTGGACCCAACATTGCCACGTCCCCACTATGCCGCGACCCCATTGTGTTGGGTTTTTATTTAATTACAACTTACCGAAGAACTGCAAAATTAATTGTGTTTCCTGCTTCTAGAATACACTGTTGAGCTTCACTGTGAGTAATTTGAGCAGTAGGATCGTTATTTATTTCTATTATCATGTCTCCAACACACATGCCTGCCTCCTCGGCCAAACTTCCCCCTGTCACCTTAAACGATTAAAACGCGTATAAAATCTATTGAATAGTATTTTTAAGTATTAATTTATAAAAAAATAGAATTATTGATTTTTATTGGATCTACTTACTCGTACTACTGTCAAAGGGATACCAAAATCATGTCCTCCCGTCAATCGGAATCCCCAAGGTGTGTCATCATATCTTCGAAGGAGGATCTCTTCGCACATTGTTTTTGTTTATTCAGCTTTATAATTAAGGTTTTTATGCAAAATTTAATAAAATAATTAACTATAATAAATTCTATAGAGCGATTTACATAACTTCAATTTCATCGTAGAAAAGCTATCATTATTAACACGGGTGAACCGTAACCGAGTACTATAAAGCTGTCTTTAGCGTTTAGGATGCTACTTCACATCTTAGAATACCTTTTGGCCACAGGCCATTAATACCTGACATTCTGTATTGAACACTCAAGTTATCACAACATGGCTGATGCATAAACCAAATACAATTTTTAAATTTTCGACCAACAAATATTGTTATATATTTTAAAATGAGCGATTTCTGAAAAATTATTTGATACATATATACTTTTTCTTGATAAAATAATTCTTTTGTACGATACATATATAATTTATTTTAATCAAATCATATATGTACACAAATAGTAGTAGTAGAGAGAATTGACTAATAAATAGACATTATTTATGCATCGATTTTATAGGATTTTATTTAAAAATTTGTAAATACTTTTTAAAGTTACTTCATTATTTTTGATGAAATATTTAAAATTTTAGAAGCCTTTATGTTAAGACATATAATTAAGTATTTGTTATATTTAAGAAATATATTTGAAAAATTGTTAAAAACGGCATACAATTTTTATATACTCTTAAAAAGCTCTAAGTTTAATGCGATTGCTATGATATTAAGTTTAATTTTTTATCTTTCTATCACTTATTTAATAATAATAGTTTAATATTTTATAATGCATCTAATTATAGTGTAGGTATATGAATATCAATGCCAAATGACCTAAAATTTAAATCATTGACATCCTAGTTACTGCAAATACAATTTACAATGACACAATTCAATTAGGTTTATTATACATGTATTACGTATTATTAGACTAGATAATATAACATAGACTTCTGTGTTATTCATAGCTTGAACGTGGTACTTATTTTATAACCATCACTAACTTGTTATTAGTCAAAATAATAACATTGTGTATTGATATGTATTTACAATAATATTAAACAAAGACATTTTAAATAAATAAATATTTTATTAAAAAATTTTTTTATTTTTGAATATTTATTTACAATGAGTACATGTCGTTAAAGTAAAAAAATAAGAAATCAATAATCTCACTGATTTAAATTGATACAAAAAATACAATTAATCATTTTTGTTATTATAAAAAAACACAATTGAAATAATACAAAATGAGCATAAAAAATAAAATTACAAAAAATCGTTTAAGTTAAAAACAATAAAAAATCATGTCGAAAAAAAAGAAATTGAAAATTGATAACCTATAATGTACTTTCTTTGATTTTAGATAACAACTGTTCACATGTCGTTTTTGCATCCCCCAACAACATACTAGTATTAGGTTTATAAAATATAGGATTTTCTACTGCCGCATATCCATAACCAAGAGATCGTTTCATTACAATAACCTGTTCATAAAATACTAACTTACAAAACTTGTCATTTTCTACGCTATAGTTATAGAAACTACAATATTTATATAGGAATAATACTTTGAAAAAAATAGTATACTTATATAACCTATGACAGAGGCGTATTTAAGTTTTTGTTGCCCTTTTTATAGGGCAGCATATCATATTATATAAGCATACATATATTTATAGTACTTTTATGGCTATAGAAAGTTTAGTTTATTAGATTTTAATATAAAAATACCTTTTTTTTTTTGCTGAAAAACAATAAGAAAAGTGACCTAAAATATGCTTCCTAAGGTCATTGCCCCCTATTCTCATTAAATACACCATTGGCCTACGATATTTTTCTAAAATTTACCTGGTTTGCTTTCCACACTCTTAATACAGGCATGCCCGCGATTACCGATTCAGGATCGTCTTCGGCGCCGGAATTAACGATGTCATTGGCTCCAACTACAAGCACCAAGTCGGTTTTGGGGAAATCATCATTTATTTCATCCATTTCTAGCATGTCTTCATAAGGTATACCAGCTTCCGCTAAAAGTACATTTAATTGTCCTGGCATGCGACCTATTTATATTATTAAATTTGATAAAAAAGAAATATATACGTGTAAGATTAAAGGAAATAAAAAAAGAATATTATTTATTTATAATAATAATACAAAATATTTTAAAACTAAAAAATATAAAAAACATTAAACTCAAAAGCCACAAAAAATTATTGAAAAGTCGCGGATACGTATTTCGGAAATACTGTTACCATTATTAACGCTTAACACATACTGACACCCCGACTAGAAAAAACTCCCTTATATACCCCTAGTGACGTCATCACTAGTATTATAACAAGTAATATTATCACATTTTGCCAGATTACACATGTTTAATAATGAATTTTATTACAACTTTCACATTGTATTTTATTAATGCCTGATTCCCCCCCTTCTTCTACCTTATCTTTAGGGTTACCTAATAAATCTCTTAAATTATTACTCTTAGATGTTACTAAAGTAATACCAAAATTCTTAAATATTTTAGTTAGTCCATTTGAGATGCCTGGATAATATAAAATTGGTGATCAAATTACTTTTTGTTCCTCCACGCTAGTGAGTGTACTAGCTGCCCTCCTTTCTTTTTTCCACATTTGTGTTCGGACTAATTTTGAAATTATGTTTTCGTTATACGCATTAAATCTAGCTATTTCTTTTATAACAACCAGTTCTTTATCAAAATCTATTTTATTCATCGGAATATTAATTAATCTGTAAACCATACTATTAAAAACTGCCAATTTGTGTGGCCAGGTGTGATTTGATGTGTTCGGAATGTATCTGAACGTGTGCGCGCTTTTCCGATAAATATCGCTAATTTTCGAAATTTTTTTTAACTTTTTCAACTTGATTTTTGAAAATGTTGCAGAAAGTCTGACACTTTTATATATATCTTAAATTAAATCTAATGTAATATACTTTATTATGGAAAAAAAAATTTCAGACTTTATTTTGTCTTCACGGTGAAAATGGCTACCGAATGCTATTTTTGTGTAAAAATTCTCGATTTTATTTTTTACATTTTTAACTTTATAATGCTATAACTTATTGAAAAGTGTATGGATCAACACAATTTTTTTATGAAATATAATATTTTTTAATAATATCCCTTTTTTATTCAGGATATTAATAAAGAAATATCAGATCATGAAGCTTTTGTAATAATCCACCAATTTTTTAAAATTAAACACTATCTACAGATTTGCATCGAAGCGTTTCTTATGATAGTAATTTTAATCACTGTCAGATATCATTATACTTGATCCAACTATGCTACGTCACCACTGTGCCGCGACCCCCCTGTGCTGGTTTTTTNCCCACTATGCCGCGACCCCACTGTGCTGGGTTTTTTATATTGGAATCTTAGATGTTTCCCTTTTATTTGATATAATTTTTTTGAAAATCTGATTTTAAATCTGCCTACAGAGGGGATTCAAAAAAGCAATTTTTGCATACAAGTAAAGCTTTTCCAATTAAATTTTTGAATATATTTCGGAATATTGACACTTTTATTTAATCTAAAATTAAAGCTTATATTATATACTTAAATAAAAATAAAAAAAAATTCTCAATATAGATTTTCTTCTTGGTTAAAATGGCTACCATATTAAAAAATATACTATTTTTGTGTTAAAACTCTAGGTTTTGTATTTTATTTTATTTCAGAATATAATTTAATTTAATTTAATTGATATAGAATATTAATATTAAGATATCTTTTATAATTAAATTTACCTGCGACCGGATGTATTCCAAAACGTACAGTTTTACCACTACTTTTTAATATCGATATTAACTCAGCTAATGGATACTGTGCTTTGGCAACACATAATCCATAACCTGAAAATATTATTTTTAATTTTAAATTTAATGATTATCAATAACTTGGTTTTATATTATTTCTACCAGGAGTAATAATTATATCTTTAGAATTCATCATCAGGTCCGCAACTTGATCAACAGATGCTTCGGTATGTGTTCCTGCAATAGCGTCTTGTCCATTAATTTTAGAAGGTTTAGTTCCAAAACCTCCCAATATTACATTAGTTAGAGAACGATTCATTGCCTACAAACAAAATTTAATGGAAGTAAACCATTACAATAAATTATCTAATTTATTCGTTGGAGAATAAAGATGTTTCTTAAAATTATCGAGCTATATATTTTAATCTAAATTGCTCACCTTACACATAATATAGGATAAAATAGCACCAGATGAACCAATCAGTGCACCGACAATAGTCATCAAATTATTATTCAACATAAATCCTTCAGCGCATAATGCCCACCCTGAATAACTATTCAACACGGTTATTACCACTGGCATATCGGCACCTAAGGAAATCAATGAATAAGAGACGTAAAAAATTATATTTAAAAATACGTTAATACAAAATTTTACAACTTAAACTTTACCACCGATTGATGATGTCAGCGATAATCCAAGAGCCGCCGAGAAAGCAGTTGCAGATGACAATGAAGTCAATCCAGCAACCATTGATGGATCATAAAAAAAATACGCCATGGAAGCTACATTTCCAGCCAAAAGACTGGCATTTATAGCATGCCTACCAGGAAGTAACAATGGAGCTGAATTAAGGATACCTTGTAATTTTCCATAAGCAATCAATGATCCACTAAATGTGATACCACCAATTGAACATCCTAAAAATAATGATGTTTTTATAACATTTGCTGTGGGATCGGTAGCAAATGACGGAAAATCATGTAAAAATGTTGCCAAACAAGTAAACACAGCAGCAAGTCCAACAAGACTGAAAATATAAATCAAAATAATTTTTAAAAATTTAATTTAATTAAACAATTTGCTCTATTTTACCTGTGAAATCCAGCAACAAGTTGAGGTAAATCAGTTATTTCAATACGTTTTGCTACTATTGAACCTAATGCTCCTCCAAATACTGTACAAGCTATCATTTGAGTTAATATTTCAGAGGATGGTGAGATGTAGCCTAGTGTTGATGCAATACCTCCACTAACACCAATCTTTAAAAATATCGAATAATTACATAAAAAATAGGAAAAATTAAAAAAGAAATTATCATTAATATATTTTAATTGTACTTATTATTGTTATTATAGCTTATAAGAATAATTTTTCTAATTATACAATAATATAAAACTAATAATCATAATTAACGCATTTATTGTCTTTTACAAAGCATATGAAAAATAGAGATGAAAATAGTATGTAATTTTTTGTAAAAAATTTTTTAATTTTGAGGAAGAAAAATATTTATATTTTATATAATTAATGAAATGAACAACTAGTACCGTATTTTGAATTCTATACCACCTTACCCCGTAAGTACTCTACTAACAAGAACGGCATACTTACGTTTAAGGTGATTTCTTAAAAAAAAAAATAATTTTAATACCTACATGATTGTGACTTTAAAAATGAAAAAATATATATAATTTAATATTTAGGTATCCAGAAACGATCTTAGCACTAGATGTAGAAGGGCATAGAATGAATATAATCGTTAGTAGGTGATAAATTTACTGACTAGAAAATCTTTAATTAATAAGTACAAAGATTAAGTCATCAGAATAGTATTTATTTTTAGATACATAATAACTAAAACAAATTGCTTTTTACAATATTTAAAGAGATTAATAGAAGCGTTTAAAGATTTATATTCATATTAGGAACTAAAAAAAAATTCTAGAACAGAAAAAGCATTAGTAAATTTTACCGACTATTTATAGGTAAGGCCGATTTAAGCTATTCGTAAAATGTATAATTTTTGAGTACTCAAATTTCATACTACGATATATTAATTAAATAAAAAAGATTTTCTAAGTAATTTTCTAAGTTCTATGCATAATACCTAATAATGGATGATATGGTTCTGTTTATAAAGGTGTTATGCGTAAATTATCACAAATGCGAGGAAGGACTTAAAAAAATGAATTATTAATAATTTTTTGATGATATTTAATTAAATAATTGTTCTATTTATCAAAATAACAAGATGAGCATAATTACCCGTTCCTTATAGTCTACAAATTCCAACAATTTATAATTAAAATTAACGTTTGGGAGACGCGACACTACCCTATGAGATTATTATTGCAGGTAAAAAAAAATTCGGCCATGTTTACTAAATCTTAACTTGCTGAAAAGTTATCCTCAAGTTTTGTCAAATAGAAATTTAGTTAAAATTAGTAAAAAAACATGTTTAATTAAAGTAATAGTCTATTAATATTATTTGTAAGCTAAATTGTTTAAATTGGGTTTAAAATATAAAGTAGAATCAAAAATAGAATAAATAAACAAATCGCGTTAAAGTCTATGCAGTCAATAATTCGCAGCAAATCTGACATAAAAAATTATATCATAAATGTTGGAAATAAATACTTTACCATCCCCAGATTGTTACCAAATCTCGCAGTTTTTTGTGAACTTAAAGCAGCAAGAGCGGTAATACAACATAATGATGACCCTAATGAAGCAAAATTGTGAATTTCCGGTAATTTATTCATAGCTCCCCATGCATAACTTCCAAGAAATACTGATGCAGGAATTAAGTATAACGAATTATATTCAGGTGGGTCTCCAGGTCTGGGAATCACAATAAAATCTCAATAGTAAAAACATTTTTTTTTAATTTTCAGAAATTAAATAGTTATTACCTTTTAAACATTTCTAACATACGTTGAGTAACAACGAATCCTCCGAATACATTTATAAAAGACAAAAGTGCTGCTGTGGCGGCTAGTCCCTGAAAACATTTTTTTTTTAATTTCGATAATAGTGTGTTTATTTTACTAGTTTTCATACTTCTACTGCATTTGTTGGATAATAAGTTCCACCCATTAGTAGTAAACCACCTACAGCTGTAATACCAGATATAGCGTTTGTGACAGACATTAGAGGCGAATGTAATGCTGGTGTAACTCCTTTAATCATATAAAATAATTATTTTCGGAATTTCAATTGTATATTACAAACTTACCCCATACTGTGTAATATCCAGTTATACCAGCAAGAGAAAATGTTGAAGCCATCATAGAGAAATAATGATTAGGAGACACAGCTCCTAATACCAAAAGACTTCCGAGGCCAGAAGTTACAGCTAATGAATTATTTAAATGTTTTTGAAGATAATTTTTAGATACTTCAGGAATATCTTTTGTAATGACAGATTTTTCTTTTGTAGATTCCACTTTAAGTGGAGGTGGTGGCCACATCATTTCTCCTTTATTCAGAATTATACTTCCTCTTACTACTTCGTCATCCAAATTGATAGAAAATTGTTTATTACTTCCCAATGACAATAGAAATTTAGTTATGTTATTAGAATATAAAGAAGAACTTTGAGACGGTAGTTTTGATGGTAAATCAGTTAACCCAATATGTAAAACGTCTTTATACGAGTAAATTTCTCCAACACGTGTAGTCTCGATATTGCCTCCTGCTTCTGCTGCTAAATCAACAACGACGCTACCAGGTTTCATTCCTTCAATATGCTCCTATAATATAATGAAACATCAACAATTGATTAATTATTATTTCATTTATATTTAATGCCTTTTCTAAAAAGTTATACTTATGTTAAAGAAACGAAAGAGCTACTGAGATTGCATAGTTACTGAGGTTTAGAACAATCTATATCCTCAGATCTATACACCAGTCACAATACGTTCCCGTTGAGCTAAGTAGTAAATGGATAAAAATTTTCTATTTTGGAAGGAATATTTTGAAATCAAAATAATTATGTTTTGCTATACTTTATACTAGTTTATTATCTTCTAGAGATATCTGTTTTCTTATTTTTTTATATAAATGTACTCATGTTACAAATTACAGACTTGGTGAAATTTAAAACGAGAATGTATAACCTTTACCAAAAAATTAATTGAAACCGATTTAATTATTTCACTTCAGCCTTAGGAAAAACATTAAATGAGTAATTTTTGTACTAGATAAATTTTAATTTTCGAATTTATCACGAGTATAAATTTTTTTTCTAATACCTTTAATATTAATTTTGGTGCAGGTTTTCCCGGAATTAGAGCCGTTGTAATAACTATGTCCACTTCTTTAAGCTGTTTGGCGAATAGTGTCATCTCTGCTTCGATGAATTCTTTAGACATCTCTTTGCTATAGCCACCAGCTGTAGAACCTTCTTCCTATATTAAATTTGATAAAATGACAAAAATATGAAAAATTGAGAGGTAATTGTATAAAATGTAAAATACAGTAGGGATCTATCAAGGTGGAACATTTTTTATGTTAGCATATACTGATATCTGACATAATTCAAATTCTGTCGTAAACGTAACGATGTGTATTTGAAAAAAATATTTAAAAAAATTATATAATCACCAAAAATTAAATGACTTTTGACTTAAGATGCTAATTACTTATAGAAGACAAATCGTCATAATGTCTTTTTATTTTAATCAAATAAGGTAAAACACTTCAAAACCCGCTAAATGAACCGAAAATTGTATGATTTTTAGTTTTAACGCACAATAACTCTTAGAAATTTAAATTTCGGATAGTTTTCTTTTTTCATTTGCGTTTTATTAACTTTAATTGTTTTGTAGGTTTAAAAAGACTGTTTTTGGAACATTATCAAAAACTAAAAATTTCTGATATGAATTCAGTACTCTAGTTAACGTTTGGGTTTTCAAAAAAAGTATGTCGCCAATAAAGTAAATGTCTAAAATATTGTCAATAAATATTTCGCAACAATCCGTTCAATTTTTAAAATTTATATTATCACAAGGTGAAAAATAAATAAATAACATTAAGTGTTTTACGACAATTATGTTTTTGAAAGCAATTTCCTTTTATTACGGGAATTAGGAGGAATTATTAAAAATTATAGCACTGATAGCGTTAATTTAATACATCTTTTGGCGTATCGTTTAACAAAATCGGTTCAGTAGAAACGGAGTAATCGTGTTCAGTGACACAAAATAAAAATTAGCAAAGTAAAACCAAGTGTATTAATATCACCTTTATTGGAACAGTTAGAAATTGCGCGCCCAATGATTCAACGTGTTCTTTTACTGCAGATCGTGTATCAAAAGCTCTCACAATAGCTCCCATGTTTCTGGCTTGAGCAATTGCAGCAAGACCAGCTACACCTCCACCAATTACGAACACCTTAGCTGGTGGTAATTTACCAGCAGCAGTAATTTGTCCTACAAAATGATAATTTTTTAATGTATTATGGTAAATGATATGTATTTAGATAATATTAATTAACAATCTTAATTGGATAAACTTGCCAGCTAAAAATTTTGGATAATAATTTGCAGCTTCAATAACAGCTCGATAACCAGCAACATTTGACATAGAGCTTAGAGCGTCAAAAATTTGAGCTCTTGATATTCTAGGTATACAGTCCATAGCTACACAAATAATCAATAAGCAAAGAGTTATTTTTTTTCTCAAAAACTGAAATAAACAGCATTACCGAAAACATTCATGCGTTTTTTTTTCAATTCATTAATTAGGTCTTGATTTTGTCCAGGATAGAAAAAAGATATCAATGTCGACTCGTCTTTAAAAAGAGGTATCTCCGCAGGTACTGGATACCTAACTTTTAAAATAACATCTAAAATTGAAAAAACACATACACATGAATAATTAGTTATGTAAATTCTTTTATAAATATTCTAGTTCTAAGTTGGCCTTTAAAAAATTCTGGAGAGTCATTAAAGTGTCCTAAAACGGTTTTCGTCAACTTCAAATTTTTTTATTAAATTGTTTTTCAAGAATAATTTTGTCTATCAAAAAATTTGATTTAAGATTTATTTTAAGATTTTATGTTAATCACATTTCATATATATATATATATATAAACCTTGAACATAAACAATTCACGCAAACATTGAATTCAATTAAAATTTATCAGTTGTCATTTAGCTGCTTAAACTATGTTTACAGTGAAATTTGTTTGCTAAAAATAAAAAATATATATTATTCTTAACTATTTAACAATTTTTTAACATTAATCACTTTGATAAATTATTTTCAAATAAACTATTATATCTTCACAATTTAATGTTGGTTTATTAACGCAATTGCACAATCAGCATAATTTATCCAACGCTTATTAACTCAATATAATCACATTAGTATTATAAAAAAAACAAAGCATGTTTATAAAGATTACAGTTTATTTATATTTATATTAAACAAATGCTACAGATTTTACTCCCAGAGTCAAATTTAAAAATCCCCCCCAAAACAATAATAAATATGAAGACTTAAAATATTATATTGAATTATTGATTTCATAAGTTTGAAATAGAAAAAAACATTTTTCTATTTTAGTTTTTTCTTTCTTTTGCACAATCAATCAAGAGAAACAATAAAATTCTACTTCACTTTCTTTTACAGCTGAAAAACCGATTCATACTTTCCGAGTAGTATTAAATTTTCATTTCCTAACAAATATATTAATTTTTTTAAACAAGTACCTGATTGGAATATTTCCTGTTTAGTTTTAATCTGGGCTCCGGCTGTTTCGTAATCGTGGTCTCTAAACTTGGCGCCAGATCCAGCATCCTGTTCAACAGTTACATTCATTCCGTTTTTAGAGAGCAATTCAACCGATGTAGGTACCAGAGCCACTCTAGAAAATCATTAAGTACAATTTTTTGAATTTAAAACTACTAAATTAGAAACCTCTTTTCGTTTTGCCATATTTCTTTAGGTACTCCAACTTGCAGACGGTCGTATGGAATTGATGTTCCTCCATGTTTACCACGAGCAGATTTTGAATCAAAGTTCGGCCTAAGGTTGCAGCGTCGAGTTGCAACGCGCAACATGTTGTGTAGATTTAAAATTGACCTAGTCTCACAAATTACGTTATTTTCGTTTCTAACACAAACGGACACGGACGTGACGCTATTGAAACCGTACAAATATTATTATGTTCGAGTATGTATTATAAATGTAAAATTATGACGTCCGTGTTGTGTGCCGTACTTCTCATTATCGACTGCTGTTTGCGAACCGGCTTTAGATAAAATTGCAGGTAAAAAACAATGTCATGTGTACTATCAATTGAGTTTATAACCATACATCAGCATTAGTACATACAAGGGTATCGTACTGTTAGTACAACAGATCATCAGAGGACGAGTAGAACCGATAAGGGAACGAACACATAACGACAATTGTATATTATTTACTTTGCTCTCAGCTCAGTTGTCCCCACTCGAATGCGATATTCCATACTATTTTTATTAATTTATTTAACAGTTTCCAAAAGCCAATGATTCTCAAAATCATTTTACTTTATCAAATTACTTTATTTTCTCTTATGATTACAATCTAGAAATTAAATTATAGAATTTTTAATTATTACCGTTTTTATACATGTGTTTTAACTTAATTTACTTAAATATATGGTCTATATTCTAGTGAAAAATGGATAAACAATTTAGACGGTTGTTAGTAACTAATAAAGAGAGCTAAAAGGACTAAGCCCATTAATTAACCGTACTAAACCAATATTTTAGGCAAAAAATTACCTAGAAAAGGTCACTTATGTATTTTTTATAAGGTAACGGCATTAGTTATTGATACACTATGCAGTTTTTGATAATAAAGAAGTATAATACTAAATAAATTATTTATTAAAGTTTTAAAAAATATTTGATTTTTGAATAAACTATGAGACTTATTGGGAAACAAAAGCTTACTATTCAAGACTAAACCACATATTTATATAAATAATGTCAAAAACTGGGGACTGTTAATGACTGGTGCCGATATCAGATATTCCCTCATTGAAAAATCCTGGGTTATAGTAAATATTTTAAATTACATTCTTTTATTAAAAGCAATATCAATTAATGATTATTTTGTTTTTCGTTTAATTTCATTGATTAGCATCAATTAGATATTTTTATGGTGTGGTGGATGGTATACGTTAGCTTTAAAAGATTATGAGTAGTGGAGCATAGTACCTAGATAATAATAGGTGCCACCTACTACTATCTCCTGGCTACCGTAATTTTATATCAATGAGGGACCAGACCACAAGACCCTTGCATAAATACGTCATTTATATTTAATACAAACCGTTAAACATTTTAAAATTATAGAACTTTAACTTTTTTGGTTAGTCATAAGAGAGTCATCAATATTTAATTGAAAATAAATAAATGATCAGTTACATCCTACTAATTCCCGAATTCAACATGATACATTTGTTGATGGTTCTTTTTAACATATTAGGGAGTTCTAATAGTTTTAATTAGTTTTTGGCTAGGCCAATGATGGACAGGACAGGTATTTTAGCCGTTTTGCAGCAGAGACAAACTTTATTAATGAGAAAATTACAAGAAAAATCTCATTGGCACACCAAGGATCGAATCCGAGATCCTGTATGCTGAAACATACGTTTCTACCTACTAGCCCAAGCCGACCTTCAAGATTTAGAAATATTAATATTTTAATATTATTTTCTCTGTGCGGTTAAAAAAAATAACCATTAATTTAATTATGTCAATTATTTATAAAACACTCTAAATAAGATAATTATACATATAAAATATATTATGATACTGAATAATGTTAGGGTTAGGTTGGACTTCATTACGTTAAAATATCATTGCAGTAATGATAACATGATGTGCAATAATTATCTATATTTGTATATAATATACTAACTTTTTATCAATATTTTGTAGAATCGCATTTATTTAGTCAACATTATAGTAATAGCGTGTTAAAAAACTACCCGATAAAAAACATTAAAAATATAAAAATATCAATATTAAGGATTCCCCAAGTACATTAATTTTAACATTACTAAATAGTATCACGCTGTGCATTGATTTACACGAAAAAATAAAAATAAATAGATAAAACAAATAATATCTGACAAACGGAGTTTTATCAATCATATTTTAGACTTCATAGCATCAGGAATTATTTTCCATAATAGTTGGAAAATACGAACATTTTATTTCACTTTTCTCAATTTTTCTGTAATGTGCTATGATGCTATCTATTTATATTTATAGAATCAGAAAATTCTTTTGACTAATTGCTACATAGTACAAATTCTTAATTTTTAAATAGTGGCATAACTTGTTCTTACAGTTAAATTATACCTCATGAAAATTTGACCTAATAAAATTATAAAATTTTTATATGATTACTTTTATTATAATTGAATTTTGATAATTATATTTAACTTGCATCAAAAGTGCATTTATAATGAAAAACAAAAGTAAAAACAATGTATTCATACAACAATCTGTTCCGTGTATTACATTAAAGTGGTAAATTAACATGAGTCATCTGTGTTAAATAATACTTTGTTGAAACACAAATGTTTTATTTTAAAAAATACATAGAAACTATGTATTAAAGGGTTTTGAGTATTTTGTAACCTAAATCAACAAATACTGTAATCCTAAATATTTATTTATGACACAATGTACTCTTCAATTTACAAAGAAAAAAATAATAATACTTAGTGTATATTATGTAAAATTACTATGTACAAATGTTATCTTAATGATATTTAAGACATATTTCATATACAGTAATGTACAAAGAAATAAATGAATAAAAAAAATCTGTCTATGAAAATAAGTTAAATGTTTACCTAATATTATACATTTGTTAGTGCTATAAATATTATACAATAGACTTGAGTTTGCCTTAATTCGAGTATATACAAATACAAAATCTTTGTGATTTTACTTAAGTTTAACATCAAGTTAACGAGAAAGTTTTGTTTAAGAGAAAATTAGCAGTTTTAAATAATAACTTATTTAAATAACATCTTAGTAGTTGTTCATGCATTATTAACAATACAACTTAATTAAAATTAACATAACTTATCTATTTTTTAATAATAAAATAATTTGTAATTGAAATTCTTATTATCTGAATATTGAGTACTACTAATTAGTCAATAGCTAAAAAGTCACCAAATTTTAACTGGATTTGAATTTCTTAGTTGGTTGTTCTTCCACTACATCCATTGCTGATGATTCAACAGCTATACCTTTAAAAAAATATTTACTTTAATATTTGTATTAATATTAAAGTTTAATTTATATTAAACTTATTATTATTTTAATTAAATAATATTACGTGATAAAAAATTATGTAGTTTCTTTGGTACACATGCTTTAGCTTGTTCCAACTGTTCGGCAGTACTAGTACCAGTATTAAGACCTACCAAAAACCAAATAATAATTATAATTATTTGCAATCTTAATTATTAAGATTACAAAATTTTTAACTAAAAGTATAAATGAAAATTGAATTATCAAGATTATTAAAATCATTTTTTTTTTTACAGATCCTAAATTAATTTAATTAATAACATACCTAGGGATAAATTCATGCTTTTCAATAAATCCATGTCTTCCACAATTTCATAACTATTACTGAATCCAAATAAATATTCTTTTCTGTAAGAAAAATTAAAATTATTAATTAATTTTGGAGGATTTTATTGTACTATCAATATACAGTGTAGCTATTATGTTTATATGCAAATAATTATGAATATCAACAATTTTAAGATAAATAAATAATAGCTTAACTTAAACATAGTTTGATAAGTAGTTCAGAGACACAATCAAGAGGGTATCAGTAAAATAAATCCTCAAGATGAAAAAAAATAAACTAAGTAAATTTTTTTTTTTTTGAGGTAATGATTGTATTTATTAACAATAAAATAGCATTACTATAAAAAAAACATACTTATCTTGAGAAATACTGCAGTCTATTACGGTTCCAGGATCAGCTTTTATGGCAATAAAAGGTAAACTTAATACAGATGCTGATGATGGGCGACCATGAATTTGTTCATACTTTTTATTTTTTTCAACCAATTGCTTAAATGTCACTTGCTGTTTAAATAAAAATAAAAGTACAATTATGTTTCATCCATCAACAGTTTTAAATAATTTCATACTTGTATTATTAGTTCTTGTAAAAAAGCCTGTTTTTCATTCAGACGAGTCATAAGATCATCTCTTTCTCTTGTTAAAGATGATGATTCTTGAACAGAAGTTACTGGTAAACCTATCCATTTAATTTCTTTTTTCTCTTTTGAAATTATATTCATAGCCATTAAAACATTTAATGCATCATAGACTCGTCTCCTAACATTTTTTTGATCATACTAGAAATAAAAGTTATTACCATATATAAGTAACTAGTTCATAAACAATGAAAATATTAAATGAATTGTTTAATATAGTTTAAAAAATTTCTAATACTATACCATTATTTATTTTTTACATTAAAAAAATGTCTTAACCTTATATATTTGGGATAAATAGTAACTATGTTAAGTCTTTATTGATTTCAACAAAATCTCATATTTAGCTCTTTAATACAAAATATTTTTACATTAAAATGTACACAGGATACACAAAATATGTATTGTTAAAGATAATAAATGACACAAAATTACCTGTTCTGCATTACTACCCTCAGGGTATTCTGCAACTAGTTCATCCGCTACTTCATTATATGTAGTTACCATTTTACTTCTAACTTTTTCACAAACACGCATTGCAAAGTGTCGTAATCCTTTACCAGGCTTTTCATTTCTTCTTCGTTTACTAAAAAAATTTTATTAATTTCCTTTTTAAAATAATATTATATAATTTAAGACTCAAAGAAATTCAACATAATATGTAAAAGTCTATTTTTAACTTTTAAAGAACAACACCCTTGATTTAAATATATAAATATATTATTTCACAATTGAATAAAATAAACTTTACATTTAAACAATTTTCTAGTTAACTCAACAGCAAAATATAATACCATATCTAAATCACATATTTATTATTTGTGTTCCCTTATATTAATCAAATTTTTTCCTTAATTTTTACTCATTATTTTGTCTACAGCTATAAATATTATAAGCATTATAATCTATTTAAAGTAATTCTCAATAGCCTTGGCAGCTGCCAAGATTTAATTAAATAAAAAAAAATGTCTAGTTTTTGTGTAATTTATTAAATATTTATGACAAAAGTTGGAGATTTAAAATGCTAAAGCATATTATTGGTTGTGTTAAATCAATAGAGTGACTTAATTTGAATTTGCAAACATTGAATACATAAATTCTCACTATTTATAAATATTCAAGAATTTCTTAATTTGTGATCAAATTATATAACTTTTGTAAATAAGCTTCAAAAAATATTAAAAACATTAAAATATGAACTTAAAATTTAAGATAAATTTAGTTACAATTAACATGAGATTTGAATCTATAAATGCTTTGTTCTTTTGAAAAAATAATAAACAACTTAAAATAAGTAACATGCTTTCTTTACTTAAATATATATTTTGAGACTAAAAATTAAATAAGAGACGTCTTTAAAATAAAAACCTAAAAAATTATCAACTTAATATCCAAATAAAATCACAATTATAATGTAAATAACCATCAACAGTAATAAAAATATTCAGTTACATTCTGTTTTTTCCTAGTAACATTAAATGTATCAAAGATTTTACTTATCTATAAAATAATGAAGTAATTTAGAAAGCTCTAGCCTCAAAAAATACATGAATAATATGAAAGATTGTATTTTTAGAATGTAAATAAATCATAATATTTAACATTTATTAATACCTAAAATATGTATTTTTGTTATTAAAAAAGTAAATTGATTTTTACTTTAAAATTTGTAATATTCATCAGAATCCTTATCCTGACAATGGTAGTTGATGAAATTTACTAAGTATACATAAGTAAAGTGATATATTCTAAGATACTATAAAAGTAGTAAATACATTTCTGATTGATTAATTTGATTTATCATATTTCTTTTTATAAATAATATTATTATAAAAATGGGAAGTAATATTAAATAAAATGAAAATAATATTACATAATTCTATACAATATGTATAGAATTATGTAATAAAACTAAAACTATAGTGATATTGATTGCAATAATAGGTAATCTCATTATTTATTTAATAAAATACTTTATTTTATAAGTTTATGCATGATTGTCTTTCAACCAGCATAAAAAAATAAGCACAAAGAAAATTACAAACTTATACTGTACACTAAAATGACTAAATATGCTAAAAATAGCAATATCAAGAGTAAATTTCAAATTATTTATTGATACTGTATCAATAATAGTTTTAATGAAAAAATAAAGTTTCTTTAATAGATGTAAGATTCTTGATATAATATAAAACATATACAAAAAAATATAAATATTTACAGGATAACCTAAAATTATAAAGTCCCATGTTTATAATAGTATAATTCCTGAAAATGTTTGAACTAAATCTACAATCGCTTAACTTTAAACTAAGTAAAATTTTAACTACGAAATAAATAGTAAAATATAAGTAGATTTAAGTAGGACAAATATATTTTTAAAAAATGGTAAATAGTAAATAAAAATATATAAATTGTAGCTCAAAAAATAAATTTAAAAATAAAATATTTTAGGTGTTTGTTAAAGAAAAGTAAAAAAACATTTTATATTGTTAAATGTTGAAAATTATAAAAGTAAATTTTATTTTAATATTTGGTACAACCTTTACATAGCAAAACTTTTAGTCTTTTTTACATGGCTTTTTCATACAATCATAAACGTGAATATCTAACATAAAAAATTTGCATAAATTTATTACTATGAAAACTTCTTATGTATTATTTAAACCATTGTTCGTCATATGTGTAAATGTATACTTACTATGCAGGTATAGGAGCCATGTTTGTAGCAGGAACTTGAATATTAGACTCGTTATCCTGTTTAACAACAACAACGTAAGAAGATGACGAAGAAGCAGAAGACATAACTTTCCCAACCGGGTTTTTATGAAAAACTTAGATTAAAAATACTAAAATTACAAATTAAATTGTTATAACAACACATCTAACAACTGAACTAGAAAATGTCGACGACAAGAGGTATGTTATCATAATCGCTTGGCATTCAAGTGATAACGAATGTTTGCGCGGTGCTTGGGAACGGGCGGGAAAACTTTACTGTACCCCTGAATTTTTAAAAAGACTTGATTTTTGAAAAAATGAGTTACAAATTTCAAAATCATTAAATCTTAAAACTCACAAAATAACAGACAAGCCAGTAACTTTCATAGTCACATTGTGTCAAAATTACTTTCACTAACTTCCTTGTTCACTTAATTAAAACATAAATTTATTCACTCACCATTATTTGGAAATAGATTATATAAATAAAATAACAGTACTAAAGATAATATCTAATTTATTTTTTCATAATTAAATGATAGCCGTAATACTTAGTTTAATAAATAAAAGTATAACGTCCCTTATTTGGCAATAATATTCGTTTCATTTTCATGATAATTGCAAATTTAGGTTTTAAATATATTCAATACACTAAAACATATTGATTACAGGACATAATTATATTATAAACTTCGTTTTTTAGTTGGTAAAACAATTTTTAACTTAATTTTTAACTTTTTATTATAAACTATATATTATACTAGGATATATGTGAGATCTTCTATATGTTTTAACATTAAAAAAATAATCTTAAAATTAATTGCTACTTATCAACTGTAAATATTCATTTATTTATTTAACATTTAAAAAGTTATTATTCATTTAAAAAAATAATTAAGATTGTACTTTAAATCTTTATAATTATAAGAAATTGATTTGTATACTTTATAAGTTGAAGCTATTATACGATTCTAATTAGTTATTAAAATTTTTATATTTAAAATTTTAAACAGAAATTAATTTAGAAAAGCGCGGTAATAATTATGAGCCAATATAAACATTTTACTAACTGAAGTATGTTACGATCAAACATTATGGCGCGAAATTATATTTGAGGTTATGTTGGTATCATATGTTATCATTACATGCCGCTCTGTGACAGGTTATGACGTCTTGAATAATACACCAGAATCTCTTCTAAATTTGATCAAAACTTTAATTTAGATAAGTTTTAAAAATAAACCACATTAGTTACGTTATATTTATTCATTACTTACTTTCAGTAATTTGATTTTCCTTATGAATTTTATTCTTAATAATCATAACTGTCGTTTTTTCTATGTAAAATGCATCGCAATAGAAAAAATATGTGCTGTAGATTCTGTTTCTGTAATCTTTGGTATGAACATACATATATTAAATGTGCAAACAGTGCATGTGCTGAAGTAGGAATCAATTTATGCCTTCGATGTTTTGCTACTGGTACTAAAGATGATATTCACAGTAATACCGATCCATATAATGTGTTATGTAATGCTATACAGCTGGATGAATGTTTATGGCCAGCTCACAAAGAAATTCTTTTACTTGATACATTTTCAGAAACAATGAGTTGGGAAAAAGTTTCACAAAAACTTGGGTGTTCTCCTAAACAATGTAAGCAACATTACTTTGAACATTTTGTGTTGTACCCCAAAATTAAAGATTTGGAAATTGTTAATCAAGAAGCATTTCGTAATAACATAAATGATGTTATTAATGAACAAGTAATGTTCTTTGAAACAACTGCTGATTCAGGCGAAGGTGAATGCCTTTTAAATTAAAATAGATCGGTAAAAATAATTTTCAATATATACACTATTTATTTATGCTACCAAATCATTTGCTTTTTTGGAGCTTTTATTAATATGGTCTTAAATGTATCAAATTCTTGGATATTTTTTCATCCTAATAGTTCCAATTTTGTATTTTTTCATGATAAAAACATTTTTTTTTAGCTCTTTAGTCATATAATTGTAATTGGCTCATAAAATTTTTTAGGAGAATAATTTTATTTTTAGTAACTAGATTCAAAATATTATTCGTAACTTTAATGTTGAGATTTTTTCTATTACAACTATACTTTTACTGCTTAGCTATAAAATATACATGATTTTAGACTTAAAGTAAAGGTAAGTCCAACTTTTTTCAATTGAAGTTTTAGATTCTTTGAAATATTAAATGAAGATTATAAACGTTTTACTTCATATCTACTCATTTTAAACATTATTTTCATAAAATGTTTAATTCTTTTAAAATTTTGTATAAATTATTTAGTGTGATTTTTATTCGATTTAAATGTATATTTTTTTCTAACTTTGTTTTTAGTTCCTAAAAATTATACTTAATTAAGATGCAGAAAATATCCCTCTTCTACTTATTCTCATGTCATACATAATTTAATAAAATATTTTGTAGAATCATATCACCAATATGAAATTGCAATGCGACTAGCTGGTTATCAACCATTACGAGGTGAATTTGATGAAGAATACGATGATCAAGCAGAATGTATTCTTCAGCTACTAAATGAACCTATATGGGTTGATGAATCAACTAAAGAACTTTTGGAATCAAATCTATATAAAAAGTTAAATAGAACTATTGTAGATATTTTTAATGAGAGGCTACAAGAACGATATAGACGTCGAAAAGTTGTAAAGGACTATGGTCTTATTTCATTTAGTAAACATCAGTTGTGGATTAAGTCTATAGAGGTATATTTTATTAAATATTTTGTAAAATCATAATTAAATATCACTTGTTGCATTTCTTAATTTTAGGTTATCTTGGGTCCAGAAATGATACAAAGACTTATTCGATTTTTACATCTCATTAAACCACTTGCATTTGATCTACTTATTACCAATTTGAAACAAGAACATAATATATTAGCCCGAATTCATAAACTTATTGAATATCGAAAGAATGGACTTACCAAAAATGCTTACATTAGTATTTATGAAGAATTAAATTCTAAACGTGAAGAAACTTTAAATAATAGACCATCTTCATCAACTTTTGTTGAAAATACAAAGTCTCGTATTAATGTATGTAATTTACCAGGTTTTCAAAAATTAGATGAAAGTGAAAGAGAGCTTTGTACTCAAACAAAAATGTTACCTGAGTCATATTTAAAATTTAAAGAATTACTTATTAATGAGTGTGAAAAATCTAAAGGAATAAACTTGAAAACTGCTAGAAGTTTAATTAAAATTGATGTCAATAAGACAAGAAAAATTTATAACTTATTAATGGAAAAAAATATAATTTGGCAATTCTGAGGTGATCTCTATGTAGTATAGAATATAAAATAATCTTATGTTGTTAATAATCCTAATATAATGTGAATTAAAAATAATTTTTTTCTATTATTTAAATTTTTATTCTGTCTACTTTACATTGTGATATCCAAAAAAAGTATCCCTTGTTTGTACAATAAGTTATAATTTTTGCTCTTTAATTATGTAATTGAATTATTGTAATACTAGTGTAAACAATTTTTTATATTTTCAAAAAAGTACATTTTAGTACTTTTACTAAAATTTTATAATAGTAACCTTATTATAAGATAACATAACATATCGAACAAATAAGTATAAAATAGTACAATTAAATAGATTTAGATCAGATATTCCTTAGTACGTTACACAAAATATTTTGGAAGTTTTTATATCAATGACAAGTATTTTTATGAATCAAAATCAAAAAGTAATTTATTTCAACATCAAATACGAAATGAAGTATAATATTTATAATTGCTACATTTTAACAATAATTGTAGCAATACTAGTTTTCTCTATGTCTATAGATTAAAGTCCAAACATTTAATTACAAAATCATTTAATTTTGAAAATATTAACTTCTTCGATTGAACATAAATTAAAAATTGTGTAATTACAAAAATGTAAATTTTTTGCATAAATACTTTATTTTACAAAACATTGAATATTAGTTGTACAACTTGCTGATAAATAGTACATAATATTATTAGTAAACAAAATTTGATTGTACAATATGAAATTTGCCTAAGATTAAACTTAGATATGTATATATTAAAAATCAAAGGATTAATAAAGCAATATTAACAATTTAATAGAGCCTATTACTATCATTTAAAAACATTTAAGTCTCTTGTTTAATATTTCTAAATATATATGAAAAATATTTAAAAAAATAATAAACATTACTTATATTTTGCTAGGTATAAAATTCTATCAGTTCCCATTTATAAATATATACACAATTCCTGTATACACAAAACTAATTTAAATATTCACATGGTTCTAATTTAAAATTACATCAGTTCTTTGATTGTTCGCTAGGATTATTACCGAACACTTTGAGTTCATTTCTTAATACCTTGCCTGAAGGGTTACGAGGAATAAGATCCAAAAATTTTACACCCCCAGCTAATTTTTTATAGGCTACAACATTCTTTTCCACATGTTCCAAAATAGCTTTTTCGCTTATGTCAGATCCTGGTTTTCTAACAACAAATGCCCTCGGAATTTCTCCAGATAACACATCAGGTATTCCAACAACTGCAACATCAGCAACACCATTCAGTTGCAAAATTAAACTTTCTAATTCGGTTGGTGATACCTGCAAAAATGAAAAGAAAATCATTTAACACATTAAAATAACAAATAATTATTCATTTTACAAGTTTTAGGTTCAACTAAACAATTTAAGGTCAATGAAAAAAAAAATTTAATTCCTTAAAACATCTTATTTGTATTATGTTTAGAACGTTTTAAATAACCCATTATTCTTTAGAGCAACAATAATAATTTAATTTTAATCTACTTCGTTCTAAACTTAATTTTATTTAAAACTTAAGTTTTAAACTTAATATTTGATAATTTAAAAATTTATGTATATAAATTTAAATATTTGCAAAGTACAAAGACATCCGCAGAAATTTTTTTAGCTTCGATGAGAAACTAAGAAGGTATTGATTGGTTTTACTATGTGTTTTTTTTTTTTGTGTCCGTTACAACTTTTTTTCAGCTCTAACAATACGTCAAAAAATCACAAATCGTATCTAGTCGAAGACATTACCCTTCAAAATTGAAAAAATTTCCCTCGTTCCCCGTAAATGGGGGAAACCTCCAAAAAAATTACAAATTTAAAAATCGCTAATTTTCGAAATTTTTTCAATTTTTTTTACTAAAAACTGCCGTAACTTTTTCAAAAATGAACATATCAATATAATTTTTTTTTTATAGATGCTTGATGTCTTTACCTATCATTTGGTATATTTTTTTTGTAAATTTGACACTTAACCTGCTAACAGGGGGGGATTTAAAATGAAAACTTTTTCACAAAATATTAACTTTTTTAACTTAACTTTTGAAAATGTTCCGGAAGGTCTGACACTTTTATATATATCTTAAATTAAAGCTAGTGTAATGTACTTTAATTTGAAAAAAAAAAATTTGACCTCTGGACTTGTCTTCATGGAGAAAACGGCTACCGAATGCTATTTTTGTGTGAAAATTTTCGATTTTATAATTTACATTTTTAACTTTATTATGCTATAACTTATTGAAAAGTGTATGGATCAACACAATTTTTTTATGAGAGATAATATTTTTTAATAATCCCTTTTTCATTCGACATACTTTATCTTAATCAGGATATTAATAAGGAACTAGCAGATCATGTAGCTTTTGGAATAATACACCAATTTTTTAAAATTAAGCACTATCTAAAGATTTGCATCGAAGTGTTTTTTTTTATAGTGATTTTAATCACTGTCAGATATCATTATACTTTATACAACTATGCCACGTCACCACTGTGCCGCGACCCCCTGTGTTGTAGAGATGGAAAGTTTAGTTCATTCAATTGAATAGTTCAAATGAACTATTCTTAAGTTCACTAATTTTATTGATCATGCTGATATTGTTTG
Organism: Daktulosphaira vitifoliae; assembly: GCF_025091365.1. Lineage (NCBI taxonomy): Eukaryota > Metazoa > Arthropoda > Insecta > Hemiptera > Phylloxeridae > Daktulosphaira > Daktulosphaira vitifoliae. The sequence continues at coordinate 19,647,482 of NW_026099575.1, read as the reverse complement.
GCAATGAACTATTCATTTTATCACTATTAGTACAGCAGTACACACTTCAGTAGTAGTTCACACTACTTATGGGCAATTAAGTTATAAACTAACCTTAACCTGAACATCATAAACTAAGAAAAAATTATTATCAATACCCTCATGGCTCATGTTATCATTATCACCTAATTCAAGGTGGAAATATTGACCAGTAGTCCTAAGTTAAATCAGAAATCTGATCTAATATTTGTACATTGTATGAATTTATTTTATTGTTAAACTGTTAAAAACCGTGTAACATTTTAACAATATAATTTATTTGTTATCTAATTGTTAACAGCTATTAACCATTTACAGGATTTCGAACAACGAACCACGGAGAATTTTTAAAGAAGTTCGCGAACTATTTCATTTATACATTGCTACCAATTTTTTTCGAACTGTGAATTGTTAAGTTACAGGTACTGAAACAGTTAAGAATAGTTCATCTAAGTGAATAGTTCAAATGAACTATTCGTTCACGAACTTGACATCTCTACTGTGTTGTGTTTTTACTTAGTTGGTTTATTGTATTTAATCATAGCTTAATTTCCATTACTTATATAATATATTATACCATAATACAATTAATATACTAATTAATTGTTGTAACCATAAATTATAAATAAAGAATTTTTTTTGTATGTATTTTCAAGAGCTTATTAATTCTTATTAAATTATTTTTATAATAAAACTATTTATAGTTTATTTAAAAAAAAAAATTTCAGACTTTATTTTGTCTTCACGAGGAAAATGGCTACTGAATGCTATTTTTGTGTGAAAATTCTCGATTTTATTTTTTATATTTTTAACTTTATAATGCTATAACTTATTGAAAAGTGTATAGATCAATACAATTTTAATATGAGAAGTAGTATTTATATACATCTTTCATTCGACATACTGTTTTTTTTTAAACGGACCATTTTCCTGTATACGGGGGGAGGGGGGGTCAAATCTAAAAAATGTATATAGAAAGTAGAACTTTTTCAACTTAACTTTTGAAATTGTTCCGGAAAGTCTGACACTTTTATATATATCTTAAATTAAAAGATAACGTGATATACTTTATTATGAAATAAAAAAAATTTCAGACTATTATTTTGTCTTCACAGTGAAAACACAGACATCAAAATTAATCCCTCTTTCATTCGACATACTTTATCTTAATCGAGATATTAATAAGGAACCAGCAGATCAAGTAGCTTTTGGAATAAAACACCAATTTTTTTTAAATTAAACACTATCTAAAGATTTGCATCGAAGCGTTTATTTTTGATAGTGATTTTAATCACTGTCAGATATCATTATACTTGATCCAACTATGCCACGTCACCACTGTGCTGTGACCTACCTGGGTTTTTAATATTTGGTTTCACTATGAAACCAAATAAATATTAGTCCAGCGTTATATATTTAATAAGCAATAAAAAAGAAATGATTGTGATGTCTAAAATTTTAAAGGCACCTCTTTAAATTTTTTTTATACAATCCCTAGAGAAACATCAATATTTAATGTGAAATAATAAATTATTAGTTTTATATTCTTATATTTCCCGAACTTAACATGCTTCGAATGGTGGTGGCCCTCTTTCACATGTTAGGGAGTAAAAGAGGGTTCTTGGCTAGGCTAATGATGGACTAAACGAGTATTATGGCTGGCTTATGTCATAAACCAGAGATCAATAAAAAATTCACAAGAAAATCTCGTTGGCACCCAGGGTATCGAACCGGGGATTCCATGTGTCGATATATACGTTTAAATCACTAGGCTAGGCAGACCCCTATTTAACATGCAATTTAATTTCAAAAAATTATCTAATAATTTTTGAATTAGTTTTGTTACAAATAACTAAATTTTAACTATATATAAAAATTAACGTCTATATTTAATATTGTTAATTTTTTATACTATATTTATTTACCTATCAAATTGTATCACATTTTTCAAAAAAATACAAAGATCTTATTCCCCATAAAATATTGTAAAATTAATATATTTATGACTATATAATACATTAAGATACACCGAAAAACACGGTTCTTATGAACAGTAGTAAACTCGTATTTATATTTGGGAGTTGCTTTTTCATAAGAAATAACAATACCAATATTAGCATTAAGTTATCGATCATTATGGAGAAAGCAGTGTAACAAATTTTAGCAGTGTACACATTTAAAAATGTATTATTTCTTCCATGATCAGCGCATGCGCCCGACACTCGTTATTGTTTTTCTTATCTTTATTCTTAATAATTTGTAGCTGTACATTTTACTTCCATACGAGTAGAAGCGGCCTGGTTGTTGTTTACATTGATTTACTAACTTTCATTACCAATAAAAGTCATCAAGTGTTTTGAAAATTAATAAACAGTTATAATTAAAACAATCATTAGAAAAATTGAAAATTATAAAATATATGTATAATTACAATGATCGAAAACGCTGAACTAATAATGCAAATGCTGGAAATGTATCAAATGTATAAACAACAAGTCCCTGTTGAACTTGAAGAATATCTTCGGTATGTCGCTAAAACAGGTAATACTCTTTTCCAATGGACTCTTGTAAAACCATTTATCAGAGAAAAGATCTTAAATGTCATTGCACAGTTTACTGAACAAACTTGCTTAGCTGATATACCTCCATATCCAAATGTAGACCCATTTAATTATGAAGCAATGAAGAATATGTTGTTAGAACGCTTTGATACATTCAATGGACCTCCATTTACAATTCAAAGATTATGTGAACTTTTATCTACGCCAAGAAAAGAATATAATAGGGTAGATAAGTTCATGCGCGCTGTAGAAAAAAATATATTAGTTGTAAGTACATGTGATTTAAAAGCTAAACGTGATGAAACAATTGTTAATGGCATCCCAGAACGTTGGGAAAATGGTAAAGAAACTGATATAAATATGGATTTTGTTGAAAAGAATAACATAATTAGTACTGATGTTAATATTCTTAATGCAAATGAAACTGTTGAAAGTTTATTAAGTGAATTAGAATCTATGAAAACACCAGAAACAAAGCCAGAGGAAAATAAAGAACAATTTGTTAATGAAGTGTCAAATCAAGAAGAAAATGAATTTAATCCCAAAGAATCAAACAATGATCAACAACCCGATAACCTTTCATTACCAAATTCACATACAACAGAAGAACCTCAAAGTAAAATTAAAGAATTTAATGAAAAAGAACTTTCATCAGATGAAGCTAAAGAAGAGCTACAAGAAACTACTGAAACAAAATCCAGAGAATTAAATAATGAAATAATAAAAAGTCCATTAGATGATTGTAAAGATCTTCCGAATGAAATAATCTCAAATTGTGGAGAATCTAGTGTAAATGATCCAGTTTCAGAAGAAAATAAGATAGAAGATCTCAACTTATTAGTTACTGAACCCAATCGGATAGAAGGTTCTATTATTCATCAAACTCCAGATTGTGATAATAAGCAAGATTCTCAAATCATACAATCAAATGATTTGGAGGAAATAAATGAAGAACAAAATAATATGGATATATGTACTGAAGATAATTCAAAGACATTAAATAATGAAGAAGCTAATGATGATTTACACAGTATTAATTCTACAGAGGTTCAAAACAGAGAGAGCGAAAATTCAATTAAAAATGAATCAGTAATAGAAGCAAATAATTCACAAAATTATTTGGAGTCTAACAATATTGAAAATGTTCATGAAGAAAACAATAAATCAGATATAAATGAAAGTGGAATTACTGAGTCATACACAACTACAGAAATGAAAGATGCAAGTGACGAAAAATTGACTGAGAATGAGTAGATTTAGTAAATAATAGACCTTATAAATGTATTTCTTGACTGTTTAGGTTAATGTTGAAATTACTTGGATTAGTAATTGTTGTATGATTTATCATCCATTTGATACAATTGAATCCGAACAAGTTGTTTAATTTAATGTACAAAAAATTATTTCAAATAAATTATATTAAGTGCAAATTTGATATGATTAAATTTAATTCCAAAATTATACATGTAGTTTTAATTTTAAAATAAAAAAAACCTGAAGATTATTTAGAATTAATAAAAAAAAAAAACGGTGTTGTCATTTATAGGCAAGATCTTTTGTAATACGATATTTAAGGCCCAGTTTTCAATATATAAAGCATTTTATTAGGATTATCTTAGATAATTGTCTTTGAACACAAAATTAGATTTACATAATAAATAATTAAAAAAAAAACTAATTTTACAATTTAAATTTTTAAGGTATTTTTGTCATTTTAATATTTTTTAAAGCATAATTTGGAAAAAATTACTTTTTTTTTTTTTACAAAAATTAGGTAAATTAAAAGTATAATCAGAAAAATTATGGAGATTTTTTGATATGTATTACTTTTTTTATGTTATGTATACAAATATTCTTAGGCCCAATCGTGGGAATAAGGTGAAAATACCTGTACATTTATATAGAAATATTAAAGAAATAATTAAAAGAAATGATGTTTCTTGAAGTATTATAACATTTTTAGAAGTTTTTAAAGACATTTTTCAATATTTTTTTAGGGAATTTAAGTCTAGACTATTATGTTTATCTAGGATGATAGTATTTAATCTCAGTATAAAATATTTTGTAATAAATATTTTCAAATTTTAATTATCATTTAATTGGTAATTTTACATTATAAATTAATTTTGCTTTAATCTTTTAAATTATTATTGATTTTCAAATCTTTAGATAGTGTTTAATTTAAAAAAAATTGGTGTTTTATTCCAAAAGCTACTTGATCTGCTGGTTCTTTATTAATATCTCGATTAATTGTGTGGATCCATAAACTTTTCAATAAGTTATAGCATTTTAAAGTTAAATATAATATAAATAATAAAATCGAGAATTTTCACATGAAAATAGCATTCGGTAGCCATTTTCGCCGTGAAGACAAGTCCAGAGGTCAAATTTTTTTTTTTCAAATTAAAGTACATTACATTAGCTTTAATTTAAGATATATATAAAAGTGTCAGACCTTCCGGAACATTTTCAAAAGTTAAGTTAAAAAAGTTAATATTTTGTGAAAAAGTTTTCATTTTAAATCCCCACCTTTTAGCAGGTTAAGTGTCAAATTTACAAAAAAAATATATCAAATGATAGGTAAAGACATTAAGCATCTATAAAAAAAAAATTATATTGATATGTTCATTTTTGAAAAAGTTACGGCAGTTTTTAGTAAAAAAAATTGAAAAAATTTCGAAAATTAGCGATTTTTAAATTTGTAATTTTTTTGGAGGTTTCCCCCATTTACGGGGAACGAGGGAAATTTTTTCAATTTTGAAGGGTAATGTCTTCGACTAGATACGATTTGTAATCTTTTGACGTATCGTTGAAAGAAATCGGTTCGGTGAGAGCTGAGAAAAAGTGGTAACAGACACAAAAAAAAAAAAACACATCATAGTAAAACCAATACCTTCTCAGCTTTGCATCGAAGCTAAAAATTTTCTCAATTAAGTCTTTTCTTTTTTTTAATTTGAATTTTCTGTTTAATAATTGTTGACTATCACATATATACTTTTTATAAAAATTAATACATCTATGATTAGGCTAAATAAAAATCTAAATATATATCAAAAAGGGTAAATAAAAAAATTTGAATATAGAGTTTTTTTTTAGTTACACCCTTTAGCTTAATCTTAAAATACATACATCTTAAAGAATTTTCTTAAATATATAAAGGCTAGGAATTTTAAGCATTTATAAAATTTGTTTAATCCTCGTTTGAGCACCCAACCTTGTTTATGATTATGATAGATATGTAAAGTACCACAGGAACATTTTTTTATTCTAAGAGGAGTGATCCTCTCACACTCCATAAATAAATTCTTATATTAATATATGTTGTGCAGTGTTCAGAAAAATAAACCCAAATATTAATTGATCATTAATTTCAAATACTTGGTATTATTATAATATAAAAATTAATAAAAAAATCTCAAATTTAGCTTAATGTACCTAAATATTGTTATTTTTCTGGTTATTAAAGAAGGATTGAAATAGATTTTTTCATAGAAACCTTCAAAATTATTTTTTAAAAGTAAAATTTTCATTAATATAAATAAATATATAATTCATTTTCATAAAATTATAAATAAATCTAAAAGAAGCATATATATTCTATAAACCCCTCATAACTAAAATATATTTTGATCAAGTTAAAAGAAATAGTAGTAGAACTCCTAAAAGCTGAAAGAGAGAGTTAGAACCCTACTCATCTTGTTGCAAAGATGAAACTTATTTATCTTTCATTAACTAAACTGGGTCCGGGCACAGCAATAAATTAAATTATATTAAAAATTCAAGTTCCACGAAAAGATAGGGAGTTATATACTTCCTTACTTACTTGATTGCCTTTTACTTTAATTAGTTCTTTTGTTCTATCTACAATGTAGAAATACCCATCTTCATCATAATAAGCAACATCACCTGTATGTAACCAACCATCTTCATCTATTGTTTCATTTGTGGCTGGTTTGTTGTTTAAATAACCAACCATTACCTATGATAATGAAACATAAATTTAAAGTGAACACCATATTGATATGATATTATAAATAGAAGTAGTTAAATAGTTATTTTATATATATTTCTAACAACAATTTGTAATAAACATTGAAAGTTACTATAAATTACCTGTGGCCCTTTAACAAATAATTCTCCGGATTTATGAGGCCCCAAATCTTTTCCACTAGATAAACACACCACTCTTGCTTGAGTTCCTCGGACCAGTTGTCCCGTACTACCAATTTTGTTTTGAGGCAACTTAAACCTTGTGTACAAACTTACAGGAGACGACTCGGTCATACCATAACCTACATTTAAGTTTTTGAAATAATTAAAATTTTTAAGTTTATATAGTCACGTTAAAATAACACAAATTTTAAAACCAGTGGTAATAATTCTTATAGGATTCCAAATTAACATATGTGTATCATTGAATTATAAATTTGATTTATTACCTTGTCTAATAATAATATCTTTTTGAGCTTTTTGTATGAAATTATCGATGAGAGCTTTTGAAGCAGGAGCTGCTCCACATGTAATTTCTTTAATAGAACTTAAGTGCTCCGGCTTTACTGATGGATGAGACGCCAAGAATAACAGTAAAGAAGGTACAACAAATAACATTGTTGGCTACAATAAAAATATATATCATTTTTTAAGTATTGCAGCATTATTTAATAAATTCTGAGTATTTATTTATTTATTATTTGTACCTTGTACTTAAGCACACACTCAATATAGGATTCGGGAGTAAACTTCGGTATGGTGATCATATGAAGACCGTAAGATAATACTCCGTTTAAAATACCATTGAAACCGTAAATATGAAAAAATGGTAAAACACTGAGAATTCTTTCTTGGTAATCATCTGTCGTACAAAAATGATGTTATCATATTATTTTACTAATTGATTGCATGGCAAATATAAATTCAGGTTAATATTGTACATACATTTGGGAAAGATGCATTTATCTCTCTAAACATTGTTTAGCAAAATTTCCTTAAGTATAATCATTATGCAAAAACACTTTGTAAAACAAAGATAGTATCAAAAACATTTAAAAATACTTACCAGAAGTGGGTATATAGTTTATGAGTTCAGAGTGCTTGCTCTGTTCTAAGTTAATTGCACAGTTTCGATGAGTCAACATAACGCCTTTTGGAAGTCCTGTAGTACCACTTGAGTATGGCAATAAGGCGACTTCATCGGGATGTGATTCTGGTAACTCTTCAGGGGACTGGCCCGTGACAATTGTTTTAAAATCATAAATACGAGATTTCTCATCAGCAACTTCGTCACCTCCAAAAACAACCGTACCTCTATAGTTCTGCAATGATGGCGATATTTCTTGAATAACAGGCAACAACAACGAAATAGTCATGCACAATTTCACGCCGGCGTTTTCAAACTGACGTTTTACCTCTCCTAAAAATTATAAATTTAAATTAATAAAAGAACACCAATAATATTAGTGTTATATTAATATAGTATAATACATTATATTAGTATATAATATATATATTATATTAATAATATAGTGTTGACTATTCATACCTGCAGTGTAAAGAGGATTCACAAAAGTTACTACTAATCCGGCTTCGAGAGCTCCGTGAATGGCAAAAACGTATTCTGGTAAATTAGGAAGTAGTAAACCAACCACATCGCCTTTTTTCAAACCAAGTTTAGAAATAAGTGTACTGGCAAAAAGTCTACATATCATACGACCTTCACCATACGTATACGATCTACCACTACTGCCACAAGTCTATAAAAATCAAAAATAATTCTATAAATAAAAATTAATAAATTATTTTGTGAACACTTGGACTTGGATTTTATTGATGTTAAAAATTTAACATAAATAGTTTATATACATTTCTTCTAAGCCAGCAGCTTATATATGTATGTTTTATGTGTTATATATTAATATTAGTATGTTTTCTCTATTAAAGTATGAATCAGCATTGACAAACATTGATAAATTTTTCGATTACATGATAAAATTTTTGTTATGTTATCATTTTTTAGACTACGAATATATCTATCTATTAAGTAAAAAAAATCAATATAACCAAGGATATAGTTATTATCAGTAATTAAAATAAGCTTGCAGAATGAGAAAGCGTAAACTTAAGTTTTGCTATATCAGTATGTTTAATGTTGCAATCAGTAGGTCTAACTTGAAAAGTAGAACTACGATTTAAAAACTATAATTTTGATAATTTATGTAAAAGGCTTCTAAAAAAAGTGATAAGATTACTCAGAACTATTTGATTTTGCAAGTACCCATACTTACTTACCAACTTACTCACCTGCAACACTACATCGATGGTCATGTTGAAAATGACATTGCACTCTTTATTAAAATTACATACTAAATTTTGTTTTCTTTAGGTATCATCAAATTTTTTTACAGCAGAACATTTTTCAGTCATACAAAACTGTAAAAAAAGAGAACTTTTCAGATAGGACTTTCTCATTAGATACGAGTTTACTTTAAGATATCACTTCGAAGTCTGTAAGTAGATCTACGCATCAACAAGTTAAAGTTTTAAATATTACTAAAAATCAGTTAAGTTGGCTTATAATATCCAGATGTGGAATGAGTTCCTAGAATACCAAAAAGATTCTCTGTAAGCTAATTATCCTTCAATAACATTTGAATGATTTATCTAATTACTATAGTAGATTGGGTTGGGTTTGCCACAGTAATTAACTACTTTGAATTTTTCAACCTGATCATGTTATAGTGTTATATGTAATAAACTAATAAAATTTGTTTGTTTAATGCTCTTATTTTATAAAAGCATTTGTTGAGGTTTTATTTATTGTTTTAAAATAATGCAATAACCTAAGTTTTTATAAAGAAAAATATTTCTTCTTAGTAAGTTACAAAAAATATCTTAAAAAAATGTGCATATAAATCATTACTTAATTGTTTTTTAAGATTAAGAATAATTTTGTTAACAAATAAATGTTATTTTTGTTCTTGTATGAGCTTGACCTGCACAACATTCTAAGAAATTTCCATACGAGTGCATTATTATGATGTTGCTGGGTCATACAAAAATTATTTACGTAGGCAAAAGTCTCATAACATTATCCGTAATTATGTGTTTACTTATAGTATCAAATCCATAACTTTTCATTGAAATCATATTTTCTATTTTTTTTTTTATTTATAATTTAATAACGAACTTTTTTTTATTGGTTAGTCAATCTCTATAAATTTTACACCAAAAAACTTTTTTATTTATCGCAGTACATTAATAATAAAATAATATAATTATTCTACGTATGTGTAGATTCGATTTTATTAGACTATAAAAATTAATAATTATTTTAAAATTTAAAATTAAATTTAAATTGTTTTTAAATGAGATAAATAATTCATTTTAAACAATTTCATGACCTTTTTTAATTCAAATATATATCTCACGCAAAATGTTTGAAATACAACAGTTGAAATAAAAATGAACATTAAAACAAATAAGACTCCCATTCCTAGCTTATCTAATATTAGCTATTACAATTTACCAATCAAATTATAATTATTAAACAAAGTAATATAAATTTCACCTAAAAATCTTTCAATTTTGTAGGATTCAAATGTTATACTCAACTAGCATAGAATCTCAATTCAATTTAATTTATACTAAGAAACATGTTTTATCTAAATTTAGTATCAAAAATTAGTTCATGAGTAATAATGTATTTCATTTTGTATTCGAAAACAAAAATATTGAGGCATCAAGGTATTCTAGAAATAAAGTTGGCCCTATGACAGTATTTTTCGATTAAGACCTTAAAACTTAATAAGCTTATGGTGTATTATTTTTTTGTCATTGCCATCTAAAAAACAAACTTGCCATATTGTTTAAAAAATTATAAATTTTTGGCATAGATACTTATATAGAGTGTTCAATAAGTAAAGAAACACGTTAATTGTTACAAACAATGAGAACAATAGAAACCCGTTTCCTTACTTACTGAACATTATATATTAAAATTTATGTCAAACAGGGACACGTTTAACTTTAAATTAAAAATTCCATTTTGAACTTAAAAAACACGCGCTCTTTTACTAATGAGTTAAAGTAGGTTAACTTAAATGAAAATATATGGCAGTTGAAATATCTCAGAAGTTGCATTATTATATCATATTAACTACAAAATACAGCTGTAATCTTTTCTTAATACTTTCATTAATAATAAACCCGGAAAATGAGTAACTTTGATGCAGACTCAACAAAGTAGTTACAAAGGTCATTTAATACAACATACGTCTAATAAGCATCTAGGAATCAAATAATAGTCATAACTATTATTAAATAATTTGAAGATAAACACAATGCGATTATACTAAACTGAAGTTAAAAATCGACGAAAGCTGAAATTGAGCGTTCACAGACACAAAAAAAATAAATAAAAAAAACACATCATAGTAAAATTAATACTTTCTCAGCTTCGCATCGAAGCTAAAAAAAATTATAAATGAAAGGGATAAATTAACAACAACAATAATTCTTCATTTAAATTGAAAGAAATTCTATTTATATACCCAAGGAGAAGTTTAATTTCTCTTAAAAGAAAATCTTATGCATCATTGAATATAAAGGAAAATTAATTACGGTTTAAGCTTTGCAAATATATATAAGTTGACCAAAGTAACAATTTATAAAAAAATTAATCAATTATTGACGAATGCATATTAAGAGAACGTAGTTGTCAATTAAATCTAGAACAACTCGTGTGTCTAACAAAAGCAAATTTTATGATTTCAATTGCGAAGTCATTATTACAATAAGTATGTTACGATTTTCTGAGCAAATGTTTTACTTCTTTATCTACGTTCTTAATACTACTGTTAACACTGTTCACAGATAAAAACAAGTGATCTACTTAAGGAAAAATTTAACAGTACATGTTAGTGTAAAATAATTTTACAGGTGAGATTTCTTTATATACGTTGTAAACTTCATAGTCATCTTGACACTGCAAATATATACTACAAGGTCTGATACATTAAATATTTTTAGCCTTCTATAAATAAAATATGATATCAAAAGTAATTAACTACCGATTTCAAAACGTATAATATACGTCTTGAAATCCACTCAAGTTCGTCTATTTCATAACTTGAGTGGAATAATAGAAGTTACCATACTTCTATTCTGCCGTGCTAAACAAAAACAGGATAACTCCATAATTAAAAAAAAAATTTTTTTGTTTCTATAGGTAAATTTAGTGGTTTTACACCGATTTTTGATGTAAAAATAGCATATTTCCTATTAAAACCAATCTAAAATTAAAATATAAATATACGGCAAGTTCAATATATTTGATGTTTTGTAAGCGAAAACACAGTAAATTCAAATACTAAGCAAAAACTTGGTATATCACATAAAAAATAATGGAGTTACCGTCTTTTGACTTATGTTTATACATTGGGAAAAAAGGGTATCTTGATTTACTATTAGAAATGTTTTTTTGTGTTCCTGAAAAATCATGTTGACTGGAGTTATCCTGTTTTCGCTTAGCACGGCAGTATTAATTCAATAAATTATTCTATAGAAAAAGTTTCATAAATTATTACTGAACATAAATATTACATAGTATTAGGTGGTACATCAAAACCTATATGGGGCCCCTGGACGATCGCACCCCTTCACTTAATCCATGCCTGATAATTAACAAAATAACATTTATATCTAAATAAATTTCAATGACTTCTAAGTTTAAACAAATATTGACTTGTTATATAATTAAAATTTTCTATTTGATCATTTAGACAATCGTGCAACTGCAAAAGACATTACTAATGTATTAATATATATTAATACATTAGTATTAATATTATTTAATACTATTTAATATTTCGGGCTCATACGACACTTATAATATTGCAAAGGTAAATTAGAATATAACATATATAGTTATATTATATAAGGGCTGTTCAGTAAGTAAGGAAACGTTTATAGTATTTTCATAGTTTGTAACAATTGACCTGTTTCCTTACTTAATGAACATTCTGTATATTTAGGCGGCCTACCTAGATCAGTCGGCAACGCGTCAAGCTGCAGTACGGGTACCGCGGTTCGAATTTGTTGCGCTGGGCTATGCAGATTCCTCGGTCCTCTCTAGAACAAGCAATAGCTTCTAGGGAGGACGTTAAACATAATTAAAAATAATAATAATAAATACCCATCCATGTTAAATTTTACAAACATCAAGCGGATTATAAATGAAGTCAATAGTTTTTTTAATTTTACACTTTACAACGAATTTAAATTAAATTATTATAAATATTTGTTTGATAATTGATACGATTTTTATTTTGAATTGCATTTTACACCTAATAACCCAATAGATGCCGTTTTAATTAGTTTAATTAATTGATTTATGATCATAGGAGTATCATTCTATTTGTGAGTACATCATTCCTTTAATTCATTAATATTGGCATGTTACTTAAACATATCAAAGTGCAAATTTCATTTTGTGTACAAATTTTAATTGTTCTAAAATAAATTCTGTTTAGTTAATCATTATCTATAAGAGTTCATACGTAAATAAAAGTATATATTCTAAAGTTTTTACGTTAGATAAATTAAATAATAAGTGAAAAATTAAAATAATACGAGATCAGCAATTCAATATTAGTTTAAATGACCAAAAATAATAATCAAGCTGTATTATAGAAAAACTTCAAATATGTAAACAAAATAAATCAATCGTGTGCACAATATTAATTATTTTATAGTATTAATTGGTTTTTATAGTAAGATTTATCAGTAGGTAAAGGTTATTGTCTCTCTATTAACGTCCATAAAATTAATGTAAATGTATTTTTTCATTCAAGGTAAATTAATTACAATTCTTTTGGACTTCAAACCACGACTTTTTATGAAAGTACTTGTTCTCTACTCGCTCAGACGCGTAAGGTACAGAACACCGAAATAAAACAATAACAAGCAGTCCAAAGTACGGCGAGAATTTACAACAGCAACAATTATAGTAATTTAAAAAAAATGTATTTAATTATAACTACAAAGCCGATTTGTTCGCTTAATAGTTTAACATTAATTTAAGAAATGAGAAAATATTTGTTTATTCGGCATTTTATAAGACCGTCGGACGTGGACTTTACACGCTTAGTCAATGGAGTATCTAATTCTAACAAATATTATTTATATAAATATTTCTGAAAATATAAAAATTACATAGACAAATCTTTTAGTAAGTTTACGAAAACAATATTTATAACAAGCTAAAAGTCGGCAGACAAAAATAAAACATGAAAAAATAATTATTAATAGTAAATAAAAAAAGTTTTCAAAAAGGGATCGTTCAACTGGCGAATAACCAGCCAGTGTTGTTTGCCAATATACGCTTTTAAATATTTATGTAATGATTAAAATACTAACTTGAAAAATAATGTTTATCAAAAAAAAATATAATAATTTTATGGTATTTAATATTTGATTGATTAATTTTTTTAAATAGTAAAATTGATAAAAATAACGTTAACTACCTACACATAACACTTATTTACAATCAATTATAATCATATTTAAGATAGTTCTAGATATCGTGAATATTCAACTTATTTTTCCAGTTCAAAATTTGGCCTTCTTTCAAAAACATCGTAGACATTATAAAATAACTTTAGATACTTCCATATAAGGAACGTCACAACAAAAGCTATTCTATTTGAAGAAAAATTCAACTTATATATTTATTAATATAACGTGTTTATAAGTAACGACTGTATCTTTTAGTTAAAAAAATTATTCTAATCAATGTCGTGTGATGAAGTTAGAAATACACGACTAATTTATATCAATAGAAAAAAACAGTTTTTCAGAATAACAAGTTAATCTAATAAGCAAGTCTTTCCAATAGAAATATTTCTATTTTTACAAAAACAGAAAACGAATTAAATAGATCAGATTTCAAAAAGGTACATAAAATGTGTTATGTGATATCAGCGACTTACTATCATCGGTTTGTCTTCCCATTTATCAATGTTGGCCCATATGTACTCGGGAAGGGTTGTGTCCACATTATCTACTGGTCCAAAAGGTGATTCTAGAATTATAGATCCAGAGCTACTATATGTCCGGAACCGTTGAAGCGAATGCCACGTGTGTCTTATCCCACAGCTGGACTTGCGTAGAACGGGACCAGTATAAAATATACGCCGGGCTTTGCTTATCACTCTTAAACGGTCCATAGTTATTTAATCGTTATCAAGTATTCTTGAAATGACGATGTACCGAGTCAGTATTGAAATGGTGAAATGTGATCGATAACTATGAAAATTAAATTATGAAGATGATACTAACGAATTATTTTGAATGGTAGTCGACCGCGCGAACGGGATAAAGGTATACAGATTACGATACGCAACAGCCGACAGACGAGAAACTACTGAATAGTTACTAGGCGCTTGGCACAAACGTAAACATGCAACACGTTGTGAGCACAACAATATATTATTCACCGATGGTGGGCGGCGCAATGCATTACTACAGCGGCCTACAGCATACGGAGTGAATATAAAACGAAATGCACTGAAATGTCATAGTACTTAGATTATTATTTGTTAAAATTTTGCGGTTTAGCGGACAATGTAACAATTCATACGATTTTTCCAAATAATTTATTAGCCATTTTAAATTTAATTTAGTTAGCTCTAGGATTAAACAAGGACTTTGTATAAAATGGTTATTTATTTCAGCATTTTTAAATAATTCTCTCAGTTATAAATTATAATTTGTAACCAAAGGTTAAAATTTGAAAGAAAGGTGGGGGATTTTTTTTTAACTTAAGATTAAAGAAAATGTTTATATATTAATAAATTATCATGTAAGAGACAACTCTTTAATAATGTACCACAAATTGTTATTATGTGGGTTATTCTAATTTTAACTATTATTATTAAATTTTTAAGGTTAAAATTTTCTATATAAAGTATATAGGTTATAAAAGCTAAAGGAAGTTTCATTGGTGAAATATATGAGGGTGAGTTCCTGAAAATGTAAAATAATGACTGAATCCTCCTAAAATTTATTATTATACGACCTTTTTTTTTCATTTATTGAGCTACCTAAGAAATACATATGTTTTTATTCCCCCGAAATTTTCATAAAATTTCTGCTTTGGGATGTTCTCTCTTTATTGAACCTTTATTAATGTCTTTGTCCCTATAACTGTTTAACTGATAACATATAATGAAAATAGATGTATGATGATAAAGAGGTTTGAAAAATAATTTATTTGCTTTCCTCTAAAACTTTTCCATAATTTGTAATAATCTACGGAAAAATTGGAAATTTTTAGTCCAATAGTTGAAATTTTATTTAGATAAATTTTTTCTTACGTCTTTAATTTAATTTAATTTTTTTAATTATTCTAAATGGGGTACTTACAAACTATAATCTCCAGCTTAATAATGGCATTATATTAAGTTTTAATCCAATAAATTCGAAAAGTATTTAATTAAAATACATTCCTCTTATATAACTCTGTGCGAGTTTGACAAATACGACCTATTAGTTGATAACGAGTCGTTCCAGAAACATTAAATTAATGAGCATTGTGACAGGCCCGATATTTTTTACACCAGTAATGATATCGTTATTAATTTTAAACAACCAGATATTAGTTATTATTTGTCTAACAAACTACACACGTAAATAAATAATGATATTCTTACGAGTTAATATTATATTAATGAAACACATTAAACGCTGAACAATGTAACTTTATTATATTATTTTTGCAAAACATTCTTGAAATTTTGAATTAATATACTAGAGTTTGTATATTAGTTCAATATTTTAATTAATTTTTAATAGAAGATATTACACATATAATAGAATAAGAGAATTATTAAAATAATGTTTGTGAAAGCACATAATTGCTTTCAGTCGTACAATTAATGTAACCTTAGTATTATTTTTAAATGTAAAAACTTGTTTTTAATATCAATGTGATTTTCTGTATTATAGAAATATATTTTTTTCTTTTCAAAATTATGGTTTGTGTTTATTGCGGATTTTTATATTTGTTAAAATATAATTACTAAATAAAATAAATTAACTATTTTAAAAAATTAAAAAATTATGATAACCCGGGAATGAAAGTTAGCAAAATGCGATTAGAATAATTAGTTGTGATTGTTATAATAAATATTTTCCGGCGTTTTCGCAAATTTTCATATAATATTAATAAAAATTTAATACTTTTACAGTTGAAAAACGTAAATTTTGATTGAATTATTCTATTATTTTATTTTTTACATAAAATGTATAAATATTTCTTCGAAATATCCATCGCATTTAAACTTATTTTAATCAACTTAAAACTTAAGATGTTATTATTTCTTAACCTCTCTGTATGGCGGTAAAATAATAGCGATCTAAGAAACGCGCCAGTGTTCGTTTCTGTGTGGTGGTGAGGTTAGAATGAATAAATTTCAATGTTAGTAACACGTTTGCATGCAACTGTCGCCATGGTTACAACAGACGCGTTACAACAGTTAACCGTGTGGTGTAAACGCGCCGAATGTGTCCCGAACGGTACAGAAAGATGAACGGCAACTATTAATTCAGTTCATAGATTATTCGCGTGGCGTTTATATCGTTTACAAATGATTCGGTCAACGGACTCTGTCATTCATTTCCTGAACACCAACACTACTGTTGTGCAATTTATGTAATTAGAACGTGCATATTGTAATTATAGTTCTCGTATCCTAAAGTTATTAAGACTATATCAAGCATAGGAATTAATTGAAAAAAACCCAGCACAGTGGGGTCGCGGCATAGTATAAATTTAATCTGACAGTGATTAAAATCACTATCATAAGAAACGCTTCGATGCAAATCTGTAGATAGTGTTTAATTTTAAAAAATTGATGGATAATTACAAAGCAACATCAACTTCTATTTCCTTAATTATACCCAGATTAGTAATTCTTTTAATTATATATTATATAATTTTTAAAATTAATTGTTTTCAAATTATTATTGATTTTGATTTTTAATATGTTAAAAGTAATAATTTTGAACCTATTTTTTATTGTCCTTTAAAGTTAAAGTTTTATTAAAAAAAAAAAATGAATTTATTACCATAACAAGTAGCTCAATTTGCAAGTTTGAAATTGACGTTATTAAATAGAAATATTTTGATTTGTTAATATTTGAAAAAGTTATGGCAGTTTTAAGTACAAAAAACATCCTTATAGAAGGTGATTTTTATCGCAAATATTACATTTTTTTTAAAATTTCGACAACAGTTTGCACATAGTAGATAAGGTGTCGGGACAAATTTTTTTATTTTATTTTATAGTACATAACATAATCTTTGATTTGATATATGTTTAAAGGACGCAGTATTTCCGGAACATTTTCAAAAATTAAGTTGAAAAAGTTAGTTTTTGTAAAAAAGTTGCTATTTTAAATCCCCTCTAATGAGCAGGTTAAGGGTTAGATTTTCAAAAAAATGATATCAAATGAAAGGGAAATATCTAAGGTTTTCGTATGAAAAAAAATTATTTTGATTTGTTTATTTTTGAAAAAGTTATGGGAGTTTTAAGAAAAAAAACACAGCACAGGGGGGTCGCGGCACAGTGGTGACGTGGCATAGTTGAATCAAATATAATGATATCTGACAGTGATTAAAATCACTATCAAAAAAAAATGCTTCGATGCAAATTTTTAGATAGTGTTCAATTTTAAAAAAATTGGTGTTTCATTCCAAAAGCTACTTGATCTGCTGGTTCCTTATTAATATCTCGATTAAGATAAAGTATGTCGAATGAAAAAGAGATTATTAAATAATATTATTTCTCATAAAAAAATTGTATTGCTCCATATATTTTTCAAAAAGTTATAGCATAATAAAGTTAAAAATGTAAAAAATAATATCGAGAATTTTCACACAAAAATAGCATTCGGTAGCCATTTTCACCACGAAGACAAGTCCAGAGGTCAAATTTTTTTTTTTAAATTAAAGTATATTACATTATCTTTAATTTAAGATATATATAAAAGTGTCAGACCTTCCGGAACATTTTCAAAAGTTATGTTGAAAAAGTTAATTTTTTGTGAAAAAGTTGTCATTTTAAATCCCCCCCTGTGGGCANTAATTTTTTGTAAAAGAGTTGTCAAAATAAAATAATATATGCTCACAAATCTATATCATCGCTAAAAATTCTTCTTCCTCGCCTTAATCCCAACTACTTGGTGTCGGCCACCCTTATCCTAAACCTTCAATTTATACGATCTCACACATCCTCTACGCTCACTTCAGCTGTCCTCATATCGCATTAAAAAACATCTCTCCATCTCTTTTTTGGTCTTCCTCTACCTCTTCTTCCTTCGACATTCATTTCTAAAACTGTTCTTACGGCTTCCGATTCTTCTCTTCTCATAACATGACCAAATGTTAAGTTGAAAAAGTTGTCATTTTTAATCCCCTCCTATGGGTAGGTAAAGGGTCAAAATTACAAAAAAATATACCAAATGATAGGTAAAGACATCAAGCATCTATAAAAAAAAAATTATATTGATTTCTTTCTAAATTCTTTAAACTGAAATTAAAAATAAAAATGAATGTAATTTCGCGAAAAATTATTATTTTATATGTATAAATCAATTCCTTTAATTTTTGATAATATTTATATTATCCAGCAAGACAAATAGTTGATATTTAAGCAAAAATGTATTTATACCACATATTTTCTATCAATAAAAATCCGATCCTCATAATTACAATTCAGTATGTGACAAAAATATAACCCTTGTGTCCATGAATTAATTTGGTTTTTATTTTAGATTGTACATTGAAAATACGATGACCAGTGATAACAAAAAATATAGTAAATGAGTGGAATTAACCGTCAACTCGTTATTTATTAAATGATTTGAGTATTCGGTCAAGGACAAATTAGTCTCTTCAATAATACAAAGTTTTGTGAAGTAAACACTGGCAGCTATTTTTATTCCGATAAAAAATGTGTCAATTGTATTGTTTGCGTCCGATTAATTTTATGCTGGAGTTTGGAATCTTTTTTCAGGGAAAACTAACAATATTATTTAAAACAAGGTAATCATTTTTATATATTGAAAACTGATTATGTCGGAATTAATTTTTTATACATATAAACAAATTATTGCATTGTTTCTATGATAAAATTTTAGGAAATTGAGAGAAATTAACAAGAATTTTATTGGGGTTGGTAATTTCCCAACGTTGTCTCTTCAGGGCTGTGTCTAGGATGAATATTTATTGGACATTAAGCACAATGCAGTCACTGAAGTATTTAAAAAGTGATACTAATACATTTAAGATATAAGTTGTATGAATTTCGAATTTTTCAAACTTGAATTGTCCAAATCACGTTAATCTAAATATACTATTAAGCGTATAATTTTTTTTATTATCGGGTACGTTAGATTACAAATTTTTGAGGGTAATGTCTTCGACTAGATACGATTTGTGATCTTTTGACGTATCGTTGAAAGAAATCCGTTCGGTGAGAGATGAGAAAAAGTGGTAACAGACACAAAAAAAACACATCATAGTAAAACCAATACCTTCTCAGCTTTGCATCGAAGCTAAAAAATATTGAAGTATTAAAAAATGAATTTAATTATTCATTGAATACTTATTGATAGATCACTGATTAGATAAAATCTCATCTTTTCTGTGGATATATAATCAAATTTTTATTTATTTGTTCAATATTAATAATCTATTTAAATCATTTTATGTTTGCGAAATTAAAACGCTATCTATTGATAAAAACTTAAACCAATTTTTTCTCTTTATTACAATGCATTGATAAGAGTTTTATCAATAATAATAAGAAAACGTGTTTTCAAAAAATGATTTTTCACTCGTGGTTTTTTGAATTTCAATAAATAACTAATTTCTCTTTTATTATCGTTTTACATGTTAGAAATATGGGTGAAGAATTCGATGATAAAAAAAAGGAACACCGGAAGCCTCATTCTGGTAAAAGATATTCATATTTAATTATTTTTCACAAATAGTTATTAAATTCTTAATTTTTCATATATTTAGGACGAAAAGCTGAAAAAAAAGATAATGTTAAGAAAAAATATGATCAAAATGTCGAGTCTGCTAAAAAACGAAACCCAAAAGCATTTGCTATCAATTCAGTGGTTAGTGCTCAAAGGAGATTTAGAAGGTTTGTTTAGTTGAAGATTTTTATTACTAACTCTTTACATTATTTAAAATATAGATAAATCACTGAATATTGTAAATAATTTATTTATACTGCCCTTTTTTATGGAAATGTATTTCAAATTTTTTTTTATTAATTTCATAAAATTGTCATTTATTTTTAAATTTTAAGAAAAAAAAATTGTTTACATTTTTTACTGAGATATTATTCATTAACACTTGTATATTATTATTCATGTTTAATCCTTCCAGACCCTCGTTACACTATTATATTATTATTACCCATCAAATTTTTTTTTCTAAATTGCAATTGTAAATTTATAGTAAGAACAGTGCTTTCAACATCAAAAGATGCTTAATGATTTAAGCAACAAAATTAAGTTAAATTTTTTCCAAAGTTTATTAGTTCAAATTTAAAAAAAGTTTTGAATAGAAAAATAAATTTCTCTGAAAATTGTTCTTTAGCCATTCTTAGAGTTACCCATCCCAAAAAGACTTATTTTGAGTCATTTTAACTAAAAATGAATAATTGTTTCTAAAAGGGTTAATTTCTTATCAATAGTTTTTAAAATTATATAATTGACTAAAGAAATTTATGAACTTATTGTTTAGGTATAAACTGTTCAGTGTAATTTAGAAAATCTAAAAAAACATGATTAATTTTTGGATTTTATTTTTGGTTTATGTTTAAATTTTTCAGAACTCAAGACTTAGATACTAAAAAACAACATATACCTTTAGTTGATCGGACTCCTTTGGAACCACCACCAATTGTAGTAGTTGTAGTTGGTCCTCCTAAAGTGGGCAAAACAACATTAATTAATTGTGTAATTAAAAATTTTACAAGACAACCTTTAACTGCCATTAGTGGTCCTGTTACCATTGTGTCTGGTAAAAGAAGACGAATCACAATAATTGAATGTAATAATGATATCAACAGTATGATAGATTTAGCTAAAGTAGCAGATCTTGTACTACTTATGATTGATGCTTCCTTTGGATTTGAAATGGAAATTTTTGAATTTCTAAATATATGCCAAGTATGTACTTATTAAAAACAAAAAAAAAAACAAAAAATAATTATAAATTTTTTTAGGTTCATGGAATGCCTAAAATAATGGGTGTTTTGTCTCATTTAGATATGCTTAAAAATAATAAAGCTTTGAAACGTACCAAAAAGTTATTAAAACATAGATTTTGGACTGAAGTGTATGCTGGAGCAAAGTTATTTTATTTATCTGGTATACATCGTGGGGAGTATTTACGCAATGAAGTAAAAAATTTAGGAAGATTTATATCTGTTATGAAATTTAGACCACTTACCTGGCAAACTTCCCATTCTTATGTTCTTGGTAAAATTGATTATTTTTGTAATTGTTCTTGTTTGTTCATACTTATGATATGTGATATAAAATTGTAATAGTTGATCGTATGGAGGATCTTACGCCACCTGAGGCTATTCGTCAAGATGAAAAATGTGATAGACGAGTTAGTTTATATGGTTTTGTACGAGGCATTCCATTGAATAAAAAAAGTAGTGTACATATTCCAGGTATAAGATAACTATGAATACTATTATTTTCTAATAATGCCAATTTTAACTTTTATTTACTTAATAAATATTTCTTAATACATTTTTTGAAATCATAAATACTATCTGTAAAAACATAAAACAACTGTGGTTTTAAATTGCTTATATTTTATTAATTATTATTATTATATTTGGAATTTTGAAAGTAATTTTTTTATTTTTAGGATGTGGAGATTCTGCAATATATGATATGTGCTTTTTACCTGATCCTTGTCCTATTCCTGATAAAACAAAAAAAAGAAGCCTAGTTGATAAAGAGCGTCTAGTTTATGCACCTTTTTCTGGAGTTGGTGGCATTGTTTATGATAAAGATGCTGTTTATGTTGAACTAGGTGGAAGCCATTCACACAGTAAAGTAATAATATGATTTTTAATTGTTTACTTTATGTATCACAAAATGTTATAATTTACAATATTAAATAATATACAATAAAGATAATGAATAATGCTGGAGAAGAAGCACCCGGTCGAGAACTAGTAAATAATATTGTCGAGACACAAGAAACATTAGACCAAAAAATGGCTCGAAGTGAAGTTCAATTATTTTCAAATACCAAACCTATAATTTCAACTGATTTTAGAGAAGAGTAAATTTACAATTATTTAATTAATTTTGATTTTATAAACTGGAAATCAAAGTGGGTTCAATTGTTTTATTCATATGTTTAAAATTTTTTAGAATATTTATGATCCCCGATTTCATAGGGTTTTATAATATTTTTTATTTTATTGCAGAGTTTAAAACAGCTTTAAAGACATTATTCAGTGTTCTATAATATTTTCAAGTTTTTTTTTGCAATTATAGTTACATGTTTTAATACGTGTTTAAATTTTTATCATATAATTTATTTGGTGACTTTCCTTATACTATATTAGAAATATAGTATAAGTATAGAATATAATATAGTATAGAAACTGAAAAATAATGCCAATTCATACAAATTTAGCTCTCTTTGCAATTATTTAAAATTTTATTTTTACAATTATAGGGTTATCTGTTTATTATATACTACTAAATTACTTCCAAAATAAATATAAAATTGATAAAATAATTGTAGTTTTTTTTTATTTTCATACAATTTTTTAATTTATTAGCTGATAATTACTTTTTAGCACCATTTCTTATAATATATAGAGGAGGCAATTTAATTTTTTTAAATAGCAACATATATTTAACTAGTTTATAAAACATAAAATTATCTAATTAAGAAAATGATTAGTCGACAACAACTTTTGAATTAGTACTTCAGATGCTATGACGATTTAAATATATAAACTAGGAGAGAGATGTAGGTATAAATTATATCATTATGTATAACTCAGTCATGCTCCTTCTCCTGCCCACGTATAAAAATGTTAATAAATGTTGAAGTACTAATTCAAAAGTATTATCAACCCGTTATTTTCTTAATTGCATTATTTTTTTCTTTTATGTAATCTATTTAAATATGTTTTTGGCGTTCAAAAATATGAACTTGACATAGCTATAAGTTTTAAAGGATGATTTCTCAATATTATAATTATTTTGCGAAAAATTAAGTGAGTTATGATAAACAAATCGTTCTGTATATTTTAATTTGAAATAAGGAATAATATTTTAATGGAGTACATTAATAATTTTTATTGTAGTGCTGATATGGTTGAAGACAATAACATGTCAGTTGAAAATGTTGAAGATCCCATTGATGGTCATATACGTCGAAAAGTGATCTTCCGTTCAGATGATATGAAATTCTCTGATCTTGATGATGATTCTTATTCTGAAGATTTAAATGATGATAATGTTATAACTGACAAAGAAGATGATAATGCTGATGAAAATAACAGTAGTTCTGATTCTGTATGGACTGATAGTGAAGAAGAAATTGGAAATAAAACTAATTTAGGAGATCAGTCCCGTTTTTATGGAAGATCATTTGGAAAAGAGAATGAAATTCATAAAAAAATTGCTGATGAGTTAGCCAAACTGGACAAGATAAACATGGAATCTAATTTTAAAAAATGGAGTAATGAAGATGAAGAAATATCTAATGATGAAGTAGAGTATGATGAAGATTCTGATGATTCAGATGATAGCCATGAGAATTTTGATGATGAAGAAAGTCAAGATGATGTTGATGTATATAGTGATAATGATATTGATGATTCTAATGAAAAAGAAAAAGGTGTTTTATGCAATGATATTAAAATAGACAAGTCAATAGAAGATATTAACAAAGACACAGCATTAAATTGGAAAAAAAATTTAGCTCAAAAAGCCACCAATGCTTATTATGAGCGACAGAATTCAATGGCTAATCTATGGAAATTAGTTTATGGTATTTTTTATTAATTCTTCTATTATTTATACTAAAATAGTTTGTTTTATTTTTATTTTTCACTACAAAATAGCAAATCATCTTAAAATTGAAAAATTATTTTAGCATATGTCAAGGGTAGAAAGATCTAGTAGGGGTGGCAGTATTTCAATTCCATGTACTGTTATTTGATATTAACTTCATAACCTATTTTATTCAATATGCCTAAAATTTTGGTATTCACAATAAATACTTTTTTTTCAGTAATTGTTCATTATCCATAGTTATTATTTCTATAATATTTACTATATTTGTATGTTTATCAATATCTACTGTAATTTGATATAATTTTATTATTATATTGTGTTCACATATTCTTAACTAATTAAAATTAACAAATACAGGGTGATCAGAATATGACATTGATTTTCTTGGAAACTATTGAAAAATTTAATTTTTGGAAAAAATTAAAAGAACTCTACAATGATATGAAATTAAATAATTTTTATCATTCCTTCAAGATTAAAAAATCTAAACTTTAATTTTCTTCAATAGGAACCCCTAAATTTAGTTTAATGATATGATAGAAAAAATATTTTAAACCATTTTGTTCTTATATTTCTGTATACAATGAACTGTTCTTCTATTATTGTTTTACAAACAAGAATTATAATTATAAAATTGGTTATGTGAAGTTATGAGTATTGTATGCTATAAAGCAAATTATAAATAATTTAATAAAATGAGTACAATCAACTAATAGAATTTAAAATATGAAAAATATCTGTTGCATATAATTTAAATTGCAATGTGAAATATTAAATAAACTGACTGTTGATATTCAATGTTTTTTTAATAAAAAAATTTGTTATTTTAAATTTGCTGTTATATCTTTTACTATATATTGAAGTTTGCTGTTTTGTTATTGATTCTTAAAGATAAACTGTAGAAGTTATTATTGAAAAATTGATAGTAATATAAGTAATGAATCTTAATATTTTAGAAGACGAGATTAAACAGAAAAAAAATGATATAAAAGAAGATGAAGATGAGTTAGGTGGCTTGTTTCGTTTATCTAATATCAAGAATATGAAAAAACAAAGTCAAAAAGAAGATATGGATAAAGAAGATACCTCTAAATTTATTATAGATCATTATCATGATTGGAATTTAGCAGAGGTATTCCAATTCTATACTATCATAATTACTTTATTAAAATCAAACAAATGGATTTAACAAATTTTACCCATTGTCTTTAGTAATTTCGTTTAATTAAAACTGTAATGCAAATATATAATTTACATATTTTTAATTATATTTTTAAAATTAACTGCAAATGAATTGGATCTAATTTTAATAAAAAATAATTATGGTAAATATTGTAAATTAATGATTATATTTTGTTGGATAGTTTTTAAAAGTCAAATTTGGAATTATACAGGATAAATTTTTTATCACAAACCATTAAATTACTCGTAGAAGAAAAATAATTTTTAATTTTATTTTTAGTTTTTAAAACATCACTGGAAATGATTGCTATAGCAGTCACGCTCTTGGCTGTAATTACAGATTCACTTTTATATCTCATTAATAATTTTTTGAGATAAAAAATGCGTCAGAGCTTTTTTCTTTATAAATATGATACAAAAACAATGAAAACAAAAAAAGTGTAACTGCTATAGCAGTTGTAGGCAACTCGTGCCTTTTTTCTACTAGTATATCCACATGACTGCTATAGCAGTGACTGTCCATTAACATGCTAATTAATGTTTATTGTCAATTGTACCTTTATTGACAGATATGCTTTCTGTTTTGCCAGTCGGTGTGTTTATATATGTTAATTCACAACATTGTGCCTTATAAACTACCATACTGTTGATAATGTCATTATTGACAATAAATTCTGTGTCTCTGTGAATAGAGATGTCGTAAGAACAAAATTGGTTACCTGCATTTGTAATTCCTCATATATTATTTATGTATTTTAACTCAAAAATTTGAAATTTTAAAGTGTTATATTATGCCATTCACTAATAAAAAGATAGTTCAATTATATTATTCCTTTTTGAAAAGCAAAGTTTATACCCTAATAAGACATAAGGGATAAATTTAATGTAAAAAGTATTACATAGTTAATTATTCAAGAATAATATGTAATTAACAATAATAACAATAATCAATAAAAAAAATTATTCTGTATAATATATTCATTTTACAGGTCATATGATTTACATATGTAGGTTATAGTGAGGCTGATGAATAGGCACATTACATGTACTCTTGGTTACATAGATGCAAAAGTGAAAAATAGTAATGCTATAATAGTTCATTTTACTAAGACATTGGGTTTTACAAATCAATATAATCATCAATTAAGTCAAACACAATAATTCTTTCCCTTTAAAACTTGTTGAACTTATATATTGTTGAATTAGTATTGGTAAACAGATGTTTTATTGAAATATATTTATAACCTATTATTTATAAATAGTTAATAAATAAATAATAATTAATAATAATACAGATAAAACTAGGTACGAAACCAGAAGAAATTTTTTGAGGGGGGTCTATAACTATTTACATTAAAATAAGAATTATAAAAAAAATAATTCGCTTTTTTTTTTTTTGAAAATAATTCTTATCTTTGGGATCCATTGTTTTTATAATCCACCTTGTATTGTTGCCTCACAGTGTTTTAAAATTCAAAATATGTGGTCAACAAAAATATTACATAAATTATATCAATATAAATGTCATTTTTGTACTAACTGATTTTTTCTAGGTTGCTAAATCCTAATTGATGTTACATAATTAATTAAAAATAATTTTTATTCTGCGAGTAGTTAAGTGAGCTATTATAAAAATGTCATTCTGTATATCTTTTTGTAATAAATTTTGTACAGATTTCACTATCTTTAAATGATTCTATTTATTAAAATTGTTTAGGTTTGTGATAGTATCAGAGATATGTTTGTTACCGGAAAATGGAAGCATAGTGAAGATGCTGCAGCTCTCCTAGAAGAGAATGATAATGATGAATTATATGGTGATTTTGAAGATTTAGAAACTGGAGAAATAGTGGTAAATGATGATTATAATAGTGACGACAGTAATATCCAAAAGCCTAACAAACCATTAACTGAAGAAGAGTTGAAAGAAAAAAAGAAAAAATTAAAACAGCAATTTGATGAAGATTATGATGATAAAGAGGGAGGACCAAACACTTATTATGAAGAGTTGAAAGAAGAAGCTTCAAGGCAAGCACAACTAAATAAAAGTCAATTTGAAGGAATGGATGATGAAATTCGTGTTCTATTAGAAGGTTTTAGAGCAGGGATGTATGTACGACTTGAGTTGGACTCAATGCCTTGTGAATTGGTTAGCAATTTCGATCCAACTTATCCTTTAATTGTTGGAGGATTACAGAGTGGTGAAGAAAATATAGGATACTTAAAAGTATGCTATTTTGTGTATTTAATATTTATTTATTGAACATTAAAAAAAAAAAAAAATGAATATTACTAAATTTTAATAATTTCTTTTTAGTTGCGAATAAAAAAACATAGATGGTATAATAAAATATTAAAAAACCGAGATCCTTTAATTATTTCAATGGGTTGGAGGAGATTCCAAACATTACCAATATATTCTAAACAAGAGGATAATATGAGATATAGGTATAATGAAACATGTTAATAATTAATGAATACATTTTATTTTTTCTATTCTGTTTTGCTTTATGTAGAATGTTAAAATATACACCTGAACATGTAATGTGCATGGCACATATTTGGGGACCTATAACTAAACCAGGAACAGGATTTCTAGCTGTTCAAGATGTAGCTTCAATACAAGTATGTTAAATTAAAATGTTTGTAAAACATTGAAAAACATACAACTAATATTGGTTGATGGTAGTCTGGTTTTAGAATAACAGCTACTGGAACAGTTGTCGACTCTGATCAATCTACCCAGGTTACTAAAAAGTTAAAATTGACTGGAACACCTTTAAAAATTTATAAACGTACTGCTTTTGTAAAAGATATGTTCAATTCTACCTTGGAAGTGACTAAATTTGAAGGGGCTCGTATAAAAACTGTGTCTGGTATTCGTGGACAAATAAAAAAAGCATGTCTTAAACCAGAAGGTTCATTTAGGGCAACTTTTGAAGATAAAATAAAAATAAGCGGTGAGTGTTATGAATGGGTTATTTAAAGATTTTATTTTAAATTGTCGATTTCTGCAGACATTATATTTTGTCGCACATGGTATAATGTTGAAGTACCAAAATTATATAATCCAGTTACTTCATTATTACTACCTCTGCATGATAAAAATTCATGGCGTGGAATGAAAACTACTGGACAATTAAAAAGAGAACAAGGCATCAAAGGACTTCCACAAGAAGATTCCATGTATACTGTATGTTTTATTTTGTAATTTTGAAATATTTAAATTTTTTCTATGTTTAATTTTTGTTTTCAGCCTATTCATAGAACTATGAAATACTTCAAGCCATTAAAAATTTCTAAGAATTTACAAGCTCAGCTACCTTATAAAGATAAGCCAAAGACATTAGTAACAGCAAAGAGAGATCTTAAAAAGCAGAGAGTGGCTGTTGTAAGAGATGGCCATGAGGAACAAGTTGCTTCTCTAATGAAAATGATACGTACTACGTACAAAGAGAAGAAACGTAAGGAAAGGAAAGATATGAGAATAAGAGTTAGACAGCACAAGAAAGATATTCAAACAGAAGTTAGAGCCAAATATAAAAGAGATCAACAGAAGAAAAAAGCTATTATGAGAAAACGAAGTAAAATGTCATCTAATAAATAGTTTTATTTGAAACTATTATACTAATTAATGATTTTACTTTAAATAAATTACTACATTTATGAAAATAATGTAGGTGCTATGTATAAGCTTTGTTTCTTGTTTTTTTATTAAGTTAAAAAATATTTTGTTTTGTTTTTGTAATTATTTTTATAAGTAATCCTAATAGAAGTAAAAAATCAAAATACTACAGGGATAAATATAGTGTATTTTTTTAAAAGTGACATTTTTCTGTCAAAATTATATTTATAGTTGCTTCAAAATTTCTTTAACCCTTCATTTAAGATTGTCACTGATTTTAACTAAAGGTTGGACATGTTATTTTGAATCTAATTACCAAAAATGTATATAAATGCTACTTAAGTTTTATATTTAATAAATGAAAAAAGTTATGTTAAAAATTCGTATGCCATTAACTATTAAAATAAAAACTCCAATATATTATTAATTTAAAATGAGTGTTCCTATTTGAAAAACAAAGTTGACACCTGTACAAGTCATTAGAAAGGAACATAAAAAATATAACATATCTAATAATTCAAGAATATGTAACTTAAAGAAAAAAAAAATTTGTATAAGTTATTTTTATTATCTTAGTAATTGAGTAGTCTATGATTAAAAAGTCACTATTTATTTAAGACGGTAAATCGATAAAATGGCAACTACAAATCAACCACGAGTTTGTTTTTATCAAAAAAAAAAACAATTCACATTGCCACCTGTTTTGTAAAACTACATTAGCATTAAATGTTTTACCAAACAAAAAATTAACGATTAAACTGAATTTTAATTTCCATACATTTGTTAATAATTAATTAATATTTATTTATAATATATTAATATACATAATGTATGTAACTTATACTAAATTTTTTAATGAACAATTAAAATTTTCGTGAAATAAAGCTCTAAAATTATTTATCAGTGAAATTTGATGATTTATCGGTCGAATTTTATAGTAGAACAATTATGGAATGGACTTTTCTTTTGTAATATCATAGTACACTTCAAGAGATTTAATTTGAAATAAGTTTCTTGTATACTCTATTAAAATTTTATTAGGAATAATGTTTTTAAAAAATTGTTATAACAGTTTTAAAGTGTCAAAACAACTTTATAAAAATGCCACTTTTTATGATAGCATAATTTTGAAATATTTTTTTTTTAATTTCTAAAATTAAGGTAATTTTTAAAATTTTTGGCATTGACTATTTCTATTAATCATTACAAGTGATTATTAAAAGTTTTAACTTTTAATTCTGTTCTATCAAAAATAGTCCATAATATGCTACTTTATCGAACGTAACGAGCGGTTATTTGCGCAGACTGTGAATATAAAATTTTTTATTCTTAAAAATGACGTAGAAACACACTAAATTGTTTGATTATAGTTAAAAAAAATTCGACTAATAAAATTAAATGTACTAATATGATAAAAATAAAAATGAGAAGTATTTTATTTATCTACATAGATTTATCTAAATGTGTATTCTTTTTGTCAGTTTTTTTATCTATTTATTAGCTTCGATGCGAAGCTGAGAAGGTATTAATTTTACTATGATGTGTTTTTTTTTATATTTTTTTTTTTGTGTCTGTGAACGCTCAATCTCAGCTCTCGCTGAACCAATTTTGATGAAAAATATGTCAAAAGATCACAAATTGTATCTAGTTGAAGACATTACCCTCAAAAATTGAAAAAAAATCCCTCGTTCCTCGTAAACGGGGGAAATCCCCCAAAAAATTACAAATTTAAAAATCGCTAATTTTCGATATTTTTTTCATTTTTTTTTACTTAAAATTGCCATAACTTTTTTAAAAATGACCGAATCAATATAATTTTTTTTTTTATAGATACCTTAGATAATTACCTATCATTTTATATATTTTTGTGAACATTTGACCCTTTAACAGCCCAAAGGATGGGGTTTCAAAATGGTAACTTTTTTACAAAAAATTAACTTTTTCAACTTAACTTTTGAAAATGTTCCGGAAAGACTGACAATTTTATATATACCTTAAATTAAAGCTAATGTAATATACTTTAATTTGAAAAAAAAAAATTTGACCTCTGGACTTGTCTTCATGGTGAAAATGACTACCGTATGCAAAAATATGCTATTTTTGTGTTAAAATTCTGGGTTTTGAAAAAATTTTTGATATTATATTTTACATTTTTTAACATTATGTTGCTATAACTTTTTAAAAAATGCATGAATCAACTTTATTCTTTAATGATAAATACTTTATATATACTTCTTTCATTCGACATACTTTTTTTTAAAATCGGACCATTTCCCTTTATACAGGGGGGGTGCAAACCTTTTAAAATGCGTATAGAAAGTAGAACTTTTTCAACTTAACTTTTGAAAATGTTCCGGAAAGACTGACACTTTTATATATATCTTAAATTAAAGCTTATGTAATATACTTTAATTTGAAAAAAAAAAATTTGACCTCTGGACTTGTCTTCGTGGTGAAAACGGACATCAAAGTTAAAGAAAAACGTACGATTTCCGTGAAAAAAATCTCGATTTTATATGTTATATTATTTAATTTATATTTTATATAACTTTTGGAAAAATGTATGGATCTATATTATTATTTTTTTATAATAAATATTGATATACCCCTTTCATCTGGCACGTTTTTTTTGTAAATCGGATCATACCCCTTTAACAAGGGTGGTCAAAACTTTAAACATGCGTATTGTTACTACGATATTTTCAATTTAATTTTTGAAAGTATTCCGGAAATACTGACACTTTTAAATATATCTTAAATTAAAGCTTATGTAATATACTTTAATGTGAAAAAAAAAAATTTGACCTCTGGATTTGTCTTCATGGTAAAAATGACTACCGTATGCAAAAATATGCTATTTTTGTGTTAAAATTCTGGGTTTTGTATTTTATTTTATTTTAAAATACCTGACAAGGGGAGTACAGATTTTCATAAATATTATATAAATTAAAATTGATATAGTATAGATAGTTAAACTTATTTAAATATGTTTGTTTCTTTTAAGTCGAGAAAAATAACTTTGAAATTTGAACTAGCTTAAATAGCCAATTTTTCAACCGCCGGAAGCAACGTACGGTTGCCGAGTTGGTAAAATTTATGTTTTACACGCTTGGGGTACGAGGTTCCAACCCGCATATGGCAATGAATTTTTTGCATTTTTTCTTAATTCTTTTTAAGTTAGTATAAATTTTAACTCGTTTGATTTTTATCACATTTAGATTCAATAACTTCAATAAAGATCAAGGATCCCATCACTTTAGTCGCCCCTTGCAAGAAGAAATTTCTTATTCGTATTAAAATTATTTTACTATATTTTAAGTTTTCGCTTCGATGCAAAGCCGAGAAGATATTTTTTTGTGACTATCATTTATTTTCTCTGCTCTAACTTGACCTACTTTTTTCAACAATACGTCAAATTACTACAATTCGTATCTAGTTGAAGATATTACTCTCAAAAATTGAAAAAAAAATTCTAATTTATCAATTAAACAGTTAGTTATTACATCGTCTCCATAAAGACAATTAAAATCATTAATTTCTAATGTTTTCAAAATATTTATTAACGAATGAAGTTTGATATGATAGGTTTCAACTACAAAATTAAATCATTTTACTTTGTAATTTAATAATTTTTTTACTCTATTTGTGTGTGCTACTACTAGACTATAATATTACAATTTTTTTTTGTAACATGTTGCTATATAAATCATTTCTAAAAAAAATGATTGTTTTTTCTCCTGAATTAACAATTGATTTTTACAAATATAATCAAATTTTATAATACACTCAATTGAGTAAATCTTTTTAACAACTTTGTTTTGATTGGTACATTTAGTTAAAGTAAATCATTAAAATTAATTAAGTTCTCAATATTTCAATTATAGAATCTTTTCAACAAACAACAAAAGTTCCTAGGAAATTATTACTATTACTTCTATTTAAGTTATCTATTACCATAAAAATGCAAAAAAATATTGAGCTTTTCTGATAAATTTACAATAAATAGTAATTATAAAACTTTCTGACTGCATATTGATCTTAACGATACAATTTTTTTAATTGTCATAAAATTTTCTATTTAATTATGTCAATGTCAAACTTACCAATTGAGCTAAAAGTTATGGTAAAATAAATTTTTTTTTTTTATTATAAACATTTACAACAATCAACTTTAAACGATTAACAAAATAGGTTAAATATGTCATTTTCCTTATTTTTAACTTATTAATAATCAAATTAATATTAAATATTATATCAAATCAGTATTAATTTAAAACAATTTTTTTTGTTCTTAATTATTTTTTTTTATATGTAAAAACTATTTTTTAATAATATTAAAACTTAGAAGTTATAGAAAAAGTCTAATTGCACATTTTAAAACATCGCGAAAAGTTGATTTAGAATAGTATATTTTTGTTTCTGATGGAAGTTCCTTGTAGTCCAGTGTATAAAACTTATAACTTTGTTAATTGTTATAACTTTATCAAAAATGACCAAATCAGTATATTTTTTTTTATTTAGATGCATGTCTTTATCTATCATTTGGTTTTTTTTATAAATCTAACCCTTTACCTGCCCACAAGAGGGATTCAAAATATTAACTTTTTTTTTTTTAGTTAAAGTAAATCATTAAAATTAATTCAGTTCTGGATATTTCAATAGTAGAATCTTTTTAAATATCAAAAATTACTTAGAAATGATTACTATGATTTCTATTTAAGTGTTCTATTACGATAAAAATGCAAAAAATAATGAGTTTTTCTGATAAATTTACAATAAATAATAATTATAAAACTTTCTGACTGCATATTAATCTTAAAAATAACATTGTTTTAATTCTCATAAAATTTTCTATTTAATGATTCATTCTAGTCAACGAAGGAGTAATTTTGCAGAATAGCAGAAAAAATTCCCAACAAACTTTTTTTTTTTTTGTTTTAATTAGGCAATTGGTGGATTATTCCAAAAGCAACATCAACTCTTATTTCTTTAATTATATCATGATTAGTAGTTCTTT
Organism: Daktulosphaira vitifoliae; assembly: GCF_025091365.1. NCBI lineage: Eukaryota > Metazoa > Arthropoda > Insecta > Hemiptera > Phylloxeridae > Daktulosphaira > Daktulosphaira vitifoliae. Next base: position 19,612,939 of record NW_026099575.1, on the reverse strand, counting down.
GATTTTAAAATATAATATATGAATATATACTAATTATAATTATTAAATTTAGTATGAAATTGATATTTAATATTGTAATTTAAACGGAGAAATTATAAAAATAATAAAGAAGTTATATTTTGCTTTACTTTTACGTGTATAAAAATTTAAAGGGCTTGATACAATAATTTTCAATAAAAACTGTTTGTTACTATAAAAAAATGCACTGGACTACAAGGAACTTTCATCAGAAGCAAAAATATACTTTTCTAAATCAAATTTTCGCGTTGTTTTCAAATCTGCAAGTAGACTATTTCTATCACTTCTAATTTTTTATATTATTACTAATTATATATATAAAATAATAATTAAAAGAAAAAAAAATTTGTTTTCAAATTATTACTGATTTGATTTTTAATATGTTAAAAATAATCAGTCCAAATTTTCAATTTTAACCTATTTTTTTGGTTCTTTAAAGTTGATGAAAAATTTTTGATAAAGATTTATGAAAGTTTATAGTAAAATAAATTGAATATATTACCATAACTTTTAGCTCAATTACAAGTTTAAAATTGACATCTAGGCCTGTCAACAAAGGAAAAATTGCGGAAAAAATTTTGTTTTTTTAAAAGTTGAATTAAAATATGTATAATGACATACTAATAGTCCTCAAGATTGGAATTGAGCTTTTTTTTTAAATCCTCGCAAAAGTTCAAAAATATGAGCTTTCTTAATTTTCTCAAAAAAAAATATTTAACTTACAAAAAAAAGTTTCGCACAAAAGTTGTTTAAAAGACAATTATAAATAAAAATATAATCTTATATTTTTTCATTTAAACAAATATTTTTCGAGTTACATTACATTTAATATGAGTAATAAAATTTATATTCCATTTTTTTCATTTTACGGTTACTTTTTATCATGTTATACTTACATTAGACACAATGTTATAAATGCATATGTGTGTATGTGTGAGTTTATTTATTTATTGTATCATTAAAGTGTAGTGTATATTGAGATACAACCGATAGAGTAGGTAATTGATTTGACGCTATATTATTTAAACCCAACTAAACGCTAAATTGTACATTCCGAAATAACAATCATATTATGTCAATTGCCACCGGAATATCTGGTAATATTTTTCTTTTTCTTTGCCTTAATCCCAACTACTTGGGGTCGGCCACCCTTATCCTAAGCTTCCACTTGACACGATCTCCCACATCTTCTACGCTCACATCAGCTGTCCTCAAATCGCATTCAATAGCATCCCTCCATCTCTTTTTTGGTCTTCCTCTATCTCTTCTTCCTTCAACATTCATTTCTATAACTGTTCTTACAGCTTTCGATTCTTCTTTCCTCATACCATGACTAAACAATCTAAGTCTATTTTCTGTCATCTTATCCACGATTGACGCAACACCTATACTTCCTCTTATATGCTCGTTCCTTATCCTATCTTCTCTAGTCACTCCACTCATCCAACTAAGCATTCTCATCTCTGCTACACTTATTCTCTGCTCTACTTTCTTATCAACCGCCCAACACTATGAACCATACATCATAGCTGGCCTCACAATTTCATACTAAATTTAAAAACTATAATTAGTATTTATTCATATATTATATTTTAAAATCAAAGAACTACTAATCAGGATATAATTAAAGAAATAAGAGTTCATGTTGCTTTTAAAATATTTCACCAATTTCTCTAAAGGAAACACTATCTACAGATTTGCATCGAAGCGTTTCTTATGATAGTGATTTTAATCACTGTCAGATATCATCTATACTTATCTCATCTATGCCACGTCTATACTGTGCCTCGACCCCACTGTGCTACCGTTTTATATATAGATTAGCGCTGAGCATTATATTGACCAATCCGGATTACGGATTACAATTATTTAATCCGGATTTCGGATCAATCCGTTTTATCCGGATTCACGGATTCAATCCGTTAATTCGGATTTCGGATTCAATCCGTTGACTCGGATTTCGGATTCAATCCGTTAATTCGGATTTCGGATTCAATCCGGCTTCTTTGTTTATGAGATAATCAGCTATTTTTTCATTATTATCAACCTGAATAATGCGAATTACGATCTCAGATCAATTGAAAATTGACTGTTATAAGAGCCTTAATAGCAAATACACCCGGGTTTTCGAGTTGTTCACAATATTTGACATCTACCTGTGCAGTAAGAGCTAGAATTTAGAAAGAATCAAGTTGGCATTTATTATTTTTATTAATACAAAAAAAGAATTTTTATGTGCGTACATAATATGTATAGTATATTATACTTGTGTCAAAGTTAAAAAAAATTATTAATGAAGTCAAAAATAATAAAATAGAATATTAAAATAAAATAAAATAAGTAGTATATTGTTTTTTTAGTTTTGAAAATTTTTAACCAAAATTGTTAATATTTCTTTCACATAATGCTAATTTATAATTATTGTAATTTAGCATTATGTGAAAGAAATATTAACCATTTGGCTGTTTCACCAGCCAGACAATTTCTTTTAGAAGTTATAATATTCCCCGCTGTAGAAAAAGACAGTACTACTAACGTAATGCCTTTTGCCTGCTATTAAATATTGATAAAAGTACAATTGATAGATTTGTTTACATTAAACCGGATTGGATACTTTAATCCGGATTGAACGGATTGTCACTTTTGTTTCAATCCGGATCGATCCGGATTGATCCGGATGTGGTGCTTAGCACTAATATAGATACCGTTCAACATTGAAATTTGATGCTAGTAGAGAAGTTCAGACCCCATGGACACATGTTAATACACCACTAGTTTTCGATCTCAGGGTCGAATAAAAAAATTAATTGGCTAATATCAGTATAATAATATTTAAGGTTCAATTAAAGTCTAAAGTATAAGTCACAATAATATTATCCTATATAATGTATCATAAAAAAAACCAAAATTTGTCTTACAACAGTATATAATAATAATAAAAAACAGTAGCACAGCGGTGTCGTGGTACAGTATGAAAGTATAGATGATATATGACAAAGATTAAATTCACTATTAAAAAACCCTTCAATGCAAATTTGTAGTGTTTAATTTTGAAAAATTGGTGTATTTTTCCAAAAGCAACTTCAATTCTTATTTATTTAATTATATCCTAATTAATAGTTCTTTGATTTATAAGTATAATATATGAGTACATACTAAGTATAGTAATTGAGTTTAGTATGAAATTGATATTTAATCATTTAATATTGTAATTTTTACGGAGAAATTTTTTGGTAAATTTGTATAAAAATTAAAGGGCTTGATGCAAAACTTAAAAAAAAATTTTGTTTGTTACTTATGAATAAATACATTGCCTTACAAGGAACTTTCATTAGAATCAAAAATTTACTTTCTGAAATCAAAATTTCGCACTGTTTTCAAATCTGCAATTAGATTTTTTCTATCACCTCTATTTTTTAATATTACTAATTAGTAAAAAATGGGTATTCAGTCTATTAATAATCTTATTCATATCTTATATTATTTATAAAACTATGAGTTTATCGTAAAAATTGGAAAATGATGATTACTATGCTGTACTAACATTCTTATCAAAATTGATTTTTTTACATAGTTCTAAGAATAATAACTTATCGAATTTTTCAATAACTGTTCTATAGTATTAATACAATTGTTATATTTTTTTTTTTTTTTTTTTTTTTTT
>NW_026099575.1:19592727-19608857 GCF_025091365.1 Daktulosphaira vitifoliae | reverse complement strand
TCCTTTCATATTGACCTGTTTCCGTATTATATATGGGACCATATATTCTTCTAAGAACCTTTCGCTCAAATGTTAGTAGCTTTGTCTCGTCCCCTTTAGTTGTTGACCACGTTTCACAACCATACATTACTATGGGCCGTAAGTAGGAAATATATAGCTTTCTCTTAGTTTCTCTGGAGAGAAGTTTAGAACTGAATATTTTGCTCATTGCATAATATCCTCGATTTGCCGCATTCAGCCTCAACCTTATTTCGTTATGCATATCATTCCTATTATTCAAATTAACCCCCAAGTATTTAAAGTCTTCTACTTGCTCAAATGTATATTCATCTACGGAGAGATTCTGTAAAATTCTTGGACGCCTGCTCATGATCATATATTTTGTCTTGCTCTCATTTATATTGAGGCCCATTCTTTTACTAGACTTAATTAATTTATTTGTACTTTCTTCTACTTCGACTTGAGAGTCTCCAAGAATGACAATGTCGTCAGCATATGCTAGCAATGTTCCCTTACCATTTAAATCCATTTCTCGGGTTTCATTCATATCTCTCACTATTCTTTCCAATGCTATATTGAATAGAATCGGGGATAGCGCATCCCCTTGTCTTAAACCAGACTTGACTTCGAAGTCCCCTGACTCCCTTCCCAAGAAACGCACTTTGCATGTAGCATTAGAATTGCAGCTTTTAACTAGATTTACAAGTTTTTTGGGCAACCCAAAATTCTGTAATGCTATCCATAGTTGTTCTCTGTCGATGCTATCGTACGCTTGTTTAAAATCTATAAATATCATGTGTAAGTCTTTGTCAAACTCATAATACTTTTCCATTGTTTGTCTGAGCGTAAAGATATGGTCACTGGTGGATCTTCCTTTTGTGAAGCCGCATTGATATTTTCCTACTATGTCAAAAGCGAATGCTTCTATCCTTCGTAAGATAGCTATTGAGAGCACCTTATACGCAGTGTCTAATAACGAAATACCTCGATAATTATCAACTTTTGTTGGGTCCCCTTTCTTAAAAATTGGGCAAATAATTGATGACGACCATTCCTGCTCTATTTGTTCGGTGTTCCATATATTCGTTATAATTTGGTGTAGGTTAATTAGTACATCTTTTCCTGCAATTTTTAGTAGTTCAGAATTTATGTTATCATCCCCTGGAGATTTATTATTCTTTAGTGATTTAATGATTATTTCAATCTCCTCGATACTTGGTGCTAGAAGTTCAGGTTCTGCTGTATGATACACTAATTCTTCGTACTTTTCATTATTGTTACTTCCGATGCGGTTATTTTTGTTATTTAGGAGTTCTTCGAAAAATTCTTGAAATTTGATTACAATCTCGCTAGGTTCTGAAATTATATTACCACTTTTGTCTGTGATGAAATTAATACTAGCTTTAAATCCTTCCTTAACCGACCTACACTTCTTGAAAAACAGTCTCGGTTCTTTCTTATATAATTCGATATCTTCTAAAACTTTTTTTTCCATTGAGCGTTTCTGTTGTCTAATTACTTTGTTGGCTACAGTTCTAAGCTTTGAGTATTCATTAATGTTTTCTGGTGTAGGATTCAGTATCATATTTTGTCTAGCTAAACTTCGCTTGTTAATCGCAACTTGGCACTCCAAGTTATACCAATGATTTTTATTTTGTTTAATGTGCTTACCTCGAAATCTCTCAGCAGCTTTTGTTAGAGATTCTTTTGTCTTTGACCACAATGTTATGTTATCCGATTCATGTTCTGCAAGATTATATTTTCTGAGATTTTCAGATATCTCTCTTTGGTATGTATCTATCTCCTTTGAATTCCTAATTTTTTCTATGTCAAGTTTGTTATTCTTTCCTGTATGTATCTTACTCCTCCATTTTACTGATAGCTTTAGTGCGAACGGTGCAACAACTAAATAATGGTCTGTATCTCCATCGGCTCCTCTGTAACTTCTAATGTTACGAATTGACGTTTTGTGCCTCTTGTCTATGATGACATGGTCAATTTGACTTTTTGTTTTCCCATCTGGAGCAGACCATGTATGTTTATAAATATTTTTTCTTGGGAAATAAGTGCTGCTAATTATGAGGTCTTTTGAAGAGCAAAAATCAACTATTTTGTGACCATTGTCATTTGTGGTAGCATGCCAGCTCTCTTTACCGATCGTTTGTCCAAAGGATGTTTCTCTACCAACTTGAGCATTTAAATCCCCAACAATTAACCTAATACAATTTTTAGGCAATGCGTCAAAAGTTCTTTCTAAAGTATCATAGAAACTATTTTTTTCCTCGTCGTCTGCATTTTCAGTCGGCGCATAGCAGTTCAATATTATTAAATCTAGTTTCTGGTGAGATATTCGTAGGTAGCAGATGCGTTCATTCACTGGCACAAATGTTTTAACTTGAGTCATCACTGCTTTATCAATCACAAAACCAACTCCTTTCTCGTGTCTACCAGTTTGTAGACCGCTGTAGAATATTATTGAGTTGCCACTTTGTATATTACCACTATTAAGCCATCGAACCTCCTGTATGGCTACTATGGGGATTTTGTATCAAGTGATTTCATCAATAATACATTTCAAGGCGCCTGGTTTAAATAAAGTTCTTATATTCCAAGTTCCAATCCGTAACTCCAAATTTTTCCGGTTCCTATTTCCATTCCGTGATCCATTTTTATCCACAATCCGAGGCTTTGGTTGAAGTTTCTTAACAAGAGTTTTGTTTTTAAAGAGGACGGGTTGTTAGCCCGTCGCTCAAACCCCCAACCTGGAGGACCAGTTTGAGCCAACTAACTAAAGTCAGCCCATAGCTCGGGGCCCCGGGTCCGCTAAGCCCGTAGCACTAAATACATAGTGCCCCCCTGGGGGGNTCGGGGCCCCGGGTCCGCTAAGCCCGTAGCACTAAATACATAGTGTCCCCCTGGGGGGAATTGTTATATTTAGAATATTATTAATTATTGTGTATGCCAGAGACGCATCTAAGAGAGATATGGGCGATTGCTTCTCTTGGACCAACCCTATCAATATTTTTTAAGGCCGATATCTAAAAAATATAGCTCTAAAGACCTTTTTTTTAATCATCACTTTGATTTTTAGCAAAAAATTGTCTATGACATATTCATAAAAGTAAAACAAATTAAATACCCTTTAAAAATAATTTTTGAATATGCCCCTGGTCAATATCTCAGTAAACACGCGTCAACCTTATACCGAATACATTTTACTACTTTCTCTTTTTGAATTTTCCTGATTTTAATAATTACATTTTTAGCTTCGATGCGAAGCTGAGAAGGTATTAATTTTATATTGATGTGTTTTTTTTTTATGTCTTATCACTTTTTCTCAGCTCTCACCGAACAGATTTCTTTCAACGATACGTCAAAATATCACAAATCGTATCTAGTCAAAGACATTACTCTCAAAAATTAAAACTTTCCCACGTTCCCCGTAAATGGCGGAAAACTCAAAAAAAATTACAAATTTAAAAATCGCTAATTTTTTCAATTTTTTGTCTTTAAACTACCATAACTTTTTCAAAAATGAACAAATCAATATAATTTTTTTTTATAGATACATAATATCCTTACCTATCATTTGATGTATTTTTTTTATAAATTTGACCCTTTACTAGCTCACAGGGGGAGATTCAATATGAAAACTTTTTGACAAAAAATTAACTCAACTCAAAAATTAACTATGGATCAATACAATTTTTTTATAAGAAATAATATTTATATACTTCTTTTATTCGACATACTTTTTTTTTAAATCGGACCATTACCCTTAATACAAGGGAGGTTCAAAACATAAAAATGCATATAGAAAGTAGAACTTTTTCAACTTAATTTTTGAAGTGTTCCGCAAATACTGACACTTTTATATATATCTTAAATTAAAGCTTATGTAATATACTTAAATATTAAAAAAAAAAAGTTCGGACTTTACTTTGTCTTCATGGTGAAAATAGCTAACATATTAAAATATGCTATTTTTGTGTTAAAATTATTGGTATTGTATTTTTTTTTATTGAAAGGGGATTACACTGATTTTCACAAATATTATATCAATATAATTGACATAGTATAAAAAGTTAAATATATTTAAATTTTTTATTTTTTTGAAGTCGAAAAAAATAACTTTAAAATTTGAACTAGCTAAATTTTCATTTTTATTAAGTGAGGAATGCGACGTGCGGTTTCTGAGACGGTAACACTGTGGCACTGAATTTTTTCTTAATTCTTTTTGAGTTAGAAAAAAATGTTTAACTCATTTGATTTTTATTTCATTTAGATTCAATAACTTCTATAAATATCAATGATCCCATTACTGTAGTCTCCTCTCGTGAGAAGAAATTCATATTAATATTATTTTACTATGTGGTTTTTTTTGTCGCTATCATTTATTTTCTCAGCTCTCATTTGACCTACTTTTTTGACAAATTTTTTTTTTAAATTAAACACTATCTACAGATTTGCATCGAAGCGTTTTTTATAATAGTGATTTTAATCACTGTCAAATATCATCTATACTGGACCCAACTATGCCACGACCCCACTGTGCCGCCATTCCACTGTGCTGGGTTTTTTACACTGATTCTGATGTAATATTTTTCCTGTAAAACACTTATTGTAATCAGCGTAGCCGCGTTTTTCTACCGGAAGCAGTGGCCTACTTATAAGTACAGCCCAAAGATCCAAGCGCCAAAGATGGGTGAGGCTCGTAGAACTCCGGGTGTGAAGCCTAGCCTAGTTAATAAATAAAATAAATTCAAAGTCAATATTGTTTTACTGAACTTTCATTTATTTAAAAATTAAATTTATACAATTGCATTTATAAATATTTATTGGGTTTTTTTTTAATTTTCTGTTAGAAAATTGATAATTTCTTGAAATACATTTTTATTACTCGTGATACTATATGATCAATGTAATTAACTTTGTAAAATCATTTTATAATAATTCTTTACATTTAAATTCTTTAAAAATGATAAATTTTAGATTATAGTTTTTCAAAAGCCGTTGTTTTCGAACATTTTATTTATTTTACAATTTTATAAATTAAAATATGTTAATACATTTTGCTAAAAATATGTATTACATACGTAATAGTTTTGATTTAACTTTATGACAAATCGCTTTTTTCGGCTTTAATTTTTAAATGGTATTATTTTTTTTACGTTATTAATCACAGTTGATGATATAAAATGTCCAAATTCTTTGCCATAATATAAAGGCGATCGACTAAGGTCGTCTACGAAAGTGTTACAACAATATGCGACATTCTGTAAGCAAAGATTATGAGTATCATGGACTTGTGAACCGCATTCTAGTTTTTGCATTGATTCTCTAAAATTTGTTTTCGTTTTATCCAACACATTAATGCTGGAGAACTCTATTTGACATTGTTTAACCAACCAATAAAAAGTGTTTGTAAAATTACCATCTGTAAAAAATATAATTAATATAATAAAAATTGATCACTTGTGGCTAATTAATTATACATTTTAAAGATAATTAACTAGATTATACAAAATTGAAAAGGAAAATATCTAAGTATGAAGTTTATTATATAATAAAATAATATAAAAAAAAATAACGCTTTTCTAGGAAAATTATTTATTCCTAATTTCAATTTTTTTTTTTACGAAAGCACTTTATTACTATAGGGTACAGAGAATTTGTGAAAAATATAATTACGCGCAAGCCTATGTTTCTCAATATAAAAATTATGTGAGGACAAATTTTTTATGTAAAAATTGATGTTGTAATAATATGATATTAGTAATTTAAATTTTATTAGTTGACATTTTGTTTTACCTACAATAAAACAATATTAAGATATTTCTACGCTACTTCTAAGAATAAACATTTTTATTTACAGTTTGCGGCAATAGACACTTGCTGCGTTCGATACAGCTACAATTTAATGACAATATTTGACAGCATATAATTAAAAGTTAAAACTTATAATAATCTCTTGTAATCGTTGTATTGGTGTAATTTCTTAACAATATTGTAATAATATTATTACTACTTTTCTGGTTTATCGCTCTTATTTAGAATAGGGAAAATCTCATCGTAATTATTATTCAATTTTATTTCTATTATAGAAAGTAACCAAAGAAATACTGGGATAAAACCCGTATTAAAACATGTAACAATAACAGTGAAAAACTTGAAAATATTATAGAAAACTGAATAATGACTGTAAATCTGTTTTAAACTCTGAAATAAAACAACAAATATTTTAAAACTCTATAGTAGTGGACAAAATTGTACTTATTTGACAGTAAATTAAAAAAAAAACTTAAAATAGCTAATATTACGTTGCTTAAAAATTCTCATTATTTGCCTGTGGTTTGAATATTTTTAACTGGATCACCTTGAAAATTATTTTCATCAAACTTAATTATCCAAATAAAATGTAGAAAAAAAAATTACGCAGTTGGATGTTAGTAAATTTTTTTTAGGAAGTCTTTAAAATTATTTAATGACTGAAATTTGCTGTATTTCCAAAAATAACATTATTAACGAAAATGTAAATATAAAATTAAGTTGCAAATAGAACTAATGCAAAATAAGCGGTGTTCTTTTTAAGTTTATGAACATATTATATAAAGAAAAAAGTTTCATGCATTAACTTGAAGATTTAAACGTTTATGATTGCGAACAAGCTTAAAATCTAAACGCGTGATGTATAAAATTTGAGAGTGTCTTATAATTTTAACTACTACTATACGAATTTATGGATAAGGATCCTAAAAAATAAAAACATTTTTAACTTAAGAATAGAAAAATTGAACTCATTTAGAGTTCTTGTTTATAATATCAAAATTAATTGAATTTGATTTTAAAATTTTTAATTTTAATTAACCATTCTCCAAAATCAGTTAAAATGAAATATAATAATATATAAGAATTTTTAATAATAGACGTTTTCTGCTTACACATAGCATATAGAAGTCTTATAAAACTTACCTTTCAGCCTCATTAGAATTCTTTTATCGCATAAGACACCATACGCTTCTCTCCACTTCAACTACCTGCACTTAATCCTATGTCTTACATCCTTGTCAATACCACCGTTCTTTTGCACAACTGACCCTAAATACTTAAAACTTTCCACCTCTTCAATCACGACCTCCCTTATTGTCACTGGTCTCCTTATTTCACCTAACTCGTGTTCTCCTTTATCAAATTCGTACTCTATATACTCTGTCTTACTCCTACTTATTCTTAAACCCTTTTCTTCAAGAGCTAATCTCCACACATCTAGGCTTTGATTAATTTCCTTCCTATTTTCTCCTATTAACATTATATCGTCAGCGAACAACATGCACCACCGCATCTCTCCTTGTATTTCTCTAGTAATTTCATCTACCACTATAGAAAACAAGTAAGGGCTTAAAGAAAAACCTTGGTGCACTCTTACTCTTACCCGAAAACCTTCTGTTATTCCACCCACATTTTTTACCTTGAACATGTGCCAACATATACATCCTCTGTTATCTTAATGTTTCTTTTTCTAACTCATTTTCTCATTAATGCCCACTTTAAACTCTTTATCATACGTTTTTATCTCCAAATCTATAAATACTTTATACAGTTTTTTTCTTCCCCTATACTATTCTATTAGTTCTCTCACACAAAATAATGTCTCATATCTTATATTATAATCTATTACCTTTTTTAAACCTTCATACAATGCTCATGAATTTATGTCTCTATAATTTATAGACTTCTTTATATCTTCTTTGCCTTTAAATATCAGCACCAAAATACTATCCCTCTATTCTTTTGGCATTTCTCCTTTTAATAGAATCTTATTAAAGAAATCCTTTAACCACCTTATGCCAATATTGCCTAATATTTTCCATACTTCTACTGTCATTTCATACGGTTCTATTGCTTTATTGTTTTTCATTGACGCTACAGCTTCCCATATCTTTGTCTCACTAATTAAATCTATCACTCTCTCATTCCATGAGATATCCTCTAATGTGTCTTTTAGATATTCCTCATTCAGTTTTTTTTTTAAATACTCTTTCCACCTTTCATCATTATCATCACTCGATAGCACCCTCTTATCAACACTTTTTGTACACCTTAAATAATGATTGTCTTTAGAACTTTTTTTTTTCTAACTTTTGCAAATCTATATAGATTTATTTCTCGCCTTTCTTTGTTCCTAGCCTATCATACAACTCATCATACCTCTTAAACTTCGCCTTACTTACTGCACACTTGGCTTTATTGTACATGCGTTTATACTTCATCCAAACTTCTCTTCTTTAGTTTTTCTGCTATACTTTGAACTGTTTTTTCTTACTCTCTATGATTCTTTGAACGTCCTCATCCTACCAACAATTTTCTATGTTTTCTGGCATCAAACTTCTACTTTCGCCAACAATTTCCTTTGCATAATTCTTTACACAGCTAACAATTATATTCCACACATCATTTATGTCTCCTTCAAATTTCTACTCTATCCTCTCTTTTACCGCTTATTCTTTTTCATCTTTCAATTTCCACTACCGAATCCTCGATTCTCCTCCTGTGTTTTTTTTGTTTTTGTATACTCTCTTTCCACTACACCACAACTCCATTACCTGGGATAATTTTACAATCTTTTACACGCTTTACCCTCTCTCTTCCACATAAAATAATCAATCTGTGATATTTTACTCCCGCTCTTATAAGATACATAATGTTCTATCCTCTTTATAAAATAAGTATTAACCACAGTAAGAACATACGATACTTCGAAATCCAGGTTTCTTTCTCCAGCCTCCTCAAATTGCTTATTGTATTAGTAATTTAATCTAATTTATTTACTTTTATAAATTTTATTAATCACGGATTTAGTATAAAGACAATTTTTCAATTTCTCTACTTCTTTGTTCTCTACTTCTTTGTTTTCTACTTCTTCGTTTTTCATTGCATTTCCCCATGTCTGTAATATCAGTTATTATATTTATGTGATTTAATTATGATTATAAATAAAAATTAAAGTACACTAGTGATTCAGTAAAGTGGAGTTTATTAAATCAATATCGTAAAACGTTTAAATGCGTATTTGAAACATATTAAAAAGAAAAATTTGTTGTAGGTGTACATTACTTCCAGGTAGAAAAAATATTTCTATCCCGACCACTGTCCATAAACCTTACAAACTATTATCGTGTATACTAAATTTTATCATATACTTACGAAATTCAAATTTAGAAAAATGTAAGTTATTATAACAAAATAAAAATTCATAATTAAGACTGCAAAATAAATTATGGAATCTTAATATTATTTGCAATAGGATTTATTTTCTTTCATATTTCATATTTAAGGCTTTTTAAAAATTATAAATAATATTTTATAGCTGTTCGAAATATAATATATTTTAAATATATATTTATTACATCATAAAAAAAAATATCTTCTTTAAATAGTAATTATGTATAATTATTTTATTAAACATGAATTAATGAATAAGATATGTTCATAAACACAAATATGTATGTTTTTACAAAAGCTATAAAATGAGGACATATTTAAACGGACCAGTTTTAGAATTATTTTATTTAACACGAATCGATGCATTAGATATGTTTATATCAACAAATTTACATATTTTTACAAAAGCTATAAAATGAGAATTCATTTGCAGTTTTAGAATAAAAACAAACAGAGCTATTAAAAAAAAAAAAAGTTTTCTATTAAAAAATAAACTTGGCTGAAATTGATAAAATTGTCCATTTATTTTCTTTCAAATAAGTAGTTATGTAACATGACACACTTAGTATTTAGCATATGATATATTATGATAGTTTGGTTTAATATTAGAAATATGGACGGTCCTTAAAATACAAATTTTCAAAATTTGATTTACGCTTACCAAAAAATTGTCCTAATACATGTAAAAATAAGCTGTGCAAAATTTGGTTCCGATAGATTGACGTTAACACATGTCGCAAGAGAGTTGAAAATTCGATCAAATGGGCAGTTTTATTTTGCTTTATCTCAAATTTTACGATTTTTACGTAAAAGTTTGTGTTAATACCAGGGTGAGAAATAATATCTCGCATACCTGATGATTAATAAGAAAGGATCTTTTTATTTAAATTTATACAAAAAGAAGACTGAGATTGTTGGCTCGCATAAAAATAAGTTTATACAAATAACAATAAACAATTCAGTACAAAATGATAAATTTTATAGTCCAAACATCCGTGTGATATAACAATAAAAATAACAATAATGAATATAATGTGTTAATAATTTACATAAATGTAACAGTAACTGCCAAACTCACCAATCAGATTTTTATATACAATTATTATATGCCAATGTTCATAGGTAAATATTTTAATCTAATGATTTGCAATTGAAAGTATTAAACATAATCCGTGAAATTTAAATAAAATAATAGAAAATGCCACCCGTGTGACTTAGATAATAGAAAAACAACTGTCTGAAAAAACAAAGAAAAAAGAAAAATGATACTAAATCTTATTACATACGCATGTCGACCGGCAATGATAACCGGCCGACGCCGCCCAGCGACCGGGAGAGGAAGGGAGGACGAGTGGACAGAACTAAATAATCGCGCTATCTAGTATTTTTAAGCAGCGCGAACATCTCGCCTCCCTTGAAGCATTGAGCTTCAATACACTTAACAATCTGGCAATGGGCATATCTTGACAGCAGGTCGTTTCAGCTGGTTACCATTGGCTAGTCTCACCGTAACCACTCGAACTATCTTGTCCTTTCCCGGATGCACAGTTTCTATTCTTACCATAGGCCATTTTAATGGTGGTGCATTATCTTCCTTTAAAATTGCTAATGATCCAATAGGAATAGGTTTTTCACCCTTCAACCACTTATTCTTCACCTGTAACGAATACAAATATTCCATTCTCCATCTACGCCAAAAGTTTTTCATTGTTTTTTTGCATCAATGACCATTTTCGTAATCGATTTGCTGATATATCCAAAAGATCCGGTTCTGGTATTACCTGAGCAGGTCCACCAATTAAAAAATGACTAGGTGTTAGAACATTAAAATCCCACGGATCTGAAGATAACGGTTTTAAGGGTCTTGAGTTCTAGCACGCTTCAACTTGAGCAAGTACGGTACACAACTCTTTAAAATTAATACTCGTGCCCAAAATAGTGCGTACCAAATGATACTTACGGGACTTGATGGCCGCTTCCCAAACGCCTCCAAAGTGCGGCGCTAATGGTGGTATAAAAATCCATTGTATACCTTCATCAAGCAGTTCATCATATACAGTTCTTCCAGATCTTTGTTTTGCTTAATATTTGATTATTTCACGTCTAGTTCCCACGAAATTAGTGGCATTATCAGACCAAATATGAGATGACAAACCACGTCATGAAATGAAACGTCGTAAATAAGCCATGAAGGCATCTGCACTCAGATCGCTGACGGGTTCGAGATGTACAGCTCTAGTAGATAGACAAACAAACACACTAACATAAGTCTTAATTAATGTGCTCTTACGTATTCCAACCTTAATCATAATAGGACCTGCGAAATCAATTCCAGTGTGCGTAAACGGCCGATTTGCGGTCACTCGCGCAGCTGGTAACTGCCCCATTAATGGTTGCATTGGAATAGACTTCACTCGAAAACATTTTAAACACTTGTTAACGGTTATGCGTGCTATTTTTCTGCCTCTTAATGGCCAAAAATGTGCATGAATATTTGCAAGTAAACCTTGAGGACCGATGCGTAGGAACTTCTTATGGTAGGCTTCGAATATCATTTGAGTCACCCAATGATTGCGTGGTAGCAACGCTGGATGTTTCTGGTTCAAATATAATTCAGAATGTTTCAAACGACCTCCAACTCGCAATATCCCTTTGTCAAGGAACGGCGATAAATTTTTTAACGATCCCTTAGTTACGGAATTACCCTTGCTTAATTATTGTATCTCTGCTGAAAAAGCCTGTTGCTGAGAAAATTTAATCCAGATATCACGTGAGTCATTAAGCTCAATAACACTAAGAGGACCTGTTCCTGGTTGAGGTGATGTAGGTTTCGCTCTACGACGGACCCAGGCAATAAACCGCTTCCATATGGCAGTCATGCGCAACAACTTGTGCCAGGTCGAAAAATATTGAAGTAACCTATTATCTACGGGAGCAGTCGTTGTGAGAGTAAACTTAATAGGCCGTCGTTCATTTGACGCTTCTTTAGAAACCGTATATGATCCGGATGTGATTGGCCAATCTTCTTCGACGCCTCTAAGAAAAGCAGGACCATTCCACCATAGATCCGACGACAACAACGCGTCTACATTTATTCCACGCGAAAGGGGATCTGCGGGGTTACAATCGGTAGGAACGTGTCTCCACCTTTCATTACCGATCGCATCTAAAATTTGAGTAACACGATTAGCCACGTACGTCTTCCATTGGGCGGGAGTACCCTGAATCCAAGCTAGGACCACCGTTGAATCACACCAACAATACACGTCCTTTGAATTAAAATTGCTCAATTTGACGATTCGATTCATTAACTCAGCTAATAACAGTGCGCCGGAAAGTTCCAATCGTGGTATAGTTAAAGTTTTGGTAGGCGCAACCCGTGATTTGGCACATAATAATCGAACTGTCCATAAATTTAGTCCGATTTGCTGACGTAAGTAAATGTAAACACCATAAGCACTTTGGGACGCATCACAAAAGCCATGTAGTTCCATTGTGTCTTGACCATCCGTTTTAACCACACGAGGTATCCTTAACTGGTGTAATCCTTCTAACTCTTGAATATAAGTAGTTCACCTGACTTGCAACTTTTCGGGCAGAACATCGTCCCAATTCAAATTGATCTGCCACAATTCTTGCTGAAACACCTTTCCTCGGATTAAGACGGTACCTAAAAAGCCAAGTGGATCAAATACGCTATTGAGTGTTGATAACAAATCTCTTTTGGTTTTAACGCTTCTTGCTGTTCATTCCTTACTCAAGAACTTCAATTCATCGGTTATGGGACACCAAATAAGCCCTAGAGAACTCACTGTCATATCCGTGCTAAGTTCTAAAGAATAATGCTTTTCCGAAGAAGCACACGCAAAATGTTCGCGTAATTCCTCAGCATTTGAACACCATTTACGCAGGTGCATACCACCATTTCCTAATATTTTAGAAACCTCCTGATACAGGGTCTTTATATCCTCCATGCTGTCAGCACCGCTAAGGTAATCATCCATGTAAAAGTCTTGTAGTATTGATAAGCTTGCCTTAGGATATTCAGTAGCGCTGCCAAGTGCTAACTCCTTAAGAACTCTAGTGGCTAAAAATGAAGCGGGAATCGTCCCATATTCTCATGGACAAGGACCTGACGGTACATCTTGGCAACATCTGCAGTAACCACGTACAAATAGTAACGGAAACGCAGCACTATATCGAAAAACTTTTGTTGCACGACAGGACCGGTTATCAGAATATCATTCAGAGAATAATCAGTAGTGGTTTTCATAGAAGCATCGAAAACAACTCGCAACTTGGTGGTGCTACTTGAATCTTTATACACCGCATGGTGAGGTATATAGATTCAAATATAGATTCAAAGTAAGATTATGATTACGAATATTAAACATAGGTTTAACTGAGCTTAACTCGACTCACCATATGGCGAATTTGGTACCGACATACTATCGCACCCCATATAATAATAAGTACCGGGTGTTGCGACGGTATCATCTATTTTCGACATGTGACCCATCTCTTCATATTCCTTGAGAAAATTTTTATACTCTGATGCCAACTCTGAATTATTGCACATTTTTTTCTCAAGTGTCAGGAATCCCTTGAGAGCTATATTCATTGAACACCCAAGCAGTGATGGTTCTTTTCGAAACGGTAGTCGAACGACAAAACGCCCATCCGCTAATCGACTATGAGTGTCTTGAAAATATCTTTCAAACGCTAACTCCTCCTCATGTTTCGACTGCCTGATTAATGGTTCTGAATTCATCCACGCAGTGGTTGTTCCTAGTGCACAGACGCAGGATACCTCGACAACGCTATGATCGTCATCCTTTGACAAAGGGCCCGAAATTACCCAACCAAGAGCCGTATCGTACAACCAAGGCAAACCTCCTGACATCACCAACGGCTGTGAACAAATTAGCTCATAGTATATCTCAGCGCCCAATAATAAATCTACTTCGGATGATATGTTGAATTCAGGATCTGCCAACGCATTTCGTATATTGTCGGGTAGACTCCATCCACTAACGTCAAAGGACTATGACGGCAACGAGACCGTTACAGCTGGCAATATGTGACAACCAATAGTTTTACTGAAGGAAGAATGAACAGAGAAAAAAGATAAATTTGTCCATTGAGATGACCTTGTGTTAACCCCATTAATTCCACAGATTGGTAACATGGCATTTTTACGTCCAAGTTAAAGCGCCTGGCCATTTTTTGTGTCAATATGTTGATCCGTTGTCCAATATGGCGCGACACGGAAGCCTTTTACCGCGACTGTTCTGCACCATAACAACTGCGGTGGCTAATAAGACTTGGGTACTTGTACATGCATTGTGAACCGCGACAGAACTACCAGATGCAGTCATTGAACTTGTAGAACTAACTTGTGCTTGTTCTGATGGCACTAGCACACTAGTAGGTGCTTCATCTGCTCTATTAGGAGTGGAAGTAGCATTCCTAGACTGGTACGGTAATCTATGCAACATAGAATTATGTTTCTTATCACAATGCCGACATAATTGTGATTTGCAATCTCTTGTACCGTGACCCAAAAGGAGACAGTTAAAGCATAAGTGCTTCTGCTTTACCTCGCTATATCTGTTAGTTAAAGACATAGATTTAAATTTAGGGCAGTGGTAAATCATATGACTTTGTGAACAGATGGGACAAATTTTAACTCTTCTTTGTACCGATAACACAGTCGAACCACGGTTACTTGCCTTCGACTTGTTTACCTGACGACCTTGACCTACTTGTCCTTCAAACGACTCTAAGGAACTATCACGTGTCTCTAGAAAATCATAAATTCGATCGAACATGGGTGTCTATTATAAAACGCTTGCGCTCATAGCGATCCTTGAGAAGAGCTAAGGCCCGACTATACGACGAATCGCCAATATCTAATCCATCGATTAAGTCTAACGGCGTTCCTTGTAAACAAGATCTTAAAAAATACAGTTTATCAACCTCATCGAGACTAGCAGCATCATTCACTCGTTTTATGAAACAATTATAAAACCTTGGCCATTTTATATAGTCTTCGTCAAACTTCTCTAACGGTAACGATGGTAAATGTGTAACCGACTTCATACTCAAATTTTTAGCGGGCAAGGACTCTAACCTTGACCACGAGACATGCGAAGACGACTCTTGAGCATGGGCATAGTTGTCAGGCGATGAAGCCGCTGGCGCTAGCGCAGGTATTAATCTTGATAATCGACCCACCATATCATGATACTTAGATTCAAAATCTTCGCGCTGTTGAGCATGATGATCATCGTCGTGCTCAATGACAATTTCCTCAACCTTTTGTTGAACATCTTCAAATTGATTTAAAATAGCAGGGAGAGTATTTAAACGAGACGCGGCTTCTGCATAAGAAGTCGGAGATGAAATAAAACGGTTGATAAAAGTTGCTACTCGAGTTAATGAACATTTTATAATAGCGCGCCTACGCACTAACCCTGCGATTAAGTCAGCATTACACAACTCGGGTTCATTATCAAAGGCATCGTTCGACATTTTGAAAAATAGCCTTTAAATATTTTACCGCACTACCAAAAACTTGCTAATAATTTATAATGACAAAACGAAACGTTCAAATAAATAATTAATCTAACAATATCACAACACTTACTATAAATTTTTCCAACTGACTTTTTCACAGATTGTCAAAGTAATAACAATTGACCAAAAAATCACCAACAGTCTAGATACATTAAATAAAGGTGAAAAACTTAAATAAAAAAGTGTGGGTGAGTGGATCTTATAAATATAATATTTTTATTTTAATAAATTTTTTCTTTTCTAATTTTTCTTTTTAGCTTCGATGCGAAGCTGAGAAGGTATTAATTTTACTATGATGTTTTTTTTTTTTTTTTTTTTTTTTTTTTTTT
>NW_026099575.1:19586808-19591344 GCF_025091365.1 Daktulosphaira vitifoliae | reverse complement strand
AAAAAAATGATTGTTTTTTCTCCTGAATTAACAATTGATTTTTACAAATATAATCAAATTTTATAATACACTCAATTGAGTAAATCTTTTTAACAACTTTGTTTTGATTGGTACATTTAGTTAAAGTAAATCATTAAAATTAATACAGTTCATATTTCAATTGCAGAATCTTTTCAAACACCAAAAGTTATTACGATAAAAATACAAAAAAATATTGAGCTTTTCTGATAAATTTACTGTAAATAGTAATTATAAAACTTTCTGACTGCATATTGATCTTAACGATACAATTTTTTTAATTGTCATAAAATTTTCTATTTAATTATGTCAATGTCAAACTTACCAATTGAGCTAAAAGTTATGGTAAAATAAATTTTTTTTTTTATTATAAACATTTACAACAATCAACTTTAAACGATTAACAAAATTGGTTAAATATGTCATTTTCCTTATTTTTAACTTATTAATAATCAAATTAATATTAAATATTATATCAAATCAGTACTAATTTAAAACAATTTTTTTTGTTCTTAATTATTTTTAGCTTTTTTTATATGTAAATACTATTTTTTAATAATATTAAAACTTAGAAGTGATAGAAAAAGTCTAATTGCACATTTTAAAACATCGCGAAAAGTTGATTTAGAATAGTATATTTTTGTTTCTGATGGAAGTTCCTTGTAGTCCAGTGTATAAAACTTATAACTTTGTTAATTGTTATAACTTTATCAAAAATGACCAAATCAGTATATTTTTTTTTATTTAGATGCATGTCTTTTTATCTATCATTTGGTTTTTTTTTATAAATCTAACCATTTATCTACCCACAAGAGGGATTCAAAATAATAACTTTTTTTTTTTAGTTAAAGTAAATCATTAAAATTAATTCAGTTCTGGATATTTCAATTGTAGAATCTTTTTAAATACCAAAAATTACTTAGAAATGATTACTATGATTTCTATTTAAGTGTTCTATTACGATAAAAATGCAAAAAATAATGAGTTTTTCTGATAAATTTACAATAAATAATAATTATAAAACTTTCTGACTGCATATTAATCTTAAAAATAACCTTGTTTTAATTCTCATCAAATTGTCTATTTAATGATTCATTCTAGTCAACAAAGGAGTATTTTGGCGAATAGCAGAAAAAATTCCCAACCAATTTTTTTTTTTTTTTAAAGTAGGCAATTGGTGGATTATTCTAAAAGCAACATCAACTCTTATTTCTTTAATTATATCCTGATTAGTAGTTCTTTGATTTTAAAATATAATATATGAATAAATACTAATTATAGTTTTTAAATTTAGTATGAAATTGTGTGGCCAGCTATGATCATAGTGTTGGGCGGTTGATAAAAAAGTAGAGCAGAGAATAAGTGTAGCAGAGATGAGAATGCTTAGTTGGATGAGTGGAGTGACTAGAGAATACTAATTATAGTTTTTAAATATAGTATGAAATTGATATTTAATAATTTAATATTTTATTTTAAACGGAAAAATTATAAAAATAATAAAGAAGTTATATTTTGCTTTACTTTTACGTGTATAAAAATTTAAAGGGCTTGATACAATAATTTTCAATAAAAACTGTTTGTTACTATAAAAAAATGCACTGGACTACAAGGAACTTTCATCAGAAGCAAAAATATACTTTTCTAAATCAAATTTTCGCGTTGTTTTCAAATCTGCAAGTAGACTATTTCTATCACTTCTAATTTTTTATATTATTACTAATTATATATATAAAATAATAATTAAAAGAAAAAAAAATTTGTTTTCAAATTATTACTGATTTGATTTTTAATATGTTAAAAATAATCAGTCCAAATTTTCAATTTTAACCTATTTTNATTTTTAATATGTTAAAAATAATCAGTTTTAATTTTCATTTTTAACCTATTTTTTTGGTTCTTTAGAGTTGATGAAAAATTTTTGATAAAGATTTATGAAAGTTTATAGTAAAAAAAATTGAATATATTACCATAACTTTTAGCTCAATTACAAGTTTAAAATTGACATCTAGGCCTGTCAACAAAGGAAAAATTGCGGAAAAAATTTTGTTTTTTTAAAAGTTGAATTAAAATATGTATAATGACATACTAATAGTCCTCAAGATTGGAATTGAGCTTTTTTTTTTTTACAAGCCTCGCAAAAGTTTAAAAATATGAGCTTTTTTAATTTTCTCAAAAAATATTTAACTTACAAAAAAAGTTTCGTACAAAAGTTGTTTAAAAGACAAATTATAAACAAAAAAATTATCTTATATTTTTTCATTTAAACAAATATTTTTCGAGTTACATTACATTTAATATGAGTACTAAAATTTATATTCCATTTTTTTCATTTTACGGTTACTTTTTATCATGTTATACTTACATTAGACACAATGTTATATATGCATACGTGTGTATGTGTGAGTTTATTTATTTATAGTATCATTTAAGTGTAGTGTATATTAAGATACAACCGATAGAGTAGGTAATTGATTTGACGCTATATTATTTAAACCCAACTAAACGCTAAATTGTACATTCCGAAATAACAATCATATTATGTCAATTGCCACCGGAATATCTGGTAATATTTTTCTTTTTCTTTGCCTTAATCCCAACTACTTGGGGTTGGCCACCCTTATCCTAAGCTTCCACTTGACACGATCTCCCTCATCTTCTATGCTCACATCAGCTGTCCTCAAATCGCATTCAATAGCATCCCTCCATCTCTTTTTTGGTCTTCCTCTATCTCTTCTTCCTTCAACATTCATTTCTATAACTGTTCTTACAGCTTTCGATTCTTCTTTCCTCATACCATGACTAAACAATCTAAGTCTATTTTCTGTCATCTTATCCACGATTGACGCAACACCTATACTTCCTCTTATATGCTCGTTCCTTATCCTATCTTCTCTAGTCACTCCACTCATCCAACTAAGCATTCTCATCTCTGCTACACTTATTCTCTGCTCTACTTTCTTATCAACCGCCCAACACTATGAACCATACATCATAGCTGGCCTCACAATTTCATACTAAATTTAAAAACTATAATTAGTATTTATTCATATATTATATTTTAAAATCAAAGAACTACTAATCAGGATATAATTAAAGAAATAAGAGTTGATGTTGCTTTTGGAATAATCCACCAATTTCTCTAAATGAAACACTATCTACAGATTTGCATCGAAGCGTTTCTTATGATAGTGATTTTAATCACTGTCAGATATCATCTATACTTGTCCCATCTATGCCTCGTCCACACTGTGCCTCGACCCCACTGTGCTACCGTTTTTTTTTCTTTAAATTGCTATAACTTTTTAAAAAAAGTATGGATCAATACAATTTTTTCATGAGAAGTAGTATTTATACACATCTTTCATTCGACATACTTTTTTTTTAAATCAGACCATTTTCCTATATACGGGGGGGCTTTAAATATAAAAAATGTTATTTTTAACTTTATAATGCTATAACTTACTGAAAAGTGTATGGATCAACATAATTTTTTTATGAGAAATAATATTTTTTAATAATCCCTTCTTCATTTGACATACTTTATCTTAAATAGTATATTAATAAGGAACTAGCAGATCATGTAGTATTTGGAATAATCCACCAATTTTTTAAAATTAAACACTATCTAAAGATTTGCATCGAAGCGTTTTTTTTTGATAATGATTTTAATCACTGTCAGATATCATTATACTTGATCCAACTATGCCACGTCAACACTGTGCCACGACCCCTCTGTGCTGGGTTTTAGCTTCGATGCGAAGCTGAGAAGGTATTGGTTTTACTAAGATGTGTTTATTTATTTATTTTTTTTTTTTTGTGTCTGTTGTCACTTTTTCTCAGCTCTCACTGGACCGATTTCTTTCAACAATACGTCAAAAGATCACAAATCGTATCTAGTTGAAGACAATATCCTTAAAAATTGAAAAATTTTCCCTCGTTCCCCGTAAATGGGGGAGATATCCAAAAAAATTACAAATATAAAAATCGGTAAATTTTGTCATTTTTTTCACTCTTTTTTCTTAAAACTTCCATAAATTTTTCAAAAATAAACAAATCATCATAATTTTTTTTTATACTAAAATCTTAGATATTTCCCTTTCATTTGATATAATTTTTTTGAAAATCTAACACTTAACCTGCTTATTGAGGGGGATTTAAAATAGCAACTTTTTTACAAAAACTAACTTTTTTAAACTTAATTTTTGAAAATGTTCCGGAAATACTGTATCCTTTAAACATATATCAAATTAAAGCTTATTTTATGTACTACAAAATGAAAAAAAAAAATTTGTCCCGACATTTTATCTTCTACATTTAAACGGCTGCCGTAGTTAAAAAAACACTATTTTTGTGTTAAAATTTTCGATTTTCGATTTTAAATTTTCAACTTAAAAATGCTATAACTTTTTGAAAAATGTATATATCAGCACAAATTTTTTTTTTCTAAATACATTATAAGTACATCTTTCATTTGACATACTTTTTATTAAAATTGGACAATTTCCCCTTATATAGGGG
>NW_026099575.1:19571670-19586679 GCF_025091365.1 Daktulosphaira vitifoliae | reverse complement strand
CCACTTTTTCTCAGCTCTCACTGGACCGATTTCTTTCAACAATACGTCAAAAGATCACAAATCGTATCTAGTTGAAGACAATATCCTTAAAAATTGAAAAATTTTCCCTCGTTCCCCGTAAATGGGGGAGATATCCAAAAAAATTACAAATATAAAAATCGGTAAATTTTGTCATTTTTTTCACTCTTTTTTCTTAAAACTTCCATAAATTTTTCAAAAATAAACAAATCATCATAATTTTTTTTTATACTAAAATCTTAGATATTTCCCTTTCATTTGATATAATTTTTTTTGAAAATCTAACACTTATTCTGCTCACAGGGGGGATTTAAAATAGCAACTTTTTTACAAAAACTAACTTTTTCAACTTAATTTTTGAAAATGTTCCGGAAATACTGCGTCCTTTAAACATATATCAAATTAAAGCTTTTTTTATGTACTATAAAATGAAAAAAAAAAATTTGTCCCGACACCTTATCTTCTATGTGCAAATGGCAGTCGAAATTATAAAAAAAATGTAATATTTGCGATAAAAATCACCTTTTATAACGATGTTTTTTGTACTTAAAACTGCCATAACTTTTTCAAATATTAACTAATCAAAATAATATTTCTTTATATTGAAACCTTAGGTAATTTTCTTTCATTTGATATCATTTTTTTTTGAAAATCTAACACTTATTCTGCTCACAGGGGGGATTTAAAATAGCAACTTTTTTACAAAAACTAACTTTTTTAAACTTAATTTTTGAAAATGTTCCGGAAATACTGCGTCCTTTAAACATATATCAAATTAAAGCTTATTTTATGTACTACAAAATGAAAAAAAAAAATTTGTCCCGACATTTTATCTTCTGCATGTAAACGGTCGCCGTAGTTAAAAAAACGCTATTTTTGTGTTAAAATTTTCGATTTTAAATTTTCAACTTAAAAGTGCTATAACTTTTCGAAAAATGTAATTATCAGCACAAATTTTTTTTTCTAAATACATTATAAATACATCTTTCATTTGACATACTTTTATTAAAATTGGACAATTTCCCCATATATAGGGGCGTTCAAAACTTGAAATATTGTATAAAAAATAGAACTTTATCATCTGAACTTTTGAAAATGTTCCGGAAATACTGCCTCCTTTAAACGTATATCAAATTAAAGTTTATTTTATGTACTATAAAATAAAAAAAAAAAATTTGTCCTTATCATTATTTATTTTATTTTATTATTAACACCTTATCTACTGTTTGCAAATTGCTGTCAAAATTTAAAAAAAAATGTAATATTTGCAATAAAAATCACCTTCTATAAGGATGTTTTTTGTACTTAAAACTACCATAACTTTTTCAAATATTAACAAATCAAAATAATATTTTTTTATATTGAAACCTTAGGTAATTTCTTTTCATTTGATATCATTTTTTTTTGAAAATCTAACACTTATTCTGCTCACAGGGGGGATTTAAAATAGCAACTTTTTTACAAAAACTAACTTTTTCAACTTAATTTTTGAAAATGTTCCGGAAATACTGCGTCCTTTAAACATATATCAAATTAAAGCTTATTTTATGTACTATAAAATGAAAAAAAAAAATTTGTCCCGACACCTTATCTTCTATGTGCAAATGGCAGTCGAAATTATAAAAAAAATGTAATATTTGCGATAAAAATCACCTTTTATAACGATGTTTTTTGTACTTAAAACTGCCATAACTTTTTCAAATATTAACTAATCAAAATAATATTTCTTTATATTGAAACCTTAGGTAATTTTCTTTCATTTGATATCATTTTTTTTTGAAAATCTAACACTTATTCTGCTCACAGGGGGGATTTAAAATAGCAACTTTTTTAATTTGACTTTTGAAAATGTTCCGGAAATACTGCGTATTTTAAATATATATCAAATTAAAGCTTATGTCATGTTTTATAGAATTAAAAAAAAAAATTTGTCCCGACGACCTATCTTCTATGCGCAAATTGCTACTGTATTCAAAAATATGCTATTTTTTTTATTAAAATTCTGTTTTGTATTTTATTTTATTTTAAAATATCTTATTAGGTGAATACACTGACTTTCATGAATATTATATAATTTAATTGACATAGAATAAAGTTCATAAGACATACGAAATTAAACTTATTAAAATTTTTTTCCTTTTCTAAAGTCGAAAAAGTAATTTTTAAATTTGAGTTAGCTTAAATAGCCAATTTTATCATGCGACAAAAGCAACGAACAGTTGCCGAATGGGTAACATCTGAATCTTTCACTCTTAGGGTACGAGGTTCAAGTCCGTCCGTCTGTGACTCTTAATATTTTGCATTTTTTTTTTGAGTTAGAGTAAAATTTTCAAATCATTTGATATTTATCTCATTTAGATTCAATAACTTCAATAAATATAAAGGATCTTATTACTATAGTCTCCCCTCGTGAGAAGAAATTGATATTCATGTTAATATTATTTTACTATGTGGTTCTTTTTCTGGCTACGATTTATTTTGCCAACCCTCACTAGACCTACTNCGCTACGATTTATTTTGTCAACCCAGACCTATTTTTTTCAACGATACGTCAAATGATTCATTTAAGTTTATGATATTTAAGTTAATGATTAGTTTAAGTTATTACTCTTAAAAATCAAAAAAATATTCCTTATTCAAATAAAAAGTAGCTTAACTAGATTTGTCCATACAAACAANTATAATCAAATTTTATAATACGTTCAATTGAATAAATCTTTTTAACAACTTTGTTTTGTTTGGTTCATTTAGTTAAAGTAAATCATTAAAATTAATTAAGTTCTAAATATTTCCATTGTAGAATCTTTTTAAACACCAAATGTTATTAGGAAATGATTACTATTATTTCTATTTCAGTTATCTATTACGATAAAAATGCAAAAAAATTGAATTTTTCTGAAAAATGTGCTGCAAATAGTAATTATAAAATTTCCTGATTGCATATTAATCTTAACAATTTCATTTTTTTCTATTTAATAATATCAATTTCAAACTTGTAAGTTGAGCTAAAAGTTATGGTAATAAATTAATTTTTTTTTTTTTATTATAAACATTCACTTTAAAGGACGAAATAAAGAAGGTTAAAAATTATTTTAATATATTAAAAATCAATATCAATAATAATTTGAAAACAATACAATATAAAAATTATATAATATATATTTAAAAGAATTACTAATCTGGGTATAAACAAGGAAATAGAAGTTGATGTTGCTTGTAATTATCCATCATTTTTTTAGAATTAAACACTATCTACAGATTTGCATCGACGCGTTTCTTATGATAGTGATTTTAATCACTGTCAGATTAAATCTATACTGGACCCAACTATGCAACGTCCCCACTATGCCGCGACCCCACTGTGCTGGGTTTTTTTTACTTAAAACTGCCATAACTTTTTTAAAAATAATCTAATTAATATAATTTTTTTATAGATACCTTAGATATTAACTTATCATTTTATATATTTTAAGACATGACCCTCAAAAATTAAAACTTTCCCTCATTCCCCGTAAATGGGGGAAACCTTCAAAAAAATTACAAATTTATAAATGGCTAATTTTCGACATTTTTTCAATTTTTTTTTCTTAAAACTGCCATTACTTTTTCAAAAATGAACAAATCAACATAATTTTTCTATGAGAAATAATATTTTTTAATAATCTCTTATTCATTCGATATACTTTATCTTAATCAGGATATTAATAAGGAACTAGCAGATTATGTAGCTTTTGGAATAATCCACCAATTTTTTAAAATTAAACACTATCTAAAGATTTGCATCGAAGTGTTTTTTGTTATAGTGATTTTAATCACTGTCAGATATCATTATACTTGATCCAACTATGCCACGTCAACACTATGCCGCGACTCCTCTGAGCTGGGATTTTGGAATACATGTTGTGTTACTTATAAACTAAATTTAAAAAACCATTTATTTGAAACATTTTATTTATTTTACTATTTTATAAATTAAAATGAGTTAATACATTTTGCTAAAAAAAAATGTGATACGTAATAGTTTTGTTTTAAACTTATGATATATCGCTTTTTTCATCTGTATTATTAGGTGGTATTATTTTTTTTATATTATTGATTATAGTTGATGTTACAGAATTTGCCAATTCTTTGCCATAATAAAAAGGCGACTGTTTAATGTCGTCTATAAAATCGTCACAACATTCCATGACTATTAATTTGCATGTATTCTTAACCTCTTTCTCTGTCATACTTTCATCACATATTAGTTTTTCCATTTCACTTCTAAAATAACTTTTTGTGAAGTAATTTCCTTTATGTTGGAGGATCATATTTTGATATTTTCCAACCAAATTATAAAATTCCAATGTAAAATCACCTTCTGTAAAAATTTTAATTATTATTCAATTAAAACTTTTAAGGGTAATTAATTTGATTTTTAAAAAATTAAAAAAGAAATTATATAATTATTAAGATTATTATATAAAACAAGAAACGCTTTGCTAGGGAAATTGCATAGCTTGCTTTGAGTTTTAATTTTTTTTTTACAAAAACATGTGATTATTAAATTAACGGAAAAATATTGACGAAGGTCAAAAATTTTTTTCTGTTTACCTGCAAGCATTTAAAATTTTTAAGTAATGTAATTTGGCAATGTATTTTGCTCATTTTTGAAATTTAAATAAATTTATTAATATTTTCCTCGTAACCTAATAATAAATCATAAATATTTTTATATTAATTTAAAGGATTTTGTTACTAATTGTTCCATAGGCAAAACTATACCTTAGTATAGAAAGTCGGATCAAGTTTTCAATGACTTGTTTTTTTTTGTCGTGTTCTAATAAAAGTTTGAGAAGTTAGTCCATCAATTAGATAATAATATTAAAAAGATAAATTTATTTAGCCCTTAAAAATATTTTCTATTTATTTATCTCGACACTAGAAAAGGTGGAAAGTTTTAATTATATAGTTGTGCAAAAGAACAGTGGTGTTGACGAGGAAGTAAGATACAGGTTATAGTTCGGGTGGATGAAGTAGTAGTTGGAAGAATATGATATTGTTCCAACTATGTCACGTCTCCACTGTACCTCGTCACCACTGTGCCACAGTTTTTAACCCCATACGCATGATTTTTATAAGTTATCGTGGGTATATATATTTTGGCTACCATTTTATTTTATTCCTTAAATTTATTGTGCATGGTATCAACTAAAATCATCTCCAATACCTATTTTAAACCAGAGCTTGAAACTACTTAAATAACGTTATAACTACTAAAAATATAGGAATTTGTGTAAAATGTAAACAAACGTGTAATGCTTAATAAGAAATGAAAAATAACGACTAATAATACATTACTTCAAACTAAATAATAAAAGAATTGTATTTATACATTTATGACGTTGATAGTTTATAATTTGAAAAGAAGTAATTGAACATTTTTTTTTCTTAACTAAATTACATTAAAAGAGCTTTAATTGAAAATTAGTTTAAATTACACAGCATTTTCGAAACAAATTTGAAATGAAAAATTTTAGGCACCTTCCCCTCGCTTAATCAGTTGTATAGTTTTTTAAAATAAATCAGTTCATTCAGTATATTTAAATTATTTTTTTCAATTATTTGTTGTTGCATAAATTATTTAATCTAATTTATTTACTCTCATATTTGTAGATATTGTTGGTCATGAATCGGGAAAAGAAACAATTTTTCAATTTGTTTACATCATTAGTTCCTGCCGAAATTTCCCGCGTCTGTAAAAACAAATATTATATTTATGTAATTTAATAATGATTACATCAAAATTTACATTAAATTAAAGCTAATACAATGTACTTTAAGATAAAAAAAA
This sequence comes from Daktulosphaira vitifoliae, assembly GCF_025091365.1. NCBI lineage: Eukaryota > Metazoa > Arthropoda > Insecta > Hemiptera > Phylloxeridae > Daktulosphaira > Daktulosphaira vitifoliae. The sequence goes on along the minus strand of NW_026099575.1, from coordinate 19,580,828 downwards.
CCAACACGGAAGGGACGTGACATAGTTGATATCTGCAGGTATTCTGATTTAATGAATTTAATTTTGATATGTCTTATAAGCTCCCACAGAACAGTACTTTTGAAATGTTTTTTTGAATTTTTAAAATTAAGGGGATTTTAATAAAATATCTATAATCCTTGCGAACTATTATCATTTACATTACATTTTACCACATGTTTGTACTTACATAGTTCAAATTTAAAAAAATGTAGTTTAATATAACAATATAAAAATTCATAATTAAGACTGAAAAATAAATTGAAGAATCTTAATATTATTTTCAATACGATTTATTTTCTTCTATCTTTCATATTTAAGGCTTTTTAAAAAATGTAAATAATTTTTTGTAGCTGTTCGAAATGTGATATATTCTCAATATCGTAAAACGTTTCAATGCAAATTTGAAGCATATTAAAAAGAAAAATTTGTTGAAGGTGTACATTACTTTCAGGTAGGAAAAATTTTTTCTATCCCGACCGCTGTCCATAAACCTTACGAAATATTATCGTGTATACTATATTTTATCTTATACTTACGAAATTCAAATTTAGAAAAATGTAAGTTATTATAACAAAATAAAAATTCATAATTAAGACTGCAAAATAAATTATGGAATCTTAATATTATTTGCAACACGATTTATTTTCTTTCATATTTCATATTTAAGGCTTTTTAAAAATTATAAATAATATGTTATAGCTGTTCGAAATATAATATATTTTAAATATATATTTATTACATCATAAAAAAAAATATTTTCTTTAAATAGTAATTATGTATAATTATTTTATTAAACACGAATTGATGAATAAGATATGTTCATAACTACAAATATATATATATATTTACAAAAGCTATAAAATGAGGACGTATTTAAACGTACAGTTCTAAAATTAAAATAGTGATGTAAAAAAATAACAGTTTTCCATTAAAAAATAATTTTGACTGAAATTTATGAAATTGTTAATTTATTTTCGTTCAAATAGGCAGGTTTTAATATTACACACATAGTGTTTAGCTTATAATATATTATGATATTTTTATTTAATATTAGAAGTACATATGTTTAATATATATATTATAAATTTGATTTATTTGAACCATGAGAAAAAAAAACCATTTATATGTACAGTGGGTCAAAAAAGTCTCCGTACACCGATGTCAAATTTTTTCAACAACATAAAATAGTGACTCACAAGTTGAATAACGCCATATTTGTAACACACATTTATTCATAAACATATAAATATTTGTTAAAAAAAAAATGAAGCATATATATTAATTAGTTTACTTTATACATATATATATATAAACAATTTTAGAAAAATAATAGCAAAAAAGTCTCCGTACAAATTAACATAATATTTTTAACTTAATAAATTATAATAATAATCATCATTAATGATCAGTTGGCCCTCCTTTAGCCCTAAGAACTTCATTCATACGTTTTTCCATGGATTCTACTAATTTTAATGTAACAGCTGAGTCAATACTGTTCCATACTTCATGAATTGCTGTTTTCAATTGTTCTTTGTTTCGACTTTGATAATTTTTTAGACGTCTACCTATTTCAACCATAAATGTTCTATAAGATTCATGTCTGGTGATTGCGGAGGTGTGTTAAGTTGCTTTGATACACGGTATAACAACCATTCTTTCACTTTTTTCGCGGTATATTTTGGGTCGTTATCTTGTTGAAAAATGAACGAATTGCCAATTTTTAGTTTTTCAACACTTGCATGCAAATTATTTCTCAAAATGTTTAAATAAACATGTTGATCCATTATACCATCGATAAATACCAAATTACCAACACCTGCAGCGCTCATACAGCCCCAAACTNATCGATATATACCAAATTACCAACACCTGCAGCGCTCATACAGCCCCAAACTAATACATTACCACCCCCATGTTTTACAGTCGGGCACAAATTTTTGCAATCCATTTGCTTGTTAGGTTTTCTCCACACCATAACTCGCCCATCTGACCCAAAAATATTAAATTTGCTTTCATCGCTAAATAATACAGATTTCCAAAAATCATTTCCCTTGTTTATGTGTGCCTTCGCAAAATCTAAACGTTATTTTTTTATTTCATTTACTGATAAAAGGGTTTTTCCTAGCTACACAACCTTTATATCCTGCGTTTCTAATGACATTACGAATTGTCTCAACTTTTACATTAAGCGGGCCATACACTATGCATTTTGAATGACAGTCTTCTTGATTGGCAGTCAAGACTGACTGTGTATAGGTAAGAATGATGTAGATTGACAATCAAATTTTTTGATTGACGAATTTCAGTCATGTTTGATTTTTTGTTGTCATTCGAGTAGATTGGCACTCCTGAATGATAGTGTATAGGATTGATTGATGACTTATCAGTCAAAAACCGGCATGTCCACATGTAAATGTGCGACGAGCAATTTTTCAATTTTTTATGAGAACTGTCATTCTTGGTTGTATGTGTATGGCAATCATCAGTCATCAATCGAACTATCATTCATTACGATTGCCATTCTTTGATTGATAGTGTATGGCCCGCTTTATAGTCATTATCAATCATACCAGCAAGTTTTGGTGCAATTGTTTTTGGTTCCGTCTCAACTGTTCTTAGTATAGCCCTCCTGTAATGAGATTTTAATTTTTGGGGACGACCACTACGTTTTCGATTTTCGAAAGAACCAGTTTCATTATATCGGTTTATTATAAATTGTACAGTCAAATGTGATTTATTTATTGTTTGTGCAATATTTNCAAATGTGATTTATTTATTGTTTGCGCAATATTTCTAAGATAATTACCATCTTCTCTTAGTTTAATTACTAATTTGCGAATTTCAATAGGTATCTTCATTGTTCAATGTGTATAAACTGAATAAAACGCGCTAAGCGTTTGTCTACCGCCCTTAATGGCTACAGAAACAATAATGACATGCCCGCAGATATGTGGTACTCCATATGTATAAGTCTATATGGGTTTCTCCCATTATAGTCCTATTTTTATCTGTAATTAATAGACATCTATACTGCCATGCTAAGCGAAAAAAGGATAACTCCAGTCAACATGATTTTTCAGGAACACAAAAAAACATTTTTAACAGTAAATCAAGATACCCTTTTTTCCCAATGTATGAACATAAGTCAAAAGACGGTAACTCCATTATTTTTTATGTTTTATACCAAGTTTTTGTTTATTATTTGGATTTACCGTGTTTTCGCTTACAAAACATCAAATATATTGAACTTACCGTACATTTTCTTATTTTATATTTCAATTTTAGATGGGTTTTAATAGGAAATATGCTATTTTTACATCAAAAATCGGCGTAAAACCACTAAATTTACCTATAGAAACAAAAAAATTTTTTTTTTAATTTTGGAGTTATCCTGTTTTTGCTTAGCACGGCAGTATAAATGTACGGAGACTTTTTTTGCTCACATTTTCCTATAATTGTTTATATTTATAAATGTATTAAGTAAACAAATTAGTATATATGCTTCATCTTTCTAAAAACCAATATTAATATGTTTCTGAGTAAATGTGTATTATAAATATGAAGTTATTTAACTTTTGAGTCGCTATTTTATGATGAAAAAATTTGACATCGGTGTACGGAGACTTTTTTGACCTACTGTATATTAACTACTTATATTGAATATTGAATTACTATGTTACCAACAGTTTCTTGCATTCATTTTAAAATAAGTAAAATAAATTTACTATTAGACTTCTAATAATTTCTACTTCATAATATATTGTTTTTAAAGTGGCTCGTGAAAAGTTATAAAAAGTTTTATTTATTATTTCCGGTCAACGATATATAATTGTTTATTATAGAATTATTCATATAGAATATGATTCTCGCGTATCTATGACCTTGAGACTAGACGTCGTAACGCATTTACCCCACCCTGCTTACCACACGACGACAACACTAATCCTGTATAATTTTATAATTTTGGTTTTCGTACCCGTACACGCGTGCGTGACATCAATTATATATACAGGGTGTTTGTAACAATGAGAACAATAGAAACCCGTTTCCTGACTTACTGAACATTCTGTATATTTATATATTCCTACCGCCGTTGCCGCCGTCTATACCTGAGGTATAACGTTCCCCCACCCATAAACAAGGCTATACCTAGTGCATGATACGTTTACGTACTTATTTCGCTTTACATGTTTATATATTCTATTACTATTAAAAATATATATTAACACGCTTTATTCTCATTAAGAGATATACAGAGTGTTCAGTAAGTCAGGAAACGGGTTTCTATTGTTCTCATTGTTACAAACAATGAGAACAATAGAAACCCGTTTCCTGACTTACTGAACACCCTGTAGAGTATATTCATTCCGTTTACAAAGGATGATTCCCGTATCGTCATTTTTCGTCACTACCTCCATGTTCCGGGGTAAGAAATTTACGCGCCTGCTGCTTTCCTTGGATGTGGTAGCCGTTTCTCAGTCTCCCTCCCCGGAATCGAACTCTGATTTCCCGTTACCGGTTACAACCATGATATTGATAGTAACTACTATCATAACATGAAACTAAAAAGTAAAAAATAAATATAGTTTAAAAAAACTAAAAAACACGCTTTTAAAGCACATCGAACTAAAAAGTTAAGAAAAAAAAAGATAAAAGCGTCGGGCGCTCCATATATGAAAAATATGGCACAAAGCACCCACGCTTTTATCACAATAATACTAATATTTTTCGTTCATTATGGTTTTAAGCTTATTTTAAAAATTACTTATAACTTTTTAGTTCGATGTGCTTTAAAAGCGTGTTTTTTTTAGTGGTGGCAGGTTTCTGTGAACACATCTAGGAAAGGTTTCCGTTTTACTGGATTAGGAAGAACTCCCGTTTCGCTGCGCTACAGTGTCTGTGTGATCGGGCTCTACGAGGCTACGAAACGTCGGCACGAGCGCAGTTTCCCTAGCTCGGGGAATCGGGCACGTCCTCAGGTTGCGGATAGAGGAACGGCCTGCAGATATGCAGGTTAGTCGTGAAATAAGCAGTCCATTAATTTGGGCTGACGAATAAGCGGTCGCGGACAATGAGCCGCCCAGACGCTTGTTAACCCTGTAGATATACAGGGTAGCCGTGAAATAAGCCTTTATGGATGAATAAGCGGTAGCGTTTGGGTGAAAACGGAGAGTTATGGCAGCGCAACCATAACTCTAACATAACATAACCATAACAATAAGGCCTAAGGGACTGGCTATGAGGGCAACCCCCTCAAACCATATAATATTATGAAAATGAAATCGAATGGAGTCAAGGTTACTGCAGCAGGGGATTCGGATGCCCCAGTGCCGGCAATTGGTGGGGGGCGTACCCACCAGGTGTCGTCATCAATTGAATACGCACCAAATGCAGGAGTGTTGAGGCAGGCTCCTGCAGCCAACCACGGGGTTGGTACTGCGACTGCAGGGAGTGGTGGTGACCAAGCCACTCGCACCGGTGAAATAGCCGGGATGGTATTGGCAACGGATTGCGCGGAGATTGGACTGATTATGGTAGCGGCCACCTCTTCAGAAGCAAAAGCAAACGGCATGCTCCTGGACGTGGAGGAATGGACGGAGGGCGACGTGCAGAGTCCACTGGTGGAATGCCGAGGTGGCGGCCAGGCGTGAGGAGTTCGTCAGGGTCAGGAGGGCCATGACGCGCTCCAACCGATGGCCGCAGGACCCGGATTGGATACACGCCGTCGCAAACCGGAGCCTCCTGGAGGGTGAATTCCTTGTGGAGTAGAAGAAGGCCATTTTTCAGAAGTTAAATTTTTGTGATAAAGTTGTCATTTTGAATCCCTCTCTGTGGGCAAGTGAATAGTCAGATTAAAAAAATATATATACAAAATAATAGGTAATAAGAACAATACATCATATATTTATATAAAAAAAATTATATTAAGGTTGTTATGTGTTTATTTTATAATAAATAAACAACACCGTGATTAAATAAATAGTTAAGGACGATATATTGTTACTATAAGCAAATGAAACAAAACGAATTAAATAAACAAATGACAGTATTAACGATGAATGTTGGAAAAATTATTTCTGGTAAGGAAGTCGAAAGTCAAGTGTTTTTGTTATATGGTGCATCGCCGGATCGGTTCGCGTCAACCGCGATCACTCAGCGTCACGCGACCTGTCGGACGAGGAGTGGTAGCTGTGTCGCAGTCGTCATCCAGCGGTAAAGCCGGAAGGGCAATGCGACCGCGTCAATATTGATCCATACATTTTTCAAAAAGTGTTATAAAGTTAAAAATATAAAAAATAATTTTTTACGAAAATCGTATTTTTCAAATTAATTTTGATGTCTGTTTTCACCATGAAAACAATATAAAGTTTAAAATTTTTTTTTTCCATATTAAAGTATATTACATAAGCTTTAATTTAAGATATATATAAAAGTATCAGTATTTCTGGAACACTTTCAAAAATTAAGTTGAAAATATTCTACTTTCTATATGCATTTTTAAGTTTTAAACCCCCCCTGTATTAAGAGAAATGGTTTGATTTTAAAAAAAGTTGAAAAAGTCAATTTTTTGTGAAAAAGTTGTCATTTTGAATCCCTCCTGTGGGCAGTTAAAGGGTCAGATTTATAAAAAAATATATCAAAATTTTTATAGTTATGTATTTCTGATATTTGAACTAACTTGACGTTCAATTTTTTAAGGTCTGTTGTGCAGTGCACAATTGATTGTATAACCTGGTAGATTGAATACAAGCGATTCGACTTTTTTAGAGATATTTTAATCAAACTGAAGTCCCTATCACAAGCTAAATAACTATGTCCTTTCACTAGGTAGAAGTGTTTTATCTCCTTGAATTTTCATGTGTCAGTGAGGGCACAAAAAAGTCTTGAAAGTGCATGATTTTTATTTTATCCCCCGAAGTTATATGAATATATTTGTATTTCTTCAATCTCGACGGGGACTTCATTATCTATCCATAAGAATTGAGCAAACCTCATTAGGACCTTTATTCCCCTGACCTTCATGATATAAATAAATCTTAACATTATTCTTATTATTATTATGTATACCGAACACGTTAATATTCACTTGACACAAATAGTAGGTTTCTTGTACTGCGATTAATGGTAGGGTAGGGTTTTGCATGAAGTCGAAAGATAACGATAGGATTTTTGTCTTCGGTGTCATTTTTAAGTTGGTTGTAAAACTTCTTAGCCCTTCGCCTGTGGACTATTTTCAGCCACAGCAACACGCTTAGTGGTGTCGCTTAAATGAGAATTTTTTATCTTCACATTCAAGGCCTCGCAAGTACTGCTACCTGTGGTGGTCCAAACTTTAAATCATACTGGTTTCTATAATAATAAAAAAAAACTGTTTTGCCAATTCTGACACCAGGGTGCTTATTTTTAAACATTTTGAATATTTAATCTTTCATCAAAATATTTTATAGCCGTATCAAGATAATGACTTTCATAAGTAGGAAAACCTTCGATATGTTCTCTTACTAATAGTAATGTTTCGGATGGAATAGTACATTTTATATGAGTTCCACGACAGTCCTTAGGAGACTTAGCTATAAGCAATAGTTGTTAAAGTCTTCTCACTTGTTTTTTAGTTTTACAGTGTAAAAACAAAATGCTTTTAAACATACTTCTGTTCTAGTTTCACCCACCATTGCATAATATTTATACGAAGACTGGATTGTTCTGTTGCTTTCTTCAATTCTTTTTCTACGGTGAGTTACTCTGCGAGTTTCTATTAGGTCCTAAATAAAGGTATTTTGTAGTTCCTTGGTTGCAAACCCTATTAAAAATCAACTCTGTCTCAGATGAGGGTATACGCTGTAAGCACTTCTTTATGCATCTAAAAAAGAAAAGAGCTTATAGTAATTTTTGATTGATTTTGATTTCCATCAAGTAGGCACGTACACAATGTGTTAATATTTATTATTACTTCAAAAAATGAATTTTTTTAACCTACCTACTCTCTTCCTCGACATTTCAGAGTACTTGTGTCTTACACTTCGTCTGCACCTCATACTTGGCTACCCCTGTTCTTTGTGAATACCTAAACAGCAGGCTCCTCCTCCTCCTCATCATCTTCGTACATTTTACTTTGTGTTTTGTGTTACGATATTGTAACGTCACAAATCAAAGGTGGACCGTTTATGATTTTTTGTTATGTCTACTTATTTATTTTATCGCGCGAAAGAACCTTTTTCTGACACAGCGGTGTCAACCACTCATTATTTTGCCTCTGACCGCTAGATAAGGCGATAAAAGAGAAATATAATTAAAATCGAATTGTTTATCAGTATTGATCCCTTCCAAAAAGACTGGCCGTTATCGATTTGAAATCGCCGTTAGATCGGTGTTGACTCTTCTCTGTTCTTTCTTCTGTCATTGACCGTGCTAGGGTGCACACATTTGTTGTTTTATTGACATATTTTTCAATGATGGAGCAGGCACGTAGCCAGAAAATGTTTATTGGAGGGGCCAACAATTTTGGGCCTTTGTATCATTTTCCATAATTTGTTTACCATGAAAAGATTGTGGGGGGGTCCCTCCACTCCTTCTTAGACAGTATCCCATTCTATGAATCTTACAAGTTCAAAATTTGTGTTTATTTTTCGAAAATTGGTGGATTATTCCAAAAGTTACATGATCTGCTATTTCCTTATTAATATCCTGATTAAGATAAAGTATGTCGAATGAAAAAGAGATTATTAAAAAATATTATTTCTCATAAAAAAATTGTGCTGATCCATACATTTTTCAAAAAGTTATAGCATTATAAAGTTAAAAATGTAAAATACAAAATCGAGAATTTTTACACAAAATTATCATTTGGTAGCCACCAAATGATAATTTCACCGTGAAGACAAAATTAACTCCGAAATTTTTTTAAATAAAATAGTACATTACGTTAGCTTTAATTTAAGATATAGATAAAAGTGTCAGACTTTCCGGAACATTTTAAAAATTTAAGTGAAAAAAGTTAATTTTTTGTGAAAAAGTTGTCATTTTAAATCCCCCCCGTGGGCAGGTAAAGGGTCAGATTTATAAAAAAAATATATCAAATGAAAAGTAACGATATCATACATCTTTATAAAAAAGTTATGGCAATTTTTGAGGGTAAT
>NW_026099575.1:19568278-19569749 GCF_025091365.1 Daktulosphaira vitifoliae | reverse complement strand
TATTCCTTAATCTAGACACGGGCTACGGTATGTTTTACATATCAACCACATACAACTTTGATTGTCATAATTGTGTTTTATAAATCACGAGGCATTATAGTAATTTATACATATAACGACATATTAACTTAGATTATACTTTTAATTAACTTAAAATTAAATTCCACCTATGGTCCGGTAATCATATCTGATAGGTGTGACACCTCGCCTAGGTGGTGGCGACCCTTGCTACTCTAACTAGTCGTTATGCAAGTGGCAAACCACGTTGTTGTTACAGGCCGAATTACTAATATAAAAGCCCGCTTGCAATATAATTAAATCACAAGTTTTTCTGATCAGTGAAATGCTTTTATTTTAGCTTCGATGCGAAGCTGATTTTTAAAACTATATTATAAACTTTTTATCTATTATGTTGAAATGGTTTAAAAATTTTGTAAAAAGTGAATCAACAAAACAACATTTCAGTAAACAAAAATAGATTAATAAAGTGGTAAAAACTAATCTGATAACAACTAGTACTATTAGCGGTAGACACTTGTTTCATGTAAATAAATATAGTTTAAAAAACTAAAAAAACACGCTTTTAAAGTACATCGAACTAAAAAGTTAAAAATAATTTTTANATGTCAGTTTTGCACTGATGACTTTGTAGCAAGAAACTCCGTTTATTATATGACGATTTTATTAACAAGGACTGCTCACGTGAGCACTTTATAGCAAGAATATGCGTATCAAACCTGCTAGACTTCAAAAATAGTGAAAAATAAATTTTAATAAAAGTGATGACCTTATAGCAAGAGCCCATTCATATATTAATTGGGTATTTTATTTGCACATTTTGTACAAAAAAGAGAGTTTTAGAGAATTTTTAAATATTTATTAATTGTTTAAATTTATATTATTTATCGAGATAATTAATTTTTATACACATTATTGATCATGGTTACAGTTTAAAAAGATTATATTTTATACATTATTTTATTTAATTTTAGCTTCGATGCGAAGCTGAGAAAGTATTAATTTTACTATAATGTGTTTTTTTTTTATTATTATTTTTTTTTGTTTGTGAAAGCTCAATCTCAGCTCTCGCTGGACCGATTTTGATGAACAATATGTCAAAAGATCACAAATCGTATATAGTCGAAGACATTACCCCCAAAACATTACAAATTTAAAAATAGCTAATTTTCGACATTTCTTCAATTTTTAGCTTCGATGCGAAGCTGAGAAGGTATTAATTTTACCATGATGTGTTTATTTTTTTTTTTTTGTGTCTGTCACTACTTTTTCTCAGCTCTCACTGGACCGATTTCTTTTAACAATACGTCAAAAGATCACAAATTGTATCTAGTTGAAGACATTACCCTTAAAAATTTAAAAATTTTCCCTCGTTCCCCGCAAATGGGGGAAATATCCAAAAAAATTACAAATTTAAAAATCGACAAATTTTGTCATTTTTTTCACTTTTTTT
>NW_026099575.1:19562988-19567294 GCF_025091365.1 Daktulosphaira vitifoliae | reverse complement strand
TTTTTTTTTATAGATATCTTAGATATTTACCTATCATTTTATATATTTTTGTGAACATTTGACCCTTTAACAGCCCACAGGAAGAGTTTCAAAATGGTAACTTTTTTACAAAAAATTGACTTTTTCAACTTAACTTTTGAAAATGTTCCGGAAAGACTAACATTTTTATATATCTTATTATATAATAGAACAAGGAAAAAAACGCTTTTCTGGGAAAATTACTTAGCGTGCTCAAAAATTTTTTTTTCAACGAAAGTACTCGGTCACCAGACTCCGGGAAAATTATTGGCGAAGGTCGAAAAATTTTTGCCGCTCGCCCGCGAGCGTTTTAAAATTTCGACGGTTTTCGAGAAAAACGCTCGCTGACGCCAGCGTTTTACGACTTAAGGATTGAAATTTTCATCAGACCCGCCCAATGACATTCCTGAGATATGATAAAAAAATCAATTCAATCCGTTCATTTTTCACATTTTACGAGCTTTTTTTTTAAGTCCACGCGCATGGTTGTATTATGCGCAGTGATTCATTTCTGCTGATACGTATTATGAACCTTATTTATATGGTGTATTATGTATTATTAGTAGGACACTATTTTGCATTTGCCCTATTTTTATCAAGGAATAATTTTCTTTTTTCACATATATGATGTATGAGACTATGAGTTTATCTTTTGAATTGGGGTTCATCTATGATAACCATGATGTTCATCGTTAAATCGCAGTTACCAATATATTTATCAAAATTAAATTTTTATTTTTATTTTTAATATTAATTTTAATTTAAATTTACAGTGTGCCACTTATAATAACCTGCTAAATTTTTTTGTAATTATTCTATAATATAAACACAATTATTATAATTAGATTATTAATAATTTTTGTGTATAACAGGGGTGTATTTAAGAGAGATTGGCTTCTCCTTGAGCAAGCGCTATCAATATTTTTTTAGGCAACTTCTAATATATAAGGACCTAATGTCCTTTTTTTTCATTATTACTTAAATTTTAGCAAACAAATTTCTATAACATGTTTAACAAAATAAAAAATATTAAATTTCCTTCTAAAATAATTTTTGAATAGGCCTCAAGGGAATATCTCATTAAGAGGCTTCAACCTTATACCCAATACATTTTACTATATTCTCTTTTTGAATTTTCCTGATTTTAATAATAACATTTTTAGATATAGTTTTCACTGATTCTAAAGTAATATTTTTTCTGAAAAACACTTATCGTGCCCGGCGTAGCCGGGTACTTCTACCGGAATCAGTGGCCTACTTATGATGACGGCCCGAAGAGNGCCGGGTACTTCTACCGGAATCAGTGGCCTACTTATGATGACGACCCGAAGAGGCTTACACGCCAAAGGCGCCTCGTCTACACTGTGCCTCGACCCCACTGTGCTACCGTTTTTTAATTATTATTGTTGCACCGAACGGACAGATATTGATGTTTATATTATTTAGTACGCCAAAGAGGCAATTGTTGAAATACTTATTTACAAATATTGCTGTAGTTAAAATTTATTTATTTATATAGTTATATTACTACATTCTGTTAATACTTATTCCATACTATTTAATAATAAAAGTAAATTTCATTAATATTAGACAAGAGGTTAATAAATAATTGTAAATAAAAACTTTCTTTTTTCAAATTTGACATGTTTATTTAATATTATAATATATGATTCATAACTGTTATACACGTGACTCTTTTTTGACAATATTTTTAATAATAACTTTTCAATCGGTTTTTCCGGCGGATTCATCCTGTGTAATATAAGTTTTTATACCACTAATGATATTAGTTGATATAGTTGATATTTTTTCACTAAATTGCCGTAAACGAAAATTTTTTGTTTCTTTTATAAAAGTATCACAGCATTCATAAATACCATTACTGCAATTTTTTAATTCTTTTTCAGATTGTAAAAACTGTTGGACGCAAATTATTTCAGTTAATTCTTTCTGAAGGTCATAAATTACCAATGTATTGACTAGATGATTTGTTTTTGATTGATATTCTCCAACAATGTTATAAAATTCCTCTTTGAAATCGTTACCTGCAATATTTTCACTTTCTTTTAAAATAGTAGTAGGTATTAAAATTGTTTAACTTTTAGAACAAAAAAATTTACATCTTAATATTGAGAAGGTTTAGTTAGTAAATTTATTTTGTCTGCATAATTTATTTATTTAGTGAGATCTTATTTTGATAAATATTTAATAATTTAAATTCATATTAAATAATAAAAAATAATAAAGTCCTAATTCTAAATTTAAAGGTATTTGAATAATCTATTCTAATTCTTGAAATACTTAAATTTATGCCCAATCTAAATTGACGTATTTATTTGTCAAAATGAGGTCTCGCTAAGTAAAAAAACCCAGCACAATAAAAAAAAAAGTTGTTAAAAAGATTTACTTAATTGAGCGTATTATAAAATATGATTATAATTGTAAAAATCTATAGTTAAATTCAGGTGAAACTAAAAATAATTTTTTTTTTTTAATTTATGATTTATATAGCAACATATTACAAAAAAATTTGGAATATTATAGACTGGTAGTAGCACACACAAATAGAGTTAAAAAATTAATAAATTACAAAATAAAATTATTTACTTTTGTAGTTGAATATTTTTATCATATCAAATCAAATTCGACAATGAATACTTTAAGAATATTAGAAATTAATGATTTTAATTGTTTGTATGGAAAGAGCTGGTTTAGATACTTTTTTTTGAATAAGGAAATTTTTTTCGATTTTTAAGAGTAATAACTTAAACAAAATACGAATTGTAATCATTTGACGTATCGTTAAAAAAAGTAGGTCTAGTGAGGGTTGGCAAAATAAATCGTAGCCACAAAAAAAACCACATAGTAAAATAATATTAACATGAATATAAATTTCTTCTCATGATGGGAGACTATAGTGATAGGATCCTTTATATTTATTGAAGTTATTGAATCTAAATGAGATAAATATCAAATGAATTGAACATTTTATTCTAACTAAAAAAAAATACAAAATATTAATTGCCACAAGTGGATTTGAACCTCGTACCCTTCGCGTGAAAAATACAATGTTACCGACTCGGCAACTGTTCGATAATTTCGTCTCACGATAAATTTAACTTTTTTAACTAACTCAAATTTAAAAATTACTTTTTCCACTTTAAAAAAATAAAAAAATTTTATTAAGTTTAATTTCTTATGCCTTATGAACTCTTTTCTATGTCAATTAAAGTATAAAATATTCATGAAAGTCAGTGTATTGCCCTTTTAATATTATATTATAATATTAATGATATTAATATTTATCATCTTATAATATTTTAAAATAAAATAAAATACAAAACCCAGGATTTTAACACAAAAATAGCATATTTTTGAATACGGTAGCCATTTGCGCATAGAAGATAGGTTGTCGGGAAAATTTTTTTTTTTTATAGTACATAAAATAAGCTTTAATTTGATATATGTTTAAAGGACGCTGTATTTCCGGAACATTTTCAAAAATTAAGTTGAAAAAGTTAGTTTTTGTAAAAAAGTTGCTATTTTAAATCTCCCCCGTGAGCAGAATAAGTGTTAGATTTTCAAAAAAAAATGATATCAAATGAAAGAAAATTACCTAAGGTTTCAATATAAAGNAAAAATTATGTTGATTCGTTTATTTTTGAAAAAGTTATGGAAGTTTTAAGAAAAAAAACCCAGCACAAGGGGGTCGCGGCACAATGGTGACATGGCATAGCTGGATCAAGTATAATGATATCTGACAGTGATTAAAATCACTATAAAAAAAAAACGCTTCGATGCAAATCTTTAGATAGTGTTTAATTTTAAAAAATTGGTGGATTATTCCAAAAGCTNATAGTGTTTAATTTTAAAAAAATTGTGGATTATTCCAAAAGCTACATGATCTGCTAGTTGAATACAATGACTATTTTCACCGTGAAGACAAAATAAAGTTCGAAATATTTTTTTTGCATAATAAAGTACATTATATTAGCTTTAATTTAAAATATATATAAAAGTGTCAGACTTTCCTGAACACTTTCAAAATTTAAGTTGAAAAAGTAAATTTTTTGTGAAAAAGTTGTTATTTTGAATCTCCCCTTGTGGGCAGGTAAAGGGTCAGATATAAAAAAAAATATACCAAATAAAAGGTAATGATATCATGCATCTATATAAAAAAAAATTATATTTATATGTTCATTTTTAAAAAAGTTATGGCATTTTTAAGTAAAAAAAATTGAAAAAATTTCGAAAATTAGCGATTTTTAAATTTGTAATTTTTTTGGAT
>NW_026099575.1:19514999-19562768 GCF_025091365.1 Daktulosphaira vitifoliae | reverse complement strand
AAAAAAAAAAAAAAAACACATCATGGTAATATTAATACCTTCTTAGCTTCCCATCGAAGCTAAAATTATTGAGGTAGAATAAATGTATTTTAAATTAAATTTTCTAAGCATTTATTCATGATATCACATCTTTGTGTTTGTGAAGTGATATAATATTTATAATTAATTATAATTCGTTTTTATGTTGCTATAATTTTATACTTAGTTGGTTTGTTGTATATAATCATAGCTTATTTTCCATTAATTATATAATATATTATACATAATACATAATACAATTAATATATTAATTAATTATTGTAACCATAATTTAAAATAAAGAATTTTTTTGTATGTATTTTCAAAAGTTCATTAATTCTTATTAAATTATTTTTATAATAAATCTATTTGAATGTCGGAAGTGATATTTAACTTCCAAGCTATTCTTAAAAAGATATCTTATTCATACACTATTATTAAAGTCCATTGTTTTTAAATTAAATCTTTAATCATTTTTAGGTTAGATGCGAAGCGCAGAAGGTATTAATATTACTACGATGTGTTTTTTTCTTTTCATCATTATTTTTAATTTAACTACGATTTAAAATTTGAAATACATTTTATTCAAGATGTTTTTCTTTAGCTATTGCAATAAAATTTATTTTTTATTTGTTAATTCATTCTCAAGTTAAAAACGTATTCCGTAAATCATCGATATTATATTGCTTTGACAAAAAGTTTAAGTGCTATTTAAAACATATGTATTCATTTTAATTATTTTCGAAAATTTTGTCATTTTTTGCTTTATATATTTAAAAACATTTCCATAAATAGTTCGCAAACATAACTAAATAATAATTGGTAAATCGAGTAATATATGCTATTAAAAATCCTAACACAATGGTAACGTGGCATAGTTGGGACATGTATAAATTATATATGTCAGACTCTTGGAACATTTTCAAAAATTCGAAATACAATATTCTTTTTGTAAAAATTACGAATTTTTAATTTAACGACAAATTTTTAGTAATAATTTAATTGTTTGGATAATTTTTTTTACCATTGTATTTCACTTAAAAAGCTTTGATTTGATATAGATTAAAAGTTGTCAGTCCTTCCAGAACATTTAAAAAAATTGTGTATTATATTTCAAATTTTAAACACGTTTAAAAACTGTGTTTTTAAAAAGTATGCACTCTGTAAAGAATTAAAATTTTCCAATTGAAATTAATTTCTGCTGAATATTTTATATTTAAGAACAAATTTACATTTAATCCTACTTCACTTTATACTGAATAAAGATAAATACAATATCTATTTCATTCCAAAAAATTGCTACATACTAAACTTATTTTAAAGAATTAAGGACCTTATTCAAGGCGTCCGTAGAAAATATTTATAATATTTTTTTAAATATTTGGTTTGACTGTCCGCAAAACAGTCCTAGACTTTAAGGGAGGATGAATGGGATCTTTTTTATTGGAGGCTTCGACATAGGCGCAACATGAAAGAGCACAGCCTCTTCAGATAACGAATTAGCTCCCAAATAATTAGAAATTATATTTGTTGTCATATCCATGACTAATATTTCTTAGAGTATTAAGAGAATACAATTAACATCTTCAAAAATATTATTCTAATAGCCACCTAAATTTATAAATAAAAGATTTTTAAAAGATGTTTTATTATTAAGATTAAGTGTATAAATTTAATAAATAAAAATAAAACCCTAATCTATAAAAAGTTGACCAAGTTAAAAGTCGAAAAAGGAAATTGCCCCCCTTGGCCCTTCTGTGGATGTCCATGGATCTCATGTAATTTATAATATTATATTTTAAATATTTAATAAAATTATTATTTTATGCGATAGTAAAAAATTTCATGGTATTATTATACTTACTGGTGATATTAAATATATATTCAATCAACTTTTTATTACGTAAACATGTCTTCAAGTTTTCTATGGGATCTACATCTACTGAATTAACATTCAGTATCTATTAAAACAATAATGCAAAAATAATTATTTTTTTGTATTTAAAGAAATTGTTATTTAATTCAGTTAGAATATAATTTCAAAATTAAAACATAGAATACGTGTTAATTTATTACCTCTGTCATCAAATATCAACAAGTGATAAAAATGAAGATTTACTAAATCTAATAAACTTAAAAAAAATTATCCTAATTAAATTTAATTGATTATACTTACATAAACGAACTGTAATAAAACATAATTCAAAGCGTATAAAATAAAATTCATAATTTTGGCGATAAAATAGTTTAATATAATATCTATTCGTTAAGCTATACGTATACTATAACTAACCACGGTATAAAAAAAAATGTGAAGAAATTGGCAATTATCATGTTTTGCCAAATTCCATTTTCGTTTATAAAAGTGTTCTTTATTTACTTTAATTACAAATCGTAATTTTTTTTTAGTTTTAAAATATTAAGTGATGGTATTACCTATTAGCTCAAAATTCGCATACAATTTTTAATATTTTATTCTTAAAATAATATTATTTGAAAATATAATTCTGAAGATCTAAAAATTAAAATACTAAATCATTGCATAGTATTTAATTCTCAAAAAAATACTAACTATGAAAAAGTTCACTTATCACAGTTTATAAAAAAAAGTTAATAAATTATTGTTTAGTTTAGATTAACAATTTTTTTTTGACATTAAATTTTTCTAGTGTGTGACAAGTGGAAATTTTTTATATTGTATTGTGCTCTAAGTAGGCAACATTTGTTTTTTATTGCTAGTCACTCACAGTTATCATTATACCAAAGTTCTTAAACATTATCTTATTAGTCAATTTATATTACAAGCTTTGTTTAATAAAGCCAATTAGTGTTTTTTTCGTTGTGTGTATTTTAATTATTAAAAATATTTTATAGTAAAAAGAAGGATAGATTATTTATTGATAGAGTTTTATATTACATTTGTAATTATTTTAATATTATTGATTTATTGTGTTAGAAGGGCAAAAAGATTAATTTTTTATTCATATATGTATATTATTAAAATTATTAAATGTGCCAAAGAGGCAACCCTATTTACAATAGGGTTGCCTAAAAATATCAATAGGCTATTGATATTTTTGTGTATTTGCTTTTTAGTTATTTTAGCTTCGATGCGAAACTGAGAAGGTGTCAATTTTAATATGTGTTTTTTTTGTGTCTGTTATCACTTTTTTCAACTCTCATCGAAACGATTTCTTTCAATGATACGTCAAAAGATCACAAATTGTATCTAGTCGAAAGTATTACCCTCAAAAACTGAAAAAATTTCCCTCGTTCCCCGTAAATGGGGGAACCTCTAAAAAATTACAAATTTAAAAACTGCTAATTTTTTCACTTAAAATTGCCAAAACTTTTTTAAAAATGAACAAATCAATATAATTTTTTTTTATTTAGATGCATTATATCATTATCTTGGTATATTTTTTTTATAAATCAGACTTTTTACCTGCCTACAGGGGAGGATTCAAAATGACAACTTTTTCAAAAAAAAATTTACTTTTTCAACTTAAGCTTTTGGAATAATCCACCAATTTTTTAAAATTAAACACTATCTAAAGATTTGCATCGAAGCGTTTTTTTTTTATAGTGATTTTAATCACTGTCAGATATCATTATACTTGATCCAACTATGCCACGTCACCACTGTGCCGCGACCCCCCTGTGCTGGGTTTTTTTTCAATTTTTTTTACTTAAAATTGCCATTACTTTTTCAAAATTGAACTTAGAATTNTTTTACTTAAAATTGCCATTACTTTTTCAAAATTGAACTTAGAATTTTTTTTATAGATGCTTGATGTCTTTACCTATCATTTAGCATATAATTTTTATAAATTTGACCCTTTACCTGCCCACATGGGGGAATTTAAAGTGACAAATTTTTCACAAAAAATTAACTTTTTCAACTTAACTTTTGAAAGTGTTCCGGAAATACTGACACTTTTATATATACCTCAAATTAAAGCTTATGTTATATAATTTATTATGGAAAAAAAAAATGTCGGACTTTATTTTGTAAAATTTTCACGGTGAAAATGATTACCGAATGCTATTTCTGAGTGAAAATTCTCGACTTTATATTTTACATTTTAGCTTCGATGCTAAGATGAGATTGTTTTGGTTTTTTTATTAATTTACATTATAGTAATGATATAAGTTCCTGCATTTAAAATTTTCTTTTTATTATATTTATATTTGTATAAATATCTAAATTTAATGGATTTCTTACAATATTTGATGACTATTAGTACAACTAGATTAAAATCGGTTCATTTGACGTATTTATTATCAAATTTGGTCCAGTGAGAATTAGCTGACAAATTTTATGCAAGGACCAAAAAAAATTTCAGACTTCATTTTGTTTTCATGATAAAAACAGACATCAAAATCAATAAAAAAAAACGGTAGCACAGTGGGGTCGAGGCACAGTGTGGACGAGGCATAGATGGGACAAGTATAGATGATATCTGACAGTGATTAAAATCACTATCATAAGAAACGCTTCGATGCAAATCTGTAGATAGTGTTTCCTTTAGAGAAATTGGTGAAATATTTTAAAAGCAACATGAACTCTTATTTCTTTAATTATATCCTGATTAGTAGTTCTTTGATTTTAAAATATAATATATGAATAAATACTAATTATAGTTTTTAAATTTAGTATGAAATTGTGAGGCCAGCTATGATGTATGGTTAATAGTGTTGGGCGGTTGATAAGAAAGTAGAGCAGAGAATAAGTGTAGCAGAGATGAGAATGCTTAGTTGGATGAGTGGAGTGACTAGAGAAGATAGGATAAGGAACGAGCATATAAGAGGAAGTATAGGTGTTGCGTCAATCGTGGATAAGATGACAGAAAATAGACTTAGATTGTTTAGTCATGGTATGAGGAAAGAAGAATCGAAAGCTGTAAGAACAGTTATAGAAATGAATGTTGAAGGAAGAAGAGATAGAGGAAGACCAAAAAAGAGATGGAGGGATGCTATTGAATGCGATTTGAGGACAGCTGATGTGAGCGTAGAAGATGTGGGAGATCGTGTCAAGTGGAATCTTAGGATAAGGGTGCCCGACCCCAAGTAGTTGGGATTAAGGCAAAGAAAAAGAAAAATATTACCAGATATTCCGGTGGCAATTGACATAATATGATTGTTATTTCGGAATGTACAATTTAGCGTTTAGTTGGGTTTAAATAATATAGCGTCAAATCAATTACCTACTCTATCGGTTGTATCTCAATATACACTACACTTTAATGATACAATAAATAAATAAACTCACACATACACACATATGCATTTATAACATTGTGTCTAATGTAAGTATAACATGATAAAAAGTAACCGTAAAATGAAAAAAATGGAATATAAATTTTATTACTCATATTAAATGTAATGTAACTCGAAAAATATTTGTTTAAATGAAAAAATATAAGATTATATTTTTATTTATAATTGTCTTTTAAACAACTTTTGTGCGAAACTTTTTTTTGTAAGTTAAATATTTTTTTTTGAGAAAATTAAGAAAGCTCATATTTTTGAACTTTTGCGAGGATTTAAAAAAAAAGCTCAATTCCAATCTTGAGGACTATTAGTATGTCATTATACATATTTTAATTCAACTTTTAAAAAAACAAAATTTTTTCCGCAATTTTTCCTTTGTTGACTGGCCTAGATGTCAATTTTAAACTTGTAATTGAGCTAAAAGTTATGGTAATATATTCAATTTATTTTACTATAAACTTTCATAAATCTTTATCAAAAATTTTTCATCAACTTTAAAGAACCAAAAAAATAGGTTAAAATTGAAAATTTGGACTGATTATTTTTAACATATTAAAAATCAAATCAGTAATAATTTGAAAACAAATTTTTTTTTCTTTTAATTATTATTTTATATATATAATTAGTAATAATATAAAAAATTAGAAGTGATAGAAATAGTCTACTTGCAGATTTGAAAACAACGCGAAAAGTTGATTTAGAAAAGTATATTTTTGCTTCTGATGAAAGTTCCTTGTAGTCCAGTGCATTTTTTTATAGTAACAAACAGTTTTTATTGAAAATTATTGTATCAAGCCCTTTAAATTTTTATACACGTAAAAGTAAAGCAAAATATAACTTCTTTATTATTTTTATAATTTCTCCGTTTAAATTACAATATTAAATATCAATTTCATACTAAATTTAATAATTATAATTAGTATATATTCAAATATTATATTTTAAAATCAAAGAACTACTAATCATGATATAATTAAAGAAATAAGAGTTGATGTTGCTTTTGGAATAATCCACCAATTGCCTAATTAAAACAAAAAAAAAAAAAGTTTGTTGGGAATTTTTTCTGCTATTCTGCAAAATTACTCCTTCGTTGACTAGAATGAATCATTAAATAGAAAATTTTATGAGAATTAAAACAATGTTATTTTTAAGATTAATATGCAGTCAGAAAGTTTTATAATTATTATTTATTGTAAATTTATCAGAAAAACTCATTATTTTTTGCATTTTTATCGTAATAGAACACTTAAATAGAAATCATAGTAATCATTTCTAAGTAATTTTTGATATTTAAAAAGATTCTACTATTGAAATATCCAGAACTGAATTAATTTTAATGATTTACTTTAACTAAAAAAAAAAAAGTTAATATTTTGAATCCCTCTTGTGGGCAGGTAAAGGGTTAGATTTATAAAAAAAACCAAATGATAGATAAAGACATGCATCTAAATAAAAAAAAATATACTGATTTGGTCATTTTTGATAAAGTTATAACAATTAACAAAGTTATAAGTTTTATACACTGGACTACAAGGAACTTCCATCAGAAACAAAAATATACTATTCTAAATCAACTTTTCGCGATGTTTTAAAATGTGCAATTAGACTTTTTCTATAACTTCTAAGTTTTAATATTATTAAAAAATAGTTTTTACATATAAAAAAAAATAATTAAGAACAAAAAAAATTGTTTTAAATTAATACTGATTTGATATAATATTTAATATTAATTTGATTATTAATAAGTTAAAAATAAGGAAAATGACATATTTAACCAATTTTGTTAATCGTTTAAAGTTGATTGTTGTAAATGTTTATAAAAAAAAAAAAAAATTTATTTTACCATAACTTTTAGCTCAATTGGTAAGTTTGACATTGACATAATTAAATAGAAAATTTTATGACAATTAAAAAAATTGTATCGTTAAGATCAATATGCAGTCAGAAAGTTTTATAATTACTATTTATTGTAAATTTATCAGAAAAGCTCAATATTTTTTTGCATTTTTATGGTAATAGATAACTTAAATAGAAGTAATAGTAATAATTTCCTAGGAACTTTTGTTGTTTGTTGAAAAGATTCTATAATTGAAATATTGAGAACTTAATTAATTTTAATGATTTACTTTAACTAAATGTACCAATCAAAACAAAGTTGTTAAAAAGATTTACTCAATTGAGTTTATTATAAAATTTGATTATATTTGTAAAAATCAATTGTTAATTCAGGAGAAAAAACAATCATTTTTTTTAGAAATGATTTATATAGCAACACGTTAGAAAAAAATTTGAATATTATAGTCTAATAGTAGCACACACAAACAGAGTAATAAAATTATTAAATTACAAAGTAAAATGATTTAATTTTGTAGTTGAAACCTATCATATCAAACTTCATTCGTTAATAAATATTTTGAAAACATTAGAAATTAATGATTTTAATTGTCTTTATGGAGACGATGTAATAACTAACTGTTTAATTGATAAATTAGAATTTTTTTTTCAATTTTTGAGAGTAATATCTTCAACTAGATACGAATTGTAGTAATTTGACGTATTGTTGAAAAAAGTAGGTCAAGTTAGAGCAGAGAAAATAAATGATAGTCACAAAAAAATATCTTCTCGGCTTTGCATCGAAGCGAAAACTTAAAATATAGTAAAATAATTTTAATACGAATAAGAAATTTCTTCTTGCAAGGGGCGACTAAAGTGATGGGATCCTTGATCTTTATTGAAGTTATTGAATCTAAATGTGATAAAAATCAAACGAGTTAAAATTTATACTAACTTAAAAAGAATTAAGAAAAAATGCAAAAAATTCATTGCCATATGCGGGTTGGAACCTCGTACCCCAAGCGTGTAAAACATAAATTTTACCAACTCGGCAACCGTACGTTGCTTCCGGCGGTTGAAAAATTGGCTATTTAAGCTAGTTCAAATTTCAAAGTTATTTTTCTCGACTTAAAAGAAACAAACATATTTAAATAAGTTTAACTATCTATACTATATCAATTTTAATTTATATAATATTTATGAAAATCTGTACTCCCCTTGTCAGGTATTTTAAAATAAAATAAAATACAAAACCCAGAATTTTAACACAAAAATAGCATATTTTTGCATACGGTAGTCATTTTTACCATGAAGACAAATCCAGAGGTCAAATTTTTTTTTTTCACATTAAAGTATATTACATAAGCTTTAATTTAAGATATATTTAAAAGTGTCAGTATTTCCGGAATACTTTCAAAAATTAAATTGAAAATATCGTAGTAACAATACGCATGTTTAAAGTTTTGACCCCCCTTGTTAAAGGGGTATGATCCGATTTACAAAAAAAGCGTGCCAGATGAAAGGGGTATATAAATATTTATTATAAAAAAATAATAATATTGATCCATACATTTTTCCAAAAGTTATATAAAATATAAATTAAATAATATAACATATAAAATCGAGATTTTTTTCACGGAAATCGTACGTTTTTCTTTAACTTTGATGTCCGTTTTCACCACGAAGACAAGTCCAGAGGTCAAATTTTTTTTTTTCAAATTAAAGTATATTACATAAGCTTTAATTTAAGATATATATAAAAGTGTCAGTCTTTCCGGAACATTTTCAAAAGTTAAGTTGAAAAAGTTCTACTTTCTATACGCATTTTAAAAGGTTTGCACCCCCCCTGTATAAAGGGAAATGGTCCGATTTTAAAAAAAAGTATGTCGAATGAAAGAAGTATATATAAAGTATTTATCATTAAAGAATAAAGTTGATTCATGCATTTTTTAAAAAGTTATAGCAACATAATGTTAAAAAATGTAAAATATAATATCAAGAATTTTTTCACAAAAATAGCATATTTTTGCATACGGTAGTCATTTTCACCATGAAGACAAGTCCAGAGGTCAAATTTTTTTTTTTCAAATTAAAGTATATTACATTAGCTTTAATTTAAGGTATATATAAAATTGTCAGTCTTTCCGGAACATTTTCAAAAGTTAAGTTGAAAAAGTTAATTTTTTGTAAAAAAGTTACCATTTTGAAACCCCATCCTTTGGGCTGTTAAAGGGTCAAATGTTCACAAAAATATATAAAATGATAGGTAATTATCTAAGGTATCTATAAAAAAAAAAATTATATTGATTCGGTCATTTTTAAAAAAGTTATGGCAATTTTAAGTAAAAAAAATTGAAAAAATATCGAAAATTAGCGATTTTTAAATTTGTAATTTTTTGGGGGATTTCCCCCGTTTACGGGGAACGAGGGAATTTTTTTCAATTTTTGAGGGTAATGTCTTCGACTAGATACGATTTGTGATCTTTTGACATATTGTTCATCAAAATCGGTCCAGCGAGAGCTGAGATTGAGCGTTCACAGACACAAAAAAAAAAATAAAAAAATAAAAAAACACATCATAGTAAAATTAATACCTTCTCAGCTTCGCATCGAAGCTAAAATACGAACTGGCTGTTATCGATTTGAAATTTCCGTTAGATGGTGTTGGCTCTTCATCTCCATTATTTTATATTATTTTTTCAATGATGTAGTAGAGCCCAGTCTCTTTGAAGACTTTCTTATATATATCCAACCTTATATTATCCCAAACCTCTATTTATTACTTCAGTAACATCTAAGAGTAATAATTTAAGAGATTTAATCAGTAACCTTAAAAATAAGGTAAAAGAAGGGGAAAATCGAGCATTTATAAAATACAATGTAAAAGTTGTAATAAATGTTACGTAGTAACATTATAAAAAANGAGACATTGCATAGTAGGGTCCAGTATAGATTTAATCTGACAGTGATTAAAATCACTATCATAAGAAACGCTTCGATGCAAATCTGTAGATAGTGTTTAATTTTAAAAAATTGATGGATAATTGCAAAAGCAACATCAACTTCTATTAAAATAAAATACAAAACCCATAAAAAATTTGTTAAAATAGCATATTTTTGAATATGGTAGCCATTTGCGCATAGAAGATAGATCGTCGGGACAAATTTTTTTTTTTCATTTTGTAGTACATAAAATAAGCTTTAATTTTATATATGTTTAAAGGACGCAGTATTTCCGGAACATTTTCAAAAATTAAGTTGAAAAAGTTATTTTTTGTAAAAAAGTTACTATTTTAAATCCTCCCAGTGAGCAGAATAAGTGTTAGATTTTCAAAAAAAATTATATCAAATGAAAGGGAAATATCTAAGGTTTCAATACAAAAAAATATTATTTTTATTTGTTCATTTTTGAAAAAGTTATGGCAGTTTTAAGTACAAAAAACATCCCGATAAAATGTAATTTTTATCGCAAACATTACATTTTTTTTTAAATTTTCGACAGCCATTTGCACATAGAAGATAAGATGTCGGGACAAATTTTTTTTTTTCATTTGATAGTATATAACATAACCTTTGATTTGATATATGTTTAAAGGACGCAGTATTTCCGGAACATTTTCAAAAGTTCAGTTGAAAAAGATCTATGTTTTTTACAATATTTTAAGTTTTGAACGCCCCCTATATAAGGGGAAATTGTCCAATTTTAATAAAAAGTATGTCAAATGAAAGATGTACTTATAATGTATTTAGAAAAAAAAAATTTGTGCTGATATATACATTTTTCAAAAAGTTATAGCATTTTTAAGTTGAAAATTTAAAATCGAAAATCGAAAATTTTAACACAAAAATAGTGTTTTTTTAACTACGGCAGCCGTTTAAATGTAGAAAAAAAAGTGTCGGGACAAATTTTTTTTTTTCATTTTGTAGTACATAAAATAAGCTTTAATTTGATATATGTTTAAAGGACGCAGTATTTCCGGAACATTTTCAGAAATTAAGTTGAAAAAGTTATTTTTTGTAAAAAAGTTACTATTTTAAATCCCCCCCACTAAGCAGAATAAGTATTAGATTTTCAAAAAAATTATATCAAATGAAAGGGAAATATCTAAGGTTTCAATACAAAAAAATATTATTTTTATTTGTTCATTTTTGAAAAAGTTATGGCAGTTTTAAGTACAAAAAACATCCCGATAAAATGTAATTTTTATCGCAAACATTACATTTTTTTTTAAATTTTCGACAGCCATTTGCACATAGAAGATAAGATGTCGGGACAAATTTTTTTTTTTCATTTGATAGTATATAACATAACCTTTGATTTGATATATGTTTAAAGGACGCAGTATTTCCGGAACATTTTCAAAAGTTCAGTTGAAAAAGATCTATGTTTTTTACAATATTTTAAGTTTTGAACGCCCCCTATATAAGGGGAAATTGTCCAATTTTAATAAAAAGTATGTCAAATGAAAGATGTACTTATAATGTATTTAGAAAAAAAAAATTTGTGCTGATATATACATTTTTCAAAAAGTTATAGCATTTTTAAGTTGAAAATTTAAAATCGAAAATCGAAAATTTTAACACAAAAATAGTGTTTTTTTAACTACGGCAGCCGTTTAAATGTAGAAAAAAAAGTGTCGGGACAAATTTTTTTTTTTCATTTTGTAGTACATAAAATAAGCTTTAATTTGATATATGTTTAAAGGACGCAGTCTTTCCGGAACATTTTCAAAAATTAAGTTGAAAAAATTAATTTTTGTAAAAAAGTTGCCATTTTAAATCCCCCCCAATGAGCAGGTTAAGTGATAGATTTTCAAAAAAATGATATCAAATGAAAGGTAAATATTTAAGGTTTTAGTATAAAAAAAAATTATGTTGATTTGTTGATTTTTCAAAAAGTTATGGAAGTTTTTAGAAAAAAAAGTGAAAAAATTTCGAAAATTAGCGATTTTTAAATTTGTAATTTTTTTGGATATTTCCCCCATTTGCGGGGAACGAGGGAATTTTTTTTCAATATTTAAGGGTAATGTCTTCAACTAGATACGATTTGTGATATTTTGACGTATTGTTGAAAGAAATCGGCCCAGTGAGAGCTGAGAAAAAGTGGCAACAGATATATATAAAAAAAAAACACATCATAGTAAAATTAATTATACTTTCTCCGCTTCGCATCGAAGCTAAAAGATTTTAGTTTAAAAAGCTCTTAAGACACATTAAAAATAAAAAAGAAGTCCAGTGGCTGAACATTTATTGATACATAATCACTCCAATAAAATCAGAAAACTAATTAAAAACGTATCTAATTATGTAAAAATATATTGAAATGAAACTTTACAATTCCCAGAGTAAATTATTTCACTACTTTATACTTTTAACGTTAAGTTAATTATCTTAACATAAATGACGGATCGGGGGGTTTTACTTGACAATCGTATAATATCAATTCCAAACAGTAACTTTATTATACATATATATATATAAACTAATAAATATTCAATATATCAATATATTAACATTAGAATAATAATAGTAGAAAAAAACAAACAAAAACGAAACATCACCCAGCCATCAGCTATCCATAGTGCAATTAACGTTAAATCGACTGCCAAAACGCTTCCCAAAGTAATTGTTCCTTTTGCGTATGGAATGTCAACCTCCGCTGCTCTATTTCCGTTGAGCACTCGAGTAATAGCACGTTACTGGTAATATAAAGTGTTGGTTGTCACCTAAACAGGCCAATACCAACCAAAAAACAATGTAACAAATTAAAAACACGCCAGCTCACTGGCCACGAGTCATCAGACTCAAGAGATGCGGTACGACTTCAATCACGTTGTAGCGTTACGCTACTGCTTTATCATTGGTTGACAGTTGCAAGAAAGTCCGCTGGACAGCGCTGTTCGACAACCCTTATTCAAAAAATGTAAATTAAAGTATTTATCTATTATTTTTTTTATTATTTTTTTATTATATTAATTCTTATTACATATATATACTTTTCAACGGTGTTTGTAACTATTCGTTACCAACCGTGATCAAAATTATATATATTTCTTTTCTTAAAAGGCTAGTCATAATCTTCAACGGTGATTATAACCATCGTGTTATCAACCGTGATCAAGATTGCTAGTCTTTCCTAAATATTCCTCTTTAATCCTTTGCAACGGTGCTCGTAATAAACGTTTTACCAACCGTGATCCAAAGGGTTAGATTCCACCACTTATACAATACAGTTCATCTTCAACGGTGATCATAACCTCCGTGATCGAGATAACTGTCTTTTTGTAAAAATCCCTTTAACCTTTTGCAACGGTGTTCGTAACTACTCGTTACCAACCGTGATCCAGAGGGTTATACTTCTACTTCACCCCAAATTAAATAGTTTCTAAAATAAGACTGATATAGTAGTTAGTTTATTAATATATGTATATATTCATCTTTATATAAAAATAAATCAGAACAAATCGATTAGTCGAACAATTTGTGTTTTACTTTCATATTTAAAGAGAACAAACGTAGAAACGTTTCAGCGTACACCGACGTAGTGCTCGTAAGGTGCCGGTAGTGCCGGACACGATTGTTGTCATTACATTGAGAGGGGTAATACCAACTCGAGCTATGTGTAACTTTACCGGCTACACACTTAACTTTTGAACAAATTATAAAGAACTTAAAAATACGAACTGGCTGTTATCGATTTGAAATTTTCATTAGATGGGTGTTGGCTCTTCGTCTCCATTGTTTTCTTGATACTTTTATTTTTTCAATGAGTTAATAGAGCCGAGTCTCTTTGGAGACTTTCTTATATATATCCAACCTTTAAATCAATCAAAAAGTTGTTAAAAATCTACTTAATATAGCGTATTATAAAAATTAATTATAATTGTACAAATCGATTGTTAAATTTATGGAAACTCAAAATAATTTTTTTAGAAAAGATTTATATAGTAACCAGCAAATAACAGCAAGTTATAAAATTTTTATTGATAAGTGTGTAACGAACGTCACAAATTAAAAGGTGGACCGCGTATAAATTTTGTTATGTCTACTTATATTTTATTTTTTATCGTGCATGAGATTGCACGAATGAGCTTTTTTTTTGACATAGTGGTGTCAACAACTCATTATTTTTGCCGCTGACCGCTAGTTAAGGCGACAGAAGAGAATACATATAATTAAAATCGAATTGTTTATCGGTATTGATCTTTCCCAATAGACTGGCCGTTATCGATTTAAAATTACCGTTAGATCAGTGTTGGCTCTTCATCTTTGTTCTGTCATTGGCTGTCCTAGAGTGCACATATTTGTTGTTTTCTTGTTACTTTTTTTTGAATAATGAAGTAGAGCCATCAACTGCGAATGGCCAGATCTTTTCGGCGAAGCATCCAGACCATCGGATGGGTCTGTCGTAACACAAAAGGAAGGGTGGAGTAAAGAGTAGTGTGTACGAAGATGATGATGAGTCTGCTTATCCCTGTTCCTTAATCTAGAAACGGGCTACGGTATGTTTTACATATCAACCACGTACTAAACTACTCATATGTAAACTCCTCTAAAAATTAAACTGCAAATGAATTACTGGTACGTATACTTCTCTGAAAATTAAATTGCTCCCATATTACTCCTTTGTAAAGTCTCTTAAAAAGTAATTTTACAATTTAACTAGTATTTTTTTAAATAAAACTGCATATTTGATAATATTTATGGTAACGTATTTCAGGTATAAAATACTCATTTCACAATTGAAAATTGTCTATTTTATATGTTGTTACAAGGTAAATTTTATTAAAAAAAACATATTTTGAAAAAAGGTCATTTATTGCTTTTCTTTTAACTGTACGAATCATGATTATGAACATCATATGAATTCAATATGATCATTCATGACACTATATGACATTTTAATCATTTTAAATATGGCGAACATATTTTAGTAAAACATTGGCAGTTTTCTTCACTCAATTGTAAACTACGATTGAAATAATATTTATACATATTATACAAAACTAATTTACGGCTACGTTTTTAATTTTTAAGTAAAAGTGATTTAAAAAATAACTTTAGCCTAATCGTATTAAACAGAACCTAGAGTAAATAACCCTTTACTAAATTAAATTCAGCCTCCAAAAATGGGGACGTATTGATGCTATGGTTGTTTACTGAAATAACGTTATTTCAGTATTAAGAATAATATTTAAATTTAAAGAATATTATTTATATAAGATTAAAATCTTATTTAGATTATTCTCTTTCTGTGAACTAGGACGTCCTAATTTTATTCCATCATTTTATCACAGGATACATATATAAAAGTGATTTTTTATTATCCAAGAACTAAGATAAAATTTTATCTTAGCTCATGTTATCAGTAATTTAAATGTGATAAGAGAAAACTATTCATTACAGATTTTGTTGATATTTTATATTTTTTTAATGAAAACATTAAACTCATTAATGTTTGTATGTTTATTGATCTTGATGAAATCTGTTTTATTAAAATAGTTTTAATATATTAATTATTATAATTTTAACATATATTATGGTATTTTATGATTGGAATTTTCAAAATAAGGAGATATTTTGCAAAAACTAGTAAAACAAAAGTAGCTATTAATTATGGATGAACTGGATACAGAGTCTTCTGTAGAAAATAACTTAAGGGAAAATGTTGGTGGTATGTATATTTATAATAAAATTTAAAAAATATATTATTTTGTTAACTAAAAGTTTATTAGAATTAATTTTTATTTTTGAATTTAAATTTGAATGATGTATTTTAAGGTTTAATCTATGTATCTGATAGTTCTGAAAATCAAAGTGAAACTGGTTCAAAATCAATTCCACTTCAGTTGGAAAACTCTCAAGTATCATCTACAATTTTAAATTCAGTAACTAAGTCAACAATTAACTATTTGACTGGTATTTACTTACAAATTAATTTTTATGGTTAAGTGGACACATGTGTGAAGTGCAAATTTTATGTAAAATGAGTTATAGAATAAAATAAACATTTCAAATTCTGTATTTTCATGTGCACAAATGAGGTATATAAAATACTCTTGTGACGTCATACTTCACTGTGGTCATATGTTATATTTACTCTAGTATATATCTCATATGTGATATTGAATGTCATTCCTAAAAAATGCATAAATATGTACTAAACACATGCGTGTGTTTAACCATCTATTTTATCAATACTATGCTATGATATTTCAATTTTTTTAGAGAGTCAACAACAGAGTGTAATTACTATTTTACCATGGGGCGCGCATAAGGAACGTTCTCCATTTCCTAATATAGATACTGATATTAAACCAGGAGAGTATGTAATGCGTACTCTTTTTGCTGATTTTACTGTTCAGGCTGAAAGAAAAATGGAAGAGGTTATGAATGATCAAGATAAACCATTAATGAAAATATTACAACGAGGGGAAGATGTACAATTTGATCAGTTATTGATTGCATTTGGATCTGTAGCTGAACATTGTTTACCTTCTATACTTAAGGCTCTTTTTGCTTGGTATGATAGGCAAATAGCTGTTTTAGACATTAATGCCACTGATTCAAAAAAAATCGAACTTAAAGGAAAAAAGTATAAAATAACTTATAACAGTTACATGTACTAATGATAATTAAATAATGTACTTTTTTATTTTTTATTCTATTAAAGTGATATAATTGATAATAAAGATGTTGAAGTGATATGTGAGAGAAGAGATTTAGCAGTAGAATTCATATATTGTTTAGCGTTGATAGAAGTGTTGAAGCAATTACCATTTCATCCAGGGCATGAAGATTTAGTAATCTACATTGAAAACTTATGTTTTAAGCATTTTAAATTTCGTGAAGGGTATGATATAAAAGAAATATAATATTTATTATTTACTATAGTAATTATTATTATGAATTATAATTAAATGGATGGTTTTTCTAAGAAGGTAGTCAAGTAAAAATGGAAATTATTCAGGAGTTGAATAATCCAAAATAATTTTACCCAATAGTAAATGTCACTTATCAAATTTAAAGGATTATCATTAATAAATCTACTTATGAAAAAAGAAAGTGAATCTACTAATACAATAGAAAATGTTAAATAACCTTAGAATGATAAAATTTGACTTGACCATGTCCTCACTAACATAGTCCATTCTAGTGAATCAAAAAAAGAAAATAATATTTTTTGTTGTTTAAAAAAAAAGGGGGGGGGGTTATTACTTGTATTAATTTAGAGAGTACTTTGAAAGTTACTTAAAAGAAATAAATTAAATAGAATATGATGGGATTTGGGTGCTTATTTGATCCACTACTTCATTGTATTAATAATATTATTACTCGGGGTATGAGTACGAGGTTCTGTGAGAAAAATAGAAGATGATAGAAAAATAAAGTGATCTTTATTTTATTAATATGGGATTCATTATAATTAATTGTCTTTTTTTAAACATCAATAATGCCAGGAGTTTTGACGGTTATCGATGATAGGTGGGATAGAGTCACCTCGTGTGTCTACCCAGAGTGGTATGGTGGCTATACATATGAACCTCCAACCTAACTCCTGAAATAGATGCGTATCAATAATATAACTCTGCCAAGTAACTCTGTACAAACATTATCGATTTATTAAATTTACTTGGTATATTTATTATTATTGATGATTACTTGATTTTCCTGTATGCCTACTTAATCTATGTACTCATAGAATTTAATTCTAAATCTTATTTATTTTTGGTGAATTTATTAGATTCCTACCTTGATATTTTCTGTGACACTCTTAAATAAATAGATGTTGTGTTTTTTGTACAAATATAATTGCGAAGACGGCGGATCACTTTTTGCATATATTTCATTATGTGGAATGATCAAGCATAGTAAGTGTCTCTGTAAATATCTGACTGCATCTGTCTCAGAATGCTCTTTATTTTTGACTTTTTATATTATATTTGATCGTGGTTTAAAGGCAAGTAGTGATCCCCGACGCCACCGTTATTTCTTTATTAATCGTAATTTATTACATGTTATTTATTACATTTTCATCAATAATGTTCTACATATTATAAAATACTATCATATCTTATATAATAATTTAGACATAGTTTATTACTCTACATTTTATGTACTACCATTACATATTGTTTATTATTTTCTGTTAGTTTTATATAATTAATATATGTTTTTTTCTACAAAATTTCATTAGTATATTTAAATATTTAAAAGGTACATATATATATCTTATTTTTATTGGTATACATTTTATTTTGTGTAATTGATTGATTGAAGTCTTAAATAATACATTATGACATTAATGATGTAATGTGTATACAAATAATTTATTATGACATTATTGATGTACTATGTATATCATTACACCATGTATTCATTAAAATAATTTTTTTATTTATTATTTATGTAATTAGTGCTCAAAATTGCCCTAATGCTCAAAATATTCATATGGTTGCTGATTTATATGCTGAGGTTTTGGGAGTATTAGCTCAATCTAGATTTCTTTCAGTAAGAAAACGGTTCATAGCTGAGCTAAAAGAATTGAGAGCTAAAGAACCATCCCCACATGTGACTCAAGCTATAATATCATTATTAATGGGGATGAAGTTCTTTAGAATTAAGGTACATAATTTAACTATTATAAAGACAAGATTTAAATTAATGATAGAAATTAATATAATGAATATAAATTACAAATTAAAAAAAAAATTAATTACATTTTTTTTGTTATATATATATTTGATTATAAGATCATTTAAGGTTAATATTATTTACAACATTTAAATAATACATTAGTACATTTATATTACATTATATAGGTTAACTATTTTATGAAATTCTAGGATTTTTTTTATAGATTTATTGTGTCTTCATATGACAATTCCCTGTGGATAGGGTATAAGCATACATAAATGGCACCTCTGCCAGTTGTAAGAGGCAACTAATAAGGTTGTGACAAGTTGATAGCCGGCATAAAATTTTGTTAAAAAGTATGAGGAGTCCTGAATAAAACTTAGGTAGATTGTCCCATCTCAGATATTATTGAATGCGATATCGCAGATGGCTAATGTAAGCGTAGATGATGTAGGAGAATGTGTCAAATGGAAGTTTAGGATAAGGGTGACCATCGCCAAGTATTTGGAATTAAGGCAAGGAAAAAGAAGATTGTTTCTTCATATGACACTTTCCTTATGGTGGACATTTAAAGTTGATGAATGATATCCTTGTATTTTATATATTTGATTAATAAGTTCTTAATGATTAATAGGTTTTATCATATATAGAAGAAAGGCAGTTCCTTTTTATATAGTAAGTATTTATGAGTTGTCCATTAATGTCCAATTTTCATTGAATATTATCAAGTCTTTTCTTTTAATATTTGTTATCTGAGAGTTTGTGTTCTGTTTCTCCAAGTTTGTTTTCTTAAATTATGTGTCAATTAAATAAGATTTGATTTTACATTTCTGTGTTCATTGGTTATGTATGTTTGAAGATGTAGTTATATATAGTTTATCAACAGTATTATCATGGCCTGCTCTATTGCTACCAAATTTGCAGCTGGAGTGTTATTCTCTTTAGTTAATAATATTGTTTTATAGATGGCCAAGCCTGCTCTAAATATGTTAAAACATGGGTTAATCCTATACTTATGCGTTTGGTCAGTCATTATTGCAATTAATACTTCAGACATTATTTTTGATGTGTCAGTATACACACAGTTAGGCTGTGTCCCCTTGATGATTATTATCATGAACTAAATATATAATAAATATAATTAAATCAAATATTAAAATTTGATATTATTTTTGTATATTTTTAATAATATATTAGCTATAAATTTAATTTAATAATTTCTAAGTACTTTAATTTTTAATTTAGAATAAACTTATCTATTATAAATTGATTTTTGTAATTTATTTTTCTTAAAATTTTAGATGGTCCCGATTGAAGATTTTGAAGCATCATTTCAATTTATGCAAGAATGTGCACAGTATTTTCTTGAAGTAAAAGATAAAGATGTGAAACATTCAATGGCTGGTTTATTTGTTGAAATTCTTTTACCAATGGCTGGGGTACTGTATAACAATCAAACATTTTGGATCATCAAAGTTAAAATTAAAAAATAAATAATAGTAATAATTCTGCGTGAAATTTATTGAATAATTTTGATGTATTCAAATTAAATAAAGTTCTTAACCGATAAACATTTTTTTTGTAAACTGATACTTTGAAATTATACTGGAGGAAGGGAAGATTATTCTATTTTTTAATATGAGACTTAAATTAAAAATAAGATTTTGTCTAGAATTTTTAAATTGATTATTGTTTTAGATAGTAAAAAACGAAGTAAATGTTCCATGCTTAAAAAATTTTGTTGAATCCCTTTATTCAACAACTTTAGATATGTGTACTAAATCAAAACATAAATTGGCATTGTTTCCATTGGTTACTTGTCTTCTTTGTGTTAGCCAAAAAACATTTTTTCTTCAAAATTGGCACTACTTTTTAGCTATGTGTTTGTCAAATTTGAAAAATAGAGATCCAAACATGTCAAGAGTTGCCTTAGGTATCTATTGCTTTACATAAATATGTCAAAAATAAAAAATGTAATATTCATTTTGTTATCAGAGGCTCTTTATCGATTACTTTGGGTGTATATGGTAAGAATAAAATGTGAAAGTAATTCTGCAACGCAATCTCGATTACAAAGCATTGTCAATTCTTTGTTTCCCAAAGGATCTAAAGCTGTGGTACCTCGTGATACTCCTCTCAATATTTTTGTAAAAATCATCCAATTTATTGCTCAGGTAAGTTTTGTATTATCTTAGAAAATATATGCATTGTATTATATTTATGTATTTAAATTTTGATCAAAGGAGAGATTAGATTTTGCTATGCGTGAAATTATTTATGATTTGTTAAGTGTTGGACGTCCAATTAAATTAATTCTTACACCTGAACGAATGAGTATAGGACTACGAGCTTTTCTTGTTGTAGCTGATAGTCTTGAACAAAAAGAAGGTGAACCACCAATGCCAGGTACATCAGGAGTTCTACCTTCGGGAAATACATTACGTGTAAAAAAAACTTTCTTGAATAAGGTACAATTATATCTATTAAATATAATTTTATACGCTTTTATTTATGTATCTTAAAAGTATCATAAATATAAACTAAATAATTTATTTTTTATAGATGTTAACAGAAGACACTGCAAGAAACATTGGTATTCACACATATTTTCCTAATGTTCGACGAGTTTTTGTAGAAATATTACGAGCACTTGATGCACATTATGGTAAACCACTAATGATGACATGTACTCAAAATATGAACAAAGTTAGTATAAAATATGAGTAAATAAATAATTATTTTTTGAATGATTTTATAAATAATATATCATTTATTAGTTAAAGTAATAATTACAATAATTAAATTTTCCGAACATTTATTTAAGATAATCATTCTTTGAAGTTATAGATTGTTAACTTTAAACTAAAATTTAGTTGTCATTTTTTCTGTTTTCAACCTAATTGATTCTTTGAACAAATAATAAAATAATCAAAATTTAATAAAAATATCATTTTTAATATTATTGTAGTTACTTAATTTTAATAGATGAACAGAAATATACATGCAATTAAGAACATTTTACTATCATATTATGATGGTTTATTAATTTTATTAATAATTTAAATACAGTGAGATTTAGAATTTTTTATTTAGCATTGAAAAAATAAAAGATTTATTATTTAATTAAATTAATTACATTTTTTATTTGAATTAAAAATTACATTTTTGTAATTGTTTGTTTTGTTAAATTTTTTTTGTTATCCGTTAAGGATATGTTATAACTAGCGATGGGAAATATTGAATAGTAAAAATATTCGATAGTTACACAATATAATCGAATAATTTAAAAAATTATTCATTAGTTTTAAAAACAATTCGGTAGTCTATTTGAATAGTTTATGCTAAAAATAAACTATTTGTTTGTATAAAAACAATTTGAGTAGTTATTCGATAGTTTAAAATATTCGAAAATGCCCATTACTAGTTATAACAATTACATGTTCCAAAATAATTTGTAGTGGTATATAATAAGTAATTATCTAATATAAAAAACAGTGTGTCTGAATTGGTAATATGGCAGTGCTTAATACAAACTGTCTCAATTAAAAAATTTGATTACAGACAGCTTTGTTTACTAAACGAGTACCTGTCCTGGAGTATTTATAGTTTAAAAATCCTCTTTTTTGGGGAGCTTCTATGATTCTTAATGATTTATGAAGTCTTAAAAATATATATTTATATTTAATATAATTTTATTTATTATCTAATTAGGTAATCTTTTATAAAATATTTTAGGAGCCTGATGAAATGATTACTGGGGAAAGAAAACCTCGTATTGATCTTTTTCGAACTTGCGTTGCAGCAGTTCCTCGTTTAATTCCTGAAACTATGACTGGTGCAGAACTTGTAGATATGTTATCCCGTTTGACAGTACACATGGATGAAGAGTTACGTGCATTAGCTTATCAAAGTTTACAAACATTAATTATTGACTATCCTGAATGGCGCCATGATGTGATAATTAGTAATTATTAATCTTAATAACTATTTATGTAATAGAGAATGTAATTCATCAATTAAATAATGATTTTAGTTACTGGTTATATAATATCAACAATATTATTATTTTTTGTGTAACTTATTTATTGAGTTGGATTCATGAATTATTTCTCTAAAAAAAGTAAAATAAATTTTTATTTACATTAATATGTTATAGGTTTTACTCAATTCTTGGCTCGTGATGTTCAAGATACATTTCCAAAGTTGATTGATAATGGATTACGCATGTTGTTACAATTATTTACTAGCTGGAAAAATAGTTTAACTATAGGATTAATTAAAAATCAGGCTGAAAAAAACAAAAACTTAACTGATAATCACCAAAAATGTAACCGAGTTGATTTATCTCAAACTGAAGCTTTTGCTTTAGTAATGTTGTGTAACTGTCGTCCTTGTCCTCGTCGTTTATCAGCTCATATATTACGTGAAATGAAATGTCTTATCAAAATATTGGGTATACTTTTGTGTATTATAAATTATTTATATATAGGTGATTTATTTATCATGAACCTTTTAATTTATCAAAATATAAAAATAATATTGATAATTTTTTTATTGGTTCAATGTTTTTCGTAATTTATCAATCATGAAATATTTTTTATGTTCATCCCTTATAACTTATAAAGGTGTCAGCGTTAATTTTCCAAAGGGGAACATATATAATCTAGCTTATTTATTAGATAATGATTTAATTAAGAAAATAATTAGTCTATAACAACTTTTGGTCCATTATTTCAGAAGTTTTTAACATTTTAAAATAATAACTGGAGGTGAGGTGTTTATTATAAAAATATCAGTACCCAATTTTATAATTAGATATTTGCCAGCTTTACTGTTCCTCTTGTCTAGATATAAACATGTCAATAACTTCCAATATACTGGTCTAAAAGTTGTCATTGATCAATCATTTTCATAATTAGATCATTATCTAAAAATAATCTAGTTAATTATGTATACTTTCATTTGAAAAAATTAAGTTGTAACTTTTATAAGGTATAAGGGATGAACTAAAAAATTACTTCATGATTAATAAATTAAGACAAATATGGAACTAAAATAATTAATATAAAAGTTATTTATATTACTTTTATTGTTCAATTAATTGAGTGGTTTATAATAAAATAATAATCCTGTATACATACAGAATGATTCTTTTATAATTCTGTATGTATATATTTATATAGATCACTGTTTTATATATAATTTTAGATAAGGAAAAAGTGCCAGTAATTGATGTGATTGATAAAGCTATACCTGAACTATTAGAGCGATGTTTACCCATGCTACCTTCATTAGAAAAATCAGCAGTTTTAACTGCTTTAGCTGCCAATTCTCTTGATCTTCAATGGGTTGTTGAACGAAATCATCCAATTTGGACAGCTGGTAAATATTTTCTTGTAGTGTTATCATCATTCAAAACTTAAATAATAATTCCATTGTACTTTTAGGTATTCAAGATGACTTTAATTCTCCAAAAACTGCTTCATCTTTAAGTTTACTAGGCGGATCTGGTAATAGTGATCCTTGGGGAACTATACTTTTTGGGATTTTATCACAAAATGTACTTATAAAACAATGTTTGCCTGTTAGTGCTCAAGCTTGGCCTTTAGTGTTTTCTCGTGTTCAAAATCTTTTTACTGTCATTGATCCAACGTAAGTAAATATTATTTAGTTTTTAAATATCTCATATTAAAAATGTTTAATCAATTTTTGTAGACCTGTAAATGATAACAGAGCTTCTTTATTGAGAAGTTCAGCTCCGCCTAGAAAACCACTTACTGAGCGTGATCAATATCTAACTTTGTGGAGGTATTATGTTATGTTTGCAATGTGTGTTGTACCACTTGCTCCAAGTCCCATTGTACGCTGTGCTTCTCCTGATTTAAGTTTAAGTTCATCACCTGATAGCTTAGCTACTGGTGAACGAAATGATAGTAAAAATGTAACACCAACAGCATTGTATAAGTTAATAGCACCTTTATTAAGATGTGAAGTAGCAGATGTAAGAGATGCAGCTGTTTATGCTCTGGGAACTATTAACCCTGAAGCATTAAAGTAGATTAATATTGATAAAATTCCGGAATAATATATTATTAACTATTATATTTTTGTATAGAGATTTAATGGAAGAACTAGTCGTTTTCATAAAAGAGGCAGTAGATAGAAAACAAGAAAATATGAGAAGACGTAGAAGAA
The DNA here is from genome assembly GCF_025091365.1 of Daktulosphaira vitifoliae. Lineage (NCBI taxonomy): Eukaryota > Metazoa > Arthropoda > Insecta > Hemiptera > Phylloxeridae > Daktulosphaira > Daktulosphaira vitifoliae. The sequence goes on along the minus strand of NW_026099575.1, from coordinate 19,537,811 downwards.
GAGATGCATTACGTTTACAATTAGTCAGAGTATTTGAATTAATTGCAGGATATGGAACCCTTGGGTGCAGGTAATTACAAAGTAGATAAAAAATAAAAAATTGTTTTCTTTATTTTGTTTTCCTAGCACATTTGTATTAGAAAGAGATTCTTGTTCTTTACATCCAACATTTGAAGAATATATAGATGGAGCTAGAATTTGCTTGGAACTGGAAACTGATAAAGACAGTTTGCGTGAAATTAAGTTATATTTTTGTAAGTTTGTCCAGAAGATGATAAAAAGTTTTGAAAGTAAGACTTATTTTTATTAATATCTGGAAAAATTTAGGTTTTAAATATTTTATTATCAAACTTTTAATTTTCTATACTTGAGAAAAATGAAATAACACTTATATTTTTAATTATGTAATTTTGTACTATTGATTGATATTCTTTTCATATTCTAATTACAAATATTTCTACAATTTTAAAATAACAATTGTTCAAAAATTTAACTACTAATTAATTTGTATAGTTGGAACATATCGCACTTTGTTAAAACGAGAATTGAGGCAAAATCTATTTAACCTATTTTGTAATTGGGCTGAGCATAGTACTTCAATTGGGATGTCATCTAAACTAGTTACCATAGATTTAATTAAGGATGACTTGCAAATGGCATCTTTACAAGCAGCATGTGCTGTACTTGCATGCGGTCCATGTTTCAATCATAATTTAGCAGAACCAGATGGGCCCTTATATCTTTGGATTGACCCTTTATTGGCGCACTTTGATAAACGGATTCATCAATTAGCACTGGAAACATTAGTGTTGTTGTTGGATTGCAACCCTGATCAAGGATCACTTCTTGACTGGGTAGTAGATCGTTGCTATACTGCTGTACCTTTAGTTGCTGATGCATGTTTCCAAGCTTTAGGAATAATTTTTAGTACTAGGTGAGTAAAAACTATTAATTGGATTAATTCCTTATTATTAAATTTTAATCAATAGAGGTTCTGATAATATTGATTGATTATATAATTCAATTGAATTGAATAACATAAAATATTATATGGTACTGATTATTATTTTTTTTTAGTTTTGATGTGAAACTAAGAAAACTTCTTAGCTTTCACTGAACCAATTTTAATGATCAATACGTCAAAAGAACACAATTTTAATCTAGTTGAATTTAAAATCGCCAAATATTGAAAAAAAAACCTTATATTTAGAAATTTAAACAGATATCTGCAGTAAAAATGGCAACTTCAAATAAAACTTTTTTAAATTAAAATCTCCAAAAACAATAAGAGTATAAAATTCGTTTTTATATTGAATTACGTAGTAAAATCATATTACTAAAATAAATCATTATACACTAAAATATTCTATAAAATATTTTATAATTTTTTTATAATTACTCCGTAAAAATTACAATACTAAATTATTAAATATAAATACCATATTATATTTAATTGCTATAATAGTTATTTATTCATATATTATACTTACTAATCATAGAACTACTAATTAGGAAGAATGAAGGAAATAGGAGTTAATTTTGGAATAATCCACCAATTTCTTAAAATTAATCACTATCTACAGATTTGCATTGAAGCATTTATTATGATAGTGATTTTAATCACTGTCAGATATCATCTATACTTATCTCAACTATGTCATGTCCACATTGTGCTACGACCCCACCGTGCTACTGTTTTTTAAATTATCATTTTAAAAGGAGAACAATGATTTATATTAAAATAGATCTATCGCTATAAAATGGCGGGTATAAGTGATATTTAAAACAATTTTATTCAATTGAGCTCAAAAATGTTCTATTAATTATACCATAAAAATACAATATTTTTAATATTATTAAACTCTTTTTAATAATTTTATGTGTCTCATTATCAGGGCTAGATTAAGACTTATATAGGATTTGGGTCAGTACCCTAAGAAAATACCACTACCATAAAACAAAAATAAAATACTGTCACTAGACAGTATTTTAAATACATCATTAAACAAAAAAATTATTATTAGAAGGTCTTCCACAGTAGAAAAAATTGAGTCACCTCCCCTAAAAGTTCTAGATATGCCCTTGTCTACTATAGTCCAATTCAAATTTTTCAAATTTCTGATTTTAATTTTTAGTCTCCATATTATATAAATTACTTTATATGTGAGATATTCTTCTAGTCTTTTAGGCATTTACATAAGGAAAATTTACAATGAGTAGTTTTTCCTATTTTCAATCATTTTTTGTTTTATTGTGATAGAGAGTATCCTTGTGACCATTATACAGCAATTATCAACGTTACTCTGATGAATACTGGTTGTCCACGTTCTTTTGTTCGAGATACAGCTTTACAATTACTACAAGTGTTGGACAAAAGGTTTTTTGGTTCTGGAAACGTCGAACTGTTGCCACCTACTGTACCACCTGAATCTCCTATAGCAGTTTCACGTAAGTACATGTGTAATTTTTAATTAACATTCTGTGAAGAAAGTTCATTCGTTTACTGCTTATATAAATATAGATAGCATGTGTAAGTTTTTAATCACACTCTGTAATTTGCTACGTTAATTATCGTGGATGGGATTCTTATGATGATTAATGGGCCTACCATTATAGTACTCAAAGTTATAGACAAATGACTAGTAATGAATGCCTCGAGAATTATTTATTTTGTAAGTTAAAAAGCTGACTTCCCACTACCAACAATTATTATTAACTAACTCCATCTTAATATTTTATAAATATAATTAGCTTTTATTTTACAAGTCATGTTATTATGTTATTAAGCCGCCGACATAAATATAATAAAATAAAATTGCAGTGTTTGATTTCAAACATAAGAATAAAGCATCAGTCTTTTGAATGTCCATACTATTCTATCTAATTTCAATAATTTGAAAACAAAGAGAAATGGGAGTTTAAAATTTATTTATATACGTCATTTATGAATATCATAAATAGTAACGGCGAAAGGTGATATCCTTGTGGAACATCAGATGAAACATAAGTTATATCAGATAGAGTTCCCGAATCATAACTTGTTGAGTTATATTTGTTAAATAGGATTAAACCAAGATAATAATGTCCCAAATATACCAATAACCCTTAATTTAGTAACCAATAAATCATTATTTACAATATTAAAAGCTTTTTTAGGTCCGTATAAATAGAATTTTCTTGACCCCATTCTCTACTATAGACATTAAATTGTTGTAATATACTAATAGGTTGGTTGAAGTAGATTATAGTCACCTGCATAAATATAATTTGCATCCTTACTAATTACTTATCTTACACGATTTAAAGTATTACTTGTATTATAATTGTTATTACTTAAATTGTTTATGTTTGTTAAAATTAGTTGGATAAAATCCTTGGTACTCCCTTATTGTATTTGATTAATGAGTTTTCAATATTTTCCCTACTACGTGCAGTTTTTAATTCTTTCATTTGATTATATTGAAGAATGGTCTTATCGGTGGTGATCCAAATAATTTTAAAATTAACCAATAAATAAAACTTGAATTTAGATTTTTATATCTATAGGATGTCACTAGAAGTATTTAAAGTTATACTTAGAATACGTTTGAAAGATGTAGTACTTGACCACTTGGAGCTAATAAATGGTAACTGGAATCCTAATGTAAGAAATAATCCTTTATTTAATTAGCTTGTATCACTCAGGTCTAAATGTTTAGAATCTGATATATTGTAAAACAAAATATTATATACTCTTACAGTCCTTTTTTTCTTTTACGATGTCTACAGAATTTAAAATAGACATCGGACATTCAGTTTTTTTGATTTTTCACGTAACACATTTACTTTAGACCGCAATGTATCATTTTGTCTACATAACTTACTTAAGGAAGAGATTAATAGCTCGATAGAGTTTTTTAACAAGGTAATGTTAGTATCATATGCATCCATTTTACTAAAAAAAAAGTGTTTATCTTATAGTCAGTTATAGAAAATTATTGTTTTATTAGTTTATAAAGATCGAATATACTTATATTATACATATTTATGACTACTTTCAGATCGAGTCGTATTTCTTCTGTAACCCTTTTTTAATAAGCGTTTCAATCGTTTATAAGAAAAACAAACAATAAAATGTTACATAAACTTATAATTTAATAATACGTGAATAAAAATCATTGTATAACGGACAATCGTTATCGATAATAGTCCAGCTTTGTACTGATAACTATACTTTCCGGCGACATTTTGCATGTTTAATTTATTTTAAATTTTCTATGTTAAAAGAATCTCGCTAAAATATTAGCAATTTTACGTCTTCTATGAGAATTAACCCATGAATAACTATGTATAAATAATTTTAGGCATTTCTTAATGAAATTGTATTATGTTAATAAAAAATATAGATCAAAAAGTTTCCTTTTGAGTATTCTCAATTAGATTAGTTATAGGTTACATTTTAACCATTTTCCAAGGTTATTTTAATGTTATTAACTTTTGATATTTATTTAAAGTTAATTATTAGAAATAAAAAATTTTATTATTTGTACTTCAAAGAATTTTATTACTATTGACAAAATAAATAATTAACTAAAATAATACTTAAGTAAACTATTTTTACATAAAGATGTTAACAAAATCAGTATAATTAATTATAAAATAATATATACATTATAATTCAATTTAATTTAAAATTTAATTTTTATACACACAATTTTATATTATAGAAATTCAAATTCAAAATTGAAATTTTTCGATTATTTGTCTATTTTAACCAATATAATAAATATTTTTCAACGAGAAAATGGTGTACCATTAATTTACTGGAAGGTAAATTTTTTTTATGCAAAGAAATACAAGTTTTTCATAAGCTGAAATAGAAAATAAAAATTTAATTTTGCTTTTTTGAAAAGTAAGATGTTGGTTTATATACCCTTTTAATCTTAGATCCTCGACATATACCTATATATTTTATAATTTAGTAAATCTGTAAAATAAACTAATACATGAAAATTTATTCATATAAAAGATAAACATATAATAACTTGGTAACATTAATTATTAGTTGTACTATTCTTAACTTTTAAAATCTATTTAAAGCTAATTAATGCCGTTTGTGAATGACGTGAAAACAAAAAAAATTATTAGTAACTCATTTTAATAATTGGCATCATGATACATGGGCAATTGGTAGGAGTTCATGCACTTCTTTCCACGTTCCGTTTAGTGTTGCGTGTTTTGATCCAACGCCGCTCTTAGAAAATTCTGACAACACTAAAAATGTTTTACTACATCAATCATATTGTCAAACGAAACCCTTTAAATACATCTAAAATTTATCTAGTGTTTATTTTTTGTCAGCTATTAAACATTAAAACTCGTACATTTCAAATCTTTATTAATTATCATCATTTCTTAATTTGAATATATTTTTTACAAACAGTTTATTTCATGTAATTTTTTAAATAACGAAAAAAGAATTTCTACATACATTAACTGGGTTAACTTAGGGCGATGTGTTAAACTTGGTACAGTTAAGTATCTTACAGATTTAATCACTTAATTTTTATGAAAAAATATTTTTTGCTTAACATAACTTGTATATATTTTATTAGCGCTGTAGATTGACACGGCTTTAATGATAATGGATATTCATTTGCCCCAAGTTAACGGTATCATATTGGCTATAAAATTTAATATAGAACTTTTTATAAACAATGCTAGTAACTATTATTATATCAATGTATTTTTCTAAATAATTAATATTTTTATCTCCCTCTTATCGATTTTCGTTCTTTATGTAATATTGAATTTTTTGAAGGAAATAAATATAAATGGTATTTTACCATAATTTGACATTTTGTTTGCTCGAAAATAAATTGATTCATATATAAGTTAACTAGATTTTAACATACTTTGACATTTTAACAATAAATCTGAGATGTTTTTTATGTATCTTCATTTAATATAAACATTATACTCATAATATTTTATTAGATCGAGCAAATTTCATGTTTAATATATAGATATCAATTACTATTTTCTAATTAAAGTTCAGTATTTATGCTATTTAGACTAAGTGCTGAAAGACAAAAAACGTGAGATAATTGTGCATTTTTAATTGTTAAATAATTCTCGACTACCTACCGTTACTTATTTATCATAAGTTGTCATGCAATCAAACAAAAATATTAATTCATGAGTTAAGTAGAATAAAATTTATCCTTTTTGTTTACCTGTTGTAACTTGTGTATCTCTGGATCTCTTATAAGAATATTTTCTCTGAGTCCAAAATTCAGTTAGTGCTCTCCTAAAATTTTGACCACTAACGCAATATAAAACAAAGTTTATACCAAAATTTGTATTGTACATCTGATTAGCAACAAACTGTAAATTTTTGTACTTGCGTGTTGCTTTCTAAATTAAAAAAAAAATCTTTTTTTAATGATGCTTAATAAATTATTTATTTAATTTATATTAAAATTTATGATAATTGGAAGATTGAATCGAAGGATAAAAATTGTTGTAAACTTTTTTTCCTTTTTAAACTGTCAAAATTAAACTATTTGTTACTAAATAAAGCTGGTATCATGTTTTTGTTCCTTTTTAGGGATTATTTCAATAAATTTAATGTATAATACAGTGAGTCAGTTAAGTAAATATTCAGACATCATCTAGAAAAAATAATTTGCCATAGTATTACAGACCTTTAAGTATGGTTTAATCACTTGTCAAACATTTTTCTAATAGTGTCTATCACACTTCAAGGTCTGTAAGACGATAGTGATTCGAAAGGCAAATTTCTAGATGATGTCCGAATATTTACTTGATTCACTGTATACGTAGAAAATGACAAAAAATTAAAATAGTATAATATGGAATTATAATTATTTAAATTTTATTAGTATAATTCATTACAGTACTATAGGAAAAGTCGCTATTTACGATATTCAGTAAACGCATTAATAGTTTTAATAAATTATTGTTAGTTCTTTTAGACGATTTTCAGACGTAATATTATTAGTCATGTAATATAAATCGCTTTTGCATCATAGAGCGAGCAACAGTATGATATATTTTATCATCAAATTTTTATTATTATTTTTGTTCCTAAAATATTCAAACAACTTTGACGTAAGGCTTTAATGATAATTATTCTTAAACTGCCCTGAAGTCTTTGGAATCATAACGATTATATTAACGAATATTAACGATAATCAAGATATACAAATATTATAAACTAAACCCGGTACTTAACGTTACCCCGCCTTACTTCGTCCCACACTATCCACAATCGAAATACATATGACGGTAAGTTAAGACACAGGAAAACCGTTGACACGACTAATAACATTTTAGTGACTTTAATCTGTGACGTGTTTTGTGAATTGTGTGGCGTAGACTGTCGCCGTCTAGATGGATGAAGTGTCATGGATCGTCTGATTCTGGCTAAACGGCATACTGACTGACAGATCATGCTGTTGAATATGACTATTAAGAAAAATGGAACAACCATGTTCACAACCATATCCGCATAGTTGAGCCATACGTATACTCCATACCAAGATAAATTCAAACCGCAGGCGGGAGCTGTGGAATTGCTAAAAAAATACAGTAAAAAAAATTAGAAATACACGCTTAGTAACTACCACGATATATTGAATCTATTATATAAATATAATTAATAAATTGAGAATTATTTTATTTTTGTCCTTGAAGTTAAGAGTAACCGAGATAGTTTGTGTGCTGTTTAGTTTTTGAAAATATTTTTGATTTTAAAAATATTAATTAGTTTCGATAGTCCTTGTTCATTAAATTATGAAGAAAAATCGTGTACATATTATTATATTATATTATACAAAATTTATTTATACATGTATTTACAAAAAAAAAAAAATCACAATAAAAAATATAATTTTAAGTTAGTGAGTGTATTAAATTTAAACAGTGCGTTTGGCTTTTCTTACTGGAATACAAATCCATCAACCGTAATGATAATACGGTAGACATAAAATCGGACGTAGATAATAAGTTTCAACAATTTCAGTTTATTAAAGTGGTTTTCATACCGAATAGTTAGAACATAAAAACGAACTTTATGTGGTCATTGATTGTATGGGCGATATCTGACTTAGACAGACTGTGTCAAAACCGTAAACATCATCAAAAACAGTCCATTATGTAAACATGTATTTTCAAGCATTTACAGTTTGAACTGTGAATTCTTACCTAGTCTTGGCAAACTATTTGAACTTGATAAATAATAAGTTATATATTATCTATTCTTGATTTTCGACATAACAATGAAATAAAATAGATTGAGCTTATAGATAAGCTATTTCTATTCTAGTTTTATTTCTCAAAGGATTAAAATAAAAAAAACAAAAAAGTGACTTTATTTACTAACACACACAGTTGCAGATTTACAACATTTTTCTGAATGGGTGGTTCTGGAGAATATAATTTACTTAAAGTACGTATTGAAATTTCATCTTACATTTTATATAATGTAAAAGTATCGATGAACCAAAAATCTGTTACTGGACACAAAATATTACATTAAAAAATATCGACTTTACATTTTTCTACTTACGTTTCTGAGTATATTAATTCTTGCGGTCCTGTAATAACCAAGTAGGGTGTGTGCACAACAAATGCAAATGTTATTAAAACACAAAGAACTATTTTGGCCCGTGACACTGTACACACTACTGATCTATGAAGAGGGTACCGAACAGCTATAAATCGTTCTGAAGTGAACACCACTACTAACCAAACGCTGATGAAACTGCACATCTGTAAATTTTTTACAATCAAACATTAATGAAGTGTAAATCTATTTAAAAACAGATTGCGTCATTATTGTAAATTTGTAAAATTGATAATCAAAATTAAACGAAAAATTTGCAATTTTATTATACAAAATATAATTTGTTAAACATTTTGTAGTTATAAACTTATTTTATAAACTAAAATATTCTACAAGTGTAAAAACAAGTAGGAAGTAATTTTAATAAGAGATACCGACCTTTTTAATTTTAGACTTAAATTTTATATTGTCTTAATTACCACTGATAATGTGTTTTTTTCATTTGAAGAATTTCCAGAGTTAGCTTAGAAGATTATGTAAATTAATCATGTATTCGCCGAAATATGGCATTAAATAAAAAAATTTGAAAATAAATTATACATATCATAAAATTAGATTATAGTTTGATAAGTATGAAAATTTTGTGGTTATAAGTTGTAACCTGTGTATCAGTGAAACTTTCAACCCCATAAGTAATTTAAAACAAGTTATGAAATAAGAATTTAACTGTTATAACATACATGTACAAGGTGATCTGTTAATCATAAACCACTCGATTACTCGCAAATTAAATACAATATTGGAAAAATAATTTTTGGTTTCTTTTAGTTACATATAATTCTTGATATTTCAGCTAATAATTACTTTTTAAAATCATCCCTATTAACTTAAAGGGGTGTCAACTTAGTTATTATTTTTAAATAATATACATATTTAATTAACTTGTAAAGTAGAAAATATTTTAATTAAGAAAATGAATGGTCAATTAAAATTTTGGACCAGTATTTTAAAAGTTAGACTTTAAAGTAATGAATGAAAGTGTTGAGTAGGTGCTGTTATTTTTATTACTAGTCATTTCTCGGCCTTACCCTTCATCTCGTCTAAATATAAAAATGAAAATAACATCCAAAACACTGGACCACAAGTTGTTATCAACCAGACATTTTCTTAATTAGATAGTTTTCTATTTCATAAATTTATTAAATATGTAAGTTACTATTTTAAAAAGTTCAAAACCCTATACGTTATAAGAGATAATTCTGAAAAGTAATTAATAGCTAATAAATCAAAAAATAAATGTAACTAAAAAAAAACCAAAATTTTTTTTAATATTGTACTTGTTTTAATCGAGTGGTTTATAATAAACAGATCATCTGTACAATTAATTATTATTTATCGTTGTTACCTGTGTTAAATAAATGGAAAATTGACAAAATCCGTACATGTAAAAGAGATCGGCAATTTCAGCTTTCGCCAATTCAGGTAGTAGTTGGGTCACTAAGAATATTGTGTCACTAATCGCTAACGATGATAAGTAATATGATGATGATTGTTTTCTTAAGTTGGTGCCAAAAAAAACCAAAACTGATAAGCAATTTCCTAAACTTCCCAGGACTATTAACACCAAGGGATAATATCTTTCAAATCTGAAAACAAAGTTAGAATCTTTCACATCATTTGTAAACATTTTTTTAGAAGTCATGTTAACATTTTTATGTTTTAATTCAATTTTATTATTTACACGATGGTGAATAAATTCACCTATTTACATATAATCGATTTATTTATTTAGATTGATATTATTTATTAGAATGTCAAAAAAAAATATTCCATATTTGTATAAAAGATTCTAAGTATTTTAGATGCGGCATTATATAAATCCATCTTTGACCCTTAGGAATATTTGTTGTGCGGGTGGAGTGACGTTTTGAAGTATAACAAAATTAGTTTTATTTTTGATGAACAGATTCTAAGGTTTATGAAAATTGTTTATCAATGTAAAAAATAACTTCCAGCGAAAGGGAATTTTTTATCATTTTTATAAGAATACTATATTTATTAATATATTTACAATTATTTTTGATGATATTTACTCAATAAAAAATTTCGAGTTAAATTTGATTATTCCAAAAGGTAAGCTATAGGTCTTACTTCCTTTGTTTATGAAATAAAACTTATTTTTCTAGCATTTTAGCATGTTAACAACTAATAAAAATAAGATAATATAAGATATTTTACAACAGATTATTTAAAAATGTTATCACGCATAAGGGAACGTGTTAACTATAAGTGAGGCAAAAATAACTATTATTTGAAAGTGGCAACCCATATTTTAAAAGATATTAACACTTTTATACTAAGAGGGTAGGAGTAGTGTGGTTTATATATGTACAGAGACAAAATTAAACACCCTGGTAGACCTAGTCGACCAGGGTGCCCGAGGTTGGTGCAAACCAGAGACGAACGGTACGGACCTAGTTGTCCGGCGCTGGTGTTCTGTTTGAAGACACTTTGACCGTGAACTGACCTAGATCGCTTCTCGTTCACTGATCCTCCGTGCCTGGCAAATAGCACCTAGTGCTAACGCCGGTCACGGTTGTAGGTGAATCTCTTCGGAGTGAAACCCATATAGACAGTAAAGACCCACTTTACACCTTCCATATTAATATAAAAGTGTTAATATATTTAAAATACAGGATTAAAAATTGTTATCGATCAGCCATTTTCTTATTTTCAAGCAAATTAAACATATATGTTTCAATTTAAAACATTTAATACTATTTTAATAAAAATAGATGGGGAAAGAATCATTTTTTTTTTAATTATAGAACATAACATACTATAAACTTCGGAAAATAAAAAAATACAATATGTTCTATATTTTCAAATATTTTGCGTAAGGCATAGTTAATCAATCACTCTGTATAAGTTTAATTCATAATATAAAATTGACATTTTATTTTTACTTACCCTTCAACAAAATTCATATTATTTGGCATGTGCTCGAATGACCCATTAATGTTTGTTGACATTATGACAGTCGTTTATTACACCTTTCTCCGGGTAATATACAGTGTTTCTGTATTTTCAGTCTGTAATTGAATGTAATAAAAATTAATTTTTTTAATTTAATGCGTAAGAGTGTAATATCTTACACTTTAAACTAGGTAAATAAATATTGTAATTAAATGATCTATGTGCATTTTTTTTTTTATGAAAATGATTCTGAAAATTTAAGAGTCTCTTTAATGTCTACTAATGTATACTTATAAACACCATGTCCGGAATAAAGACAGTTGAGGGAATTTGAATTTCTTCAAAACAAAATTTCAACACAAAGTCAGTAGCTTAGTCAAATATAATCTACAAAAAAATTTGTATTTTTTTTTACTCATCAATTCATCTGTGGTCAATGTAGGCATAACCCCTTGTCCCCTACTAAAGCCACTATAAATATGTATTCACTTTTCCAGATTTATAAACAAAAATATTTACATGTTCTTTAATAGTTGCGTAATATTTTACGTTTGGTCAAAGAAATATTTTCGTTGAAGTCATTTTTTTAATTTAAAAAACATTTTTTGTTTTTTGAGTGTCATTATTGATCAGTGAAAAAAGTATAATGGAAATAACAACTTTAAAAAAAAATTCTAAAATTAGTATTTTAAAACATTTTGATTTAAACGTTAATATTTTCTAATATGAAATAAATCTGATAATTTTCTATTTAAATGGGTAATAGAAAGAGCTTTGGTAGCAGTTTGACTAGACAACAAGATCATAAAAAAATGGATGATTTGCTAAAGTTATCTTAATGGTAGGCTTGTGTACTGTGTATAAACTATACATTTTTTTGGATTACGTTCAATCATAGCACTGTCAAAAAGAACCCCCAATACCGTATTTTACTGAAAAGGACAAACGAGAGCTGAATAAATAGTAGTAATATCTAGCGAAGCTACCGGTTAATGTGGTAAATGAAACTCATATTTTTAAGGGCTTTAGAAGACATATTCTCAGTGTGCTCAGTCAAGCATAAGTACGGGTTAGTACAAATCTCGAACTGTGAACCCAGTCATCAGTCCCTAAAAGATGGAAGGCCATGTTGACATGGTCACAAAAATTGATGACAAAATGTTAACGAGTTAATGACATGATATTATTGAGCATCTGAAGGTATTAATGAATAAATAGAAATCGAATCATACATAAAAATTATAATATACACGAATTTATTTTACGATGATAGATATGTTCACATTTTAACAACTCAAGTATTTAAAGTACGAAAAAATTCTTGAAATTATAGAATTCCAAAAACTGTTGAGTAAACGACATTTTTTTTATGTTTAACTTAATATAAAATTAGACATTAATGATATTAGAAATAGAAAATAAACGATGTTTATATCTTTAAATACAAGACATATTTAAGATATATTTATATCTTTTTACTATACGTTCATTGAACGTTTAGTAAAAATTAGAGATTATAAGACGCATGAATAAATAACTTCATCATTCAAAAGGTAGCAAGAATTTTTTGCTGTACTTTATTTTTTAATTATAAACATAGATATTTATCCACATATATTAAAAAAAAATGAATATGGGACTTTTCAAATAATAAGTAGGCAAAAAGAAGTAAAGTGCATGTATTCTTAGAATTTTAATCTCATTTTTAAATTTCTGACTCTTAAGTTTATTACAATACATTAAATTATATTTAATGTTACACCTAAACGATTATAGTTAATAATTTTAACTAAACTTTTTTTTTCTTTAATATTCATAAAAATTATCTTTTTTAAGATGTTTGATCTTTATGAAATAAATATTTTTAGCCTATAGCTTTAAAATAAATTTTAGATTTCAATTATCATAGCTTCTTACTATTCAATACGAGTGAAAAATATAAATATTTCATCATATATAGATTTGAGATTGGATAATCTCTTATAAAAAAAAGAATACATTTTAAATTTTTATGAAATATTGTACAAAAGTATAATTTGTAAGAGAGACCTATAATATGTGCTTTCTAAATTATCTATAATACATTTTTGTGTACAACAACAATAACTTTCAAAATAATTATTCAACTCATATTATCTATATTGACAATTTTTTTTATATTTATAATAAATATGCATTTAATGTTTTTTTTATACCTAAAAATACAAAATTATATTTGTTTTAAATCAAACATTGTCTTGTTGAATAATAATAGTTTTATTAGTAATAAAAATCTTATTACTATAGTAATAAGTTATCATATCTAAATATATTTAGTTTTCTAAAATATTGCCGAGTAAATAGAATTATTATGTAATTTTTCATTCCAACAAATAAATAGTTTCATTTTAATATATTTTTATATTTTAAATATCAGAAAGCACTATTTTAAAAATTGAAAATAATGTTATTTTGTTTTCATTTTTTAATTAAATAGTTGTTAATATGAGTTTGGTTTCTCATAACCAGTTTTTTATTTATAAATTAAACTATTTATTTAATTTAAACAGTTTGATCTGTTTATATTTATATGTATTAAATGTTTGGTATAAACAATATTAATTATAATTTTTTTAAACGCGTGACTATTATAGTATTTTTTGTTGACGAAAGATAAATTATTATTAGGAGTCCTATTAATTATATTTCATAATTTCATTAATTGATGATCAGAAAAACGTTTAATGTTTTTATAAGTTATTTTGCTCAAGTTCTTCTTGACAATAAGTTTTCTTATTTGCTAGACCATATTTACTTCAAAAATAATAGTTCGTTACTTGATTAATTATTTTTTTATTTTTTATGTATGTTTGGAAATTGATGGTAGTTTATTTTTTTAGTTTAGACGTGGATGTGATTGGGTACTGTATGTATAGTATACATTTAAAAATTCAATCCTATAGGCTTAAATGTCTTAGCTATTACATTTTATATGTACTTAGTTTGAAGATATTCCTTTTTAAAAATGACTAGTGACTAATTTAGTGAGAAAGCGCATTGCGTTCAAAAATATTTAGTTATTCAGAGTGTTATCTTTTATTTGTTATTAATCTTATGACAAAGGTACCTTTGTATAACATAACTTGATAGTGACAACTGTAATCGCCCAACCCCAAATATAATTTAAAAATAAATACATGTATTATACATTTTTCTATCAGCCAATAGAAATGAATTGAAATTCAAATAAAAATATTTTACAAATTACTAAAGTTTTAGCACTTTTGTTTAACTGAAAAAATTCATAAATCTTACGTATACTTAAAACAATTTAACTTTTTTATTGTTTAAACAATTTTCCTACTAAAACTTAAGTCTTTAATCGAAGTGTCATGACTACCAATAAGATTTTATACTATTTCCAATAAGCTTTCCTCTAAACATATACAAAAACGTTAAAATTAAAATAACGTTAAATATTGTTAAGAAAAATTGGATTTAATATAAATTGTTTGTGATAAATACTTTAATATATTTATAAACGCATAATTAGTTTACACAATCGCAAGTATAAATTATTCTGTGTATCATTACATTTTTAGAGAGAAAAGTTTAAATATTGATAAATTGACAATGATTGTCTTAATGAAAGGGAGTCATTGTATAGAGAAAAATTTATGTGTGTAACGAAATTTTGTGGAAATTAATTTTTTGTTATTAAAAAAACTAATACTTAGTAATATCTTTACAATAGTTTTATATTTTTATGATAAGTATTTACTGAAGAATATATAATTTTTAACGGAAAATATTTTAAAAATCCCTTTTAGAATTAAAAATTTCTAAAGAAAAGTCGACTTAACTTAAATCAATTATTCAAAATGGTTCGTAAAATAAATCATTAGTTTTAATTAAGTTCAAAGGGTAGGACGATGTATGATATTTTGCTTAAGTTGACTTATTGTCCAATCTTAAAATTCAACTGTTACTAAACGATTTTTTAATGTTTATTTTTTAACGACACTGTTTTGACTTCAAGGGTTGTATAATTCTCTAAACTTAATAGCCGTATCAAGAGTTATGAGAATTAATAAAAAAAAATGGTATTATTAAAACCGTGTTTAGTCTAGTAAATTTTTATAACACATTTCTAATTTACAATAGTAAAATTAAAATTATGCACATTGTTAAAAAATGTTTAAATATTTTTTAACGTTTAAAAAAATTAATTAGAACTTAAGAAAGTAGTATAGGTTAACTGTAATTTGTATGAATGTTATTATAATAATAATTTGATTAAAACATTTTTTAGTATTTTTATCGATGAGAATTTTTAGTGCTTGGGAATTTTAATTAATTATTTAGTTTGACGTCTAATGAAAGAAAAATTCATCTTTTCGGTTTACAAAATAAGTTAATTTTTTCAATACATTTCCTTTTTAAAAGCATAAAAATTATCTTGTCAAAATAATTCAAACTTAAATATTCATTTTTTATTTGATTGCGTGATTTAGTTAAAATTTAAGTTTTATTTTATAATTTCGAAATGATTTGTCAAAAGTTTTTTATTGTATGTAAATATAATGGATTCATTCCACTTAGTAAATTTATTTAAGGCAAATAGAAAAAATTAAAATGTTTTACATAATAAATAAAATATGATTATAATTTTTCATTCCAAATCATTAACTGAACGGATCTTAGTTTATAATTTTTTAATCAAATATTTAAAAAAATTTTATATTATAAAAGACAAAATATTTTGCTCTTTTGTTGACGTGTAAGAAATCCAAGCAACCTAAAGAAAAACTTTATCAAAACAATACATTGAATTTTAATTTGTATTATTTTGTCCTAACAATCTTTAATAAAACAAAACTGCCGCATAAAACCCTAAAAATACCATTCAATAAAAGACAAACTCCTATGTTTCTGCTTCTCAAACTACTCTATCTTTATTTACTATATCTTTTCACCTTTCCGCGACGTATCAAAATCACTTGCTTTATTTATTCGATTTGAACCACTCCTCTTTAAGTAATCGTTTTCAATAATTTATGTGTTCAGAACATTCGAAAATTCTTAGAACATAAGTATACTTATTTGCTTGTACTTGACTGTAGCACTTAAAGGTCTTTTCTATTCTCTCTTCTAAAAATGTTTAAGGAGTATATTTACTAAATCAAATATTATACTTTAAAAATAAAGCATTAACAAATTTCGTAAGAAAGTTTCTTCTTGAAATAGATTAAGCCGTTAGTAGTTAACATGATTTTATTTATTGTTTTAAATAGTTTATAATTTTCAAACAATATATATATATATATAGGTTAGATTCATAAAATAATGACATTTATTTATACAAATATTTTTTGTACATAAAAATTTTATATGTATATTAATTGCTTACTAATGTATTCTAATTTCAATTCTACAGATCTACATGTACCCCAGTGATTTCGCTTTTATTTTAACTAAAAAAAGATTAAATTTTTTTAAATTAATTTTTGTATTATATGTGATTCTTAAAATAATGTGATATATTGTTTTTAAGGTATTCCATTCATTGTGTATTTGAAATTGTACACATAAAAATAAATTAATTTTTTTAGTGTTTATAATTAATATTTAAGTATAGAAGAGACTAAGGTAGATTTGAATGCGAGTACCTTTAATTGATTAAATAAAACTAGTTTAATAATAAATATAAAAATAGTTCACGTAAAATATAGATGATTGGTTATACTGTTACTAATATTTGATGTGGTTAATTTACATTAATTTAAATTAAAATTGCAATTAGGTTCATTTACCAATTCAAATTTACCCTACACTCAAATATGTCTCAGTCTTCTTTATTATAATTAAATTTTATTGAAAAGTTTAAGCATATTTCAAATTATTAAAATATTTAAAAAATCAAGATATTATTAAAAAACAATCACAAATACAACAAAATAATACGCTTACTACGTTTATCTTATGACTTTATTTGTCTGTGGTTATAACTGTACTTAAAAATTTTACTTTTATTATTTTACTTTGTATATATTGATTTTCTTTTAATCAAATCAAATTATGCTTAAACAACATATATATTTATATATATATATGTGTGTGTATATTCTATGCCTTGTATATATTTTTTTCTTCCAACCTTTCATAATTTCCACATGAACAACAATAAGTACATTATACAGAATGATTCATTAAGGATAAAACATTCATTTTCTTGGAATCTATTGAAAACTTTATATCATCGTAAAAGAAATGTTGTCTAATTCAAAAAACTCTACAATAAATTAGTTAAAAAATATTTTTCCATTCCTGCAAGAATGATAAAATTAAACTTTAATTGTTTGTAATGGATATTTCTATTTTTTATTTGATCAACCGTTTGTAATTTAAAATTCTTTAAACATTTGAGTTAAAAAAAAAATATCATCATTATTTTGGTTTTAATGATACCGGAGGCAACAATAATCTGTTTTAGTGGACCCTAAATTATTTTTATAGTTCAACATTGTACGATAGTAAACTCTCATTGATTATAAGAGTATGCGTCTATTAATTATCAAAGATAAGATTTTGTAAGATGAGCAATATCGACTTTTACCTGTGACAAATTGGAAAAATTAGAAAATTGGCTAAAAATCGCTCTAAACTTAAATAAGAATTAATAAAAAAATAGCTAAAAAATCAAATAAAAAAAAAAATTATAAGAAAACATTTTTAACATTAAAGAAAATTAAAGTTTAAGTTTTTTATCCCTGAAGGAATGAAAACAAAAATTATTTAGTTTCATATCATTATAGTTTTTTAAATTAACAATTTTTTTCCTTTACAAAAATAAAAAATGTTTAATAGTTACCAAGATTTTGAGTGTGTTATTCTTAATGTATATGTACTCTGTATTCTATTGTATTTTTTTTTTTGGAAATCAATTTTTAATATTTTGTCATAGAAATATTGGAAAGTTCGTTTTATATATATATAAATGCAATTCTAAAAAATCTGTTAATCGACATTATTATTTTGAAAGAAATTTTAAAAATGATTACTATGATTATCTATTTTATAAGATATACATATCTATGAAATTTAATTAAATAATTGATTTTTACTTATAAGATATGTTAATGATTTGTTCAGTCTATGCTTGATTATATTAAATTAAGTATTAAAAAGTTGACACTTAAATATTTGTAATAGACGGGTGGAAAACAATTACACTAACTTATATATATATATATATATAATTATTTACTTATTACCATTTATAAGTTAATTATATATTCTCAATATAGATTTGAGTCCTATGTTATATTGTGAATTTTTTGCATGAATTGATGTGACGGCTACGGTAATTCAAATTCCTTCACATTTGTTAATGTTATTCGTTGGTTTGACCGTACGGAGCTCATATGAGATGAACTGAAGGTATACATTTTTCGTCAAGCACATAATTAAATTATTCACTTAATCAAAAATAATTGGTGAACACACATTCTCACATCGGATAGGAGAGGAATAGGGGTGCGTATACTACCGTGGTGTGATGGCGTTGACGGATTGGTACCTACTGAAACGAAGCTTAAACTACCATCGGACCAGTGACTGTGGCGGAAAGTTCTTGCGCTTTGCTCCGCTCAAGTTGCCACCGCTGCTACAACAGTAGTATGTGCACATTTTATATTATTCTTTTGTGTTCGTTGGTCACTATATATTTTCTTACTCGCGTGTATATGAGGTATTAACTTTTATTATGAGGTCTTTGAAATCGGCTGACACTTCACTTAGACAGCCCATCATCGGACCAAATAATAAACATAAAATTATCTGTTCTCTCTATCGCTTCCCCTCTATAAACAGATTACGGCTATCATAGTCAAACCAAACGAATTTATGATGTGTTTACGCCAAATTACGCGAATATGTTTGCCAATGACAGTTGAATAATCACAACGGAAGAGTTCCAGAAAAAAAGTACATGGCCATTGCGCTGTTGTTATTAGTGAATCGTTCGCCAAAGGGCAATCGGACACGAGTCATGTATAAATACGAAAACATTTATTATTAAAAAATATCTAATTCTAATCTAATAATTCTTTTCAATTATTTATAATATGGCTGTCACTTGATAGTACGATAAATTGCATTACATCAGTTATCTTCTTAGCTGAATTTGGATATTGTTAGGAAATTATGACATAGTTAAAAATCAAAATATTATAACAGTTATAATTTTTTTTAACAATTGCAAGTTTAAAATTTATCTTTAGCCGTAATTTTTGTATAATTAATTGAATTAAAATTGATAAAATATTTTCTTTTTGTGTCCGTCACTACTTTTCTTTAGGTCTGATTGAACCGATTTTTTTAACGATCGTCAGAATATCAGAAATCGTATCTGGTTGAAGACACTTCAAAAATTTAAAAAAATTACCACGTTATTCATAAATGAAGGAGGAAATCCACCAAAAAATAACGATTTTTAAAATCGGTATATTTCTACATTTTTCTACTTAAAACTGTGACAAATTTTTGATAAATGTATGATCAAATCACCTAAATAATTTATTAATTTACCTTTTATTTGATAAATATTTTTTGAAAATTATACCCTTTACCTCCTACAGGTGAGGATTCCAAATAGCAAATTTTGTATGAAAAGATTTTAAATTGACTTAAAAAAAAAATGTATCGGAAAGTTTCAAAAAAATATTAAATTAAAGCTAACGTAATGTACTATATGTTAAAAAAAAATTGTTTCGAAACCTTGTCTTCTACAATTGTTTTCGTGTATAGTTTTTTTATTGAATAAATACTACAAAGAAATAAAAAAAAAATGTAGTAATTTTTTAATACTAGTGGATAAGACATGTGTGTATATTATTCAAAGTCTGATCTTTTTCAAAATGTTTAAGACCAAACGAGTTTATTTCATTTCTAGATAACATACCTTAAATTCCAATAGTGCTATTTGAGACCAAATAATTGATTTTACGTCGAACACGTTTAGTACAACTATTTTAAGTGATAAATCATAATTTTATATTTGACATCTTAAACGTACGCGGCATCAGGCACATTGTTACTGCTTACTGGCCATCATTACTATCGGCTTGTTACGACTTTGTTTTTAGCCATCAGGTAGTTAGCATATACAGTATTATCACATTTTGCAACGGTAAATTTATTTTGGTTCCTCATTAGATTTCAATATTTTAAATGGTATTTTAAAAAATATTTAACTGGATTAACTTACGGTTTTCGGGCGCTTGAGACGTATACGTTTAATCAATTCGGAAACCGTTGATTTGACACGTTTAAATAATTTATCATAGTGCGCTTTATCGACTGTATGATATCATTCACACAATGAGTTTTGGAGACAAAACATTTGTATTAATTTAATTGTTTTCGATTCTATGAAGATTTGTAATATATATAGATTTGTCTGACTGAGTGCTAGTTTAATAGTTTTTTTTTCATTTTTATTTTACTCAAATAACCTAGCTGAATGACTAACTTAACCTAACCTTTCGCAGTGAAGTTATAACTGTTGATTGATAATCAGTGTATTAATTATAGTTTGATTTTCTTTTTACAAAGTCTATGTGGAATTTCGATTTAATGAAGTAAATAATTCTAAAATAGCTGATTTTGTAGTGTGCTAAGTTCAAAGTAAAAGCGAAAAATAGATGACAAAATTTTATTCATTTTTCATTTGAGGTACATTTTGAAGGTCTAATGTGGTTTTAAGTTAAATTCATTCAATTTAAGTTCGGTTCATCTAGTTTATATAATATAAGCTTATTTTAAAGTCAGTTGTATTTAAAATAGGGACACTGGCTTATATAAACAAGTCCAATTTCTTAATTTAAGCAATATATTTGTCGTAAAAAAATTTTTTTTTTTTTAAATATAAGGTATTATGTAATAAATTTCTTTGATAAGTATAATCATTTTCAATTTATCTGGATAGTTTTTTGGCACACAGCGTTTGTACCAATAGATTGTTTTATTATATGCAATTTTCACATGACGACACTAAATATATCTAAACTAATCTATGTCATTTTCTATTGCAAAATAATGATTGGTTGTCATACTGTTATTAGATTATCTTTCTGGCTTATTTAGTTCATAGCAATACACTGAGTTTCAATTAAAAGAGAAAAGATTAAATTTTCAAAGAAAGTTTAATCTTTTAATAGTTATAAATGTTTATATTTTTGATAAAATTACAATTTTTAAAATTTTTGTGATATCACTTTAAACAAAAATGAATAAATAGTCAAATATATATATATATATATGTCAAATTTTTCTTTAGATATTTTTATAAGTTTATTTTACTATCCTTTAGATTACACTTTTGTTGAAATCGCGATAAACTTCAATTTACAACACCTACTGGAATTTTGTCCGTAAACTTTATGCATAGATTCATATTGGTAGAATAGGCTTGTATAGTTTATAATCAAACCAAAGTTTTTAAAGTTTTTACTGAAAAATATTCAAAAGAAAAGTGTGCGTATCTTAAAAAATTTTTAAAGGAACAACAAGTGTTATATTATACATTTCAGAAGTAGCTATTAGTAACAATGAATTTTGACAGATTCGGCTGTTGAGGTAAATAAATACGTCGCCTCTACTTAAACTAGAATATTTATTATTATTTGATCTCCTTTTTGTGTGTATCGATTACAACAAATGTAAACTAATTTCAAATAAGAAAATACAATTTAAATAAAATCTCTAAAACTTAAACATGTGCTAATAATTATTCCTCGTTAAATTTTACGTTTAATCAAAACATTTGTAATTTATTGATTTCATTTTAACAGCATGATATTTTTTAAAATCGTAGTTTTTGTCTTTAGCTGAAAAATAAAGTCATGATATATTTAATATTTTAGTAAGACCTAAATTATAATAAATAAAAATAAAATGTCTGCCATTTTAAACTCAACAAACAATTTACAAGAAACTACGCGTATAAGAAAATTATTCACTAAATGACCTAAACTTTGTGAAAGATGCATAGATAAATAGTATACTATCATTTTTTATATAGCTCTTAATTTTTCATTAAAAAATATTCCTGTTAAACTTATATTGATAAATCTTTGTGCATTTAATAAACATTAAGTACATTCGACATATTTTATTTTTTTTTGTTAATTATAAACCAAGATAGGATTATTATTTTAGCTTCGATGCGAAACTGAGAAGGTATTAATTTTACTATGATGTGTTTTTTTTTTTTTTTTTTTTTTTTT
>NW_026099575.1:19477186-19514949 GCF_025091365.1 Daktulosphaira vitifoliae | reverse complement strand
TTTTTTTTTATGTCTGTTGCCACTTTTTCTCAGCTCTCACTGGACCGATTTCTTTCAAAAGTACGTCAAAAGATCACAAATCGTATCTAGTTGGAGACATTACCCTTAAAAATTGAAAAAAATTCCCTCATTCCCCGAAAATGGGGGAAATATCCAAAAAAGNAAAAATTGAAAAAAATTCCCTCGTTTCCCGAAAATGGGGGAAATATCCAAAAATATTACAAATTTAAAAATCGGTAAATTTTGTCATTTTTTTCATTTTTTTCTTAAAACTTCCATAACTTTTTCAAAAATCAACAAATCAACATCATTTTTTTGTATACTAAAACNTCCATAACTTTTTCAAAAATCAACATAATTTTTTTGTATACTAAAACCTTAAATATCTACCTTTCATTTGATATCATTTTTTTGAAAATCTAATACTTATTCTGCTCACTGGGGGGGATTTAAAATAGTAACTTTTTTACAAAAAATAACTTTTTCAACTTAATTTCTGAAAATTTTCCGGAAATACTACGTCCTTTAAACATATCACATTAAAGCTTATTTTATGTACTATAAAATAAAAAAAAGAAATTTGTCCCGACGATCTATCTTCTACATTTAAACGGCTGCCGTAGTTAAAAAAAACACTATTTTTTGTTAAAATTTTCGATTTTAAATTTTCAACTTAAAAATGCTATAACTTTTTGAAAAATGTATATATCAGCACAAATTTTTTTTTTCTAAATACATTATAAGTACATCTTTCATTTGACATACTTTTTATTAAAATTGGACAAATTCCCCTTATATAGGGGGCGTTCAAAACTTGAAATATTGTAAAAAACATAGATCTTTTTTAACTGAACTTTTGAAAATGTTCCTGGAATACTGCGTCCTTTAAACATATATCAAATCAAAGCTTATTTTATGTACTATAAAATGAAAAAAAAATTTGTCCCGACGACCTATCTTCTATGCGCAAATGGCTACCGTATTCAAAAATATGCCATTTTAACAAAAATTTTTTTTTTAAATTAAACACTATCTACAGATTTGCATCGAAGTGTTTTTTATGATAGTGATTTTAATTATCTATACTGGACCCAACTATGCCACGACCCCACTGTGCCGCCACCCCACTGTGCTGGGTTTTTTTTGTTTATAATTGTCTTTTAAACAACTTTTGTACGAAACTTTTTTTTGTAAGTTATATATTTTTTTTAACGTTTAAATATAT
Organism: Daktulosphaira vitifoliae; assembly: GCF_025091365.1. Classification (NCBI taxonomy): domain Eukaryota; kingdom Metazoa; phylum Arthropoda; class Insecta; order Hemiptera; family Phylloxeridae; genus Daktulosphaira; species Daktulosphaira vitifoliae. The sequence continues at coordinate 19,513,724 of NW_026099575.1, read as the reverse complement.
TATAACAATATTTTATAATTGAGTTTAAAGCTATTTAAAATTTAAACGTTTTTTTAATTTTTTTCTTTTAATGTCTTAACGTTACTACATGTTTACTTTTGATGTTAAAAAGATTAAAACATTATTCACTTACATTAAGTTTTTATTATGATAATTTGTAAAATTTTGAGATTAGGCTACTTATTAACGTTTGTTGAAAACAGTAGAATAGGTTAGCAAAAACACATTTCTGTTATTCATAAATTTTTATAAAATAAAAAATGTTCGATATATTTCGTACAGTTCTGATGATTTGCCATAAGAAAAGTACATGGATTTGTTAGAATTTTGAGGGACACTTATATAACGTACATATTATTTGTTAAATATGTTACTAATAATAATAAGACTCGATACTGTACATTTATCGAACATTTTTTACTCCATAAAAAAGTTTTTAATCGTATAAATGTATTTTTGCTAACCTATTCTACTGTTGTCAACAAACATTAATAACTAGCCTAATCTCTAAATTTTACACATTAACACTAATCTGAAGTATGGTGCATGTATTATTAATGACAAATACAATTTGCATAATGTATTTAAGGCTGAACTTGTAGTACTAGAAATTTATGTGTAAACTTTAGGGTTTACTCTACGATTTCCTGTACCATCGGCACATATAGTAAATATAATATATATATATCTTCATAATTTGTGTAATACATGATAATCATTCAGCTGTACTTCTTAGCTCAAAGCAATCTATAGTGTATGTTGTATAGCTTAAGAAAATAGCGAACTTTTTGTCAAAACATAATTTATAAATTGAGTGCAATTACTTTTCTCTCGGATTTATTTATTCTATTTTCTATGTAGAAAACCGACTATTGTTTTATAGCATAACAAAATTCAGACCTAAGAAATTTCATCAAAATTATATAAGTTTGACATTTATAGAAGTGTCGTGAAAACATTCTTTAATATAAATTGATACAAAAAACATTTCTCTATTGTTGATATTAAAATAATTTATACATTTACCAGTTTTTGTGACGTGTTTATTATCATAATTGATGTAATTCATTTTCTTGTAAATTTATAGTAATTATTAATGTGTAAGATGAAATTATTTCATTCAAATATCAACATGATATTGATTTACGACTTGTTTATAACTATTGTGTAAAATGTCAGAAAGAGTTTTAATCGCTAAGTTAAACTAGCTGTCGAACTATTTACATTAAATATTGCAAAATAAATTAACCGTTTAACAAGAATAATAATCGTTTATATTATTTTAAGTATTCTAAAGTATACTAAGAATCTATTAAACTCTATAAGTACCATTACCAAAGTTGGTATTCTCTATATTATTTATTATGAAGTGCTTTAATTTGTATATATCAAATGATAGGTTAAACCTGTATTGGTTTTCTGGTATTTCTTGGAGCCTAATATAAATAGTATTTATGTTATTTGTGGTATCCTTCGATGCACTTATATATTAGTTTAACGAAATAGTTTTGGCATGTAGAGCACACGTGGGACACAAAGTACACCATTTCAATATCGTCAACTCATCCATTATAATATAAAAGAGATGAAAAATACTGATTTCATATAAACGTATGGTACAGGTTTTTTTATTTGATAGATTCCGTGGATATTGAGAACAATTTTCAATGGCTTTATAAAGTTTATGGCCAAGTATTGGAGATCTAAAGAAAACAAGAGAATGCTTTTGAAAACTCAACATTCCGTCAATTTTGTATAAAACTACACAATGGTAACATAAACACAAAAGATAGGGAATATTTTTTGGTTTCGATAAATACAATTTTAGCACCATGATAAATAAAGTGAAAAAACTAATTGGTATGGTTCAACTAATTGATTATTATTAGATTAATTTTTCGTGTGGGAGTAATTATAATTAAAATATTTAAAGATAATAGTGGTTGTGTCATATCACTCAAATACTAGGTGTAAATAAAATCCAAAAAGATTTTTATTGTTTAAGTTGGTAGTGTATCTTGGGTTTTACTTCAACGAGAATTGTTGGTAGAGATTGATTACCGCAAAAAAATAAGCAATTATTTAACGTGTTTCACTTAAGGAGTAAGACATTCTAAAGTGAAAATGTGGAAAACCCTTGATTACGTCATTAGTTTTAGTAGTTCCGTAATTAATTTGAGAGTTAACTTTAAAATATGTATGGGAAAGTAACTATGCAAAGGTTTAAATGTTTCTTAAAGTACATTCATTGTGTAAAAGAAATTTCATTTATTGTTTTAACTTAATATATGTTTCAGTTTAGTAGAACTTAGTGGTATGATACAAATTGATAGTCCATTGTTTAATATGTAATATTTTAAATATTTTGTTCATATATAATATTCTTTTTTTTACAAATATTTATGGAAACATGGAAAGTCAATGTTGAATATTATACTCTCATGAGTGACATTCAAACTTCATTCAAAAGTTTTAAAGTGATTAACAATTAAACTTCTATGTTATAATCCATATTCATTAAATACTGCTATAAAATAACTTTTATCGTGATTACTTATGTAACAATTATAAATTATTATGTCAGGAAATAATGCTAAAAGATATTATTATTAATTACATAAATTTATAACCATGACTTCCATTTAATTAAATCTAGTAGTTTTAAAAAAATATATATTTATTTTTCATCTATTCATTCGTATTCTTTCATAAAACTGAAATTTTAAAATGATAAATATAATGATTCATTCGTAAAAAAATTTATCTTTCCTAAAATAAAAATATTAAAAATACTTGTATTTATATTTTGAATTATCTAAAATTGTTATTGGAGTTTTGTAGATTTTTTACAGCGATAATGGAAATTGCAATAAATTTAATATTCTTTAACAAGCATTTTTTTGCTACTGTTAAAACAAAAAAAAATTTTAATCTTTTATTTTAACAATATAAAGAAAATAAAAGTTATTAAAATCAATTATTAACATTTTAAGACTTTGTATAAAAACAAGTCAATTTTTAGTTCAATATTGTGCATTATATTTTAATATAATAAAAAGTGTGTTTTTTTTTTTTTTTGTAAAAACTAATTCAACTACAACTTAAGTAAAAATGATGACTTATGAAGGTCAAGGGATCAAATTTTAAATGATATCTTATAGCAACATAATTTTTTAAGAATAATTTTTTTTTTTATTTAATATAATCTGAGACCTTTAAGTTACAAGGTCTTGGTTCTTATTGTCACTCCTTTAAGAATTTCAGTCTGTATTTTTTATTAAGTGTATTAACTTGTAGCAATATGTATTTTACATTAAAATACTTAAATTTTATTCGTTTTATTATAATTATTCATATAACTTTAAATACGTAAAAACTATTTCATCGTTTAAACCTATAAGTTGTATAAAATATAAAAGTATATTATACATTTTACTTTAGTTGACCAAAATTATTGAGATAACTTTTAAATATTTTCAATTTCTGCTATTTTTTAATACTTTTAAAAATGTATTAATAGAGCCATAAATAATTTTAATTAAAGATTATTTTGTGGTTTATACAATTTTTTCCTTTATTCGTTTTTAAATATTTTTTTGAAAAATTTAATTTATTTGCTTTGAAAATTTACATAGATTGTAAATTTTATGTAATCTTAATATCTTATAATAAGTAAGTTCTTTGAATTTGATGGAAAATATCTGTTATGTTATGATTAATAACGTAGAAAAATTTTTAGCAAAAGTGAGTATAATAGATTAATTAATGTCGTTTAGAGTGTCGATCATCATCTCGCGAATTCAAGTGTGAAATTTTATTGTGAAAATTCAATAACCAAAAAAGAATGTATATAAAATTTAATTTCTTCGGTATATAAATGATAGGTATTATAATTTACTAGTTGTGTGAAAATTAATTTGAAAAAGTAATAAAATTACTTTACAAAATAAGAGTAACGAGTTATTATATTAATTCCTTTCTATATATATATAATTTTTTTAATTATTTTTTATTTTTATATTTTTTTAATAATTTTTATATATATATATATATATAGAAAAAAATTAATCAATCAGAATTTAATAAACCAGTAAATTTTTCTATAAAATAAAAATAATTTTGATAACTTCTTTTGGTGTCTTTTAGATACATGTGTTTTTCAATTTCTTAATTGTGAAGTATTATTCATGTTCATCACTTAAACCATTTAAAGGTGTCTACATAATTTTGTTTGTGGTAACATACATAATTAATAGAAAATGATGTAATTAAATCATTAACAATTTAAAGTATTGACTGAGGGTAGGTGAGACACAGATGTTGATATTTATATCACTAGTCATTTCCCAGCTGTACTCTTTTTCCTTCTAAGTATAAAAATATCCCATATGATTAAAATAATGAATTAGAACAATTTAGAGATTATAATTGGTAATATACACACGAATTATTACTTTTTAATAATATTTTTGTTTTCTATTGGAGGTATCATCATTTTAGTAATTTGAAATTACTTCATAAATGTAATTAAATTACTTATTAGTTACTTGAAAATAAAAGTAATTAAATTACGTGATTTCGTTACAGTAACAAACAATTTAAATTACTTTACTTCCCAAGACTGTAATTAACGTACGTTTACACAAGTTAGTAATCGTTATTTATTGTTTTTTGTGTATTAAATATAAAAATTTAATTTAAAACTAAAATAGTTTAGAAAATGTATTTATGTTAGCTACAAAATAGTATCGTTCTACTTATAAATTAAATAAACGGTACTTTAAGTAATATACCATTTATTTTATATTTAAAATTTTAGTATATGATGTTTGATAAATGTCTAGTATTGACTGTAATAAAATAAGTGTAACATGGAAAAATTGTATGTTCTGGTTTACGTTTTTATGGTTAAAGAATAAATACAAGCTGCATGTTTTATTGCCGTCAAAACCCACTCATACGCTACTCATATTCAGCCCCCAAAACTCCATGTACTTAATAGATTGTTTACAAAGAATAAATTATAAATATAATGCCTACACTTAAATTATGATTAATTTATGGTGTAGTATTTAATAACAAAGAATTCTAAACAACATTTTATAAATAACATAATTATTTTAATGAATAAATTGGTAATTAATAACTTACATTATTATGATAGAGTCAATTAAAATGCACCCTTATTAAGTAAATCTACTAAGATGTTAAATGTACTTTTAATAAATGTAAATGATTACATGCATAGTAATTGTTTTGATTCTATCTGATATTTCTTAACATGTAGTCATAACTTCTTATTGGTATTTTGTATTTGACGTATTTATATTATACATTAACCTCGATACTTATAGGTAAAATATTCATGTTAATGAAATTTACCTTATTTAGTAATTGTAATTTTAATTAATATAATTTAATTCAATATTGCCTACAATATTTATTGATGAAAATCATTCACAATAAACATTTAATGTTTTGTACTTAAGTTTCGACGCATAGCTGAGAACCCATTGGTTTTACTCTGCCGTACTTTTTTTTTTATGTGTGCCGTAAACACGATTACTCCGATCCTATTGAATCGAGTTTACGCAACGATGAGTTAAAAAAATCAGATAACTTATCTATTTGAAGCTATTAGTGTCATAATTTTAAAAATTCCATTTAAATTCACTTAAAAAAAGGATATGTCCCAAAAAATTACTGTTATAGCAAAACACAGTCAATGTTGATATATTTAATTTTCATTTTGTATTGAAATTCAAATTATAAAATTTTAAATTATCACCATAAATCAAGTACTGTTAAGTACTTAAAATTTATATTAAACATTTTTTCTTTTCAATTTTTGATAAAATTTCCAAAAAATAATTTAAACTTACATCGAATTAAAACTAATATAATATACTTTAAGATGAAAAAATAATTACTAACTGTATTCTCCACTTTAAGAAGTTTTCGGTCATTAAAGACAAAAATTATAAAATATCGGTTAAAATGATCGATTTTGTAATTTTTTTTAAATAGTTACTGAAAACTATTCTGAATTATTTCAAATTAAATTTGTTTAATGTCTTATTTGATTAATAATGCAAAACGTACTGACGACTTATACCCTATGATTAATCAGTTTGATAAGTCAAAAATCATGTTTTTTTGTTAAATATGATACTTTTTTTCAATTCGTTTCAAATAAGCGTCTCAATGTTTTACTAAAAACTTTCTATCACTATCAGATATCAATCAATACTAATATATATAAAAAAGTGACTCAACTTTCCACTACACTGGATCCCGTCTGCACTTAACTCTTTTTAATATTAAATATTAATATATAACTGTATTAGCTGTATCTTACCAACTTTATATTTTTACACGAAAAAATATTCTAAAATATTGTGGGCGTGGTGTGGCGCAGTGGACACACTAGATGTTGACGAAACCCTAGTGTTAAGCCACGCCTGCCGCCGTAGTGTACGGATGGGTGACCATCGTGCGTTTTATGGTGGAAAAAGCACCAGGTCCCAAGTGTAGAAGGCAACGGGAAACCACCTATCCCTTCCCTGTAATATCAGTTGACCTTTGGGTATTTGGTATCCAACACCCGAAAACGGGTAGGAATTAAAAGAAGAAGAACAATATTGTTATCAATAAAAACAACGGAGCTCAAAATCTAAGTAATGCTAAACAAAGAAAACATTTCAAAACGACTTTGTTCTCTTATCCTGTACTTACACTGTCTCTGTACTATAACAATAACATAATTATGTTTCATCTATAAATTTTTGTTTCTGTGGCGTCTGTTATTAGTTACCCAGCGCATATTTTCGTATTTTACGAGCATCTTACCTTAGACTATATTTATCAACAACAAAATATAATAACCATTATATTTGTCTGTAGTTGTTTATAGTTGTATTTATTGATTTATTAACATATTTATTGGTTTATATATATATTTTTTATCGTATTTTATTTGCAGCAAACTAATAAGTGACGTTTTTATTTGTGCTTCTCGAATCTTGTCTTATTCGAATTCAACTTTTTGTTAGTTTTGTTGAAAATAATGGGTTCAGATAAATTTAGTAGAGATTTCGAAGTATTTGTGCGTATTCAAGGTATTTTAATTAAATCTTTACGTCAATTATTAGATTATCTAATTATCTATTAAATATTGCAAAGAATTTATGAACGCATTTCAGATGATTTGTTTTTACAAAGTTGAATTTGTCATTAGTCGTATGATTATATGCGTTAGTTTTGATTGGAGTATTAATATTTTAATCTTAATTATTGATTTCTAAAAAAATAGATTTGTAACTTTAATTTTTTTCTTGTATTATTTGTCTCTTGGTTGAATGATAAGCAAACATTTTAATTCTACTCTATAAAATCTTGTTAGGGTATAAAAACGAGCCTATTTTGTAAATTTGATATATATTTTTTACATTGGCGGAATTTTATTTGATTTTATAACAAAATTAATTTGAAAACATTGTCTTATAGTAGCATTATATAGGTAATATACTACAAGTAGTATACTTAGTACAGGAATTCTACACTAAACTAAAAAAAAATTGAACAAATCTAATTAAAAATATTATAAAAAAACGACCTTTAAGTCAAAAAATAAATAAACGAAGTTCTTCGGAAAATTTTCATGAAAACTTCTTAATGTGTTATATTCTTATTTCTAATTATTATTTACTTATATAAAAATTATTAAATTAAAGGTGTTAACCTTAAGTAGTTGATAGGTCTCCGCGTCTTTAAAGAGAAGAATTTACTATTAGAATACATTAGCAATCTTAACAAATATCACGGGATAATTATGACTTGTTTGCAAAAAAAAATAATTACATTTTTCATAATGACAGTAAGTCGCAAGACAAATCAAGATTAGTAATACTGTCACCATATTTTATGTTGACTATAAATTTTTGATAACATACGTCTTTATTTGTTGTTTGATATGTATACATTAACATTTTTTAGAATTTTCTTTATGTTTTATATAACAATATTCTGTTTCAATAAGTGTTTTGAAATTAATCAACTTAATCTTAAAGATATTTTCAATTCAATTTTATTAAATTTAACAAATGTACTAGGAAAAAAATCACTCGCAGCATAAATATGTCCAAGTGAAATAATTTCATGAACGATTTTCTTGAAAATAATTGATTATTAAATTCTTATAAGTTAAAACTAAAAAGACTACTATTACTATTCTTAAGTTACCAAAAGTACAAATTGTAATTTAAATTAATTTGCTTTCAATTTACTAAGGTTCATACATCAAGTACTTATTGCAAGACATTATTCTATATTCATGTTACAGTTTTATCTGGTAACGAGAATGAAACGCAGACAGATGAGATTATAATAAAGTATATTATAATAGTTAAAAGGGAATATCATAATCGAGAGTTAGAAGGAAGTTTTTTATTTATTAAGTGTCAAATGTCAATAAATAAAGTTTTATAAATTGATTCAATATTGAAAAAATGACTTTGAACTGTTAAGTTTTTCATACTGTTTATTGTTTAAAGTTATATTGTATGATTAAGAAATCAATAAACAATAGCTTGTCTATAAATGATTGGATTATTTGAGAACTAATTATTCCATGTGTATTTTTTAAAGTTAATATATGTTAAACTTATAAATTAGAAAAAGTATTTAAATTAAAAAATTTATTGTTTTTTTTTTCGAATAAAATTGGAAGTTTTCTTGTATTCATATTCTAATAATTTTAGCAATTTCATATATTATATGAGGTTACTATTTTAGGTACATAATAAAATAACATCATTACATAGACTGTAGTATGATATATTTTAGATTGGTTGAGATAAGAAAGCCCTTTTAAATCTACCCATTTCCTGTCTAAGTGAAAACTGTGCTTATTATAATCACTCGAAGATAAATAATTTATGAGATTGAAGAAAATGTGTTTCATTTCATGATTTTGGAAAATTCCATGGTGAGCTTTAACATTTGAGTTAAGGTTAAATGCGTCAACTGTATAAACTAAACAAACATTTTAACCTATTCAAAAAAAAATTTGCAAGTTGGCCATACTTGTATTTGTGAATATATATATATATATATATATATATATGAAACATAATAATCTATTTTAATCTCTATCCATTAATTTTGGTTTAAAATCAATAATAGAATGTCTAATATAGTCGTAATAACGATATATCTTTGGAATTATTATTCAGAATATCCGTTAAATATTATAATTATTTTATTTATCTTCATTGTCTCTCATTTTATTTAGGTATCAATTATATTAAGCGTTAACAGCCATTAGTGATCAAACATTTTTATGTTAATAAATTCATTTGAAAATAGTAATCAATTGTGACAAAGAGTTTTACCAGCTAAACAAGATCTGTCTTGAAAAGAATTTTCAAAAAAAAGACTGAAATAAATAACTTATGAAATCTATCAATATTTTAAATATTTCACATGTTCTTGTAAAGATATCGTCAAAGCTTTAAGAAACAAAGGAAGTATTTATTTTTTATTAGTGAAGAGTTTGTAGTATACATAAAAACATAAAATATTCTGATGTAGGTGTGGTGGTTTGCCCAATAAAAAAAAAAGTCAGTAATATTTATTTTTGTCTTAGAACATTTTATGCTTTCTTAACTTCACTTACGAATTACATATAAAAAGGCCTTTTAGATCATTTTCTAATTAATTATATATGTTACAACATGAAAAATAAAGTTAATATGCATTTCATTTTATTTAAGTTAATATAATGTATAATGGATAATTATAAAAAATATATTATAACTATCAATAAAGTACATATGTAACTCGCGAAGCAAACAAAAAATTATTATTTTACATTCAACCAATAATTTATTTTTGTCAAAAAGTGACTTTTTCCTTTTGTGATCTAAAAATTCTATATTCATGATATACATGATATTACATCGAAATTATCACACTCCTAACTTAGTAATTAATTTTATTAATTAAAACACAGTATTCCACGAATATAGCTTAAAAGTTAAGTAAATATTTTTCCAAAAGCGAGGAATGCTTTGAATAGTTTTCGGATGACGTTTTGAAAATATAAATATGATGGTTTTTGAACTTAGCCAGCGGCTTACTGATTAATATCCATGTTTGCTTCTTCAAATTTCCTTAACTTAAATAATCACAAAAAAATATATAAAAATAGCAGGGTGAGCTCAATCTAGTTATGATATTTACTGAAGATTTTCTGATAAATGGACTTGAACGTCATTTTACAAATTAATAAAAATACTTCTACTTTCTTGAAAAGAAAATGTGTTAACGTTTATTTGCTTCTCAGTCAATCAAAATAATTTTTTGAAGAAAAAAATAATCTCATTTAAAAAAGTAGAACTATTGAATCCCATACAAATGAGTTTCTCAACATTTGATAAATCACTTTAAATGTTTGGCTAAACTGAAGAAGAAATTATACAAGTCAAAAATTGAATTTTTTTATTAATGATTAAACAATAGAATTGTGTGACTTATCAAAATAAGTAATTTATTAGAAATTTTAGTAAAAGTTTGTACGTAATAAATGATTTTATTTTAAAGTTATAGTGTTAATTGCAAAAAGTAATTAAAAATAATTTTTTTAGCCGTCATAACTTGTTATTCCAATAATTGAAATAACAAAAATGGAAAGCAATCAAGGTAAAGGATAAATTAATAAATAAATGAAAGTAATTTATCATACTATTCTAAACTTTAAGTTTAATAATTAAACAAAATTTAAAATAAAAGATAAAATTAATTTTTCTGTCTTGACTTCCTTCTATTCTTTAAATAATTTTTAATGTAATAATATTTAACAATAAAATGTTTTTCTCAATTATTTTTACATCTTAATAAATAAAATTTTTGTGGTCAGGGTTTATCAAAAGTATTACATTACTTTTTTTGTTACATTAAAGGTGTCAGTAATAAAAGTGCCTTTTTAAAAATGAATGAACAGCTGTCGTCAATATTATTATTCGCGTCACATAGTTTTCTATGAGCACGTGGTGTAACCTTTTTAACATTATCCCTTTGTTTTTATGCATTTGTCGATTACTGAGATAGACTATACTTATTTCTGTACAATAAACTTACGTAATTCATATTAAAGAGTATTTTATAATTAACTAAAAAAAGAAATGTAGTGATTACAATGTTCAGTAAACTTTTAAATAATGTATAATTTATCATTATGGCGTATTATTAAAAGCTAGCGAAGTAATAAAAGAAATAAGTTATTTTATAATTGATTTTCTAGATTTATTATTTATTTTTGTATGTCCAAGCACAATAATAATTTTTTATTATTATTTATGATCTAAATGCAATATTATTTGTGAAAAAACAAACCGTTGTTCACAATATTTAATGCTTATCGCGTGTGATGGTGGGTTGAGGGGTTCAAACTCTTCATTACACAATTTTTTTTGTGTAATCATATTATATTTACAGTAATAGGGTGGATTTAAAAACCTCTCCCTGCAATTAATCTATATCTATGCTTCAATATTCATTTTAAATATATTTATCTATAAGTAATTTCTTTAATAATTCTTAATAATAACTGTTAAATTTATTTTTATTATTTTACTTCAATGTATTTTATTATATATAGTTGTTAATAGTTTAAATATTGTATTTACATTAAAACAGTAGTACATATCAAAAACATAACTTTTTTAATAAAAAATATGTTACTTAAAATTTATAATTTCGAGTTTCTACACTAATGTTCTTATAATACGATATAAGTGTTAAAATAAATTATTTTCACTTTTTACGTATTTTACAAGGATACTTTTTTAAATTATTGAGTTTAATAACGTAGTTAACTTGCTATTTTTAATGCACATAATTTTTTTGATTATTATTATTTTTTTTTATAATGTTTGCACTCGGTACACGTAGTTATAATCAAACAGTATACATTTTCATGAAAGACAATATACGCGGCGGGAGACTCTCTTTAGAACTCTTTCAGAAGTGTTAATACTTATAAGTGAATATCTAGTATCTTTTTAAACCTTAAGTTCGTTGTTAAAAAAATTATTAAAAATGCCGTATATTATTTTATTATTCCCTTAATCATAATACACTAGTGACTTAAAGTTGAATTGCATAATACTATTTATTAACGTATTTTTTTTTCATTTTTTCATAGAATTTAGACTTTTAGTTACAAAAGGAAAATGTGTGTTTGTTTTTTATTTTAAAACAAGCATGCTACTGTATGATTTAGCCCTTTGGGTTATTAAATGTGAATATATTGATTCTAAAATATCAAATAGAATTTATTCATCTAATTTTGTCCGTAGAATTAATATTTAAATTTAATTAAGTTTGATTCTTTGTTATTTATTCTACTATCATAAACGAATTTTTATTTTATTCGCTTTAGTTATAAGATTGGATAAAGTCGTTATTGGTCGTTATTTTGAAGCTGTAATTTATGCAATGTCATTCGCTTATATTAATGAGTCTTTTAAAATATCACCATATGTATTCATATGTTATTGTAAATGTATTTATCTGTTAACATTTTCTCTTAAGACATTAAGGTATGTTAGACGGGCAATTTTAAGGAGGCCTCATAAGGTTAACAAAAATAAGTAGATTTATATATTTTAATTTTCTTTAATTAAAAAATGAAATATTATTTTATGTTAACAAAGTATTTTTTTCGGTTTAATATAATCTATTTAGGTCTTTTGTCGCAAACATCACAGCTTTCCATTTGTCTTTATTAGCAGTCATCTCTTCTCCATTATTTATTTCTAATAACTAAAAATAAAACATTAAAACTTTTTTGTATAACTTCAGGAAAGCTATTAGTTTAATCCTTTATAGACAAGGTAAAATATGAGAAAGTCATGGTCACGACTATATGGTTTATAGAAAATAAAATACAGCTATACATAATGGCATTTTAAATGTATCATTTACCTAAAACGTTAAGTGCGATAGACTTACCAGTTATGCATTAACAACATAATAACTTCAAACTCAGTAAGACAGTAATTTTCTTAAAAATTACGACTATATGTTCTTTATTTCATTAACTAATCTATTAATTTTATACCTATTGATTGTAATTTATTTATTTCCATAACAAATAATTAATATAAGTTTATTTCATGTAAAAAGGCATAATACATAAACAAAATTTCTTAAAAAGATTATATTTAAATATTATTCATTTTTTAGATAAACTATTTATTATAATTAATATTAAGTAGAAACATTTGATGATTTTATTCTAAAACAAACTAAAAATGTTTTGAATTTAATTTTGTAAAAAGAATTAATTATTATTAATTAATTTAAAACAGGAAATTAATTTACTCTCTCGTGTTCTTGTTATCTAAACAAAGACCTATTTTTCATTGTGAATATTAAGAACAGTTACTCGAATATGTGAAAACATTAGAAAAAATGTATAGATAATTTACAAATCCATTAAATTATATTCTACTCAATGAATTACATAGTTTATATATATATATATATGTATGTATTTATATTTCACAACTGTGTTGTACAAATACTATAATATTTTGCTATACTGTTAAACGTTTTAAGTGTAACACTTAAATGATGGAAAATTAATTCATACCATGAAAACATTTATAAATAATTGTTTATCAATATTTTTTTTAGGAGACGAAAAAGAAGAAAAAAGAACTGTTGATACACCATCATCTGATACAGATAAGACAACAGAAATCGCGGATGTTCTTTTATGTTCAACATTTTGTCAATCTCAATTTAATCTGTCTCAACAGCTTGCCCAAATTCATCCGGAACTGACAATGCCAATATTTTCAGGTAAAGTAAAAGTGAAATGAAAATTCAATTTTTCAATTTTGCTAATGAAAAAAAAATTTGGTTGCTGAAATTTCAAAATTTTATTATTATTATTAAAGGTCAATTACTTATACATAAAAATAGAATGTTCTATATTAAGCAAATTAAGGAAATTTCAATTTGAGTTATGTTTCTCTCAGATTCTATGCCTTGAAAATAAAAAAATATTTTAAGTCTTTTGTAGTAAATATAAATTTTGATTAGTTTTCATAAAATTTTTCTTTTCAAATTTGTCTTGTGGACAATTTTAATTGATGTTATATGATAAATGACTCTCTCAAAATGCGTTAAAGTAATAATTACTAAATAATTATTATTTTTGATGACAAAAAATTTTTTTATTTCTTTTTTCAGACAAAATATTTGTGTTAATATTATTTAATTTTTGTTATTAGCTACGTTATTGTTGTATACTTTTTCATCTATGTTTCTTCAAGTTATTGAATTTATGACTTACGACGTACACACTACTATACCTTTATCACAGCCGTTATTGTTTTCTTGTCAAATATATACGTTTTGAGATTTTTATATTTTGTCCACATGGTGAAATCAAATCAGAGATTTTTTTTATTTTAATTAATTTTTGAAAATTCGAAATATTTCAAGCATTAATCAAATTTAGTAAAATTAGAAGATAATTTAGTCTAAATACTTGGCCACTTTTTTCGTAATCACATTTATTTTTAAATAACTGATGGTTAAATAATCAATAAACTAATTTAAAGACTATTCAAACTCCCACGCCACCTAATTGTTACATAAGAGTTAATCATTTTAACCAATAATTAAGTGATTTTGTATTTTTGTATTAAATGCTATAAATATCTTAGATATTTTAAGATGAAATTGAGAACTTTAATTGTTGTAGATTTATAATGTGAATAAGTTTTAATAATCAATTAAGATTATTCTTTTAAGTTTTTTTCCAAAAATAATTTTTAAGAAAAATGAATAATTTAAAACTTTGTACACATTACTCAAATATACGAAATTTTAATACATAATATAAATTATATTTATGTTTGCCAGATATACATCAAGTGATGTTTATGGTTACAACTGATGACTAATACATTATGTTGACCACGAAATTATTGTTTCAATTTTTCGCTATTAATAAATCATGTAGTATATTGTAAAATGCAATCACATGTCAATTTTACACTAAAATTTTATTTGTGATTTTGGCGAAATACTTAAATTATTCTTAAGATTTTTTTTTTACTGTGGCTATATTTTTAATTTTAGTGTAAGAAGTAATGTACATAAATAAAAATCCTATAATAATAACAAGCTCACTATTATTCAAGCTTATTCATTATATATAATTTATTGCTTACAACATAAGATGTTTTGAATTTTATAGTTTACCAATTTGTTTGTAATTTCACATTCTTGCCAGATTTCATAGCAATGATTTCATGTTAATAGGCAGAAAATAACTTTTTTGTTTTTGTTTTCCATACTCGGAACATTTACTTTGACCGCATGTTCCTTTTTTATTGAGGTTTAAAACTTAACTTAAATGACTCATAATAATAAATAGTAGAACAAATGACTACTACTATAGACTTAATGTATAGAAAAATTCTATTAATATTAAAGTTTTTAATATTTAAGCGAACCATGCACACTTATAGATGTAATTTTATAGGAAAAAATGTTTTATTTCATGATGTTTTGAAGAATTTTTAAATATACTTAAGGGAATTTCTACGAAGTATATTTTAAATTTAAATTGTCTTTTTATTTTCTTGTAAAAATCTAATACTTTATAGAAAATCAGTAAAACTGTATAATTTTAATTTTTAATTTTTAGTATAGATTAAAATTATTATGATCTAGAGTTAACTTTACATATAAATGTTATAGCTCACTGAATTCAAATTTACTTATTTTTAATATGTAGTATAATATTCACTGTTAAATAAACACTAGCTCAAATCTACACAATAAAATATTACAATTACATTGAATATTTTATTGTTATATAAAAAAAATTCAATTTAATTCCAATAGTTAACGTCTTTAAATATTCAAACGGGTTCTGTTATAGTAATGATCATCTTTTCCTATTTGTTAGGTTTTTTTACAGTAGCACGATCTTATTCAGGTCGAACACATGCTATGCGACAATGATTTATGATCATTGATGACTTTTACGACCCAATTCAACTATGGGTGAAGGTCACTTAAAAGTTTAAACGATTCTAGGGTTAAGACAGTCGCTTTTTTATCGAATTCTAAAAATATTCAAATACAATTATTTATTTTGCAATATTATTTTTTATCAAGTTTCAGTTATTGGGTGATGAATATTTGTATTATGAATTTCGATTATATTGGTAATTAATAAATTTTATTTTAGAATTTTTAATTAAAGAATCAAGTAATACTAGAAAGAATCAAGGATAGTCAATGGATAATTAACAAAACCTTTTTAACCCTTTGTTTAGAAAGTTTTAGTAATTATATTAGGCTAACATGACTATATGGATAGTAAGAGTAAAACTAAATTTTCAATACCTTTTTTTTTATATATATTTATAAAATTGTTAAAAAAGTTGTAATTGATATTTTATTTTATTCCCAAAATCACGCAATCAAAATTAATTTTCAATTATCCCTTTAATTATTTATTTAGTGATAAGTAGTTATTTACTAAATTATTTTTATCTTAGAAATAACCTACAGATTTCAAACTGCAAGACCAGAAGTACGTCAATTACTCTTACATTATTTAGTACCATGGCTACATAATATGGAGTTAGTTGACCCCAATGTTCCTCCTCCAAATCCCCTATCATACTTTCAAGTAAGTTGTTTTACTGATTTTTTGATATTCGTTTTCAAACTAACTTAATAAGTTCAATCTTACCATACATTTATTTCAATAAATAAATTATATATATTTTTAATTCTATGTTTCTTTTAACATTTTCTATTAATAGTATTATCCTGCTGAAGAAGGTCAAGCAAGTTCTTGTCATCGCGAAGGTTGGGGATCCGTCGAAGCTACTGAAATGGTGTTGAATAATTTATTCTACATAACAGCTAAGGTTCGTGAATCGTTTACTAAGTTTAAACAACTTAAAGAAATGTGTTAGATTTTTTTTTCGTAGAGATTATTAAGTTAATTTTATTATATTTAACAAAAACGTTAAGATAATCTAGTTAAACATAATAAGTAAGTTTTAAAAAAGTCATTTAAAATTTTCTTATAAGTTATGATTATTGGCGCTAGATTAAACACATTGTCGCAAATTCTCACGGTTACTCTTTGTGATTAATATATTTCATATACTATTAAAATTGTAATTTTATCAAAAATATAAATTGTTAATAGATGCCTTTATTATAGGACATAAATTAGTTAAACGCATTATGATATTAATTATCATATAAAAAATAATAACTGAGTTATAAAAAGCTAATCTGCCTGTTTTAAAATTGAAACATTTCAACAGTTCGAACAGTTGTTGTTTTATGGTAAACAATTAAAAAATAATAGCAAATCAATACTTCTTTAAAATAATATATTCAACTAATATACTTTTAAAAATTAAGTTATAATGAAAGTAGAACTATTTAACAAAAAATTTAGTTGAATAATGTCTCCTTAAACAACTATATAAATATACTATACAAATTAAATATTTATTTTATTTAATAACAAATAGTTAATACTAAAATTAAAATAAAATATTTCTACACATCTCTTTAATTAATTTTCTCTTTGTTTTGTATTATATTTATTTAATGCCTATATTAGTTTAATTATTTATGATATCTCTAATATATTCTGTACAATTCATACATTATGATGAAAAAAAAATGTATAAAAAAACTTATTCCCTGATTATTTCAAAAACCTATGCTGGTTTTTTAAGAACTTAATTATTTAAAACTAAAAATTAATTTTTCTTTATTACAGTTTTCTGACGAACATCCCAAGGGTATCGAAGATGTCTGGGCCACATTATGTTTATGCTGGCCAAACAATCTAAAAGTAATAATTCGTTATTTGGTCATAATAAGTGGAATGGCTCCTAATGAGCTCTTGCCTTATGTAAGCATTATTACAAATTATAGATATAATAGATCATATACAAGTATAAAAAACATAATTTTTACAAATGTAATTATCCTTCCTGTTAAATAAAATTGACAAATCTGTTCTACCGATTTTAAAATTTTTGTCTTTTTTTGTTAACGGTTAAATAATCAACTATATTTTTTCTTTTATTTGAGATAAATAACTATTAAAAAAAAAATTAGTTTATGTAGTATTGATGAAAATCACGGTTAACAACGAAATTTCCAGAGATTATTTAATTAACTGTTAAAGAAAATAAAAATTATGAATAGGTACTTCGTATATTTTTGGTTTTGATTACTCTTCAATCATATGCGCGAGGTCATATTTTGGCACTTTCAAACTTTATGTAAAACAATATTTAACCTTGTT
Source organism: Daktulosphaira vitifoliae (assembly GCF_025091365.1). Classification (NCBI taxonomy): domain Eukaryota; kingdom Metazoa; phylum Arthropoda; class Insecta; order Hemiptera; family Phylloxeridae; genus Daktulosphaira; species Daktulosphaira vitifoliae. The sequence continues at coordinate 19,495,345 of NW_026099575.1, read as the reverse complement.
TCAAATCGATTGTGTGATTTTCCTTAAGAACAATTAGGCATCTTAGTAATTTTTCATTCGTGTAATAAACTTACCGTATTGTGGTTTGAAACGACAATTTTATATATTTTAGAGATAATTAAAAGTAAGAGCATGGTAATAATTTTAAATAGGTTATATTTCCCTCAAATTTCATTAGTATAATAAGAATTGATCACTTGTGGTAATGATCATTTAAAATTAAAATGTGACAATTAATTAGATGATAACATCACTTAGTGATAGCGTCATTAGGTGATAAGGTCACTAAGGGTATATAAGAGAGTATTTTTCAGTTGGGGTATCAGTATGTGTTTAGTATTGGTAATGGTCACATTTTTTCCGAATTTTCGTATATATAATATACGAATTATATTATATGATATCGAAATTATCGTATCCTCGATTTTTAGTCATTTTTGTGGCTTTTGAGTTAAATATTTTTTAGTTTTTAATTTAATTTTAAATGTCATTAGTAGTTTACAATAATTATAATAGAGTATAACCAAAACGTGATGACCATTCAGGCGTGGACACGTAGAGCCAGTGAGCTTACTGTTGGCATGCAATAATATATACTACTCTGTATATCATATGTTATTGTGTTCACCAAGCCTTCCTGTTAATGTAACCAAAATTCGCGGTTGTGACTAATGTAGTATATATGTTGTTTTTAATAGTTTATTTCATTCTCGGGCCCTTTGTAATGATTTATAATAAAAGTGCTCTTTATTTGTCATTATCAAATATGTTCAATTTATTATATTTGCACACTTCAAAAATGCTACTCAACATTATATAACATAAAGATTTATATTAGAATCCAAATTTATACTCGTTTTAATTTTAAAAATCGTACTATAATAAATGTTTGAAATTCAAATACAAATACTGTATGTGTTTATATGAATGAAACATAATTCAAAAATGTTATTTAAAGAGAAAATTAATAACATGTAAATACCAAAATTTAATTTTCAAAAATACTATTATTATTATTTCAATATTATTTCCACGAATTTTAGATTTTTATTTTTGTTTTATAGAAAATTCACTAGTAATACACTTTTAAAAAACGTAATTTTTCTGTATGTTTGAAATTGTATTTTTTCATTTTATTGTGATAATTATTTTGATTTATCATTTACAATACGTTAGACAATGAGGTTAAAAGTAATTAAAATGTCACAAGTATTTAACTAATAAACTTTTAATACATTATATAAATCCAACATACTGAGATTCACTTGGATAAAATTGTGTATATCACAATTAAGTTTGGTTCAACTAACGTTATCAGTGTATCCCAACTACACCCCGTCTTTATATCTAAAATATGGTAAATTATGTCTTTCTAAATAGTTTTAGGGATTTAGAGGCATGTGTCCTGAATTAAATACGCTTTTGTGGTTTAAAGTTTAAAATTAAATACTTGATAAAAATTCAATACCTATTATATCACTTGAGTTACTGTAAAAATTCATAACAATTCATCATATGTGCATTCATTTATAAATTATAATTAATATATGTTCAATTATTGCACAGGCAAAACGCGTTACACTTTATTTAGCCAGATCAAGACCTGATAGATTGCTCGACGAAATGATGACTGAGCTGCAGACGGTGGAAACATTAAATTGTCTAATTGAAAGAACTGAAACGCCGCCATTCTACAGATTAACCAGCATGAGGAAAACTTCTGGTATGGGTGTTGGGCCATCTTGCACGAACAATCCTATAACGAGTGGCAATGAAGTATGCTCTACGGATACGTCTTCCACTACTATTGTAAATGAAAATGAAACTGAGCACTCAACAGCACATGCATCTGCTGGAATGATACATACCAAACGACACAGTGGAGACGATCCATCAAAAAATGTTGGGTGAGTTAATTAAAAATAGCTATTTAAATTATTGAAATTTATAAAAATTAGGCAAAATGAATTGATTGTAGTAAAGTAATTTTCAATGTTTTTTTGTAAATACTTATTTTTATTCCTTTTTTAAAAATAACAATTTTTAGCTTTTATAAATATTTTTTCAATTTAAAAAAAAAAGAACTCAGTTCAAAGGTAAGTTATTTTAGTAAATTATCAAGTCAATGACTATAAAAGAAGATTTTCAGTTCTATTATAGCACTAAAAAAAACATCCAAAAAGAAAAATTTATTCACCTACATGGGAAACTTTAGAGTATAATAAAACTCAAATACAATAAAGTTTGTGGAATATTTACTAACGGACGATCAAACAGAGCTATTAAGAAAATAAAAAGTTTTGTTAGAATCTAATTCACTACGACAAAAATGAATAAAATGTATGAATTTATATTAAAATGTGCTAATCAACTCTTTTGATATACTAAATAGTTGAAACAAAAGTGTTTATTTTGCTAGAAATTTTACCTTTTAATGAAAATTGTTTTCAAACAACATTAAAACAAAGTTATCATGTATTGTCATAATGCTATCCATATTTTATCAAAAGATTCTGAGAGTAATTTAAATAAAAACAAGAAAACAATTACTTGTTGAATTTTAGTTGACGATTTTGCGAGACCGAATTTTTGGCATATAATTACTATTTTGGACAAAATTGTATTAAATAATTTACTTTATAACCTTTTCCGAGTATTACGAATAAGACCGAGGTGATAGGCGGCTATATCCTCCCGGTATTATTGAGCTTAAAATATTATAATAAATACCAAAGTCTGTAAATTAAAAGAAGACTACAACAAAACTTCATGCCTAATTAATACCCTGACCGGATGATTTGGTAAATTTGGTGCTGATAATGGTTATGTGAAATCTCATAGAACCTCTAATGAGACGAGGACAGTAACATTGTCTATAAACAAATGTTCCTCAGTGAAATGATAACATCTTTTGTCTAAAAAATAATCCAAATTACATAAACTAGTTCCCAAAGTACAGACGATATTAGGATATTGTAAACAAATAGCTGTCAAATAAAAAAATAAAAAATAACTGAAATCATAAAAATTTCCTTTATAATGAACAATGCTACAATTTATTAATAATGCATTAATGCAAAAAACGTATTTTAATTCTTGTTAAGCTATTAATTTGACTGAGTCTAATATTGTTCTATAAAAAGGAATAATTAGTTTAATGAAATATATTGGGCTCTATGTGTTTTATCTGTCATACAACGCCGAGTTTATGAAAATTCTTGTTTGAATGAAGTTTATTTAAAATATATAAGTAACTATTGCGTAATTTACCAATAAAAATATTTGAGGAACTCAAAAATACTTCTGGATTGTACCTTTTAATGAATTCAAAACACTAGTAATACAATATCGTTTTATTCAAAAAGTAAAAAGTTTCCATCTGCCTATTTTTTGCAGATATTATACAATAATCTAAAAATAAATACAGAAAACGTATTAAAATTTTTTAACGAGTGTTCTATTACCAATAATTTGATGTATTAACGAAAAATTTCTCAACACTTTCTATTATTTGCCATTTTTCTATAAGCTTATGTGCATATAGTCGAAACAGATTCCCGAATTCGTTGTTTGTAAATGCAATAAGACGACTACAACGTGCAAATCGTGACTCGGACTTTTTTCCACTTTTCCCAGTAAATGTTGCTTGAAACCGTTTCAGATAAAACGTATTGAGTGTCTTGTGTTTATATATACTTACGAGCATGTATCGCATTACAGTGTAAAAAAAATACCTACGTGATTATAAAATTGGAAAATTGATGTTATTGCCTTTGTTGCTGTTGATCAACGTGAGCTTTTTAATAATGACAGACTTCTATTAGAGCTGTTAGAGCTTAATTATCTTTATTGACTACGGACGTGTGTCAATGTTTAATTAAAAAGTTGTAAGTATTATTATGAATCTTGTAAATTACAATTTTGTTTTACAAACCCCTATGAATTAAGTTACGTTATTTATTAAAGTAAATTATATTTTCATTTGAGAACATAATTTCAAGCCCGTTTCATTGAAACTTAAATCACACGCGTCGATAAGTACAAAAAAAAAACCTTTGATCTCAAGTACAGTTGGTACATTTTGTCAACAATTCAATATTTTGTATTCGATTACAAAATAAATCGTGTTTAATTGTGAAGTTAATCAAGCTCGAATATGCCTTTTTTCATTTTTACATAATTGAATCTCAATTCGATATAGTCTATTATGTGTTTCAGTTTTTAACGTACAACTGGTAATACTTGTATCGAAGGAATAGTGTTCCACTATTTAAAGTGGTACCACTAAACTTAAATCTATTTAATGCTATACATTGCAGTTAGTTTTATTATTATTGTATATAGTGCAATCTTTACTTTTGCAGTTAATAAAGTCAAATCAAAAACCTTTGTTATTACAAAAACGTTGGTGTTAGTTGATATCTTAAATCGAATTTAGAGTTAAAAACGTTCGCATTCTGTATAATATTACTCGATTTCTGAAAATATTTTATTTTATATGTATTAATCTTTTTTTTATTATTTTTGGGAAATTTAATGTATGAATAGTTATAATATTCGACAGTAATTTTTACAATTTCTTTTTAATTTCTTTTAGTTTCATATAATTCTTGATTTATTAGCCAATAATTATTTTTTAGAGTCATCCCTTATAACTTAAAAGTGTGTTAACTTTATTTGTTTAAATAGCATCGTCTATATTTAACTAGATTAGATGGTAAAATATTATCATTAATTATTCATGATGATTACTAGTATATCCAGTTTTTTTTATTTCAACTCCAAAAACTAAAAGATTTATTATATGATCGTATATGTTCAACTTGTTAAAAACTCACAGCACTTTACAATTTACCGTCAATAATTAAAAAAAGATTGTTTTTAACTTCTATGTGTCACAAAATTTTGTATATTGATAGTTTTCGTACAATTCAGTTCTTTTTCCAATTCCAATTACCTAAAATAACGCCTCTAATCCCTTAGTTTCTGCTATGTTATCGTTTTTTCTATCACACTGATGACCATTTTACACTCAGTATTGCACAATTTTGTAACAATCGAATTAACATTTAAGAGTTATATTTAGATGCTTGCTACCGTATACTTTAACAATTGTTCATTATAAATAAAGTTAGTCATATTGTCTGACTCGTATGTTTATTTTCCCACAGTCTAGTCGTAACAACATAAACTTTAATGAAAACCATAAATAAGATGCCGTCAATTAAAAACAAAATTATGTTTAAAAGTTTACCACATTTGTTATCTAGAACAATATTTTCAGTAATTAAAACTCTTGTTTTCCGCAATCGTTTTAGAAATTTTCCTCAATTAAGAAAAGAGCTTAAGGCATTGCTTGAATCATTTTGAATATGATACCTCTCTAGTTTCTCATAATGATTTTACGACAATGTTAAGAATTTAAAAAATTTGACTCCGTTGCTCACAATACTATTTATTTCTGTGTGAATTTGTAAATTTGTTGTTTTATTTGTCAGTTTTATTGATACAATTTATTTAGATTGTTAAAAAATGTTAAGAATTTTTATTCATAATATTTATATTAGAAATTATTTTTGTTATGGAAAAAAGCAAAATTTGAAAACATTTATATTAAAATAAATAATTTACAGACTTTTGTTATATGAAAAAAGTATATCGAATTATACACGATATTTAGATAATTAAGGTAATTTACTTTCCTTCGTCGTAGTTATGAATAACTTAGTTCAAATTTCACACGTCCGTCAATTGTTTAAATATAAATACGTACTGAATGAAAATATCATAAACAAAAATGGTTCTATTATTAAATTCCAATAGATATCAACAAATAATGTGTAGGTCGTTAAAACTCACGTATTTCATAAAAATATTACGTGAGTTAAAAATCTTATCATATTACATATTCTACACTCAAGTTTATAATACGCATTCAATAAATCTTATAGATATTCAAAAGATAAATTAACAATTAAATATCTATAATATATTACATATTGATTGCTCGTCAAAATTTGGTTCATAGAATGTTTATGAAAATTTTTTTTAATTTTTTTGACACTAATTTACGAAAACAGCCGTTGTATTAAAATACTCAAATTCTGGCTAAAATATTAATGATAAAACAAAACTAAAGGGATATTTGAAATTAGTGTCAAAAAACCTATCGGAAACATTAAAAAAAAAAAATTAATAAATTTTCTTTGACCCAAATTTTGACGAGCTATGTAATATATTATACAACTTTAATTATTAACATATCTTTTGAAAATCTATAAGATTTATTGAATGAGAAATTTCTCTTGAATTACTTTTTCATTTAAAACATTGTAATTTTACATTCAGTTGGAATATAAAATCTTTTTACATTGATAATCCTTATTGAAGCATTTCAAATAAAATTTCAACAAATTTAAGCCACTATTAAAAGGATACTGCTTTCAGACTTAAATTATTACATTATCGATAGTGTTTGTATTGATTATAGTCTTAGAGCTACGAGGTTTTGTTAAAAGTATATACATTCTATTATTTAGTATTTTTAAGTAAATTTGCTGGGATTTGAACGTATTCATAAAAGCGGAGCTTCTGCTTAATGAAAATGTCAAACCTATAGTACTATACGTACAATGTCTACTGAGACCTAATCGGATGAATTGCACAAATCTGTTTTCACCCTAATGCCACGAATTCTCGACGATGCACACCATATTTTGTATTCCGCTTTGTTGTTCCCATGCAAATTACAAACGTCATCTGTCTTATTTATGTAAAAGCAAATAGTCATTCCATTGTGTCAGGGTGATCAATTTACATTGTAAATATTGCTCTCCTTCATAAAATTAACGTTTATTTTTCAGTATACTTTCCTAATTCCTGGTTCATGTTCTAAGTGTATTATAAATAATAAATCACCTCATTCGTTTCATCTAAAATCCGTGAGCACCGGGTAATTGTGTCGAGTAAACAAAATAGTCTCATGAAAGTTGTTTATAATTTATTATTTTTTCAAGAAAAATAGATTTTTTGAATGGATATTTGTTTCAAGGAAATACAGAGATGTATTGATTATTAAAATTGTCTCTATAGACGAATCTTCATTAGTATATTTATTTTTATAAAACTCAAAATATTTGATATTTGATTTACCTAATTTCTAATTAAAAACTTATTTACTTGGTTATTTTATTATACTGCAACTTTAAAAAATCTAAAACCTAAACATAGAAACATATTTATATTTATACGATCAAAATTAAAAAGAAATGTTATTTCTAACAGAAATAATTCAAAAAGTATATTTAATACATTAAATAATTAATATTTTTGTTAAAAGTTAACGACGTTTTATGAACATTGAAGTTATTATTTATGTAGAATTTTAGAAAACATATTTTTCTAGCAAGAGAGATTTCATTTATTGATTAATATAATACTTATATACAACATCTGTGTACATTTTTTACTATTTAGAATTGTTTTAAATATTTGAGTATTGAAGATATATTGTTATCAGCTTAATTATTAAATTTGTTGCCTTAAACCTCTTTTAAATTAATTAATTCCATGCAGCATTCATTTTATTGCACTTTTTAATTTTACAAGAATTGGCACTACTCAAGCAAACAGTTTTCTATGTGTTATGTTAAACTTCTATTGCTTATAAATTTTGTATCTTTCAATTATTTTGTTTTTAATTTAATATAAATATAAAAATATGTTTTTTTTAGTTACTGTTAATTGATATTATTTCCAGATCGTGCAAAACAGATTCGACAACGAACAAATCTACAAGCAGATATCCACCGAACCGTAATAACTTACAATGGCAGCATCTTCCCTTAGGAGACATCTCACAAACAAATATTCAAAATGAGGAACAAGATACTGTCGAAAATAATGAGGTAGGTATTACATAAAAATAGAGTAATCTATTTCATAACAAGTATTTGGTTTCTATTTTGTTTTTAGTCACGTTGTACAAATAAGTTAAAAAATACCTTGCATCTCTAGTTGTGTCGAGCTGTAACAGTTGTACACTTTTTTCTGATTACTTTTTGTTATACGTGATAAAAATGCAAATAATGATTAGAAAATAGGCTGTTTAACTTTATCTTTTGCTTAAAATATTTTATTATTCATGTAAAACTACAGCTATGACTTGCTTTTAAAAGGTTGATGACTTTTTCTACATGAAATTTAAATTTGTAAATTTACTTACATTCTTTATTTCAATAATTATGAATGTACGTAGATGACATCGGTGTTATTGTTTAATAGATGAATTATGATCGTCTTTCGCCAACAGATGGAGATTTCCCTCAACCACACCCCTTACCAATGCCAGAATATGGTGGTTATTTTGCCCCGCTTAAGGAATATTTACCCACAAACATACCGTCAAGCAGTGGCTTTCACAGGTATGTTTCATACTAATTTTTACCTTACATTTATCAATGTACATTTATACGTTTCTTTAAAGTGACATGATCATTTTATAAATTAAAATACTCTAAAAAATATTTAAATAATATCAGATAATATTTTTAATTATTATTAAAATATTTCTCATAAATTTTTTTTGTATTCAAATTTATATTCGTACAACGTTATCATATTGTATTAAAAATAAAAAACTAATAAAGTATATCAATGTTTTTTGACTACGTGATTAAAAAATATATTAATCCAATGTATTTTCATCATTTTTTCTGGTATACAAATGCATATATATAATATATATATATATATATGCATTTGTATATATATATTATATATATATACAGAATGATCAAAATCTGGTAAGACACTCATTTTCTCAGAAATTATTGAGAATTTTAAATTTTTTTAAAAAGAAAAATTATTAAGTTTATGAAACTCTACAATAATACAAAGATAAATAAATTTTTTTTTATCCCTTTAAGGATAAAAATGTTTATTTATAATTTTTTTAAACAGGAACCACCATTTTTGATTTGATAATATGATAAAAAAAAATTACAAACAATTTTGTTCTTATAATTTTTTTCATCCGAACAAGCGTTTATGTTTTATAATTGTTTAAAGATTTTGACTTCGAGAAAAAATATTTATTACGTTTCATAATATCGGCGGCAATGCAACCGGTATTTTTGTTAAATCTCATAAACCCATAGACTTTGCTATTAATAATACACCAATAACCCGATTTGAATCGATTATTGTTATCACTCATTTAGTGCGTAGTAAATTTTTATACCTAATTTACCTGTCATAACTTGATCAATAAAATTTGGTTTATGCAACAACAAATAAAAATAATGACTTCTGTATTTAATATTGTAAAATAACAATAGAAATTTTGCCTAAAATCACTTTACTTTAACAAGCTGTAATAGACGAACGGTTTATCGGGGAAAAAATATTGTATAAACAAATTTGCTGGTAATTTCTTTTTCTATCATATTATAAAGTTAAAAATAAGGGTTCCCATTAAAGAAAATTATTAATAAGGGTTTTTATCCTTGAAGGGACGAAAAAAATAATGGTTTGACTACATATTATTATAGAGTTTTTTGAACTTGATATTTTTTCTCTATAATAAAATTTGAAATTCTCAATAGTTTCTGAGAAAATAAGTGTCTTGCCAAATTTCAATCATTCTCTATATAAAATAAATTTATATTATTGAGATAATAATGTTCTTAATAATGAGAGGATAAAATTAAAATAACGATTAAATATAAAAAAATTTGTACATGTGTAAGTAGATTTTGTTAGTATAAGGTTTTCGGTTAAGAAAACTGTAGTAACTCTTAGAAATGTCAAGAAGCTAGTTAATAAATGTCAAAGGGATGTTTTCCATTTTCATGTAAATAAACGACGTACAATGTCATTGGAGCATGCCAACCAAATACATAGCCAACGATCTATAAAAGAAATTTTGTGTAATTCGTTTTACTCATGTTCATTAAATTTAAAAAAATATACTGAATTTAAATGAATAGTTGTAAAAACATTAATTTTTTTCCATAATTCTAATTGATTATAAGAAATTTATTTTATGACTGGTTTTATATTTCATTATTATAATTTAAATAGGATTTCAATGTTAATTTTTTTTTTTTTTACAAACATGATCTTTAAACCCAATCATAAGCTTCTATTTAATGAAAATTAGTTACTTAAGTTACTCAGTCACTAGACCCTTTCTTAACGATATTCAATGGTAAACATGTTTGTATTTAACAGTAAGCATAAATATTGACAACAATACAAATTCATTTAGATTTTACGATTAACTAATAGAATATTACTTATATTTGTGGTTGGCACTAGTTTAAGAATTAGTGTATGCATCTCAAAGCCTAAATTTCATAACAAATTATGTTTATGTAGATATATTTTTTTACTCTTTTTAAAAAAATAGATTTGCATCGGAGTACTTTTAATATACACTAATGTGTCTTTTAGCATCGATGCGAAGGTATAGTTTTACTATGATGTGTTTTTTTTTTTATTGTTTTTTTTGTGTCTGTTACCACTTTTACACTTCTCACCGAACGGATTTCTTTCAACGATACGTCAAAAGATCACAAATCGTATCTAGTCGAAGACATTACCCTTAAAAATTGAAAAAATTTCCCTCGTTGCCCGTAAACGGGAGAAAGCTCCAAAAAAATTACAAATTTAAAAATTGCTAACTTTTGAAAGTGTTCCGGAAACTCTGACACTTATTTATATATCTTAAATTAAAGCTAATGTAATATACTTTATTATGAAAAAATAAAATTTCGGACTTTATTTTGTCTTCTTGGTGAAAACAGACATCAAAATTAATAAAAAAATACGATTTTTGTAAAAAAATTCTTTTTTATATTTTTAACTTTATAACGCTATAACTTTTTAAAAAAGTATGGATCAATACAATTTTCTTATGAGAAATACTACTTATGTACTTTTTTCATTAGACATACTTTTTATTTAAATCGGTCCATTTTGCTTTATACAGGGGGTTCAAAACTTAAAAATTCATATAGAAAGTAGAACTTTTTCAACTTAATTTTTGAAAGTTTTCCGGAAATACTGACACTTTTATATATATCTTAAATTAAAGTTAATGTAATATATTTAAATACAAAAAAGAAAACGTTCAGACTTTAGTTTGTTTTCATGGCGGAAACTAGCATCAAAGTTAATAAAAAAATAATATTTTTGTAAATAAATTCTTTTGTTATATTATTTAATTTTATAATGCTATAACTTTTTGAAAAATGAAACTTGTTATCTGAATATAAATAAGGAAATAGGAGATCATATTGCTTTTGGAATGATCCACCAATGTTTTAAAAATAAACACTATCTAATGATTTACATGGAAGCGTATTTTATGATTGTGATTTTAATCACTGTCAGATATCATTATACTTTACCGAACTATGCCAAGTCCCAACTGTGCCGCGACCCCACTGTGCTGGGTTTTTTTTTTGTAATTGTAGACTTATACATAGATCTTGAAGAATTCTTCTTTTTTTGACGTTTTACTAAAAAATGTTTACTATTTGTTTTTAAGAAATTTGCTCATTTTAGGGACGAATAGTTAAAGAAAATTCTATAATTAACTATACTTTTGGTAACCAAATGAAAATTTTTGCATTTTTCCATTGACATACTAGAATTATTTAAAAAAAATATTTTATACAAGAAACTATCTCTCGTTTGCCTTTTTTGCTATATAGCCACGCCTAAATTTCAACACAATAAGTTTCAAAAATACTTAAATAGGTTGGTTCTGATTATATAGGAGGATTATTAGCTTTTTGGTCAATTCAGATAACTGTAAACAAATATATCTGTAGCTACACCAAGCTCACGCCCTGATATTCATTTAATATTGTTACTAAGTTAATATTAGTTTTAGTTTTGACAAAGGTAGTCATGGGTTATTTAAAGATTTAGTTTATTCGGGATTACTATATTAAGCTCTGTTTTGGTCCAGTGTGAATTTTGAACTTGTAATATAAAATTCGAAAGAATTTGACATCCTAGACTTGTTAAAAATATTTATATTGTATTAATATAAGACATTAACAATAATATTAACNGAATTTGACATCCTAGACTTGTTAAAAATATTTATATTGTATTAATAATAAGATGTTTATTGTTTAGAACTCAAGATAAACTATACCTAATTTGGTTAATCTTTGTGTAAAATTTCTACTCGCAGCATTTTAACTACATCACTTTTTTTTATTAGACACTTATATTTTCGCGTATTTTACATTTATTAGTATAAAATATGTAACGACAATTTTATTTTAAGGTGCAACATAGCCGTAATGCTTCTAAAAGACTTGCCATCTGATTCACTTGATATGGACTGGTCAATTCACATTCCACTCATGTTGCACATTGCGCTCTTAGGGATGGATCATAGTCGTCTTCTAGTTTACCAACACTGTAAGCAATTACTATTGAATCTAACACTCGTATTGGCCAATAATTCAGATCAACTTGCGATTGCCCAATTACTTTTAAACCACAATACAACACGACTAGGATTGGGCCTACCCACACCATCCGTACAAGTGTCTAAACATAATTTTACCGGTAATTTTTTTTTTTAATTACATTAATAAATTTCAATATTATTAATTTGTTATTCCAAATTTAAATAATTATTGTTTTCAAAAGCAAAAAAAATAAATTTATTTTCAGAAGCCAATGAAACTTTTGACAGCTATTTACAAGGACCTTTAGGAACAAGCTGTTCACAATCTACTAGTCTCGTTGTTCTACCTTCTCCTTGTGGTAACTACTATTATAAACTAAAATTATACATTATTCTATATGTATTATTAATAATAAATGTATTTAAAATGTTCGTATATAGAGGACGACGCTTCCACCGTAGTATTAGGTATGGATCACTTATCTTCACCGACACCTAATTTAACTATCAAGGAAATTGTTAAGTCTTTCTTAGATTTTATCGTGTCAAGGTAACTAATTTCACTCGTGTACACACTCTGACTATAATTTGAAGTCAATATTTGCTTCGTATTTTTTAGGGGTGATCAACCATTGTGGCATTATGAAGATATAACTGCCAAAGTTTGGTCTATTCGTAGTGGCGAACAACTTGATGTGTTCCTTCAACACATTCTGAGAATCTTTCATGAGTTTTTACCACACGCCTTGGTAAGCGATCGATGGGCCCAAACGGCAATTCAATTAGGTTTATCTTGCTCTTCAAGACATTACGCCGGCCGGTCCTTACAAGTAATCAATATATTACTCTATAATAAAAGCTTATTTAAATTAATATTTAATAGTAAAGTACTCTTAAACAAAAATCATTTTTCTTGTTACTTTTATGCTATTAGTCTATTTTTACACACACGCGCGCATATATATAGTAAATGTATATATTTAAAATATATATATTTGTTAATAATATTATACATTTTATTTTATTTTAAACAGATTTTTAGAGCCCTTCGAGTTCCTATTACTTCTAGGATATTGTCAGAAATTCTTTCCAGATTAATTGAGACTGTTGCTGAACAAGGAGAAGATATGCAAGTTAGTAGATCGAAGAAAAATGAATTTTTTTAAAATTTTTGATTAATGTTTATTTTTTTGTATAATAAATAAATTAATCATAGGGTTATGTGACTGAACTATTGTTAACATTGGAAGCGGCTGTCGATTCTTTGGAAACCGATTTTAGACCTTTGGACTTAACCAGAGATATATTCAAATCAACGCCTAATCTAAACAACAAAGATATAATTCCAATCGTCGAAGGTAAGCGATCTGTGGCACAAAGAGCGCCAATTAATCGCCGGGTGCCGCCATCGTGTTTTAACCAGGCGTCGCATTTCCGAAGTACCAGTTACTCGGTGTCACATTATTCTCGCAAAGCAGCTCCGTTTTCACAGATGCCGTTAGATACTAAAGATGACGGACGCAAAATAAATTGCAGCGCCACTCAACATAACCTTAAGCTGCTTGGCGACTCCGCCACTCAAGACGACAAACTTACCGTTCTCGGACAGTTGTTCTGGCTAGCCGTTTCCCTGTTAGAGTCTGATTACGAGCACGAGTTTCTACTGGCTTGTCGACTTCTGTCCCGCGTGTTAAGACGTCTTCCACTTGACCGTCCTGACACACGAGATAAAGTTGACAAATTAGCCATTCAACTGCGGACACCTACGTTTCCCGGTGTCCACGCCTTGTTACTAAAAGGCTGCACAAACCCTGTGACATACGAACATGTGGTTCCTCTTCTGTCGCAGCTTACTCCTCTTCTCGACTTGCTAGTTGTCGATCCGTCCGAAAGTCTGGCATTCCCCATGAACGTCGTCGCCTTGTTACCTTACATGTTACTGCACTACGAAGACGCCAATGAATTATGTATAATGAGTGCAGAAAACATAGCCCAGGTGAGTTTACATTTCCGAATTGATTAATTTTATATTGTATTATAATAAATTATTTTATACAGCAAGTAACGCTAGTGTTAATTATTAAAAATAACTTTATAGCTGTGCACCAACAAAAGTATGAAATTGGAAAATTTAGCGACCGTCATGACTTTATACAGCAGGCGCACATTTAGCAAAGAAAGCTTTCAATGGACTAAATGTGTTGTCAAATATTTGTACGACGCTTATTCTCATTTAAGTCACAACATGCTTGCTTTTTTGGTCGAAGTAAGATTTTTTTTAATTACTCAAACGCGTAACTATAATATTATGAGGAATGCAAAAGTTAAAATAGCTTTATAACAATTTAAAATGAATTGCTATTTTATTTTTAATAAAATGTTGAAAGACAGTTTAGCATTCCTCTTCATCTAGCTTAATTCAACGTTTGTTCTGAAACGGATATTGGAGTTGTAATATCGCGACTTTTGTACAAAGTATGCCTTCTAAATTCCTATTATTCTTTTTGGACAGGAGGCCATCATTAGCTACGTCCAAAAAATAGATAAATACAAATTTCAGTTGTCAGTGGAAAAATTGGCATAGTTATAGATAAAATATACTACTACTAAATATACAATATATTGTTTAAAAAAATAATACGATCTATCGCCAATAGTCACGTCTAATTAATGAGATATTTGGTGCAGATGTCATTTATATTGTACGACACAATTATTTTGATAATGCTCCATCCATAGACATTATAAATGTCAATATTAATAAAAAAAATTTTAATGAAACCGCTTTGTACATCATCACGCTGTGTTTAAATTGTATTCTGGCGAGACAGCATGTCGCTGTCCGAACTGTCTTTACCAACAATTGTTAGAAAAATAACACACTTCTTCTGAATTCCTGATACCATTTTTCAACTTTCTTACTGTTTGTTTTGATGTTATCATTTAATTTTACAGTCGCAGTCGTCTACAATGGTCGCTCATAATGTACGCTGTTCCTTCTGAATTCCTGGTATCGTATAATTTATTTTTTGGCCAACTCTCTAGCTATGCCGTTTTGCGTAGTCTCGTGTCAATTAGGTTGCCTATTCATTGCTCCTAACACTGTTAGGAGCAATGCGTTTGTTTTTTATTTACTTTTATAATTTTTTTTTCACTTTCAACAAACTAATTAATTAACATTTTCACTCCATACAATTTGTTGTTATTATTTTTTTAAATAATTATTAACGTAAATTTAATATCGACTTAATGTTCAAATTAACACAGGTTCTAGAACGAGGACCTTATATTATTCAGTTACCGGTGTTGAGCATCATCCATTGTATGCTTCACTATGTTGACTTGTCATCAACTTCTTCGCAGCCTTTTAACGCCGACCTTTTAAGAGTAATTGCTAAATACATTGAGGTACACTAGTTACTTATACTTTTATCCAATAAAAACTTCTACTTTTATTCTCAAGTCACATGTTTCACGGTATTTTTAGGGAGTCAATTACAAAGAAGCTTTAAAAATATTAAAATTAGTAGTGACCCGATCTTCATCTTTGGTCGCACCACCGACGTCTACTCATTACATATACTGGGATTCTCGTGCCACAGCTTCTCATTATTCATTTGCCGATATTGATGTATTTATGAAGAAGGAATTGCCAGGTAATATTGACGGTTTAATTTATTGATTTTATTTATTATATCATTTAATTCGACTGTTCTATCGATAAAAGTATTTCTTTATTTTAGGAAGAACTATGGATTTCACATTTGACATGTCTCAAACGCCACTGATCGGTCGTAAAGTACAAAATGGTTCCACAGACTCGGAATCAATTAACACTAATCTTGTACAAAGACGTTCTACATCTCTATCGCCATCTGATTCTACAGTCACTGGTTGGAAGAGACCTTGGTTATGTCAGGTATTTTTAATGTACTTTAGTATTGCGTTGTATTAATATTATGTAATTTTTTTTAGAGTCGAGTTCGAGAACTTTTAGTCAGTCTGTTGATGACATGCGGTCAGCGAGTAGGACTACCTAAAAGCCCATCGGTTAGTTATACTCGAAATAGTTTATTTAAAAATAATTTGCATGTTTTTATTAATATTTCTAATTTCTTATGTTCTTATGAAAAATAGGAAGATTTAAACACACTGAATAAGGTAAATTCTCAAAAACTAATTGTGTTGGAAAATACAAAAAATTAGCAACTCACTGACTTAATAAACATAGTCCATATTTTTTATTATTAAAGCTATATTTAAACACAAAATATCTAATTTGTACATACAACTTTACTAAGGGTGTGATAAATATGAGATATTTTCTCTTAAGCCTTTGCAAATGGTTAAGCACTTACTTTTTTGCTATTAAATAATTATTATTATAATAATTATTATTTCAAACTGTGTTCACCAGCTGCTTATTGCCTTGTGATTATGTTTCACATTGTACTTAAATAAATTCTTTTTTTGATTATCAAAATTTAAATAACTTAAGTAAAAAGATATTTGCATTTTAAGGTAATATTCAGTCAAAGCTCTGAATTATTAGAGAGGCATTCAAGCATGGCGAGTAGTACTGAAGAAGTTTCAGCTCCTGATATATCTATACCCAGTGATTCTAGAAAAGAACGTGAAGATAACGCTGATCATTTCGGTACTGTATTCAAAGATTTTGATTTCCTGGAATATGAAAGTGAAAGTGTTGAAGTAAGTATTATTACAACATTATTTTTTCAACAAATCAATTGGCATAATAAGATAAAATGTGTATTATCTCCTGGTTTTATCTATAATACGATTAATGTATGCCTGATTCGTTAGAAAAATTAATGTAAATGTGAATTCTTGTATTTTTCAGGGTGAAAGTACAGATAATTTTAACTGGGGTGTTCGAAGATTACCATTAGGAGGTAATGATCCTGTTGGTCAAAGTGCTTTGAATACAGTAGGTACCACATTAGTTGAAGAAAGTGTAAGCGAAAGAACACCCATACAGAAAATTAAAAAAACCACCGATGAGTCTTCAGATGATGAGTTAGGTTCAGTATCCCCACTTGATGAAATAGCTGCTTGTAATGTACAACTTTTACCTAATACTAGTGGACATCGTGATCGTTCAAATTCTATCACACGTTCAGATACATCGTTAGTAACAATTAAATAATATTATTTTGAAATTAAATATTTAAAACTAATGACCTGTGATGCCATGATTATTTAAAAAAAATACGTAAATATTTTTTATTATAAGATGTTCTTTTAATTTGTTAACTTTTGATATTATTTTTCAATAATTACTGACTAAAACAAGAAAAGTATAATACTTTTAGCTTCGATGCGAAGCTGAGAAGGTATTGGTTTTACTAAGATGTGTTTTTTTTTTTTTTTGTGTCTGTTACCACTTTTTCTCAGCTCTCACCGAACCGATTTCTTTCAATGATACGTCAAAAGATCACAAATCGTATCTAGTCGAAGACATTACCCTTAAAAATTGAAAAAAATTCCCTAGTTCCCCGTAAATGGGGGAAACCTCCAAAAAAATTACAAATTTAAAAATCGCTAATTTTCAACATTTTTTCAATTTTTTGGACTTAAAAGTGCCATAACTTTTTCAAAAATGAACATATCAATATAATTCTTTTTTATATAGATGCATAATATCATTACCTTTCATTTGGTATATTTTTTTCATAAATTTAACCCTTAACCTGCCCACAAGG
>NW_026099575.1:19325579-19476999 GCF_025091365.1 Daktulosphaira vitifoliae | reverse complement strand
GGTGAAAATGGCTACCAAATGCTATTATTGTGTGAAAATTCTCAATTTTATTTTTTACATTTTTAACTTTATAATGCTATAACTTATTGAAAAGTGTATTGATCAATATAATTTTTTTATGGGAAATACTATTTTTTAATAATCCCTTTTTCATTCGACATACTTTATCTTAATCAGGATATTAATAAGGAACAAGCAGTTTATGAAGCTTTTGGAATAATCCACCAATTTTTTAAAATTAAACACTATCTAAAGATTTGCATCGAAGCGTTTTTTATGATAGTGATTTTAATCACTGTCAGATATCATTATACTTGAACCATTTATGCCACGTCACCACTGTGCCGCGACCCCCCTGTGCTGGGTTTTTCTACTTTTGGTTTTAATAAAAATAATTTTGGGTATGGTATGGCACATTAGATCATTTAGTCACTACCTTAAAGTTGATGTTCAGCTGCACTGTATACTGTTAGTTCCCAAATGGGTAACCATACAGGAATTTTAACAGTGACACACACCTTGCCTCCTTACTGGTTCCCTCAGCTATAATGAGGTTGTGTTATGTTGAATGCCAGTGTAAAAATACTGTCAAATTAATAAGATAGAGCTGATCCCAAATAGTTAAGATAGAAGCTAAGGAGATAATGTTATTTTTTAATAATATTATTTATTAAAATAATAATTAAAATTTAAACTTTATAGAGGATCAAGTATTGATTTGGGTGATTTAACACCTTGTAATGCATCACCAAACCTTAATGCTTTGATATCCTTCCAAAGAGATGACACTGAAGAATGTTGGAGAACCACTGTGCGTTCTTTACTTGAACAAACCCCTACAAACACCCTTCACATATTTCATATTTTACATAGAGTAGTAAAAGTAAATAAAAATTTCGTTATAAATATTTTATATTGTGGTATTACAAATAATAAACTTATTATATAATTATTCATCAAAAGGATATTACAAAAAAATGTGTGTTGCTCACACAAGAAGCTTGTACAACCCTAAGTGAATATGTAGAAGAAGATCCTGCAACTACTGGATGTTGTACCCAAAGTCATACCAATTGTAGACAATTATTAACTCATTTAAATTCAGCAATTATTGTGTTGACTACTCATGCAGATCCACCCCTTGTATGGTTTACTCCTATCTCATTGAAAACATCAGGGAACCTACATTTCTCAATGTTACAAATCCGTGAACATATTGACACATTACTTGATCGTAAAGATCAAACATCTGAGGTTGGCAATAACATTAATGCATTTTTGAATCTGCAGATAAAATTAAAACATTTTTATTATTTTTATTTTTTTTTAGTGTTTATTTTCAGTACGCACCACTATGAAAGTTTTTAAACTTGGTGAACACATACTTGAAAGATCTAGTTCAAGTAGTAATGGAGGAAGTTATTTAAATGAAGAATTAATTTTAGATTTGGGTAGGGCATTATACAAACTACACCTGCAACTTTTACTTTTACTAGAATCTGCAGCCAAAATGTACTCTACTTTATCAAATTTAGCCACTGAAAGCAAAGTAAATGCTTAAAATTTTAATGGTTACAAGAGAATAAATTATAAAAAATGGTTTTTTATTATAATAGCTTCAAGATTTATCTGCTGAAGTTAGTACAGTTAGACGAGCACTTTTACGAGCTAAAGAAGAAAGTGGTACCCATCCTTTAGCACCAACTCCTGA
Source organism: Daktulosphaira vitifoliae (assembly GCF_025091365.1). Lineage (NCBI taxonomy): Eukaryota > Metazoa > Arthropoda > Insecta > Hemiptera > Phylloxeridae > Daktulosphaira > Daktulosphaira vitifoliae. Next base: position 19,475,288 of record NW_026099575.1, on the reverse strand, counting down.
GGAAAGTCTTGCTCAAATATTGCAAGATTCAGATTGGCCCAATTCAGTGTCTTACACTAAGCAAGACAAGTAAAATATATTTAAGCATATATTTATTTTCATGCAAAACTAATTCATTTTATAACAATTGACTGCCAAACTTTTAATAAATTTCTGTGATAAAATTAAAATTAATAATTAGGTCTTTTCTCAATTTTACATTTCTAGTTATTGAATTATAATAAATAAATATTTTGAGATGCTAAATTTAATTTGTCATGTAACAATGTACATGATTTTCTTTTTAATTTCGATGAATAAGTCTTCACTACCCTTTGAAAGAAAATATCTGTAAAACATTTTTTCTATTACTTTTTTGAAATTAAATTAATATATTTCTGTTGTAGTTATTCAAAAGTGTCTTGTTAATAGTTACTAAATTCTCAATAAAAACTATTTTTTAATAGTAGTTTTTTTTTTTAATTAATGAATTGTGTTGTATCTTGAGATTATCAAATCTACACTTTGTGTTTGAATAATTTCTAATACATATTTACAAATAGTTATTATTATTCATAATTAATGGATGATACTGTTATTTTTTAATATGTGTAGAAATCATTGGCCTAGTGAACTAATATCAACTGGTACAAAAGATGATAACAATGATATTACAAACATTTTGAGTGTTTATTGTCATCTATTAATTGAAAAACATACGGGTATGAATGATTTGTTTAACTTTAATTTTTAAAACATTGTATTAAGTTGTATTTAATTAGATGGATTCATAATGACTGAAGAAGATCTGATGAGTGTCACTAATGGACTTATGGCTGAAATTTATCCAATGTTAGAAGCTCTAAATAGTATTGATATCCGAATGAAAAGTTTAAAAACAAACTATCCTCAACTATAAATTGTATCTCATTTTCATTTTTAGAATACAATTATTTTTGTTAGTGAATTATTTATTTTGAAAAATATCAACAATTTTTTTATCTAGTCCTTAGGACATTTATAGTTTTTTTTTATTTATTAATTATTATAATAATCATCATTATGTATAAAAAATATATATAACATTTATCAATATTATAATGTATTTTTAAAATAAATTTTTTATAAAATTATAATTTCATAGCTTGCCTTAGCGTCATAAAGTCTTAAATAATTAACATTAAAACAACCATACAATAATAATTAGGTAAGTCTGTAACATAAACTTACATAAAAAAGAACAAATTTTTAATACTTATATTAATAATTATTCTTGTATGTGTGCAGTATTTAGATTTTACATTTTACACACATACTCATTAAAAAAAGTAATAGTATTAAAAACATTTTATAAAATTAAACTGAATACTGAAATTTTAATAATGACTGTTACAAATTGCCATTTACAATTAAGTATTGTAACTCTGACAATGATTCATTATCACTATCAAACTGCAGCAACTGAGGTTCCATTAGTTAACCCTCCTGCTGAAGTACTAGTGCTTAAATATAATTTTAAAATATCTGATACACTGCTCGATGTTCCAAATATTAGTGCCATGATCCCCACAATAATCAACACAAAATTTCTAAATTTCATCCAAAGCGTAACATTATCCCAACAAGTTGCCAACTCGATAATAACTGGTGCTATTATACCAAGCAATGAAAAACAGAAAGCACCAATAAGTCCTATAAATGGACTTATGGAAGGTACAGCTATAGCAACACCAACTATAAAGAAAAAATTAAAAAAAAATTTTTTATTATTTAATTGATTATTAATTATTTATGATGTATCTTTCACTTACCAGATGCCAAAACCAGTATAGTCCTTAAGATATAGTTATGGAACATACTAGCTTTTTCATAACATCCTTGTATTTGGTTCCATCCAATTTCCAGGCACACATAAAATTGTAAACCATAGGTAAAAAACACAGCCAAACTAATAAATATCTTAGCCAATTGAGCAGCTCTATATTTAATAATATTAATTAGTATTAATATTTTAGCTGAAATTTTTAGTGTTGTAACACTTACATATCTACAGTAGGCAAGTTGAGAGTTATACTGTCCTTTGTACCTTCGCCATATTGGAGATAGCCAAGAAAACCTAGCATAATATAAACAATAGTAACACCGCCCATACCAAGGTTCAAAACACCAAATACTCCTAAGAAATGTTTGGGTGTCTTCATGTTGTTTTCTAAGGGCATCACCTATAAAAAAAAATTATAATTGTCATATAAAATCATCTTTAATTTATGAATGATTTTTATTATGATCAATGATAATACGAATATATAGATTTACTTACCACTCCTATTGCTTCCATGGCAAATACAGTAATGCTGAAAAATGCGGGGAAAGTGTCCAGAGTACCATACTGGGGTCGCTCACTGATGGCTGGTAAATTTTGTATCAAGTAATAAAATGTAATACCAAGACCACTGGCCATCAAGAGATTAGCCAATGTAGAAAATGGTGCCAAGTATTTAAGGTTAGGCACGTAGCTCAGTAAAATAAGTGGCAGGGTTAACATTAGTATATACCACCTAATATCAACCTCAACTTTTGTATAATGTAGAATAACTTGTTGAAAGTTTGTGGCTATTATCACAGTGTATACACAGCAGGTACCAAAATAGGTGACAAAGAGCAAGATTAAGATCACTTGGCGGGACAAATATGACAATTTCCTTGACCATGATGGGCCGTTAGCAAACGCCACTTCTGCGACGTCGGCAAAGCTCATGGCCGTTACTTTAGTTCGCCTGTACAGTATGTGGGCACATTTAACCTGCAATCGTTTAAAATTCATAAGTATTACTATAAAATGCTTTATAATATTAATAATATATTTTTATCGAATACTTTTTTGGGAGTTTCCCGACTACGTCACGTTTTTTATTTTTACCTTTTTCATAGCCCGATTGCGTCCAGGACCACATGGATACCACTAATCAATAATACACAAATATACCATTATATAACTTAGATGCGATTCAAAAAGTCTCATAACACGATTAAAAGCTTTAAAAATGTCAAGATTACTTTATTTGTATATTTTGAATAGCTTTGTATTTGAAGAGTATATCAGTACACCTCTTTGTAGTGCACTACGGGTAACTCTAAATAAACTGGGCACATTCGGGCTACTTATGGAAAACATTTTTTTTTTTTTTTGACACATTTAGACGATACCTTTTTTGGACGCAATCCAGACGCTGGATAAAAGTAAATTTGGGACACAATCAGAATATGCCCACTTTTTGTATATAAAATATTTATGCTAATATTAAAAATTGTATTGATACTAATAATGCAGTGCTATTTGAGCAAAGAGGAATAAATCGAAAAAAAATTTTAAATATTTATTAAGAAAATTATTTTTATAAAAACAAATCCTATGCGTAAGAATTTTTTTCTATTTACCTTCTGCCTAAACGTAAAGGAATTTGTGATATACGTGATAGACTCAAAACCCTAAATTCATATTTTTGACAAATCGAAGGTAAAATGTAAGTTAAGCGTCTGTATATGATTATTATAAAATTAAAAAAAATATATATATATAAACATAGTAATAATTAAATTCAGTTTCTTCTTTACAAAAACTTTTAATTATTATAATATTTTTTTAAGAGAAAAATTACTTACGAGTGTGTAGGAACAAAATGTGCACACTAATGAAACAAAAATGGTGGCGAAAACACCGACAAGTAACCCTGAACATTTAAAAGCCTGAGGCATAGCTAAAATTCCTGTGCCGAGGGATGCCTTGAGTAAGTGAGTAAGAGTATCACAGTCTCTGAAAAATTAAATTATTGTAATAATATACAGTTTTTACTTTGATATATAGAGTAATTACGTAGTTGGATGTTCTAGATTTCTTTCCAGGAACGGATCAAAGTATTCTATTTCTCCTTTTTCTGGATGTTTGCCATTTTTGAACCTGAAATAAAAATAAAAAATATATTTTAATACAAATAAACAATAATTTTCTATATAGATGTTCAATTTCGAAACAATCAAAATCTATTAATATTTATTGGTTAAAAATTATCAAGTGGTATGTGGTGTTCATTAGCAATGACAAATTATCTTGCAATGTTTTTAGGTTGTATTACAAGTAAAAATAAAACGCATTGTACTATTTTTTTCAATTATGTTTATTGATTTAACCATTTGATTATCTAACTAAACGGTAATATACAAATAAATTAATCTTTAAGAACTCAATGATAACTTATTTGTTCATAAATTTAAAAATTCGAGTAAGATGAAACTGAATAAATCGAACGCAACAAAAAATAATTGTTACGCATTTTATTTTGACCCAAAACTTTTTTTGTGCTAAATTTATAAAAACGCAGTTGTACAAATGTAAAAATAACAAAACGTACACGGGCCAAACGTTCCATTTAAAACACGTGCTTTTTAATAACTTAGTGCACGTGGTCTTAATGCATACGACAAATTAGGGAGGGCTGAAACAATTTTGATACGAGACGAACATAATTTGAAACGTTTGACCGGTGACGAATAAAACACTAAATGCTCTCAAGGTTTTTAATGTGTCCCATAAAAATGTTCGCTGATTGAATAACGGACATTGACGTTTGTACCGCTGAACTACCGACAATGGATATCAAGTACAAATTGAAAATAAAATGAATTTTATTAACGAAGAGGTTTTATTAACATCAAACTGGCAGCAAATTGAGCTAATTCGCGGGGAAACGTTTCAGTCGTTTAAATTTATAATTTAACTTTGATTAACCCAATAGTTTCCATTAATACTGTATAAATGATTAAAAAATATGGTCATTAATAAAATTTTGTCCTACATATTTTATATACGCTTAAAAAATAAGCATGACTAAGTTGACCATAGAACAATACAATTATTACCTATTTTTTATTTCTATTAAAAAATATATAAATAAATGTAAAAGTAAATAAATATTTTTTCCATATTGTGCAATCAAAAAGACAGAAACTTTCTTTTTCTGACTTTTCAGTAGATTAAAGATAAAATATACTGTATCATTAATCTCTATAAATTTATCAAATTTAAATCAGTTTTATTCCAATTCAAGTCAAATTTATTATATTTTAATATGCACAATTATGAGATAAGTAAATCCTAAAATCATATACCTCATACTCTCAAAATCAAAGATTTAAGTTACTGCCATATTCGCAAGAAAGAGTGTTGTACAATCAATTTCATTGCATCTTGATCTTATTTAAATAACTCTTAAAATTATGTAAAGAACATTTAACATCAATATTATATACAAGTCGTATACAAACTAGATTAAATTTTTTTTTTTTTTTGCATAATTTAAATAAAAGTAGTTAAAAGTATTTTAAATAAGATAGTACAAGGGGTCCGTTGTACAACACAGTTCTCAAATAAATTTTATTATGATTCTATTGGTTTTATTTAATAAAAAATAAACACATCACGGTAAAATTAATACCTATGAACTTCGCATCGAAGCTAAAATAAAAATAAATTAATGTTGTGTTGCATCTCCTAAAAAATTACAATTTATTTGGTAAGATAATTAATTTATTTCAGAACTTTTGCGTATTAATTATGAGACATTAGGAAGTCAATGTAAAATTTGAGAGCATAAGTGTTTATGTAAATAAAACGATAATTCAATGTTAATTTACGCAATTCGAAAAAAATGTTCGATTCCTATCGTTTCACACGAATACACATAACCGCCAAAAATACCGTCTATATATTTCCTGGAATTTTGCTTATGTAAATATATATCACGTGCTTATTAATAAAAATTAATTGTTTTCTAAGTAAAAGGCCGGTACTTACTTGTTGGACGCGGTGTCTCTCATTTTGGATTTGTCGTCCAACAGGAACGACTCGAGCTCCGGAAGGTCTGTTTTGGAACCCTTTAAAAGAGAACAAAATATAATTTAACTAAAATAATTTTCGTAATGAACAATTTATTAAAATACTCAATCTCGATGAGTGCAAAACGATTTAAAATAATCCGATTGGGCTGCGAGCTAGCATGATTTAATATGCTACTCTGATAATTTAAATAAATAAAAAACTGTGTAATGTTAAAGGAAAGCTTAGAAGAAACGTCGTTGCTGGACTGACTCGAATACAACTACATGTTAAGTCTGAGATAGAAACCGAAATGGATCGTTGACAAAGTATTTGGCGCGACAAACTAAAATTGGTTATTTTAAAAATAAAACTAGACTTACAGGTGATGACTAGACAGGCGGACACGGCCTAAGTGATTGACCGCGATCGATTACTTGGACGAAAAAGTATTTTTTATGATTGATCGGTCGTGATATAGATATTTTTTCAACTTCTCCGGGAAACCGGATTGAGTAGAAAAATAAATGCCATAAACGAGTTTCCGACCTGAAAACGACGAGACGACCGCGGAGGAGGTTTCCAGGTACTGTTTCCTATTCCCTTGATTTTCCCTCGAGACAGTCCGCGTATTCCCGTGTCCAAAACTCGGAATGCAATGAAATCGTTTACTGAGAGTTTACACTTTTTACCAGACTGACATTCTGTCGGCGTAAACAAAATAACTGCAACACCGAGTGCAGGTAGGAGATGTGTGGTGTATTTGCGGAAACGTGCTCTAACTATAACAGCAAAATCGTACTCGGCCTAAAGAGATTATTTACTATTATTTTTTTTTCCACTCGATAAAAATAAAACGCTTGGACGACAGTTATTATGATGTCTCCGTGGCCTAATTACAAACGGTATGCGTTTCACTGACGGTGTACAAAAAATAAATAAAACGCAATTACTTACAAAGAGTGAATCGTTTTAAAAAAAAAAGCCACTTGGAAATAATTTTTTATAATTATCAATTATAAAAAAAAAGAAAAAATTTAATTTAATTATACTAAATAGTATAGTTAAAAACTTTAATAATTTGTTTAATTTTCAAGTAATTATGTCGAAAAAAATTAAATATGCATTGAGTTCTAAAGAAAATGAGTCTAGAAAGGAATTCATTTAATAACTGTAGAAAAGGCGACTCCGGTGAAAAATCTGTCAGCCGAAGTTGCAATCCGTTGCAGTAGTAATTCGGTACTGATTTGCTTTTAGAGAATTTTTGAATAAGACATTCATTGATCACCGTCATTAAATACCATAAATTATAGTTTCAGCAAAGTTCTTTTATCTCGTTAAAAAATTAGAGTCAGTGAAAAAAGTGTAGGAAATAAACGGCTCATTAAAATTGATTTAATAAATGATAACGCTAAACGATAGACAAATGTATAGGAAAGACATCAATTTACACTATTTTTTTTGCTATGCGCGTTAAATGATACGGAACGGCCAGTGATCTAACTTAATTACAACACTATTAACACGAATTACAACAGATTTTCATTAGTAGGTTATTTTTTCATTCGGTTCCCGAAACGGACAAGTGTAACAAGATTAAATATAAAAATTAATTACCAAATAGGAATTATCAGTAGAATTAACGAGGGTCCATTCCGTTGCCGCAAAAACTTACTAAGCCGCGGTTAAGAAAGACAAGGCGCTTATAAAGCTTTACACGGGGTGGGGTGCCCGTGGTCAGTGTCGTTTTATACATGCATTAAAGTCAAAGACCTCTGTTCTTGGAACTCGTGATTTAAATGTCCGTCCGAGGACACTTGAAATACAATGTCAAAAGCGTATAAGAAAATATTTCCCGACTTTTGTGCCAAGTCGTTTGCGTGACAGGCAATAAAAAATAAAGGAATCCGGTCCGATGCCGTTAATACTTACCATTTTGCTGGGCATTTTGGCCAGTGGTACTTCGAAGGAGTTTTTGTACAGGAAATGTAACAGCAATGTATCAATTGGGAGCTAACTGTTTTGAGACCGGAACGACATCAACAAGTCCAGTGATTTCTGTAATAATTATAAAAACATTCTTATTTTATTAACACAATTTTTATATTAGTTAATAGACAATAAACCATGTTGATAACGTATGTACAAAGTGTAAATCATACGCACGACACACGCTGCAGGTAATAATACTTGTCTATTTGGGTAAGATAATCTTTAAATAATATTATGCTAATGTAACTTGTGTCATAAAGGCAAATATAAAATTGTTTGCATGGTAAACGTAGACGTTGTGCTCTTTGTAGTCTTAACTATTATCATTTAAACTCCTTGGCCTATTCCTATATCAAATTCTTCTTTAATCATGGCCGAAAACACTTTATTGACATTCAAAAACCTTACAATAATTAAAAACAATTATAAGTTACCTTATTTTACTTGTAGTATAAGTAAAAATGTCTTAATTTAAAAGCATTTAGGTGTTTTATATTTTTATAAATGAATATTGTAACCAATTATGGTATTTGTTTATTATGTTATCGCCATAATAAAAATAATAATATTGATCTAAAAATTTATAATATTGTGCATTAGTCAACAATTTCTTTGTAGCAGAAAAGACCAATTTCCTTTGATACATCATTTTGGGATGCAATTATTTTTCAAAGATAGCATAATTTACTAATAATCAAAATAAATCAAAACACACGGCTAGCATATAATATATAATATATAAATGTTCTTTGTTTTTATCATAAATAAATTATGTTTTATTACATTATAATATGATTATGTAAAGAAAAAGATTAATTTACTTATACATATTTAGGATTTTATTTTGAGGGATGGAGTGTAAAGAAATATTCTATTTTTTGTTCCTATAAAAAATCTATTATTTATTTTATTTTAAAGGGCAATACCAAGGGAATCTAGCAATTTATCATTTTTTCTTAACTAGCCGATAACTTCACCATAATATTCTGTTATAAACAGTACGCTTCATAAAAATTCAGACTAATTTTATTATGAGTACGCAATACTGCAAATAAAAAAAAAAAAACTATTCTATGTTAAAAACTGTATTAGAATCAGCCATCAGACTATCCTTTCAATTCATTTCTAATTACTAAAAAATATTTCTAGGAAGTTGGTTAAATTCGCTTCAGTACTTTTCAAGATGAATGAGCATTTTAAAAAATAAAATGCGTCGTGTGCACGATTTTTCCATCGATTGGGCGAATCTGCTCCTGAAACTCTAATAGGTCTTCCAAAGTCAAAAATTCAGTTCTAACCAAGAAATAGTAGTTTTGCAAATGCAATTGAAGTCGCTCAATGCAAAGCGCATTCCAAATGATCCAAAAATTAGATATCGATTTGGATCGTTGCGTCAAGTTGTGGGGGGGGGAGATACTTTAAATACGAAATAATACTAAATATATTCTTTGATTTTTTCCGAATATACTCTCAGTGTTTATTGAGTGCCCTTTGTATTAATGTACGTAGCACAAGTTAATAATCAAATATTAACAATATTGATCACAATAATATGTATCTGCCCCTTTTTCAGATTTCAAACATTTAATATTTGCTATTATTCAGAAGTCCTGCAATCATGTTGTCAAGACATTAGACGAGTAGAGTTCATGACAAAACTTCTAGTGTTCTTAAATTATCACTGCAATGTAAGTATATGGTAACTAAGAAATAGCAAACGTTTGTAAAGGAAATTACAATAAAAATAATTGATAACGCACGTGATTGCTATTAAATCATTTTCAACTAATTGAAATCTTCTTAGAGCGATAAAATTAGCTACAGACGATTAATATTAAAACAATCAGCACTAAAAATGTACTATCAATTTAAAAAAGAATGATGAAATATTAGTTATGTATTGGGTAAAATTTTAGTTACGTTATGATCAAAATTTTAGGAAAATTTATTATCATATAAACAATATATTTCATATTTGTTAAAAAATTTAAAAACCTTAAGAAAACACTGGTTTTTAAGTTAACAATGAATACAAATTACATTACATGTACTAATATTTTTAAATGCTATTAAAATTACAACTGAACGTCTGATTCATTTATCCTCCAGAAAATATAGTGAAATGATATACACTAAGTTCTGAAAAATCGTATAGTGTATACAATAAACGTTATATTATAGTAAGTATATTTTTTAAATGACGTTATTATTATTATTTTTTTTTTTTTGACATTATGCACAATTTCAAGAACGCAAAAAATGATAATGTAATGCACTCGTGTCCAATCTCTGTGTCCACTTAGTTTATTTAAACTTGAAAACGAAGATTACAAAAATATTTGAGGTGAAAATAAATCCGTAATAATCATAGTACAATAAAACATAACAAACCACGTGAGAACATTACAATGAATATTTTGCAGACTTCATGAATCAAATACAATTGTAAAGTGAACGCGACACTTTCATTACTATGTATAATTATTACTTAATTTTGCTTGTAATTTAAATTTTAGTTGAGAATAAATTTATTTGTATAGAGTAAATGTTTTTTTATATTCAAAACAAAATTTTACTTAATTTATTAAGGGCAAAAACTATTTTATTTTTAATAAACATAATATATTTTTTATTATATTACTTTAAAATATCGCCACGTCTTAAAACAACCCTTGAGATTTAAAATTGTTCTAAATCTGACAGCTGTAAGTAAGTACTTTTAATTACCAAAATAATATTTCTTTATGGTTTATTCAATCACTCAAAAGTAAAATTTTTTATAATAACAAAAGAAATTTTATTTCTTCTATTTTTAATTCAATTATTAGTAATATTTTTTTATCGAAAAAAAATTGTCAGTAAAAAATTTATCAGCAAATATTGATTTTGACCGAAATAACTATTAGAGTCTTATTTATACAACAAATCAGGTTTAAGAGGAACAAATAGATAGTACTAATCAGTAGTATATAAATCTTGATTGTGTTAGAAAATTTGTCTTACAAAACGAGGTCTATATGAAATTACAAATATTTATCATGACAAAGGTCATATCATTATACAAAATAAGTTTATTGTTCAAATAAGTAGATTATTTTTTTATGATGTAATAACAATAACAAAAATAATTATTATCTCATAACCTAAACATATTAAAAATTATACACAAATCAAAATATTGTGATAAAGATAAATATTGAATATTATCCATTTATAATATTCCAATTGTTCAAACTGATGTAATAAAAATGATTTTATTTTAATACAAATTGCATCAAAAACTATTAATAAGCATAAAATCCATATATTTTAATACTATTAAACGTTATTTCCAAAATATTATAAATTTATAAATTATCTATATGTAATCTCAGTTAGTGTATTGTAACTGGATTAATTATTACACTATACGAAATTTATCTCCATAAACTTTCAAACGTATGTCAAAAAGGTCATAAGTATGTTGTAAAAAAAAAATGTAAAATCAATTCAATTTTACTACCACTTATTAGAACTATCAAAAATATTTCATAGAATAAAATAAGAATAAGTTCAAATATATTTCCGATTGTTCAAAAAAATTATTTTTAATTATTTCCCAAGTAATCTACTAGCATATTTGAAAAACATAAAAAAATATCTTTATCATAGACAGTTCAATTAAAATTAATTAAATATAAATAATATGTAATTTAAGAACAGACAAGTTTTCCCTTAACAAGTCCTTGAATAACTTTTATACCTTCGATACTTAAATACATTGTACTTTATTCTATTAAACGACAAAAAAATCCTTATATACCCATTTGAATAATGAGACAACACATTATTCATTTATTGATATTAAACTCAAATTAATAATATTTGAATTTGTTGAAATTAATAACATGACATATAGATTGAATATTAAATTTAAGTAAACATTATTTCAAATAGAATTTAGGTATAATTTTTTTTTAATTTTTATTTTATAAATTCATTAATTAATCGTTCGGTTAATTTAATTAGATAATAAATTCTATAAAACTGATATATAATTTATTAGATTAATATTATTAATGTATATAAAATCTATAAATATAAAAATAAAGTAAATTATATTTTTTATTTTTGGAAGATGAAAATAAATTTATCAATTGAAAACGGTTAAAATATCATGATAGTTAATTCCATCAGAGTAGCACTTCGTACATGTTACACCTAATACTTCAAATTTGATATGTAATAAGGCGTTCTGTGTAGGCAATACGACTACATTCATGCTATTTGTTGCGTTTATTTTACTTTGGACACCTTACATAATTTATTTATTTATTAATAAACGGAAAATAAATATTAAATAAAAAAATTATTTATAATGCAACCTACTAGTATTTATAAAATACTATTATTTAATTCAAATAATTATTATTATTCATAAAATTAACCCATTTTTATTTCAAAATATATACGAGCGTTAATCATAAAATAAATTGCGAGTAAAACCCATTTAATTGTACATTCTAAAAATATCTATGATTAGCATTTTGATTTTATTAATTTATTGAACTGTAATTAAATTATATCATAATGCCAATACAGATTTAAAAATGAGTGAGGTGTTATCCGATCAAAGGCACGTGGCATAGTCAAACACAATGTCCCCACAGTTAGATACTGAAATTATCTAGTTTGATGGTATTACATTGTTAAACTTAAATCAATAAAATTTATTAAGTTTGACTTATCATAAATTTTCCAGTCCATTGCACAATATAATCATTCTCTGAAAATATGTTTTAACAGCGTTAAACCACCGACGTCATTGTATACAAATTTATTGGACAAACAACCATCAGATTTTATTGAATTTGTTGTTGACGATGGTGAAATAGTCAAACTCGCTCATCCCAAGTAGTTTTCTTCCAAAAACTGAGGTTTTTGTTGACGCAAGAAAACAATTGTAAATATATGTAAGCCTATCGACCGAATCCAATAGAATACTTGGACAATAATGTTTATCACAAAACCTATTTACAATTTCGCTATCGGAACAATATGCTTTACTTTTTTTAAATTATTTTAATATCAAACAATTATACATACAATATTGATTACTCTTGAATTTTGATAGAAAACAGTACATATGTTATATTCTACAAGAACAAGTTTTATCATTAAAATAAAAAATAAAATAGCAGCAATAGTTCAATAAACTGTATATACAAGTCAGTCAGGTGTGCTAAAATAACATTTAACTATGACGTATATCAGATTACAATAATTAGTTAATTATTTTCATAGTTCACAAATATCAAATATCATAATCAATATCGTTGTGATATCATGTGTACACAAATGTATAAATTAAATTGACAAATTTATTTTTAAAAATACAATAAATTATATATTTTATATGACCGTGTGTAAGAAATTGATTAATGCGCAAAAAAATAACTGACATATTTGTTGATTTATATGGAGAGAAAACGTAACAATTCAATGAGATGTAAAAGTAACTATAAATATTTACTTGTATAACACAAGATACTTGAACGCATGTTTACTAATAACACAAATCTTTATTCTATAAACAAATACATTTATAAAAAATGTAAACACAAATTTTCATTGTGTTTACATTATTCAGAAAAATAATGTTGAACTTAATTTGCCGAACTTGCGAGAAACCAAATACATTTATTTTTCCTTAATAATCGTGAAATAATTTTATTGTAACTTCCATAAAACTTGTAAAATATCATGAGTTTTATACATATGGTTTCCCTCGGATTGCTTCGAATTCCTCTGGATAATATACTGTTTGTACATCTGTTCACATTCAAATTAAATAAAAATAGAGTCTAATAATACGTTCGTCGAAAACTATTCTAGCCTACTACTTCACTTTTAAATATAATTTTAAGTTTGTCAAAATTATGCGAGTTTGCGAGTAATATAAACACATACAAGTGTATGTGGTTAAAGAAAAAATAATAAATATTTAGTTATAAAACATTTTAATCTGATTAGATCTAAACAAATCTTCAACTGCGTCGTAATATAGTTGTACTTGATTCATTTTCAACAAACGTAATTCCTGTCTGACCTCGAAATTCTTAAATAAAAAAAATCACAGAGGGGTGTCTAGTTGCAAATATATGGACTTTGTTATCTTCGGATTTTTAGACGCCCATGTGCAACGATAATGTAACCGCTTTGGATTTTTCTTCCGTAATCTTTTTCCACACCGAGTACTCGATAAATTAATTTTTTATTTTACTTTATTATTTATCCAAACGGCTCTCAGTAGTATTATTTTCTTTCTATACATTTGCTCTCATAGTTCAATACACTAATAAAAATATCATTAATACTTTTTATCGCCGTCCACCACCTTGATACATTCTATTTAAATGTCTGATGTTCAAAATCTCTACTTTATCGAGTGAATATGTGAGAATTATTGTTCACTCGATTTGAGTTTATAATCTATTAAATTTTAGACGCTAGAGTAATTTGATTAATTTTAAGACCACAACGGTTTTAGGAGTGAACATATATCGAATGCTATATCGTCAATGCCACATCAATCAATCAAAAACCAATCAATCAATACCATTTACAGGCCAAGTATTGTACAACAAATAAACGAAGCCCATAAGTTGTGGTTTTACAATAATAAACTATAACAAAAACTCTCTAATCTTAGTCCGATGATATCTCTAACAACTATAACGTACTTTTTAGTTTAGTAGGTAATATTATACTGAATTAAAAATACTCTTCTACACATTAAGTGGCAAATAATTTTAATTGCGTCAAATGACACCTTAACAAGTTAGAATTATAATTAAAACATCTTAATACCTCCATATTAATCTAACAAATAAAATGAAACAAACAACATTAAAATTCAGATATTTTCTTTTGTACGGTACATACACAAGAATGAATATATGACACTTCCACGAATATTGTAATTTCACTTTATAATTTACTATTTGCATAAAAAATACTTTATGTTTCGCTTATTTTTCTCTAGAAAACCTCAACTAACACATCAACTAACCATCAAACAATAATACAACTAAACAATAACTAAAGCTCTCATACAGCAAACTAATAACAATGGCTATCCACGAAGGCCAAACGATCAAATATTTATTTGTGGTCATACACGTCCGGTAGTTAATATCATTAAATTTTTCGATTTCAATTGTTGTAGCAAAACATATTCGCGATAGACGCCTAATATTTCTCGTGACATAATTAAATCATAGTGATTGTACAGTTAAATTATTATTTAATATAATGAGATCGTTATTTTTTTTTTAAAATTGTACATGTTGATTTACCTATTAGGGTTCAAAATTTAGACCTAATAAATAGTTTGTAATATTTTGATAGAATGCAGAAAACAGTCGATTGTGATTTAAACTATTTGAGTAAAATTTCATTTCACGCGCAGTTTTATGAAATTTCTAATAAAAATTTTCAAATAATATAAATCTCAATTAGGACCATACAATAAAATAATCATACGCTATGTTTTAATTTTAATAATATTCATACTAAATTATTTAATACTATCAAAATATAAGCTAAGTGTGCTCAGCAGTACTTACCGAAAGTTTTATGGAAATGTTGTTTCTGACCATGAACAATGAATTGATCAGACACACTAATCAGCAACCACAACAGGTTAATTAGTATAACATGTGTTTACAATTTATGTTTAATGCTCGTGAAATATGTACATTACCTAAGGACGTCATGTGATTTACTTATAATAAGAACATTGACGTTAGGCATAATAAAATTGGGTTGAGTGTTTTTGATAGTATAAATGTAATTCCTACAAAATAATCAGAAGAAAAATATACATTTTGTACTATTAGTACACGAAAATATTACACGCTGCTTCAGTAATGCGTCAAAAAAGTATTCGAATCACGTGGCATTATCACATACTGCGAATAATGTACAATTTTATTATATTATATTGTTACGATTTCATACATATATTAAACAAAATATTAATGAGTTTAGGTCACGTTTGTTTTTGTTAGGTTTCAACAATAATGCGTCATATAATAGCAGACAAATATTTGGCTTGTAATACTCAGGACTTAACTAAAATCTTCTAAAGTCAACTAGTAAGGATTCGTAGGTTTCGGTCACGACTCACGATTTTTTTACAGGCATTTTCTTCTACTTACCATAAAATATCATTCATCTTCATAAATAAATACCTTTACAGTGTATTAATTTTAAATCAAGAACCAAAGCTAAAAAGAAAGAGCATCTCGAAAAAATCGTTTTATCTAATGTTTATAAACTTAATAATTTCAACGAAATACGTCAAACATTAACAATTGATGTATTTGAAAAATTATATTATTATAAACATTAATATTTTTAATCTATAGTACTACGGTATAATCTTGCATTTTATACAAAATTCTTATATTATGTACTTAAATCTTGAAAGCACAATGATAGACCAAACATATTGTTTTTTCTTGAACAGCGAAACAATATCATGTTACACAGATAACTAGATGTACTTTGACAACGGAAAGGCTGATTTAACAAAATTATAGCAAGAATAAATTGTAGTATAATAGATTAAGAATGTCTTCTTTGTATACAAGATGAACCCAAAATTGTCTATTTATTGCGAGGGCAGCGATTACAATATTAATAGGTTATGTGTATGATAATATTAAACATACTAGACGACGGTGGCGACAGACTATCGTCGCGTCGAGCGGTCGCAAGTAATAATAGTCTGTCCATCTCTCCAGTTCTATTTGAGAATGTCGAATAACGAAAACTAGACAAGTCGGTCCTTATAACAACACGTATTAATTTGTAACTAAGTGCATAAAAATTATAATGTACGAACAATTTTGTAGATACAACAATCAATATTTAATTAATACTTTTTTTATATAAACCGCGTCCTCCGAGAATAACAATTAAAATAAAATAATTCTTCTGCAAGTTTACCAAATTTATGCTATCAAATAAGCGTTTAGTGCATTTATTTTTATAATCAGTTCTATCTCACTCGAAAAAATAATTCCGATTATTAAATTCATTTTCGATGAAAAAATACTGGGATATTTTATGCTCCATTATTAGACTGGACAATCAAATTTTGGCTGAATACCAAAGAATAAAACTATACCGAGAAAATGAAATAACTGATTCAAATGTTAAAACACATAAAGCTTATTAAGTTAAGTTACTATTTCTTTAAATGTCTTAATTGTTGTAAATATAACTGGTATTCAGTGCAGTAAAAATATGTGCAAATCGGGTCCATATAAAAGACTTAAAAAAAGCCGCTAGTACCAAAAAATCTAGTAAATATTATTTATCCATTTGATATACAAGAATATAAAAAAATATTTCATTCGTTAAAATGTTTATAAATAGATATAACCAGTTATCGGAAAAAGATAAACTACACTAATTACTAAGACGACAAAAGATGTTGACTAAGCTACTTAATTTTAAAATCAATAACATTAATTTAAGTTATTTAAGCTATTTAAAATTATAAAAGTATATTTGTACTTTAGGTTTTGAAATTTTTAAACATTTTAGATTCGATGCAAAGCTATGAAGGTATTAATTTTATAAATTATTACCTTCTCAGGTAATTCATAATTTATATTTTGAAATCTAAAAACTATTAATCAGGATATAATTAAAAAAATAGGAATTGTTGTTGATTTTAAAATTATGCACCAATTTCTTAGAATTAAACACTATCTACAGATTTCCATCGAAGTGTTTCTTAGGATAGTGATTCTAATCACTGTCAGATCATTTATACTTGTCCTAACTACCCTACGTACATACGTAGGGTGTGCCGTGACCCCACAGTGCTACCGTTTTTTATATGTACAGACTGATTAAATACTGGACCAAAATCATAAACTTAAACAACCAACTTTATATATGTTAAAACTATATATATTATAATTAAATTTATGATCATTGATATCACTAAAAAACATAAATAAGCATGCAAAATTCAGCGATTGTACTAGAAATCACAATCCAATTCTTCTACTATTTAGAATTAGATATATATTAGCATTTAAGAGGACAAATAAAATTACAATATTCAATTTTTTAAAACCTCTTATATTTTACGCATTTCTATAGCTTCTTGACATTCACAAATTTCTATTGCTTCTTAAAATTCACACATTTCTATGGCTTCTTAAAATTTACACATTTTTATGGCTTCTTAAATGTTATGCATTTCTATGGCTTCTTAAATATTATGCATTTCTATGACTTCTTAAACTTTACGCATTTATATGGCTTATTAGAATTCACAAATTTGTATGGCTTCTTAAAATTCACAAATTTGTATGGCTTCTTAAAATGTACACATTTTTATGGCTTCTTAAATGTTATGCATTTCTATGGCTTCTTAAATATTATGCATTTCTATGGCTTCTTAAACTTTACGCATTTCTATGGCTTCTTAAACTTTACGCATTTATATGGCTTCTTAGAATTCACAAATTTGTATGGCTCCTTAAAATTTACACATTTTTTATGGCTTCTTAAATGTTATGCATTTCTATAGCTTCTTAAATTTTATGCATTTCTATGGCTTCTTAAATATTATCATTTCTATGACTTATTAATATTCACAAATTTCTATGGCTTCTTAAATATTATACATTTTTATGACTAATTAATGGCTAAAAATACACAAACCTAAAAAATGCATTTATAATGAATGGACAAAACACGTATGAAAAAAACTAATATTGTTCTATATATTTTAAACAGCATAGTTTATTTAAAAAGGACTTTATTGCGCCGAGTTTCAATTTTTATTAATTTACCTTTGTATTACAGGATAACAGTAAGTAATTAAAAATTCTAATAATCTATACTAACTTTTTCACAATTTTTAATATTAATAAGAAATCGTAAATGACAAAAAAATGTATTTTTATAAATTAATACAAATTGTCTTAAACTATTTTTAGTAATTAGTGATAATTACTTCATACTTTTTTAGCTTAATGTTACTCATGTTTTTATACGATCTAAAATAATCATTTAAAAATGAAATAAAGCTAATTTTAATTGTTTTTCAGTAAATTTACTAAGCTTTTCATGTACACACAAATAAGAAATTTAAATAAATGCCAATTTTGCTTATGATAAAAAAAAATATACACACCTTTTCTTATGATATCCTGATTTTTGTTTTCGCGTCTAAATAATTTAATAATATTTACATACATTATCACCAAAAGGGGTCACATAAGAAAATATATCCGAGATCTTGCTAAAAAAACGATAAAAGACCAAAATTTAGATGAAAATCTCCTAAATGATATTAATTTAAAAAAATAAGGTGAAAAATATTATCTTCGACTTCGATTTGTTTAAAGATCAAACCTAATTAAATTATCTACCTACTAACTTTCAACATTTTGATTTTACGAGCTCTTGCATTGGAACAGGTGGTCGCATACGTCAAACTGATGTATCAGCTATTATAGGTGGCAATTTGTGCACCGTGGTATAACCTATTATGAATTACACGTTCTAGGGTTATCAATTATCATATCAGCTAATGGCTGTTTTAATGAATGTCAAGTGTTATCGACCGACATTTAACGCCAATTAATTTATATTATTTAAATTCAAATATGTTTCAATAAATAGCATAAAAAAACAGCAATCTTTTTTTTTATATAAAAATAAGTTTTGAAAGATACTCGAGACAATTTAATCAACGAATTCTGATTAAAACTAGTCAGTAAATTCATATTTGTCTACATGTAACCAAACAAATATTAACTTAAATAAAGTTAGACAATTTGAGCCAGTACACTCACTTAAAAACTGCTTAATATTTTATTCGCATCTTAAAATTTTACTTGGAAGAAATTGTTTTTTACGTTTTCTAGTCCAATAGGTAAGACTTGTTCATTGATACTAGTTCATTAGCTATCCTAACACCGCATGCCAGGAGGTCGCGAGTAGTTGTAATGCATTTGTAATAATGGATAGAGTGTGATGACGGAAATGCTACTCATTCATTTTCATATAATGAACACTGTTTTTTATACATCGAAACATTTATAACCATCAGAGCTATTATGCAAACTATAGTTTGCATAATTTATACTATATCATAATAGATTATTCATTTTTGTTTTTATTGAATAGAATTTTAGTAAATATAAACTTAAATTAAATTTAATAGAGAAAGCTTCATCTCATTGATTTTTGACTATTTATAGATACAAATATTGAAAGGATTAAAAAATTACAACGAAAACTAGATTTCCTATTTGTATCAATAAAGATGTATTGAAATTAAAAATAAAATAAAACTTTAACTTTACATAATTCAGAAGAATACAGATTTGATTGTATAGAAATAGAGTGTTCAGAGTTATAATTTAGCAAATAACCGAGATGCAACTGAGATAACTTTTTTTTGACTTCGATTTAACATTTTATATTCAATTATAACGAAACTCTGCGATCAAATATGAATTAACATAGAGATGACTGAAATCTACAAGAGATCAATATTTATACAATATAAAAAATACGGAGCAAGACTGTGGTACGTATTGCAAATATATTTTATTCTTCAGAAAACTGTTAAAAATTCGCCACAGCTTACGATAAATATTCTTGTGATATACTAGTATACTAACACCATTTAATATCAGCACAAGTAAACTCATTTGACTATATTATTAATATTATTGATAAACCAATATTGAAGTTTTTGTTTTTGATACGCGCAACAATTGAATCTCATACATAAAATACGACACACACACACTATATTTTTATCATCGATGCTAAATACGAGTACGACACCTGCGTCTATAGCATGTGCATGATAGTATATGTTAACTTATAATGCATAACTAGTTACCATTGTTGAAACTACAAGAATATCGTGGAAAACGAGACGGTAAAATATTCATTCCGTGTTGTAAATACACTCCGAAGACAAAAAATAAACATATTCAAAATTATCAGACAAACAACGCGCATAATATGTATTGTGTACTACAAATGCGGGTGTATATAGATGCAGTTAAATCGAATGTGGTTAGGCTCACACTAAAAACCCAGGTCTTGTATCAGTGATTTTTGGTCGACCTTTGCATAAAAAAACACAATAGAAGTTTTCATTCTTTGTAACAGTTAAGCAATTTATTTTTACTGTAAGACTGCTATACTATTCTCAGAAATAAAAATAACATCAAAGAGAGTTCAATTTGGTAAAGTTTTTCATATGCTAAAATTCATATCTAGCCATCAGAGTAATGTCTCATGCCGTTTTGGTTGGCGTTCATAGCCAGCGATATATTTTATTTAAAACCACGTGACTTTATAGAACATCGATAAGATACTTAAAAGTATCTTAAAATTACAAAGCAACAAAAAACTGTATGCGTGCACTCGTCTGGAAATTCGAACAAAAAGAGTACATTAATACACAATGCCACAACGTACAATAAAATTACATGAAATTATAATATAATTAGTTGTTTTAATCAGTGGTGTCATTTGCGCCTCCCTTGGTAAATTTCTTGTTATTAATGACGTTCAAGAAATCAAATTGGCGTAAAATACAATCAATCATATGTGATTTTTAAATTTTTGTTACCACTTAAGAGTATTTTGAACACTATTATGGACTATTCAAATATACTACTGATGATATAGATAACAGATAATAGACAAATAGATAATAAATGTTGTGACCGGGTGTTACCATTTACTAGTAAAAAATTTTATTTTTTATATTATGAATGTCTATTTTTAATAAGTGCTTAACAAGTGCGTTTTTATAGTTTGCAAAATAAACATAAAAAATTATTATTATTTTTTGGTAACGACAACAAAAATTATAAGAACAAAATTATTTATAATTTTTTTTTCGATCGTATTATTAACTTCAAAATATGAGTTCAGATTTAAAAATATTCACTTTTCATTACAATAAAATATTTTTATACCTGAAGGTAAAAAAAAACATATTTAACTATATATTTTTGTAGTTTTTTGAATATATATAATAATAATAATATATACTTTTCTTCACAAAAATTTCAGAAAAAGTTAATGTCTTGCCAAATTTTGATCAAACTGTATAAAGTTTTCCATAGTAATAATAAAATTGCAAGCGTAACGAAGAAAAATATTTTGACATTTTTGAAAATTGTGTTTACCCCCCTTTAAAAAACTGAAACAACGTTACTGATTATATTATGATACCTAAAAAATATACTCTCAACTAACAAGACCTCATCTAATTATCGCACCTGTCTTCGAGTAAAGTTATGATATTGGATAGTTAAAAAACAATTGTTTTTAATTTAAGGCTATACGCTGTGCTCGTTACAAATTTCGCCAGAATAGTAAATATAATGAACAGACAGGGTTTGTATGTCTTATAGATTCTAAGAACTGAAAAATACTCAATTGAAGAATATGTTAAAAAAATAAGTATTAGAAATCACCTATAAGCGTGTTTCTTCTATTAACTAACAACCTTAGTCAATAAAATATACTGGTAAGAGTTTTGCTTATAACATAAGTGTTTTGTACTACTTGATGAAACGTTAGTTATTTGTATCTTACGCAAGAAAATAATTACAAAGAATCATTATTTACATAAAAACAATTTTATAGTTTATATGTTCCACTTAATAAAATACTGTTAAATTATAATTTAGTAAAATATTTTTTCCATGAACCAATAATCAAGTTAATTTTAATACTTATTTCTTGTATTCATTTATTATTTTATTTTGTTCAAAAATTCAGTATCTAATTTGTACTCGTTGCCCTGAGAGGTCTAACTATGTATTTATTTAAATGATAGGTATAAACATACAAATATTTGTGATACACCGTAAAAAGGTATAAGTCTAAAATTGCAACTTTTGGAAAAATGAAATTGAAACTTACAGTTTACATTTAAGCTTTATTTAATTCCATTTTTCGCACGTAAAAATGTACGCAAAATAATGATTTTGTAAAAAGAATTAAGTTTAATGAGATTTGCAATATTTTACTTATACTCTTTTGTCCGAACTTCACAAATATACTATCTTGTAGTACATTATATTTTACACTCACTAGTGTATTGAAAATATTAGTCTTTGACTAAACAAAAATGGGTCATAAAATCAAAAACTCTCTTCGTAAAAAAGTTCTAATGGATTTTAAAATATTAGGTCAACAAATTTTTTGGTTTTTAGTATATGACGTGATTTTTTCAATTTACTCAAGTGAAATTTTTATTTACCTAACAAATAAAAAAACATTCAGCAACCTTTAATTTTTTTCAAAGACCTATTTTTAACTTAGTAAAAGTTTACACTACGTTTAATTTTTTTGTAATAATAAAAAAAACTTATCTCACACACGAACACTATAAGAACATTAAGCACGTTTGTATCATAACAATACGAAATAAAAAGTCGAATGTAAAAATTAGAACTCTTTTTTAAAAGTCAATCATTACTAAGCACCAACGAAAAAAATATATGCCTGAAATCTTATTAATTTCTACTTGAACAATAATATGACAAACAAATAATTTGGTAATCAATTAAAACATTTTAATGTTTTATTTCGATATTTTCAATAAAGAAAATTTTGCTAACCATTTTTTCATTTCTCAAAAGTTTTAAGACATGATAAACTCATCCAAATAAAACCATTAAAATATACAATCGAAAAAATGTAATCAAATGAGCTAAACTACATAAACTATGATATGAAATTTCCAAAAAAAATTTTCCTTTCACTAAAATAATACATAGCATTTCATAGCAACTAATACATAGCAAAAATACCCATAACGAACAATTTACATTATCCAAATAAAAAATCAATAACATCTGGTAGTATTTTTTAATTATTACATCTAGATACATAAAAGTACAATTAATAAATATAATATGTAGAAACATGTATACACAATATTATTTATAAATAGTTTAAACTCAGCATATTTTACTCACATTTCTTTTTTATCTCCTCTTTAAATTGTAGAGAGTACGTCGATCATAGTCAAAAATGATTTTAAGTACATTTCATTTATCACTTAATATATTTTGAAAGTAATAATGTTTGTTTTTAAATTTATGGTGTTGAATATGTGACTGTTAATTATGTTTTGTTACGATCCTTTCGGTGTTTCAAATTCGATAATGATACAAATAATAATAATAATAATAATAATGATAACCGACTTTGAGTAGACGCATTTAATGATATGTAAATTAGGTTATATTTATCTATACTTTGTATATATCGAGCAAACGTATATTCAATTAATATTTGATAATTAAAAACCTATATTAGACGCTTAATGTTTTGTTGGTTAGGAATTTACGTACCATGCCGAGTCCAGGTGCAAAAAAAATTAATTGTGTATCAATCAATATTTATTTTACACTCTACAATGACGTAAGCTAACATTTCTAGTGGTCAAAGTGTTATGACCAGCAGTAAGTCAGCGGATATGATATAATCGAGTTTGCTGGCATGAATGGAGAATTAACGAATTTATAGTAAATACTAAATACAATTAAATATCATACGTTTGTTGATAAGAGTACACTAACATCACACCAGTGTGTGTGAAGCGGATATGAAACGGTGGAAAAAGTCCATCGAAGTGATAAAGAACACGTAAGAAATCCGTTTTAAATAAAAATAAATGACTAACAAATTTTTTTATTAAAAGTCTTTAATTATTAATTATTATTAATTTAATTATTAAGACTAGAAAAATTTTTTTTACCTTTAATTTTCGGCACAAATAGTTTTAGGACACGGCCTTTTAACAAAATTTATGTAAGTTAACTAACATTCGTAATATATTTGACATTAACGACTTTAAAAACCAATTAGAATGCCTTTTACATTGAAATTTATGTTGTGCTTGCTTGTACGAGTTTGCTCGGCATATATCAAACAGATCATATTTTTACAATGTCAATACAGTAAAATTCAGTAATTTGTTATCTGAAATTGACAGTAACGACGTAAAAATAGAATTGATGAATAAATAAATATTCTGTTAAATAGTTACACGAATAATTCGTAACCACTTTATGCTTATTATGGAATAAACATTATAAAGTTGATAAAACGAATCAACAACAGGGACTTGAGGAAACAAATTTACTAAAACCAAAATTCATTTAAGAGAATTGTTTATCAGTTTCTTACCTGTCTAAATGTAACAATTTTACAAGGTAGACGACGAATATATAATGACACTTTTTTAAGTTTTTTTAGAGATAATAAATTTAGACATAAACCATACGTAAAAAATATAAGTGAAGCATATAATGGATAACTATTATATAAAATTAAACAGCTGTGTCGCAAATAAAATAACTGAACAAACGTCGTCTTTTATATAAAATTGATAGCAGTTTTAAATATTCAGTGTACAAAATTAATTAATATAATAGAAAATAAAGAACCAGTTCGATAAATTTCTCGCCTAGAATGCTAAACAAATTAGAAATCTAGTGAAATTATTTTCAAAAAAATTAAAACCACATTTTTTCCGAAACCATTTTCGAATTTCAATTTACATTACTGCAGTATTAATGTTTAACTCTTTAAGTGTTAATTATTTTTTTTTATTTTGATAAAGCAAGCAGCTACATAGTTAAATAATTGCATGGGATGAAAAAATTTTAAGTAGAACTAATCGAATATTTTTTAAAAATATTCGATAGTTTAAAATATTCGAAAATTCTCATCATTAGCATAATGTTATCTAACAATAATACACAAATTTTCGTTGCTTTCTTATTAAAAATAGTAATTTTTTTTATTGGTTTTCAAAATAATTCATAGACATTCACAATTAATCGTTCGCTGGAAATGATTATATCGAAGTAAAAATTATTTACAATTTTCAAACGATTTTTTATATTATAATTAATCATATTTATAACAAATAATCAATTCTTTTTAGCTATTGGCAAAATATCGTTGTACAATCCATCGTATTTTCTTTAACTAAAATACTATATTATTATAACAACAAACTATATTTATTAAATTCTTATATGATTACTAAGAATTGAATACATGCGTAAATGGACAGTAATTTGAAGAAAAAATTTTTTACTAATTCTACATATTATTTATTACCTTGCAGATTTTGTACGTCAAAGGTCAGTAAATTTAATTTGTAAAACATTCATTCAACAAAATTATGAATTGTATAACATCAATTTAATATATATTCTATAAAATTTAAAAATTACTGTTCATAAATAGTTGATATAAATTAAAAGTAATATTGTAAAAAAATCTATAAATATCTTACAAAATTTACGTTAAAAGATTATAACATTTAAAAAATTGAAAATTGATCAAATTTTCTGTGTCATTTATATTTCTATATACAAGTAGAAAAAAATACAAAAGATTTTGTCGCACGCTCGATCAAGTTGAATGTGATTTCATCGTGAAATTAAGTTCAATCAGTACTATATTCTATCAGTATGGTTATTGTATTTATGAAATAAAATGTATAACTGTAGTTATTTTTAATGAAATTAAAAATATTATTTTACATATATGTATAATAGATGATAATTATTATATCATAATTTAGAGCAGTAGTTCACTGACAATATGAAACACATACTATGCAGACACCCACTTATATTAGACCATAACCAAGTTTAAATGCCAAAGTAAAATTCAATATTTAAAAATGCTTCATTACTATTTATTAAGTGTAGTTATGTAAAAGTTATAGTAAGAGGCGTTTATTTATATTTGTTTGCAATAATAGTACAGTGGCGTATTTGAATGGGACAAACGGAACAATTACTTTGGAAAACAATTGTTGAGAGATTTATCTTAGAAGTATGCGATTTTTTTAACAAAAAAATTTCTTTCTATAACTTTTGATAAACATTTATGGACATATAAATCATCAATACGTCGCCTCTATTTGGATAAATAAAAATAATCATACGATTTTAAAATTTTTATTCTAACGTAAGAAGAAAAAATTAAAGGTTTTTTTTTGTTGTCAGTAGGTAGATTTCCATATCTAGCCTACCTTAACTTAAATTTAATAGATATCTACGGGTATCAATAGTTAATGTTATTCATTTGTTATTGCCGTTAGTGCTACTTATTCAAATGTAGAATCTTAGAAAACATCTCCATAATATTTATTTTTAATAATAATGGAATTTTAAGTAAATAATAAAACATAATTTTAGTAAAATTTGAATAAATGTGTAAATTTGGACCAAGAAAAAATTATAAATCAAAAGTAGTTTCAAAAAATTAAAATACAAAGTCCCCTTATGTTGTTCGTTACTATAAACTAATTATGGCATCATTGACACAACAATTGAAATTTCTCAACGATTGAAAAAGAAATACTTGAAATAATATTTCTGTGGTTGTTTTCCAAAATCTGATATATCACTTTTAGCATTTTTAGAAGAACAAAAACAAATAAAAATATCAAGGATATCATATGGAAATTGCTATTTTTGAAGTGCAAAAAGTAAAAATCTTGCCTATAAAATTGACTGGTAATTTTTTGTCACGTGAAAGATAACATTATCCTCTATACAAATTATAAACAATTTCAAAAACCCATTTTTTTTTTTATAAAATATCAGCTTTTGGATTATGAATCACAATCCTAAATAAAAAATGTATATACTCGCGACAATTAATGAATATTTTATTTATCAATGAATGCCAGAAGAAGAAAATTTACATTATTCGAATCGGATTTACACACAAAATTGAGATGATTGCATATACTCATCTAAGAAATCACCTTTCATTAATTTACTGGTATTTATGTAAGGTCACGGTCAGTCATATCAATACCAGCGATTAGTACAGTTTTATGTATATATTATAACAATCATAATAATATAAAGATTTTTTTTAACACCTTTAACAAGTAGAACGTGGAAAACTCGTTATACTATTGATGATTTGCATTTAAGAAGAAACCAATTGCAATAGTAACATCAAAAAATAATTACCTAACCACCGCATTGAGAAGGTATAGATATTTTATCGCTTTTGATAATGTAATAAGAACATATGTAAACTTACATGTACAGTTATGTATTAATATATGTTTTTTATTATCAAGGTAGCAAAAAACACTTCCCGAATTAATGCCGTTACATGGTTTATGTTTTTATTTTAGTAAAATTGCACACCTCAACTTTAATTACGAAACGTGCGATTAAAAAAAGTCGATTGATATCGTAAAGTGTTTTAAGAACTACGTATTAATATAGCACGTGTTAAATAAAAAGAAAACATCTATTGCTTAAGAACTTACTAGATGAATTAGAAAAAATGTTTTCTTCAATTTGATTATCCAATTGAACTTTAATCTCTAAAGTTTTTATTGCCATCGCTCTCGAGTGTTTTAAATAAAGCCAATCGATGTTGTCCATTGTACTGATTATATTACATTATTGTCCAATATTTTATCTCTGGACGCGTCACGCAAGGTGTTATAAATTAGAGCTTGACACAACTTATCTCAACAAATTAATGCTGCCATAATAAAATAACGTTCTAGTTCTTTTTAAATCATAAAAAAAAAATTCATATTCTAAAAAAAAAAAAAAGAACCTCCAAGATAATAGACAAGTAGTCAAACATTAGCTAATATTTGAGCAAACACCACTCAAAACACATACTAGAAAATAAATATATTAATGTGTATCTCGATTGGAACTCAATATAGCAACTGATGAATATTTATCTAATCAAGTCCAATTCTAAGTGAAATATTTTGTTTGGTACGAGAAGGGAAATCGTCCCGTGGGCGAATTTAAAAATGAACTCGCCCGTTTTATTTTCGTATAAAAACAATGCACCAAAACCATGTTGCACCGTATTTATTGTGCGTGTTAAATTTACGCTCGTAGTGATGCCATTAGCACTGGCGAGTCAATTTTGGTGATTGTGTCTTTTTATTTCAACGGCATCGGAACCCTCAGCTCAGAAAGTATCGAAAATATCGCTAATTAAACAATTTGTACAACAACGTGTTGATCGGCTCAATTGACTTTACCGCTAAGGTGACCTTTGCACAACACTGACCGTGACAAACAGTGTAGATGAATATCGACCAATTAGCTGACTGGAAACAATTGATGTCAATATGATTATTACTATTGAACGACAATATTAGAGGCGAAAACGAACTGATCATAATTTTAAGCATACGCACCTAGATGCTACGAATTAAACGATTTTTTAATTTTCCCATAGTATAACAACGCGTGGGAGAGTAGAGTGTAATCCACGTGAATGACTACATCGAAATCGATGTTGCGTCATACAATCGCCCGGGGTGAAGGGCGAGGTGCTGCAAACAATCAGAGAGGGGGTGAATCACTAAACAGCCGTCCGGTCACCACCTTGCCCGCCACGGTAACGGTGTAAGGGGTCGTTGTCCCGTACTACGACGAGTAAGTTTTACATATAGTTTGTTTTGTTTATTCATTCATTTAAAATAGATCTTGGACTCAATAGGAATTACTTATTTTCGACATTATAGTAAACAAATTATTGTGGAACGTTCTGCGCCTACACATACTCAATAAACCCGTTTTGGCAGGCTCGTTTCAGACTACGTGCCACATCGATTTACATCTTAAAACAGCGTTTGGTTACTATTCAATGGGCTAATGAAACGTTTTCAGCAAATACAATCGATTGTCAACAATTCGAGAAAATTTTTGTTTGCCTAAACTTTAAACTAATGACATAGTTATTTAGCGATAATAAACATGGATAATCAATAGGTCGTGTGTGTTGAAGCTAAACGTATACCTAAGTAAAATCAAATGTAATCAAAAATGAAAAAAAAAAACCAAAAGCTTGTGTTCCTACGTACATGGTAAATATGCAGGTGTATTTCAAAAACATAGAAATATGTAAATATACAAAATGAATTTCATTTTAAGTAAAAATTTTGTTATATTTTGCTGCGAAAGAAAAGCTAACAAAGCAGTGGCTAATGCCAAATTTTTACAAAAATGTTCTTTTTTAACAACCAACAACGTTGAAACAATAGAATAAGAGAATCTTTTGCTGTAATTATTATAAAACTAGACTTTGTTAGTTCATTAAAATAAATTAACGTTGAACCGTTCGATTGTTACCAAGATTTGACAAATTATACGACAATTAGAAGACACACGCGACGCACAAAAAACACTAAGGTATTTAAAAACATCATAACCGTGAAAATGTTGTTAAAGAGCAACAGATAATTCATAAGGAATCGTCAGAAATTTAACACAAAATAAAAACAGCTAAAGTGTTTAACTAACTAAAAATTAAATTGTTTTGTCACCGAAAATTACACAACAGCACAGAAAATAAATGATTCACTATCCTAGTATTTTAAAAAAGTATTTAATAATGATAATGAATGATCAATAAGCAGGCAATTTTATGACTGTATACAAAGAAACTGAATGAAATTTAATCTGAATGTTTAGATATACTTTGATGTTAAAAACATAAAACAAACAAACAATAAAAAATAGACAGCTTTTGGAATTTGGGTTAGAAAATTTTAAAAAGGTGGAAATATTTTCTACCACGAACGCACAATTTATATTTATTTTAGAAAAATTTCAATATATGAAATTTTCCTCTTAAGTTTACAGTCAAAATAAAAAAAAACATAAAAAAGGTGTTTCTAAATTAAAAGCCTTGGCAAGTTTTATTATTTACTAGAATTATTTTTTTTTATATATATTTACGAAATAAATAAACTTCCAGATAAGTAAACTTTGTAACTGATTTATTAGTATTTAAAATTACAGCCCAAGATTATAAATTGGACAAATATATAATACATAAATATTATGATCTTAAGTAAATACAACATCTACCCTTTATATAGACGTCGTTAAGGCATAGAAAACTTTCTAATCTTAGTGTGTATATTAGCTTTTTCGTTAATGTCATCCAATATAGGCATAATTCAACTAAACCAATATTAAAGTATCTATTTTTATAACATATAACTTTTCTGAATATTAAATTATAACTAAAATATGTCGGGAAACGTATAAATGATATCCAACAAAAAAAAGTTTACCTCATTTAAATTGACCAACTTGAAGAAATTCAGGAGTTAAATATTTTAGTAAACCTTCGTGGACTTATTTCAAGTTCAGATGAAAAAATATTTCAAATTAACTTGAATAGAACTTAAATAATCCTTAGTATAAAAAAATCGTCCAACTTTTTATAAAATACTAAAATATTAAACAATTAAATTCGACATTAAATACTTAAAATAACTATCAAGAGATGTTCACAACTTTAAAATATGACAGTTTTTATAAAACAAAATGAAATTAACTACACTTATACTTATAATTTTGAGTAAAAAACTTTATAACTTATAAAAAGGACTGTAAATAATATGCATTTTTTACGATTTATTTGGGCCACTATAAGTTAGTACAATTCACTTGAGAATATAACACCAATATGTATTTTGGAAAAATACATTACTAAGTTTTCAAATCAATTAATAAAAACTTGTACTGGTATGTTGACAAAATGTATAAATGCATACAATTCACAGTCCTACTGATGAGTATTAAGGATATAAAACATATCTACTCTCCTAAGCAAAATGTAGCGCTTTGACTTCATATTCTTTAATTAATTGAATTATCAATATTTATAAATACAACGTTGTCGGTCGTCGTAAAGTATTGACGTACCGGCGTAACGTCCACGTGGATTTCAATTCAAAGCAACTGACAAGAAGCCGGCACTTAGATATACCGATTATATTAAACTTTTTAACCCTCATCTTTTAATTTATAACACAACCTAATAAAAAAATACATAAAATTAGAAAATCACGAATCTCTGTTAAAGAAAAGCCTATGTAATATTGAAACAACTTATGTCAGACTTAAATTATTATTTTTTTATTGCCTACAATTAAAACCTGAACTATATTTAATTATGAAAGTAAAGATATTGAATTAAGCTTACCTCCGTTTTTTAATAACTTATTTCGGAATTTTTTTATTGTGATAAAAATTATCTTTAAACAGTCAACACAAACTATGTATCACAGTGAAATTAAAATTGCTGACTTTAGAACTACGCTCCGCCAAAACACGAGTGAAAAAACTGTAATTACGACGGATAAAAAATAACAATATTGTTAAAATACTATCTCTCGGTATCTGCGGAGGCGATTAAGTAAAACCTAGCGACTAGTCTATCAGCACGCGTTCCAATGTGAAATGATATTATAGTTGTACTACACAACACGCGCTCCACACGCGATTATTACAAGACCCAAAGAGGCGACGGCGACGACCGATGGAAATAGAAACAAGGCTGGTTTCGCGCACTTTGGTCACCCCAGGCAGCTGCGGCGGCGACTCTCATTCAGTTCATACTAAGTATCGTGCTGCTCCTGGTGGTAATGCAAAATATCATAACTGGATATCTTTATCCGACAAACGATAAGTTGACTGTTATTTATCATTGAAAGTACTTATTGTTATCTTGAATATAGAAGCCATAAGTTTTGAGGTTAACATAAAGCGTGTGAAATTTAATTTCAAACAATTAAAAATAATATTGTCAAAAGGCTTTGTTAAAAAAATTAATTCTTGCAAAAATCCAAAATAAATAAATAAATGGGAATTACTTTTTAGTAAAACTTATAACATAATATCATAACAAAACGGTAGCACAGTGGAATCGCGGCACAGTGTGAGCGTAGCATAGTTGGGACAAGTATAGATGATATCTGACAGTGATTAAAATCACTATCATAAGAAACGCTTCGATACAAATCTGTAGATAATATTTAATTTTAAGAAATTGGCATATTATTCAAAAGCAAAATTCTAACTTAAAAATAATTAAGGAAACATTGTAAAAAAATCATTGCCACTGGCAATGATTTTTACTGAATCTTAAAACGTTCGTCGCATTCGTTGTTTGATAAAATTGGCAATTTAAGCTGATTTAAATGTTAAAATTACTTTTTTCGGCTTAAAAGAAAAAAAATTGAAATAAATTTAATTTTACATTATATGTCAATTAGATTTATATAAAATTCATGAAAATCAGTGTACTCCTCTTATAAGTCATATTAAAATAAATTAAAATACAATACCAAGAATTTTAACACAGAAATAGCATATTTTTGAATATGAAACCATTTTTACTATATCTCAAAAAATTTTTTTCATAGTAAGGTATAATACATAAGCTTAAATTTAAGATTAAATATTTCCGTTAAATTTTCAGAAATTAAGTTTAACCTGTGTGTAAAAATTATTATTTTGAATCCCCACTGTCGGCAGGTAAAGGATTAAATTTTCAAAAAATTTATATCATATGAAAGGAAAATATCTAAGGCTTCAATATAGAAAAAGAGTTATTTTAATTCATTCATTTTTCAAAAAGTTATGACAGTCTTAAATATTTAAAATTTCATGTTAAACAGTGATTTTTAGATAATAATTACATTTTTCGTTAAATTCCGACAGCCATTTCCCATAGAAGAAAAAATGTCGGGACAAATTTTTTTTTGAACTTATAGTATTTATTGTAAGATTTAATTTGAAATATATTTAAAGCTCAGTGTATTTCTGGAACATTTTCAAAAGTTATGTTGAAAAAGTTATACCTTTTACTCGTATTTTTAAAAATTTAAACTCCCCTGTATAAAGGGAAATGGTTCAATTAAAAAAAAATAAATTATATTGGATAAAGGTAACACATTTAGAAACAAAAATTTGTATTAATCCATACATTTTTCAAAAAGTTATAGTAATATAAAGTTGAAAAAAAAAATTTGAAATCATAAATTTTACCACCGAAATTGCATTTTTTTAACTACGACAACCATAAAAGATATGATAATTAAAAAAAAAAAATGAAAAATGTCGAAATTTTGTGATTTTAAAAACCGTATTTTTTGGAGAATTTTCACCATTTACGGGGAAAATTTTTTCATTTTTGAGGGTTGTTTTCAACTAGATACGGTTTATGATCTTTTGACGTATCGTTGAGAAAAATCGGTTCAGTGAGAGCTGAAAAAAGTGGTTACAGACACAAAAAAAAAAATTAATAAATAAATAAAAACATCATGGTAAAATTAATATCTTCTCAGATTTGCATTAAAGCTAAAATTAATAAATAAAGTAAATAATAAAAAGTTATCTTACTCGTGTGTTTAATAGAGTATTTTGATTATCTAATTACCGTTAAACTTAAATAATCAATAATGGTAACGACTTTCACATATTTTTATAAAAAAGTAAATTTTTGATACATAATTATTTTTGTATAAGCTTTAATTTAACTATAAAATATTAAAAATATACACTTTAACTTTTTGTATTTTATTATTTTATATTAGTAAAAAACAAACTGTTTTAAAATGTATGATTAAAAAAATTTTTATTTGAAATTTGTAACATTTCGTAAAAAATAATAATCAAGCGCTTGCAATTATGAATATTAATAATAGGGGTACCTATAAAAAATAGTTCTAAGAGTATTGAATAAATAATATGCATAGGCGAAAAATGGAAAT
Source organism: Daktulosphaira vitifoliae (assembly GCF_025091365.1). NCBI lineage: Eukaryota > Metazoa > Arthropoda > Insecta > Hemiptera > Phylloxeridae > Daktulosphaira > Daktulosphaira vitifoliae. The sequence goes on along the minus strand of NW_026099575.1, from coordinate 19,440,780 downwards.
ATTTTGGTTATTTAGCACTCCTAAACAGGTTTCATTATTCTTTTAATGTTTTGCAAGGAATTTCCTATTAATGTCATATCCATAAGTCTTTATTTTTTTTTTCTTATACTTGTTTTGTAATGCTTCAAGTATACAGGGTGTTCAGTAAGTAAGGAAACAAGTTTCTATTGTTCTCACTGTGTATAACAATTGACCTATTTCCTAATTACCTATTTCTGAACACTCTATAAATTGTAGTGTGAACATTTTTCATAAAAATAAAAAATAATAATGACGGAGTGTTCTCTATTTTACACTCATAACAATGATAATAAGCGATTATCATTGGTTTTGATTTTTTTAAATTTCGTGCTGTAAAATATTGCCTATAAATTTCAGCTGTTTGAAATACTACAAGCGGTCGATTATCGAAGGTCTGTTTATAAAACTTTTTATTCTTAGAAATAGCATAGAAGCATTTTTATATTGTTTGTTTATAGGAAAAACAAAATGTCAGCTAAAAAGAACTAGGGTAACTGTTCATTCACAGGTGAACCAATGAACGAACAGTTAAGTATTTTTCATCTTTTAAAGTTCTTTAAAAACACTAACACGATTTATTACAATCAAATTAGAAATTTTGTTTTTTAAACTTAGTGGTGTTTATGCTCTAGTATTTTCACTCAAAATGATAAAAATAAAAATGAAAAATATTTTGTTTATCTAGATATATTCATCTAAATAAGTGTATAATTCACCTAAGCATTCAGATGCTAGTTTTCTTAATTATCTAGATGAGATACAAATTCAATCATTTTTATTTAGTTATTGTATCTAGACATCGCTCAACTCTGGTAAGAAGAATGACGCGTTATCATGACTTGGCTTGTGCTTGATACAACTTTGTACTTTACATCATAATAAAAATATCATAAGCATACATAATATACACAGTGGAATACAATGATTAAAGTGATGGTGGACGGATTCCCCCTTCTTATTTGGAGAATAATCTAGCGTCCCTTTTAAATCGAATCCTAAAATTCCGGAAAAGCTTTAATTTGAGCTCTGAAGAGTGAAAAGCGTTATTATAAGAAATTTATTCAAACGGTCAAAATTTCAAAATTTTTAAAAAAAAATAACTAAAGAAGGATGTTTACATCCATTCTTCAGATAACATTTCCTCCTGATATTTAATATTGTGAGAATATCAATGTATAAATAATCAGTTTTACATCTTTCTATTTCTTAAACTTAACATGCAACAGAGGATGGTAGCACTCTTTCACATGTTAGGAAGTCAAAGATGGTTCTTGGCTAGGTCAATGATGGACGGGATGCATATTATGGTCGGCTTGCACCAGAGACCAGACACCATCACTGAGATAGTCACAAGAAAAATCCCACGGACAATTGAACCGTTTCTACTCACTAGGCCAAACCGACCCCATAATAATTTATAAATATCTATTTTATAAAAAAAAAATTAGTATGATACTCACCTTTGCTTATATATTTTTATAAAATATCTTGAATTTTAAAAGTACTTTCTACATCTGATTGAAAAAAAAACGTTCGACCGACTTTCTTGGATTAACAGGTGTAATCGATAATAATTACAAATTTTATTTTTTAAAAGAATGCATACATAATGTATATAATATATTATTATGTAATAATGATTTTTTTTACGATTTATGAACGTAATGGTAAAAAAGTTAATAAAGTTATCTCTCGATAACTTATGAGAACAATGAGTTGAAAGACCGAAAGTAAAAATTAATTCAAATAAATATAAGCTAGAAATATAAGATCATTAAAAATATTTTTCTCAGAATAGATTCCCCTCGCTAAAATACATTATTGATTAGGACCGTATTATCTATTAGAATACTGTAAGTACTATGTCTACTAACTTATTTTCTAAGCATATTTTTTGTCCAGCACCCTGGTCATAGAACTATTTTTATAAAAAATGCCATAATCATATAATTTTGAAGAAATTAGGAAATCTAATATTTCTTTATCTTAATTTATTTTTATTTATAACTGTATAATAGTTATACAGTTAACTTTGTCATCACTTAAGTTGACCTAAGTCTTAAAAAAATTATTAAAATATTTGAAAAAAAGTCATCAAGTAACTTGATGACTCAATATAATTATAAAAATTATTAATTAATTTTTGTAGCCTGTCCAAAATATTTGATTAAATATCACTAAGACAACACATTCTTTTTGTAGTTAATCCGTTTTACATGCCGTAATGTGTCTCACTGCCTAGTGGTGATGTTATGTTACGTGGAATTGCATCAGCCCATTCATAAAACACATGTATTGATTCGAACACAGTTGCCAGAAACGTAGACACGTTGAGCCACTATAAAAATAGTAGTCATATTTTGATGTATTGTTTATTTAAATAAGCTATCTGAGATCTTCATTTTAAGTAAATTATAGAAAATGTATTTTATGGACTTATATTATAAAATTACTAAGTTTCCGTCAATATATTGCTACTTTTTTATTTATCAATTCAACGTTGTATAGATATTTTATTAATCTTTATCTGACATGGGTGGCAGGATATCTCAAAAAGTAAGTATAGATGGGGTATTATACAACTTGGGAATATTTTATATTTTTAGTACATAGTTTTTTAATATAACAGGATGCTGCCAAAAATAAAAATAAAAAAAATTACATAATTAAAAAAGTTATTCTGTCAGCAAAAATAATTTTGTTATAAAAAAAAAACAAAATTTTATATATTTATAATTATGTATGTATCAATGTTTATTTATTAATTTAATTGTGTGTATACATTTTGCTTGAAAAAAAAATTTAGTCACTTTTCAAAATGTATTAATATTTTAAAATTTTACTTAATGTTGACTAATAATAGACCCTCAAAAATTAAAAAAAAAAACTCCTAAATAAAAATTTTAAATGAATAGTTTTTATACAAAGTTTTCTGGTTGCTTAAATTATTCTTACTCCCTTGAAAATGGTAACATATGTCCAGCTGTTTGCATACACTTTTAATTAAGTATTATTTAAGATATACATAAACAAGGTGAGTAAAATTGACTTTTAATATTTTATTTTAAAAAAAAAAGAAACTTTTTTTCATTATCAGAATAGTTTCCGGGGCCACTTGAAGCAACATTGCGGGACACAAGTTGCACACCTCTAGTACCAGACCTATTTATATATCTAATAATTACTTCAACTATACAGAGTGATACTTTTGTCATTGACCACTTCATAAATCAAACAATTTTTATTTTGATTTCTTTTAGATACAAGTTTATTTTTATTAATCAATCAAAAAGTATTTTTATGTTCATCCCTTGATCATAAAGGTGTTAACTTTATTTTTTCAAATATTCATGATTAACTAGCTTATTTATTAGAAAATGATATAATTAAGAAAGTGCTAGTCGATAACAACTTATGGACTATTATTTCGGAAGTTATTTACACTTTTTAAACTAGACGAGAGGAGAAGCGTAGATAAGAAATATCTAGTAATAAATATAATGACAACTACTTCTCACTCCAGCCAATACTGTAAAATTGTTAATAACTTCTGAAATATTGATCTATAAGTTGTTATTAAATAGTCATTTTCTTAACTAAATTATTATCATTAAGAATATTTACAGATTCACCCATGTCTTCAATTTTGTGTTGACGCTTCAAACTCGTTTTAGAATTTATTTCCGAATCAGTAAACACACGCCCGAAGTTATAAATATACTGTCGGACTAACTCATTGTCCGTTTGTTTTAATATCGGTAATCGAATGATAACCGATAACGCCAATATGATTATTTTTTGTTGTTGATGTTATTGTTGTATTGTTATTGATGTTGTTTTTGTCAGTGTTTAGTTCTTATTGTTGTTTTCGACATTTTAATCTTTCTTTTTTGCACCGGCGATTTTTAGAAATGCCGGATATGGTTTTTTGACATATTGTAATGTTGTCTTCATTTTTCATGGTATATAATAGGTAATCAATTATTCTTTATTTTCTGAATATTTTAATTTCTATTGCTTATTTTATACATTCGTTTATTAAAATGAGCTTTTATTGACTTTGTCAAATTTTATTTTGTGTCCATTATTTGAGTTGTTTTTAGCTACTGTGGATTTTCACATCCTTTGGTAACTACGTCTTTTTCATTTTCTTTTATTCTTGTTATTAATGCTCTTCATGATTGTTCAATGTATGGTTTGACACATGAACACGGCATTTCATAGTCACCTGGTGTTTGCATTTCGGGTAATTCGTTCTTCTGAGTAATGTTACTTTGACGGTGTTCAGTTTGAAGATGTTTCTTATTTTTAATTTACTAGTATTTATTGAGATATGGTACGTAATTCATTGTATGTATGGCAATATTAAAGTTCCTTCTTTATTGTTTTCTTTGTTTTTAAATTCGTTGTTGCTTATTATATTTTTTCTTCTTTTGGCTTTTATTTTTTTAATGCCTTGATTATACTTTTCATTCTATTTATGAAAGTTTCATCATTTTATTCTATAAGTTTTCAGTGATACATGTTAAATTGATTAACTATACAAGAAACAGGATCTGTTTAAAATGTTAACTCATCAAATACAACTTTAATCGATTACAGTAACTTTTCAAACTGGCATAAGGTACTTGTCAGTTGGAAGCATCTTTCGTCCAATTCAACTGCGAAATTACTTAATCTATGTATAAAGAAAATAGCTGTGCTTTATATAACATTTATTATCATTGACATATAACATTTGGTTTTTAATGAATTTAAAAAATCATCCGTTATTACACAGGTCAATTTTTATAGATCAGAAGTATTCTTATCGACAATATTGTTTGAAGAAACAGTCACATGTTTATTAGTACGTATTAGGCATTTTAAAGAAAGCTTCTTCGTCTATTACAAGAACTGCATAATACTAATAATAATTTAATCTTAAATTTCTGAAACTTTTGTATTTAATACAAAATTCTTTTAATTGATTTAAAATTATTATATTTGGATCAATTGCATTTATAAAATTGATTGTAAAAAAAATAAAATAAAATACATTAGTACAAAAAAAAAATAACATATTAACAAAATCCTACACAGTAGTATATTGCTTGTTCTTCAATTGTAATTATTAAGTTCTTGTCAATTTTTGAAGTTATTAATTAAAAAGTTTTGTTGCAAGATATATTTTGAAAAACTGAATTATTAAAATAGATGACATTATTGTAATATTATGTTTGACATTATAAGATTTAATTTATGTTTAAATACTTTAAATACATGTGCTTATATGATAAAAAAAATGTAATTCTTAATATGTAAGAGTAAAAAGGGAAGGGTCTAGGATCAAATTCCCCCAGAATCTTAAAAATGCCTAAATTTTGATACAAGATGAAAGATGTTTGAACAAATTTTCCTATGTAAAACTTCTCTCAAAATTTAATTTAAAATATACCACTAACTCATAGATAATATTTTAACTATATCATAAGTCATAATAAAGATGGGGTTGCTATACATTAAAATAATCTAATACAATTTATTATTTCATAATACATAACAATATAAAAAATATAATATAATGAGTCAGTAACTAAATTTTAACATTAATGTTATATATAAAATCTTTAAATATATAATCAAAAAAAAGCTTAAATTTTTATAACATGGAATACAATTATTTTACCAAATATATTTAATACCAATATAGTTATAAAAAATTTCTGCATGTACATTATAAATGTAAATTTATTTAAATTTATTATGTAAAATTGAGTTCAAAAAATTAGTTGATCTTACTGTATAAATTATTAATATATAATTAGTAAAAATAAGAGTGTTATTTAACATTTTATAGATAATTCAATTTATATAAATTTTCAAGATTAAAAAAAAAATTTATACAAAATTTTAGGCTAAAATTGTTTTAAAAAATGTATTAGAAATTGTTTTTTAATCCAATAGGTATTTTTACAGTTTAATTTGCAAAAATGTTCTTACAAAATTATAAACTGATGTCTTAGTGTTTATGTAAAATATTCTTTTGACATACATTAAAGTTGATATTATTTTTATAGCTTTCAACTAATTTAATAATGTTAGCTATATTTACACCATACTTAAATAAAATGTTAATATAATTTTTGTGGACATATTAATCATTCAATTGGTGACTGAATAACACTTTCAGATGATAACAATTCCTATTTGAAAAAATAAAAATGACCAATAATGAATATCATAGTTTTTTAATATAATTAACAGCAACAAAACTTACTGTGTTACTTCTTATAGTTATGTGAACTAAAAGAGAAGCTAAAGGAATATCTTCTGAATAACCATTTTTTAAAGGAACACTGCGATAGCCAGATCTCAATGAAATAATCTAAAAAGGATCAAATAGTTTTAAAAGTCATTTATAAATAAAAAAAGAACTGTATAACTAACAGGATAAGTTCCTTGACCAATAAAATTTGGATCACCAAACATATCCTCATCATTAACAACAAATCGAATAAAAGCAATTGCTGGATTTGTTATCTCAAACTCTGACGTCTCATTCCAAACAGGATTAAATCCATTGTCCGCTAAAATAATATAAAATAGATTTTTATAGTTTCATAAAATTAAAAGAAACTATTATTCTTAAAAATTAGCTTACTGATAGTATGAGTATTTAATTTTAATCCAGAGTCTACTTCTGCTCCGTGCACTTCGACTACGACAAATGGATTTGAAATACCATTACGGCCAGGTCTACCAACATGTCTTCCAGCTATTACACAAATTGTTACAGACAAAGTTTCATCCATCCAATTGTTTGTAAAAGTATCACTTTCTTCAAACATATAATCTGGTTTTAACACATAGCCACATCCTCCATTAAGTCGAAATTTAGCTTGGTTTAATTGCATAGCTTTATCTATAAATAAACATGCATGTTTATTCTATTTTAATTTTATTGTATAAAATATTTATGTTTAATTATTAACCAGGAGATTGGTAGTTTAGTGCAGCCATCTGGCAACCAGTATTCCAAATATTTATAGGAGAGTAATTTGAGGAATCAATTCGTTGACCTTTTGGAAACACTCTACTGAATTGTATTTGATGATACTTAAAAAAATAATTGCTTTCTTGGTGACACATAATTTTTTCAGCTTTATTTTCAGGAAAGGATGACATTTCATTGTACAAAAAACCACGTTCACGTTGTGATTCTAAACAAAAAGCAACTGATCTACAATAAATAATTAAATCTGACATTTCCTTAGCTATTTTCAACTGCCGTTCCATTTTTTTATTTTCTGTTTCCTAAAAATAATTTTTTTATTAAATATTTTTCATTTCACACACAAAAAAATTTTTTACTTTGGCACTGGCATTATGAGCAGTTTCAACAATTAGATTTTTCCATTCTTCCGCTTGTTCTCGTGATACTGAACCCACAACAAAAGGTGTACAAGCATTAGACATTTGTATTTTGATCATCCATTCAAGTTTTGGTTGATTTAACTTCCCAATTTCAACTAGTGCACCAGTCAGGTCCAAACTACCTTTTTGAGAACTGCCTAAGAACATAGACTCAGTCGACTGTTATAACATACACATAAATATACGAAAATTAACTTTAACAAAAAGGATAATGTAGGGTAAGATCTTAAAATATTTTACAGAAAAAATTACCCCACTATCAGAATTCTCTATGTGTGCTTCATGTAATTCTTCAACATAATTACTAGGGAACCAATGTTGTCTTTTGCCACCATAATCACCACGCCACCAACCACTATCTTGCTTGACAACATTAGTGATTACAGCGTGTTTACAAAATGATAGTTCATCTTCTTGTCGCCCTTCATAATCAAAAGTTGCTTTTACTGTAACCTAAATTAAAAAAAATAACGATGTATACCAAATAACATCAGAAATTTAAGAGTCCAACACCACATAATAGTTCTCAGAATAAGAGGATATTAGGGATAAAACTTTTGAAAAGAATAATTACCAAATGAAAATATAGTATTGGAAACTTATGAACCCCCCATGACAAAATCTTAATAATAATAAGTATAATAATTTTTCTAGTTTGGTGTAAATAACAAATATATCAATCAGTTAAATGATACACTAATATTGTACATTTGAAAATGTATTGTATACAGTCAGGTTTAGTAACCGGGTAAATATTGGTGTCTCTTAGTTAAAAACATGGAGATAATTAGTTTTGCATTAGACAACTTGAAAGAACATAAAACAAGACATACTTTTTTAATGAAATTGCTGGGATCCATGTAACCAGGAGTACTTGATATAGACGAATCATCAGTTTCCTAAAAAATTACACAAAAAATAATAAATAATTTGATATTAGTTACACATTAGGAGTAGTTTTGAAATATTAACTTTAACGTTTTTTTTCATTTGATATTAATGTGTGCTATTTCAAATAATAATTAAATAAATTTATTTAATAAAATTTTATAACTCCTGAATTAAATATATTTTTTATTTATAGAATAAATAATAAGAGAAAGTACAAAACGTTTTTTGGTAACTTTTTCTGCACTACATTTCTTTTAGTAGTTTTTTTGTATGGAAGCAACTAGGTTAATCATCTTCTTTCCAATACTTCACATTATCACAGCTTTGAAAAATTGTGTAAAATTATTTTATTTTATTATTTTTTCTTTTTTAGTGACTTCGCAGGCATTATAATGTACTTTTAAAAATTTGCAAAAAAAATTAACCCAAACTTCTTTTATTCTTTCTCTTTAAGCTAGGAAATACGTCACTTTAGTTATATTATGGAAGGTAAAATAACTCGATAAAGCTGATTAATAAATAATTCATTTAGAATATCAAAAAAAAAATTGATTATTGAACGAGTGATTCAATTATTATTCCACTTTGAATTAATTTTAAAAATATTTGTATGATATTATATTTAACACATTGTTCAAAATAATTATTATAAATTTAACTCCTATTAAAACTTGAAAGTTATAATAAAGTAATAATTAAATTGTTTATTTTTACCAAGGCTGAGCATTAACTCGTTAAACAGTTAAAATTAAGTTATATAATTAGTTACATTTTTGAGCGATTAAACTTTTAACATAGTTTGTTACTTATTTTAATTTATTATAGTAGTATTAATATTATGATAAATGTGGTTCACAATGCTTAATTTGTTTTCTAATATCCCGATACTTTATAATCTATTATTTGTTTAAAATGTATATTTTATACTATCCAGACAAAAAAATAAATATATACAATACTGGTTTTGAAATTTCTCAGAATTGTAATGATATACATAGTACATCATTAATATCATAATAAATTATTTGTATACACATTAGATCATTAATGTCATAATGTAGTATTTAAGACTTCAATCAATCAATTACACAAAATAAAATGTATACCAATAAAAATAAGATATATATATATGTACCTTTTAAATGTTTAAAAATACTAATGAAATTTCGTAGAAAAAGAGTATATATTAATTATATAAAACAAATAGGAAATAATAAACAATATGTTATGGTAGCACATAAGATGTAGGGTAATAAACTATGTCTAAATTATTATATAAGATATGATAGTATTTTATAATATGTAGATCATTATTGATGAAAATGTAATAAATAACATGTAATAAATTACGATTAATAAAGAAATAACGGTGGCGTCGGGAATTACTTCTTGCCTTTGAACTACGGTCAAATTTAATATAAAAAGACAAAAATAAAGAGCATTCTGAGACAGATGCAATCAGATATTTACAGAGGCACTCACTGCGCTCGATCATTCCACACTACGAAATATATGCAAGAAGTGATCCGCCGTCAATACAGTTATATTTGTTCAAAGGAAAACACAACATCTATTTATTTAAGAGTATAGCAGAAAATATCAAGGTAGGAATCTAATAAATTCATCAAAAATAAATAAGGTTTAGAATTTAATTCTATGAGTACATAGATTAAGTAGGCATACAGGAAAATCAAGTGATTATCAATAATAACTAATATACCAAATAAATTTAATAAATCGATAATGTTTGTACAGAGTTACTTGGCAGAGTTATATCGTTGATACGTGTCTATTTCAGGAGTTAAGTTGGAGGTTCATATGTATAGCCACCATACCACTCTGGGTAGACACACGAGGTGACTCAATCCCACCTATCATCGATAACCGTCAAAACTCGTGTCATTATTGATATTTAAGAATTGACAATTAATTATAATAAATCCCATATTAATAAAATAAAGATCACTTTATTTTTCTATCATCTTCTATCTTTCTTACAGACCCTCGTACTCATACCCCAAGTAATAATATTATTAATACAATAAAGTAGTGGATCAAATAAGAATCAAAATCCCGTCATATTCTATTTAACTTATTTCTTTTAAGCAACTGTCAAAGTAGCTCCCTAAATTAATAACCCCTTAAAATAACATCATTAATACATGTAAAGTTTTTTATATTATTTTTTCCTTTTTTTGATTCACTACAGAATGTGGCCATTAAACAAACACGTCACATTGAAAAAATAAAAAATTTTACTATTTTCTACAAGGAAACTTTCGTGTTAATGTATTTTACAAATTAAAAATAAATAAAGGAAATACCATATGCAAGCATAGTGATCGGCTTTTGTAAGAAGATGATGTGGCACTATGGGTCTTCTGCTTATTAGTCGGGGCAATGCTATATTTCATTTAAAATAATTATTAGAAAATATCTTCTTTGATCATTGGAGAAGACTTGGTAAAATCGATATTATTTGAAAATATAATACGAATAAAAATGTATTTTTTTTTGGCAAGTTAATTTTAATTTAACGAAATTAAAAAAAATAATTTAATTATCTTTTGACTTCACTTAATTTTTCTGGAATTAATTTAACTTTACGAGTTTCAAAAAAAGTGTTATCTTACCCAGTCTTGATTTTTTACATAACAATAAAATATTAATTTTAGCAAAGAACTAAAATAAAAATTATGAATTTATACTAAATTTATTAGACACAAAGACAGTTTTAAATAAAATTAAAAAATAATCTGTATATTAAGGAAAGTCAAAATACGTCAATAATTGAAGACAAATCTATACTCAATAAATCATGTGCAAACGACTTTGTTTTAAACATCTTAATTATTATTAGTTGGTTACTCCTGATAGTTGGGCATTCGTAAACTTGGCCTGAGAGGTCAATTAAAGTTCGATGAACCTTATAAAAATACGATTTAAGGGTCGAACGATAGCATCTTTCATAACAAAACATTAAAAACGTTTTTTTTTTTTGTTTCCATTACTAGCAGTTCATGAAAAGTATGGTAGTTGGTATCCCAGAAACCTGATCTTGGAATTTTTAAATTATATTGTCTCAATAGGTGACCGCCCGGGTGCGCTCGCACACATGGATTTTATTTTATTTTTTATATTATCCTTATAAACCGGTTATGGTGGTGGACAGGGCCAACTAAGATTTCATTCGTGAGCTACGCTCGTGTGTTTTAGGTGAATTGTCGTCATACAGAGAACTTATAGAGGGTGAAACCACTGACTATACAGATATCTTAAATATGTTTTTGAATCGGATTCCACTACTTGCATACTACATGGATTTACTATGCTCGATGGCTGAACATCGGTAGTACATAAAAGTAATCGAGGTGTTATACTATATCTTGTTAGTTACACAAATATAGGGGTGAAGAGTATAAAAGAGGGATAATTTTTTTTGTACAATATGGAAGATATCATGATTGTAATATATTTTTTATATTTATGTTAAAGTGAATATTTGAGCAATACATGAAACTAAAAAATTAAAGGGTGACGATTGTTATAAGTACTGTGAAAATACTTTAACATCTTTATGTGGTAATTTATTCAATGGTTGGTATTTTATAGCATACCTTTCATTTATGCATAATAAAAACTCCGAAAATTCATGAGAATGTTAGTATGATGTTAAAGATTATTTTATGAAGAACGCATTCATGTCTTGATAGTAAAAATTGTGTTGTTTATACTTTTCAACATCCCAATTTAATTGACATTTCATTTTCCCTCCAAAATTCTAGTTCATTCAAGAAATATACCAAAATTAATACAGTCTTATAAATAACTTTCGAAAATATAATTTTCCTAGTGCTTAATTAAAAAAATATATAAAAAAATTCTAACAATTCGAATAAAAATTTTAATTAAGAAACATTTAAATATTTTTGGGATGTGACAATATAGATCAGATTGAGTTAAAATGTACTTTAACTCAATATAATAACATACTGAAAAAATGTATTTTTAATACATAAGTAAAAGAAAAATTTAACTACATAAATAAATCTGAAAATAGGTTTATTACCTACAGATTCCTCATTTAAATATAATTTGAACCTGAAAATCTAAAAACACCAGTAATAAATCCGATTATCCTTTTACTGACATGCTATTGAAATCGAGCTGACATCGCTTTTAAAGGGACAAAAAAAATAATTCTTGGAACCCCAAAAAATATATATTATAATAACTCGAAAGAATTGAAAAAAAGTTTACACTGAACATACCATCAATTAAAAATATTATAGATTTGTTTCTCATAACTAGTAAGTATAAATGCCTGAAAAATATTCTAGATAATCTGATATCAAAACGTGTATTGTATAGTTTCAACTATAAAATATTAACACAATCATTTGAAAAATATTAAAATACTATAATATATTATTATAAATGAATTATAGCTTTGTAAATTTTAATAATTTCTAGAAAAAAAAAGTTTATTTCACGATATGTATCGTTGTATACATTTAATGATATAATTTAAATATTTTTACGTTATAACATAAAATTATTATTTATAAAATCCGGTAAACACCTTCTTTGTCCACTATTTTTTAAAGATATTCTTCAATAAATTGAATACTTTAATGAGACTGATAATAAATTATAAACATAAGTTACTTTAGATGCATATTTACTGAGAAGGTTCTCTGGGTCAAACCTTTAGAACCTAAAAAATTACATAATTTAAATACGAGGATAAGAAAACATTGTCTTGTATAAAATACCACAGAGGAAAAAATCCTAGAATCACTGCTGGGTTACTTAAAGAAAATAAATCGACAAAGTAACTATTCAATCAATTATCAACACTCCAAGACAAAAATAGATGGATTGTACTTAATCTATTGACAAGGGTTAGTATAAACTCTAATTAAACTTTTTTTGATGATGAATCGGCAACGAACAAAATTAAAAAATAATAATAATAACGGTACATCGATCATGAATACAGAACACGGTTAAAAAACGTAAATAAAACCGTCAACTAAGTAGAATTGAATACGTCTTACAACTATATTTTAACATTAAAAGTGACTTAACATTAAACTACATATACCATTAAAAGTGATCGACAAAAATATCTTAACATATTCATTTTGTTTAACAACGTCTGTCGACAGTTAATTATTCTTTAGAATATTAGTTCATCGATAGTTTTAATCCGGCACAATGTTATAAATATTTTTTAAAATCCAACTGAAATTTAATTACGGTTTTTTAATCGCGAAGTAAAAAAACAATAAACGGCTATTTATAGTCAGTTTTAATGATGTTTACGAATATCCAGAACCGTCGTTAACTTGCTTACCACTTGTGAGACATATGATAACGGGATATCAGAGTGTACTTTTAAATAAAATTACACGGTGCTGCGTATCCGTCCTTAAACTTGTACTATATGGATAACATAATACTTAACAAGGNCACTTGTGAGACATATGATAACGGGATATCAGAGTGTACTTTTAAATAAAATTACACGGTGCTGCGTATCCGTCCTTAAACTTTGTACTATATGGATAACATAATACTTAACAAGGTATATATATATATATACATACAAACATATATGAGTAGGCATTACACTTGATTTCAACCATAATTTAAATAAACGACGGTGGTTAAGACCATACAGTTACATCATACACTGGAGTATCCTTAATGGAAATATTTGTTGTTAGTAATACAACAGAGGTGATGTGAGGGGTCTAAGCCAACCTGTCTGAGACAGCGGTCGCGGTGGATGTAAGAACACGAAGAAGTCAAGGCTGACGTAATAGAGATTATAAAAGGGGGTTGATGACGGACCGCACACATCAGTGTAATTATTCTGTTCAGACCGCCAGGGTCCAACGTTTTGTGAGGTTTCGACAATGGGAACAACGATGGTGAAGTTCGCATCTAAAAACGCTATACAAGTAAGACAAATTTTGATTGTTTAAAATTAATTTATAAGTGAACGAAAATAATTTTTAATTGTTTGTCAAATGCACATTTTTTTTTTGTTTATAAAAAAAACTATGTAGAAGTAATGGACAAATAAAAATAAAAATGATAATTTGGTTCAAAAATAATTTTAGGGGTCTCATTAAGACAATTCTCATGTCTCCGCAAAAAACCTTGATTGGAACAGTGTAATAAAATACTTTTATTAAACTTGTCAAAAATAAAAATTAAATATTTTTGTACTCTAAAGTCGGATAAAATACTCTTATTCAGAGTTACAAGTAAAAGGGCATAAATTATTTATTTATTATTATATATTTAATTAGATATTTAGCTTAAGCTTAGGTTTTAAATGATATGTTTAACTAACAACCTCAGAATATTCGTAATGTAAGAAATCAAATTATAAAATATAATTTATTCTCTAAATGTTTTTTTTATAATATTTTACTTAACTGAGTTACAATAATAAAAAAGAGAGTAAGCAATTCCATTTCCAACATATTTTTGTTGAAATAATTTGAAACGGAAACTAAGTCATGTGAACTGTTTAAAAAATGTAATAGTTATAACGTAACATATAGTTATGCGGATAATAGGGTAGTTCTGTAAGGTGTAAATAATAGTGCATTCATACCTGTAGGCCAAAGCCTACCGGTATCCTTTTTTTACTTGTAATGATAGTAAATTGTTTTTTTTTCGATTCGTGTTTGACAAAGAATTTTTTAGTCTATTGTTCAAAATGATAAATGATATTTAATCATTTTTAAATAAGTAAATCAGTATATTATGTAAAAGTTTTCAGTAGGGCGGAAAATAAAATGGTATTAAACACGAATACTTCAAATTAAAAATATTGACACTTATTTATCCTAATGACATACAACAGTATAACTCAAGGTGTAATTTATATTATTTCAGATTTTATTTTTCATTTTTCTATTGAATAAAGTGAACTGTGTGAGACCATTAGGCAGGCAAGGACTGTCTCCGTTACAAGAAGTAATAAAAACTAAATTAATTTTACTCTATAATATTTATTCTATATTTAAATAAATTATTTTTATTTGATAAAATTTTAGGCACCACAGTATCGTTTCCATTACTTCGTTCAAGATGATAACCTAGGTCACGGTGGCGGCACTCACAAGACTCATGATGAACACAAGAATGCCGCTATTGTTACATCAACACCAGTTGTACAAAATGGTCCAGTTTACAATGCACAGACTGAATCACAAACCCCCATAGTGGTAGAATCAACGGTTCCTCAAATTCAGCAAAAGTCGTCTAAATCTATAGAATCTGAATCGAATGATGAGAGTAATAAAACTAGTGAGAAAATTGATTTAACAGTCAGTGGACGAACGGAAGATAGGCAAGACGATGATGATAAAGACTCTACACAAGAGCAAGTTTATGTTCAAGATAAAGATGAATCGATGAAACAACCGTCAGAATTTACAATTCCATTCAAAAAACCTAATACAGTGGGAGTAGATGATGTAAAATACGATAGTACCGACGAGGAAGTAATGAAGAAAGATATAGTTAAGGTGATCCAAAATATTAACGGGGCAGGACTTTACAGTATGGACCATTCTAATTCACACTCACATATGAAAAATGGAATGTCCGAAAAACCAATGAAAATTTTCAATTCGGATTCTATAGAATCTGATCATGTTGATATCCATTCCCAGTTAAACAATGGTGAGTCTCATATCAATTTCAAAAGTCAACAGTTGTCTAATAAACCACTTAGACTATTTGGGTATAATCCTTTTTCAACAGTAGGGTCGACCTACGATATGGATATCAAACCTCAACCAATACTCGGGAATGTTCATGGAAGTTACTTCTACGGTGATGATGCAGTGAAAAATGTTCCTACTTATGATGCAAATCCCATGTACAGTTATTATCCTCCTGTTTATCAATATCCTGGTTTATCAAGTGGAGGATATAAAGGAGGACTTTCAAAATACAACTCAGCTGCATCTCAACAACTTTATTACTATGACCCAAATTCAATGTTAATGATACCAATTTATCCAAATACTATTAATGGACAAACAGGAGGTTACCAACAGTTTATGGACAATGGGATCAATACTAAACCCCAGCCATCAGCCACACAGTTAGATATGCCAAACAAGAAGGGATTTAACTTAATGCAAATATTGAATGGAGGCACTTATTATAAGAGTGCAATAGAACAAGCGGAAGGATCACAGACAACAATGGTAAAAGACATGCCAGCTACACAAGAATCAAATAAACAAGAACCAATCAAAACAGATAAGCCAAAAGCTCCTTCTGATGATGATAAATCAAAACCAGTTCAAACATTAATGTTGTACTTAAGTCCAAATGATTCTCCATTGGATCTAAAGAAATTGTCTACTAGTCCGATACAGTTAATGGTAAGCCAACAGCCACTACAAAATAATTGTTCACCTAAAAATAAAACTCCAGTTGTAAAAGAAAAACCATTACCACTGCCCATACCGCTATGTTCTGATTGTGTTCCAGCACTAGGATTAATAGGATTACCAAACACTAAAGCACCAATTGCAGTCCAAACAAAAATATCAGCAGCTTCTCCTACTACTACTACTCCACAACCTCAAATAATGCCCATATGGAATGGACAAAATACTTCAAAATTTAATTATCTTATCTTACCTAATCCAATAACTAAATAAGGTTATATAAATTATGTATAAAATATATGAGATGATAGTATATTTGTGTTAATATAGTCTAATTTAAAATAATCATACCTAATCTTAAAATAAAGAACTTAGATATGTATAATTATCGATATTTTTTGTCATTATGTTTTTATTAGTTTATTTACTTACAGTTCCCATCCTCTGAACGATGTCTTCATTAACAGGAAACCATAATTTTATTTTTCTATATAAATAGTTTTGTTCATAAAACTTGATTAATTCTACGAGACTTTCAAATTGTTTTATACCAATAGTGTATAAACGACC
The DNA here is from genome assembly GCF_025091365.1 of Daktulosphaira vitifoliae. Taxonomy (NCBI): domain Eukaryota; kingdom Metazoa; phylum Arthropoda; class Insecta; order Hemiptera; family Phylloxeridae; genus Daktulosphaira; species Daktulosphaira vitifoliae. The sequence goes on along the minus strand of NW_026099575.1, from coordinate 19,423,450 downwards.
TTCTAATTTTATACGACAGTGCTTAATTTTATTTTCAGCTCTAAAAATGTTACAAATAATTATTTAAAAAATTTTAAATAAAATAAAAAATTAAATTTCACCTAAATGAAATAGCAAACAAATGCTTATCATTTTCACATGGGCGAACTAGAAATGCTCCTTCATGAGGTACACGTCTTAATAATGCTTCTGCTCGACTTCGGCAAACATGAGGTAAATACCAAACCATTCCTTCATGTTTTAAAGGCTGAGGTACAGGTTCACTTAATACAAGATAATTCTCCTTAAACAAAAACAAAATAATTCAAATATAATAAAATAATATGAAATGTAATTAATTGATATAAATATATAGTTACATGTATACGCAATGGATAAGATCGGTAATAAGTAATTAAACTATACAAACTATCAAAAACAGAACCTTCAATTAAATAATATTTCAATTGACCTCTATCATGTTTTGATCGAATTCTACAGTGATTTACTTTTCCTTGATGCCTAAAATATAAGTATTATTGATATTTTTTGTTAAGTGTAAAAAATGTTTTTTATTATGTAATAAAAAATTTATTAGTGCTTGATAATTACCAAAAAGAAAGAGAATAATCACCAACAAATGTATCACTTTGTCGAACTAAAAAGGTACCATCACCAAAATGTTTATACTGTTTTAGTAATTCTTCAGCTTCATTCCTTCCACGTGCAAGTTTTCCATGAAACCAGTATTCTCCAAAATGCAATTCATCATTAGGGATTCCCTAGAAAAAATTTTGGATTTTCAAAATTTATTTTTTATATGTATTTAATGAAATATACTTCTCTTAACCGTGTGGTACTAGATACATCAGAATTATCAATTTCACCTCCTTCAATTTCTTCATCATTATCGACGTCATTTTTACACAGATCTGTATAGTACAGTTTAGTGCCAGATAAAACAAAAAAATGTGGTTTCCATTGTTTTTCTGTCGGATCCTCCAAATAAAGAACACCATTTTTAATTGTATTTCTTAAATCAGTTTCTTTAGCTTAAAATAAAAATAAAAATAATCATTCACACAACATGAAACAACAAAATTAATGACATACGATCTTCATGAGGTTTAAAAGCTATAGCTAGATCACTATCTTTTTCAGGAAGTCTCTTGTGCTTCACTATAAACTTGTACATTAATTGGTCAGGGGATGGCATTTTAGTTTCATTTTTGTCAATAGGTTGAGTAAGCAACATATCACCTAAAATTTCAATCATAGTTGCAGCCATATTTCTTTGTTGTGGTATAGAACAGTTATCTTCAATTGACAGTATTACTGGATATCTAAAATATTAAGTTTATACTTACATTAGTAGTAACTATTAAGTTTAATGAATTAATTATTAATATATAATATAGAAATAATAATTTATATATTTAAGATTAAGATGAATAAAAGTATTTTAATATTATATTTTTTTAAAACTAATAGTCAACTTTAACTTATACATTATATACTATAGTTTATATTTTAGCTTCGATGCAAAGTTGAGAAGGTATTATTTATACTATGATGTGTTTTTTTAAAAATTTTTTTGTGTCTGTTACCACTTTTTCTCAGCTCTCACCGAACGGATTTCTTTCAACGATACGTCTAAAGATCACAAATCATATCTAGTCGAAGACATTACCCTCAAAAATTGAAAAAAATTCCCTTGTTACCCATAAATGGGGGAAATCTACAAAAAAATCGATGATTTTCGACATTTTTTCAATTTATTTTTGTTTAAAACTGCCATAACTTTATTAAAAATGACCAAATCAATACAATTTTTTTTTTACTTCATTTTGTCTTCACGGTGAAAATGGCTACCGGAATGCTATCTTTGTCTGAAAATTCTCGATTTTGTATTTTACATTTTTAACTTTATTATGCTATAATTTTTTGAAAAATGTATGAATACAATTTTTTCATGAGAAGTAGTATTTATATACTTATATATCTTCTTATATATCTTTCATTCGACATACTTTATCTTAATCAGGATATAAATAAGGAAATAGAAGATCATGTAACTTTTGGAATAAACCACCAATTTTTTAAAATTTTATATTAATAGAGTATGTAATTCTAATTTATTATATTCTAAAAAAAACCCAGCACAGGGGTTTCACTGCACAGTGGTGACGTGGCATAGTTGGGTCAAGTAAAATGATATCTAACAGTGATTAAAACCACTATCATAAAAAACGCTTCGATGCAAATCTTTAAATAGTGTTTGGTTTTAAAAAATTGATGGATTATTCCAGATGGATCTCCTATTTCCTTATTTATATCCTGATTACAAGTTTTATGATTTATAAGTGTAATATGTTAAATATTATTTTAATAAAGGCTATTAAAAAAAAAAATAAAAAAAATAAAAAATAAGTGTAATATATATATATATATAAAGGTAAATGGTTTAATTTTAAAAAAAAAGTATGCAAATGACAATATTTTTCAAAAAGCTATAGCATTATAAAATTAAAAATATAAAAAAGAATTTTTTTACAAAAATCACATTTTTATTAACTTTAATGTGTTTGTTCACGGTAAAGACAAAATAAAGTACGAAATTTTTTTTTTCCATGATAAAGTATATTACATAAGCTTTAATTTAAGATATATATAAAAGTGTCAGAGTTACTGCAACACTTTCAAAAGTTAAATTGAAAAAATTAATTTTTTGTGAATAAGTTGCCATTTTGAAACTTTCCCTTTGGGCTGGAAAAGGGTCAAATGTTCACAAAAATATATGAAATAATAGGTTAATACCTAAGGTATCTATAAAAAAAAAATTATATTGATTCGGTTATTTTTAAAAAAGGTATGGCAGTTTTAAGTAAAGAAAATTGAAAATATGTCAAAAATTAACGATTGTCAAATTTATAATTTTTTGGGGGATTTCCTCCATTTAGGGGGAACGAGGTAATTTTTTTCATTTTCGAGGGTAATGTCTTCGACTAGATACGATTTGTGATCTTTTGATGTATCGTGGAAAGAAATTCATTCAGTGAGAGCTGAATAAAAATGGTAACAGACACAAAAAAAATAAAATAAAAACACATCATAGTAAAATGAATACCTTCTCAGATTCGCATCAAAGCTAATAATAAGATACTACAGTAGATAGAAACGTGAAATTTGGCATTAGGATAGTCTTATAGTGAAGGTAAAGTGAAAATCTGATAATTATTATTTTCTCTAAATAAACGATCTTAGAGGCAGGAATGTTATTTAAAAGCATTAGAATAGGCAGTTTTTTTTGAAATTTCATAAAATTCATGTATAATTCTAGTTTAAGCAAGCAAAAAGAAATGATATCCTCAACAAGAACCAAACTGTAAAAAAGTTCCAACCTAAATAAATGGATTTCACTATGAATTCAAATAAAAATTTATAGTGAAAATAATTTTCTGATTCCAGTTTAAAGTAATAAAATTAATCTGAAAAAAGTAACTTTAAGTTTCTTAAGTGACTAAGTAGCAACTTTTAAATAGTGAACTTACGGAGAAGTAATAAAAGCATGTTCTTTGATTGTCTTTAAAACATCTAAAAATTTGATTCGACTAGTCAATGTATGACCATGGTAAATGATCGGTAATCCATCTGGTCCGTCCCAGCAGTCCAATTCAATACAACGGCATCCCCATCGTAAGCATCTAGCATATGCTTCTATTGAACTTTCACTTGATACTTGATCTCCAGTTAAATAACTTTAAAAAAAAAGTATGTTAGTAAAAAATTTATGAATACAAAACTTTCAGAATAGCTAACGTATTATGAGATGAAGATATCCAATAATGTGTTAGGGGCCTGGTCATATTTTGATATATATTGTCATAATATTGATCCCAAACTTCATTTTGCTTTGAATACAAGTAATCCATAAACTGAAAATATAATAAATAAAAATATATATTTTAAAACATTTTTCAAAATTATAGAAAATTAATATTTAAAATGTAAAAAATATTTTTTAAAAATCAGTTTAAATCAGCAAATAATCAAAAATTACCGATTTCAATTCACACAACAATCCTAAATCATGACATGATTTTCTTACAATATTTTTAAAAAATGTTCCTAAATGTCAAGTGTTGAGTACAACTTTTTTTTTAAATTTTAAACAATGACATCTAAAATTTTTTTTATACCAACTATAATATTTTTCCTATAGCTTGTTTAGTAAAACTATGCCCATTATCATAAACAATAATTGTAAACATTTTACTAGTATTGTAGAATAATAAGCAAAATAATGATATTTAATTGTTCTAAGTTACATTATTACAGAATATATATTTTGGGGATATTATAAAAGTTTATTATTTGAGTACCACAATGTTCTTTAAACAACATTAATTAATTAAATGAAATTAATAACATGGCCAGTAGGTAGATTTAGTATGAATAAATCTACTCTGTTAGAGAGTTAGTTTTAAGCACAAGACCCACATTGTAGTGTTTGATATCGTAAAAAAAAACACAAAAATTAAAAATTTTATGAACTTTTAAATACAACGAATAGTTTACGATTTAATGAGATATTTTTACCAAATATTTTTTTCAAAAAACTGTAATCTATAAAATTTATTTTAATAACTTAAGAACAATTTCAGTGTGATGTCATTTATATGTTTTTTAAGTATAAAAATGATTCAAAGAATAAATTAATGTAAAAAATTAATTGAATCAAAAGTTATTAAACTTATCATATCTTCGGGACTCCCTGTAAATGGTGTACAAATTATACCGTTAGAACTAGTGATGGGCTTATTCGAATATTTTAAACTAATAATTAATTCAAATAATATTTGATAGTTTTAAAAAACTACCAAATAACTATTCGAATTGTTTTTATACAAGCGAATAGTGTGTTTTTAGCATAAACTATCGAAGTTTTAAAAAATATTCGATTGGGCTAGCGAATGGTTTCAAAAAATATTCGATTAGTTCTATCTAAAATTTTTATTAAGTACACATAATTATAATAAGAAGATAATTAATGAATACTTAAAATAAATTATTATACAATTAATAATAGTTAAAAGTACCAATTTATTTATTTTTAGTTTGTGAGTCGTTAGTAAAAACTAATAAATGTGGGTCAATTCATTATTAAATTCGTTTTAGGTTCATCCCTTATACCTTGTAAGTGTATCAACTTAATTTTTAAAATGGCAATATACATAATTAATTAACTTATAGGTTAGATAATAATATTATTAATAAAATGATTAATTGATAACAACTTTTGGACTAGTATTTCAGAAGTTATAGCATTTTAATAAACGAACTGGGGTGAGTCGCAGGTATATATTAAGGTGGCTCTTATTTTATTAACTTTCATTGATCGATCTCCATACCCGCCAATGTTTTTTTTTATTATATGAAAGTTATTTGTGTAAAATTTGGTTTTGATAACTTACCTCCTTCAAATCCGAATCAGGAATGAAAATTTGCTCAAAAAGGTAATTTTTCAGTTTTTGATTATTATTTTTAAAACTAACACACTTAGCGTAACAATGTATAGAATATAAATTATAGATTTTAATATTTTCTTCTAAAATGGTATAAAAAAAATTTCTAAAATTATTTTTACTTGCTCAAAAACATAAAATAAAAAAATAATTTTCTAAAATTCATTTTTTGAATATAAATCATTCTTAATTTTCGAAATAATCATTTTACAACAAAATTTTTCGTTAAAAAAAATTTGTAAATTTAAATTTTCTAAATAATTGGTCTTATGTAAAATTAGTCAGATTTATAGTTTTGCTGTTTTAATAACACTAACGATCAAAATAGGATTGTTTAAAACTGTTTATTCAGGGTACTACGAATATAAATGAATACAATTAATAATAAAAAAACCCAGCACAGGGGGGTCGCGGCACAGTGGTGACGTGGCATAGTTGGATCAAGTATAATGATATCTGACAGTGATTAAAATCACTATAAAAAAAAAACGCTTCGATGCAAATCTTTAGATAGTGTTTAATTTTAAAAAATTGGTGGATTATTCCAAAAACTTCATAAACTGCTAGTTTCTTATTAATATGCTGATTAAGANCATAAACTGCTAGTTCCTTATTAATATCCTGATTAAGATAAAGTATGTCGAATGAAAAAGGGATTATTAAAAAATAGTATTTCCCATAAAAAAATTATATTGATCAATACACTTTTCAATAAGTTATAGCATTATAATGTTAAAAATGTAAAAAATAAAATTGAGAATTTTCACACAATAATAGCATTTGGTAGCCATTTTCACCGTGAAGACAAAATAAAGTCCGAAATTTTTTTTTTTCATGATAAAGTATATTACATTAGCTTTAATTTAAGATATATATAAAAGTGTCAGACCTTCCGGAACACTTTCAAAAGTTAAGTTGAAAAAATTAATTTTTTGTAAAAAAGTTGTCATTTTAAATCCCCCCCTGTGGGCAGGTAAAAAGTCAGATTTATAAAAAAAATATACCAAATGATAGGTAATGACATCATGCATCTATAAAAAAAAGAATTATATTGATATGTTTATTTTTAAAAAAGTTACGGCAGTTTTTAGTAAAAAAAATTGAAAAAATTTCGAAAATTAGCCATTTTTAAATTTGTAATTTTTTTGGAGGTTTCCCCCATTTACGGGGAACGAGGGAATTTTTTTCAATTTTTGAGGGTAATGTCTTCGACTAGATACGATTTTTGATCTTTTGACGTATCATTGAAAGAAATTGGTTCGGTGAGAGCTGAGAAAAAGTGGTAACAGACACAAAAAAAAAAATAAAATAAAAACACATCATAGTAAAATGAATACCTTCTCAGATTCGCATCGAAGCTAAAAATTAGTGATGGGCATTTTCAAATATTTTAAACTATCGATTAACTATTCAAATTGTGTTTATACCACCGAATATTTTATTTTTAGAATAAATTATCAAATATTTTAAACACTATTTGAATATATTGTGTAACTATCGAATATTTTTACTATTAGAATAGTTTTTGAATGACTATTGACTAGTTCGAATAGTGGACAACTATCAAATAGTTCGATAGTTACTATTCGATATTTCCCATCACTAGTTAGAACCTCAAATTCCCATAAAGACTGCTTTTGCAGACAACAACTGAAACGTTTTCCACTTAATAAATGAAACACTGATAAGAACAAAGTTCGCCGATCTTATCTTCTGTTATGCAACTATTCTATCTATAATCTAGGTAAACTGTTAATAACATGAACCGTGTTTATGGTAGCCATTTTAATAATAATGTAATCTTATTGATTTAGTTTTTTTCAGCCGCATCAATACTGCCTTATTTTATATACATACCAATACAATTTTCAGAACAAACTTAAAAAATGATCCGTTTTATTTTGATTCAGAACCGTGCCGGCAAAACAAGATTAGCAAAATGGTACATGAATTTTGATGATGATGAGAAACAAAAACTTATTGAAGAAGTACATGCAGTCGTCACAGTCAGAGATGCAAAGCACACTAATTTTGTAGAATTTAGGAATTTCAAGATAATTTATCGAAGATACGCTGGATTATACTTCTGTATTTGTGTAGATGTAGGAGATAATAACTTATGCTATCTTGAAGCAATACACAATTTTGTAGAAGTATTGAATGAATATTTTCACAATGTCTGTGAATTGGACCTGGTATTCAACTTTTACAAAGTATATACTGTAGTTGATGAAATGTTTTTGGCTGGTGAGATTAGGGAAACTAGTCAAACCAAAGTATTAAAACAATTACTCATGTTAAGTTCATTAGAGTAAGCTTATGATTAATAATTTATGTTAAACATTATACATTGAACATTTTTTATATTATATTCTTTATTCCATTATTAAATTGTATTAATTTGTAACCTTAATATTAAATAATGTATAAATTACTATATTCCTATTATTAAATTGTAAAATGCCCATATTAAAAAAATATATTTATAAATTTATTACTATTCAATTTTGTTATCTTTATTTATTACTAAAGTATTATAGTGATAAGAGATAATATGACATTTCCCAGGTATTAGTCAGAAATAAATGTTTTGACAATAAACATCATATAAAATATTAAGATAAAAATATAACTAAAGTTTCTATATAAATGGATGGATACAAAGTTTTGAAGTTAAGTGTTATAATTACAGTAGGTGTGTTTAAACTCTATTTATGGACGAAATTTATGACATAGTCTTATACTTACATCAGTTGAAGTAAATACTAATTTTTCATTTGAATTCTTTTCACAATACTGAAAATATTCTTTCATATGCTTAGCAACAATTTCTTCTTCAAGACATAAACTTTCTTGTTCTGCGTTTAAAAATCTGGTAAGATTTTGAACATTAAAAGTATCATCAGCTGAACAATACATAGAAAAGCACTCTTTGAATATCTAATAACATTTAAGCTAGTATTAAAAACTATATGAAAATATAAATGTAATTGTTGTGTAGATTTTAAGAAAATGGTAAATTTGAAAATATATACTTACACATTTATGTTTACTAAATAAAGGTAGCCTTTTATTTAATAGAATTTTATTAACTATTAAAATGTAGCTCAATAAATTGAAAGAATAAAATTTTTATAAACATAACCTGTTGTCTTATAGTTTTAAACCGGAAACATACTAATACACAAAAAGAAACAAAATATTTTATTTGGAAAATAGCTATCTTAGTTCATAATTATGTAAAATAAGATAGAAAATGGCTTACAAAAAATTTTGGCTATAAATTTATGAAGTTGATAATTTATTTATAACTTTAACAAGATCTTGTACTAAATTTTCTGTTTTTTGACAATTTCTTAAGTATGAATAAAATTCTGTAACATCTCATGATGTTATAGTGACCTAAACGAATATTTTCATAATCTTTTCATCAAGTCATATAATTGACTTAAATTCTTATATTTTTTTGATACAAGATTAAAAGATACTTGAAAATAAAAATATTATACGATTCATCAAAAAATAATTTAGAAGATCTACAAATTATGATGTAGGATTGTATTTACTATTGAGACAACAAATATATAAATATAATAATGGTTAAAAGTAAAGTTTTTTTTGTAGTACATTCATTTATAATGTTTTACCCCAAAGGATACCTAAAAATTACACAATTTATTGTTAGACAATGTGTAAATATAATAAATAGTTTTTTATATTTAATAAGTAATTAGATAAAATATTATAACATTTTCTTTATTATCTATTTCAGTGAATTAAAAAAATTAATGTTTTTGGAAAAAATGACTCGCTTGAAAAGTTTTGAATGGTAGGTTGAGACCTTGATTTATTAAATTTTTTCTTTAATACAATAATTAATTAATTAATTAATTAACACAAAACTTATTACTTACTCCTGCATTACAGATAAGTTTATTGTACAGACTGACAAATTCATCAAAATTAAGTTCATTACGTTTTCTTGAATCAACTTCTTGGAACAATTCACGTAATTTACTAGTAGAAATTTTGCAGTGAACACGAGGCAAAAATGTTTTTACATCCTTCAATGTTACTCTAAATATATATATATTTTTTTCTTTTTAATGTTTTATTCAATAAATACTACAACTATTTGTATAAAATACATAGTATGTAATTTAAAAAGTATGCAGCCTGTGTAGTTTAATTGGAAATATGTCATCCCTCAATACAAAGGTATTAAAGTTTGACTTTGTTCCAAGCTAAACAGGTTTTTTTTACCTTTTAAATAAATTAATAACTAACATATAAAACATCAAAAATTTTTATACATATAAATAAATAAAACTAATTTACGTTTCTCTTAAATTTTCCATGCTGTAAAATTCTTTGCGTAACCATCTTTCAACTTGTAAAGGATATGGAGCACAAACTGTATCATTTACAAGATGATATAACCCTCTCAACCATAATTCACACTCTTGCTCAGATAAAGCTAAAATATTATTTTATAAAATTAATTAAGTATTCCATATACATAATTAGTTACAGAGTTACATATCATTCATTAAAAAGATGAAAAATGTACTGTGTTATCAGATTTATACTAATTATTTCAATGTTATTTTAAATAATTCAGCACAAAAATTAAACTAAATTTTACTTTAAGTAAAATAATAAATATTTAAAAATTTTTTATTGATTTATTCTTTTATATAATTTTTGTAACAAATGATATAATACATTTGATTATTTTAATTTAATTCCATTTGTGATGGTGATACCATTACCATTACTGTAGAAAATTATTATAATAAAAAACAGACAGCGCATCAGCTTCTAGAGACTCATGAATTTACGATTAATATTTATTGCAAAATTGGCAAACGTCCGAATTACTATTTAAACCCAAAGTACCTGACCATCGTGGTCAGTCGATTTCAGTGTCATTCATCAGTCTCAGTACTCCATTGTCATTGTCTGGCTTTCTGCATAAAGTCAAGTCTTTGTTTTTTCCTTTTCACTTACTTACTTTCGTCCTCGACATTTTAGAGTACTTGTCTCTAACATTTCATCTGTACCTCGTACTCTGTTATCGTCCTTAACTGGTATGCCTAGTACTTGTGTCTTGCACTTCGTCTGCACCTCATACTTCATTATTTTCTCCTAATAACCAAAGTAATTGTATCTTGTATTTCGTTTGCACCTCGTACTTTGTTATACTCTTTACTATAGTACTCCCAATATTTGTATCTTGCATTTCGTCTGCACCTCATACCTAGGTGTCATGCTTATTCCCTTCCTATAACAATGGCTTTTCAACATCCATAGCTAATCTGGAATGTCAGCTGAGCAGGGTAGCTGCTGTATGATCACACATAAGTAAACACCCAGGCAACACCTTCCATTTGTATTTTGTTTTGTATTATAACACATTACAGAATATTAAAAATTAAGTTATCATTTTTTAGTTTCTTTGAATTTAATTAAATTAAAAAGTATATATAAGGTAGTTCTCAATGCACTATTTTAAAATTTAACTTAACAAATTTATAAAGTTTGTTTACTTACCCAATCTAGCATATAGGAGGAGATTAGTATTAAATAATATAGAATTTTAAGTTATATTAAAATTAATAAAAAAGAATTTTACATAATTAACAAAAAAATTAAATATAATAACTCAGTATAAGAGATAATTAATAAAATTCAGCATACCAACAACAGAAAGAGTTTTCAACTTGAACTCATTGCCATAAAACACCACAAAACATTTAGTAGATTCATATTTTTTTAATTCGTCAGGCCATCTTTCAAATTCTTTACTACTTCTACCAAACCGTACTTCTTTAGCATCTCTTAAATCCACTAGAAATAAAGCTTATTAAATAAGTTTAGATATAAAATAGTAATATAATAAATAACCAACAACATCCATCAAATATTTTAGTATTGGAACTAGTAGTCCTCGACCATAAAAGTTGTCTAGTTTCAACACGCAACCGAAGAGTACGCTTTTCTGGTCTTTTTTTCAAATAAAATCTTGTGATTAATGTTCCTCTTTCTAAAATGTTGATGATTTGATCGAATTCTGGTACAAACAAATTAGTAGAAAAAAGATTCCCACAAGCCATTTTGCTGAAAATTTTGTTCAGCTATTTTTCTAAGAGTGGTCATTCATGAATTGTAGTAGTTTAGTTAACTACCTAATTGACTGTTTCTCCATTCTCTAGACACAGGATTATGAAAGAATATATCTCAGCAACTGAGGATGCATTCGGAATCGTGATAACATGTTATCAGATAAATTCCATCTATCTTTAATTCAGATAAGATGCAAAGAACTTGAATCCAATATGTACAAATGCAGAAACTCATTAATAGATTAAAAAATTAAATCATAGATATATTTTTAAAACATATTCTATTAAGAGATATATGAATATCCTAATAAACGTACTTGATACTCAAACATTACAATGAACCATTTAAGGATAGCAAAATTATTTTATTTTAAACTTTTTAATTTCCTTAGAACAGATAATTTTCCTCACATAAAATATACGCGATGACCTTAAAATCAATAAATTACACAACACTATAAACCAAATTTGTTTTGTAATTAAATAGGAAGTAACTCTGCACATGGTGTATGTTCATAATTCACAGTAATTGGTTATTAAATATATTATTAGTCTACTTACTATAACTTTTTCTTGTGGTGTTTTTATTTTTTAATATAACCGATTTTTAAATAGTAAGATATTTTTGAATCTTATGTATTTGCTTAACTTTGAAATGCTTTCAAAAAAGAAAACATATTTGTTAAATTTCTTTAAATTTAATTATAAAGTCTTAAGTGTCAAACATAGTTTCTAAATATATAAATGTAAAGATTTTATTTACTCATCATTAAATATTACAAATTAAAGTGTGAATGATTATCAATAAAAAAAAATGTAATCATAAATACAGTTTATATATAAAATTATAATGATTAAAATTTTAACTTTACTCCGCCTCAAATGTGCTGTAAATTTACAACATTGAAAACTTAAAGTTTAACAATATTGTTAAATCTAAAATTTGTTAACAAATCTGAAGGAACATTATTGTTTGAACTTTTGTAAGTTACGTAATTATTCAATTACTATTAAAACAAGAGCAAGACAGATATATTGAAAAGATAATTTACTCTACCTTTTTAAATTTTGTATGATGATAATACATGGGTAGTATGATTAATTTCATTATTTGTTTTAGTTATTTTGAAATTTTCACAATGTCTACTTAAAAAATTGGAGTGTTAAAACGTAGAGAAAAAATTAAGATTAATAACAAATTTAGAACTCGAGTTGATCCAAATTGTTTCGTTATTGTTGACACAATAATATTATATGTTTAAAATCATGTTATATGATTATATGTTTTCTAAAATATTTAGAACTATAATGTTTTCTAGCTTTAAATATTTTAGAAAAATTACATGACAATGAAAAAAAAATTGTGGTAAACTGGTTGTTTTAAGTCAAATTTGATCACACGGATAAGTGTCTTCGGGAAGAGTAAAATTAATAACTATAACGTAAATTTCACCGATGGAACACTAACCAACGAGTAATCGGTCAGATTAATATTTATACAAATTAATAATAACATTAACAATTAACGAGTATTTGATGTCATCGAATCGGTGGTGATTAATAAATACTTTTTAAAAATGAACTCGGGTAACAACACTTTCTAGTAGTTAAAATATTACATAAGAATTAATTAAAAACATTAACATAAATTTATAAATTCTAAATATTTACAAAATAACATTGAGTTCACGACAAAACGATCAGTGCCATGAATTTTACTTTGTTATCAACTTGATAAACGAAGCTTCAAATGTACGGGATCCAAAGGAATAATACATTATTTACTAATGGCGTAGAACGTTAGTAAAATGTCGTTTTGAGAGTATATAGAAAAATTTTGGAACGTTTCTGGCGTATGGCCGTCAAAAAAATCATAATTATTGCTATGGAAAATTTATAACAAAATTATTGCACGTATAATTGTATATTTATGTATACCTTTAATGCTAAAAGTAGCACAAAGTGCATGGTCTAATTATCACATGTCCTTTTTGCAAAAATACATGTCTTCTTCTTCTTCCTCGCCTTAATCCCAAATACTTGAGGTCGGTCACCCTTATCCTAAACTTCCACTTGACACGATCTCCCACATCCTCTACGCTCACATCAGCTGTCCACATATCGCATTCAATAACATCTCTCCATCTTTTTTTTGGTCTTCTTCTACCTCTTCTTCCTTCAACATTCATTTCTATAACTTTTTGTAAAAACACATGTATTGCTGTAAAAATTTTAGTCAATAAGGGGTGTGTTTTTACCCAAAACGTAAAATTCTTAAATATGTTTGGATAAATATAAAAAAAAACAGCAATCAATTATTGTTTTTCACATTCGGGAAATCGACTTTTTATGAGCTTATAATTTGTTATGTAAATACCTTAGTTTAACTAATGATTTTATATAATGTTCATGAACATTAAGATTTTCTCATTAATTTTCTTTCTTAAAGACACAAAATAAAAATTTTTTGTGACAGAATAATTACAAATGTAACGAATACGTTGCGCACCTGTTGGATTATGGTACAGTGACGTCACAATATAGCCTGTGAACATGAAAGCCGGTTCTCCCGTCGATGTCCTACATTGGGATTCCCGTTACTTGTGCCACTTGTGCCGTGGACGACACCGCGCGAGTTTCTTTACTACATGTTTTATTGTATCTCAACGATACCGGTTGTATATTGACTATAATACTGTATCCAAATTATTATTTTTCTATAGTATACTGTGATATTGATTGAAGTGCAAATTTCACAGGTTTATTTACAGTGCGCACGCTATTAGAGGACAACATTTCATATTAATAGCGAATTCGATAAAAATAGGAAATACATGGAAACAGTTAAGGAGCATTTCAGAGTAACCAAGAGCGACACTTCAAGAAGTAGTCATAAGTCAGGTGGCAAGAAAAAGAGCAAATTTCTTGCGTACCTGCTGTGGCTTTTTGGCGGCCTTTGTGGCCTGCACCATTTCTATTTAGGCCGTGATATCCAAGGTTTACTCTGGTGGTGCACATTTGGCGGGTACTTTGGAGTTGGATGGTTTAGAGATTTGTTCTACATTGGCAAGTACGTTGATTACGCCAACGATGACGAACACTACCGCCGAAAAATGGCCTTCGAAATTCGAGCTAACCCTAAGGTAACAATAATATTATTATTATAATAGATAACGTACAATATGTAATTATAGACCACTAAAAATGAATATTCCCAAAGTAATTAACTGTTCTATGATTTCCACGTAGGCGTATGACGCATTAACTTTTATTGCGATTGCGATTAAATTTTTTATAGTTGGCGCAAACTTTTAAAATTCGCAAGCCATTGAAAATAGTACACGTATTACAAAAACTATCATAATTTTACAGTTTAACTTAATGAACAACCGTTATTTTTCTTCTCGGTTATCATTCCGTTATAATGATAAATGTTTATAATTGTTTGAAGATAACCAAATATATATATATATATATATATATTACTACGAAAAACACTAAATTTGTTCATTTTAAACGTTCAAATCTCTTATTAAAACATTTTAGATTACTCTCTTTGTGAGGATAAAAGTATCACAAACATTATTTATCATCAATCTACATCTAACGCAATTGCTGTGGTTATAAGATAAAGCTTGGTTCTAGAAAATGTTTATTTTGAATTTCATTGCCGCAGTTATTTTACGTGTTTGGTGGTTTTATTTGTCGCATTAAACATTAAACGGATTTGTCTGGATTAAAAAATTAATTTTTAAAATCATCTAATATTTCATTTATTTCTAGTAAAGGTTAAAACAACAAATTACCTGTTATCAAACATCCAAAGAAAATTTATAGAATTAGTTGGAAATATTATGCTTTTGATTTTATAATATTACTCTAAGTGTTTAATTGGCAATGGTGAGATTAAATAATTAAATAAGAGTTGTTTCTCAACAAATTAATTAACGTTTTACTGCAAAATTGTGCTACGTTTAAGGAAAAATAATTTACCTAGAATATTAATTTTTGTCTTTTGTTGTATAGTGTTGGTGTTATGAAAAGTCTTATGAAATTGTGCTACGTAATTACCTTATATTAGTAGTAGCTTTGGTAGTGCTTATTGTCTTCTTATCTTACCATCTATTAACATATTTTTTAATAAAATATTATGATCTCATTTTTTATTGTTTTACAGTTAACTTTTAAATTGCTTGATATTAATACATTAGATGAGTAATATTGTCAAGAATCGGTAGGACTGATGACATTTATCGGCAGTGGTATAAAGCTATTTTTAGACAATAATCACAGGATTCTGTTGGTTTTACAATGCCGTTCAAAAAATTAATTTTGTTCACTGTGTCTTTTCAACTAGATATAAGCTTTGTATAAGGATAGAAAAACAAATGATTTAAATTGGATTTCTCCTTGAACAATAATTTAAAATATGTATCTTGAAACTAAAAAAAAAATCACGCTTTGGCCATAAACTTTATTTTTTTTCTAAAATCTGAACTTATCCTTTTTGTGTAGTTTTAGAAAATTCTATTAACTTTTACAGTTATGTACTCAACACTTGTTGTCTAACGAAAATATCTTTTCTATTTTCCTCCATTAAAAATTATTTAATATTCAACAAATTAATCGAACTCCAAATGAATGAAAATACCATATTATAATACCTTCTAACTATTAATAGTATCTGATAATTGTCAATATTGTCAGTACCTGTCAATTAGTGCTAATGTGTTACCACTCTCTTACTTAACGTAGTTATATGCACCTGAAAGCAAATTACATTAAATTCATTACATTTCTAAAGAAATTGGTAACTGATTTCAATGAACATTTTATAAAAAAATCTAATTACGAAAAAAATATTATATATAACAAACAACAAAAATGTGCATTTTATATATTCACTCATTCACCCTCAATAATTCGTGATCTTCTAATAAGTATCCATTATGGAATTTGACCTTGAAAAATACCTCTCTTCAATTGTAGTATGTTATTCACCTATTACCTCAAATAATATAAAACCTGTAGCTCAAATATTGTGACGTGTCATTTCTAATATTTTTAATTATTGAACTTTACAATTATTTAAAGTATTGTCATTTATATAAAAATAGCTTAATCATTTTACTTATGAAAACTATATGCGTTGTTATTCATACATCCAACTTCCACGTAATCATTTTATTGAAATTTTAAAATAGTAAACTATAAGATTATATAATTGTAGATCGCACAGACGCCGGTAGATCGCGGTGATTATGTTTTACTTATTCACTCTCACATGTAATCATTTGCACGTTTCTGCTCAATATATAAACGCAAATAAGGACATTTTTATAATATCTCGTCTTTGTCACCTTACCATCGGGTCTACACTCCTGGCGCCGTAACCGAGCGGTTACGGATTGTCCAATATTTGACCCGAGGAAAGTCCCCGGACCGTGTTATCCGCAGAAAGTGCACCGACCTTACGGTCGTTCAAAATATCTCTTTCGTCCGCACCTATTACGGAAGTGAGTGGATGCCCTGGCGTGTCCACGATCTGTAAGGGCGTTAGGGGTATCTTTGCTTGGTCCTAGCCATAAAGTATGTAAAGGGAGAAACACACACCTGTGATTCTTAACAGAATGGGGCTTACACACGAAGACGAGATTCTCAATTTTTATTTTGTCTTAATATAATTGCTTAAAAAATATACAAATCATAATATAATGATCAAAAAAATTCAAAATATGTTAATTTTACCATATATTAATTTACTTTATTTGATTTTGAAATAAGAAAAAATCATAATAGTTGTTGTATGCGCAAATAGTCTTCTAGGGTTAGGGATATTTAAATTATAAAAATTATGGCCCAACAATTATTTTTATGGCTTCACTTAAATTAATGTGCTTTAAATTATTCAATCAATAACGTACTCATAAATGAACGATAAAAAATGTTGTATATGTACATTTATCTAATATATAACTATTTTATCCATATCTGTATACTAATATGGTTGTGTAAACAAATTTTTAGGCCTTTAGAACTTGAGTATCTTTTAGCCCCGAACACTAATGTGGTCATAACATAGTACGACACTTAGATAGAATACATACTGTACAGTGATAACGATATATATAAAATGTGATTTCTATTATAAACAATGTATGTAAGTTGTTTGAGTTTTTACAAATTAAGTTTGAACAATGTTTAATTAAAACTCCATTATACCTTATCATCTAAACGAATTTAATAATCGTTCATTAGAAATCAAACGTATTTTATTATTATAAAAATGTCAATAGATTAATTATATATTGAACACTTTACTAAAATTAGACTTACAGCATTCAAAGGAATTTTAGTTAAATTTAATAAATTTCTCATTATGTTTATCTATAAAAAGTAATTTTACATTATTTTAAAATACTTCATTAAATAATTTAATTATTTATTATAAATATTGTAAGTTTTTATTTAAAAAAAAAATATTCTTATTATGATTTTTATAAAATGATTAATTGAGTGTCAAAAACATAATAAACATTTGCTTATACGATACAAAGTAAGGTAGTCTGAAATATCTAGTTTCACTGTAAGGGTGTTAACATCTGTTACTTGTACCGTATTTTGTTTTTTTTTTTTTTTGATAAAAAGCTCGATCAATGTCACATATTTTTCATAGTTGGAACTCAAAAGTCAACAACCTTTAAAACTGATTTATGTATAAAAATATAAACAATATCAATAATAAACAAAATCTTTTATACTTTTCGAGACTTAACTTAGTTTCATATATTTTATGTAAAACAAAATCATTTTAATTATCTTAATTAAAAAAAACATTAAAGTCTTAACTAGTTTTGTTTTAAGCTAATAAGAGTGTTAATCTAGACTAGTTATTTGTATGCATGAAACTGATGTTGGCTAATGTCAAATCAACTTTCTAATTATTAAGAAGAAAGAATTAAAAAATTCAATTAACTGTTTAAAATATTGTCTCAAATTTTTTATGTGTAATTTTACTCATTTTATATTATTAAATTGCTTAACTAACGTAGAAATGATAATTCTTTATTTTTAAGTAAAATACTGAAAAATTATTTTTAGAAAAGATTGGTCTTGTTAATACGAATATTTTACCTCAATTTTATGTTTTATTTGTTTTATAGACCTTATTTAAAGTAGATAATTCATTTTGTGTTCAGTTGTTGTTTGAACAGCTTTGAGTTCGTTGAAACATTGACTTATTACATTATTTTTTAACGTTTTATTATTTTGAACAATTAAAAATTGTTAAAACTTTGTAATACTAAACGGTTTTATTGAAATTTTACAAAAAAATTGGCTAGACTACCTTTAAATTACACATTACATAATTAAAATTTATGAGGTGTCTAATCTCTAAACAACTGATATATGTAGCATTATATGCATGCATTAATACTCGTATAAATTATGAACAGGTAGTTTCTGTAATATGGGTTAAAAATTCACGAAATGGTCTATATAAACTGGGACATTTATAATACGATTGATAATTATAGTTTAATCATTGATTATCGCAGTTTATCAACCGTGTATCGAACCTGTGTCTAAAAACTTGAACTAAAAAAAAGTCATTAACTTTATATTATTATTGTACTAAAACAACTGTCCTTATTTGACTTCATTAAACGAGAAATCGTTTTGTAGGGTCATTCGGCTATGAGATAGTAATCGGTCCATTTGACTTAATTGTGACTTATGCGTGTTTCAGCCTCCATTTTCATCGTGCCGTTTTACTGGTATGGTTATGGTAGGATACCTTTTTAGCACAGTCGTATCATTAGCTATACCCGAAGATAAAGTCGGAGGACTTAGTTGGGAATGGCTACACGCATTCACTCCATTAGCCGCAGCCTTTGGTAAGTACTGTTCGTGTGATCATATATATGTTGTTTATACATTCTAAAAAAGTTTACACCAAAACGTGTATTCTGTAAAGCATGACGCCGTATGGCTTTAAGGATCGTTTACTTTATGATGTTGTTTGTCATGGAAACTATCTAAACGACATCAAAGTTTATTAACCGTTGGATGATATAACATTTTTTTTTATCCCTTAAAATAGAATAAAGGTTTTACTGAGTATGTGTTTACCATAAACAATATAATTTTTAGGCGTGTGGGCTGTTGGCAACATCGGACACGAAACAGGAGCGATAAAATGGCCGGCTTTGTCAGCTTATGCTATCTGGGGACTAGGTAATCCATTGAGGGCATTTGTTTTTAAGTTCACGAATTTGGACATTGACGAATCGATGTCGTTTACTATCATGATTCTAGTTGCTGCTTGCGTTTTTGATAAGGTAAAAAAATGGCGCGTTCGAAGGAAGAAAACTGCTGGTGTTTGCAAGTGAGTACTAAGACAGTACTAGTATTGTTATACCGAACCGATAAGTTGATTTAAATTATAAACATGTAATTCCTAGACGTATGCTGATAATAAGTGCTTGTTGTCTGCTATACATGTCATTGTGGAGCAGTTATTTGTATTTTAACGCCAAAGTGACTGATGAAAATGGTGAAGAGGTACCTTTCCACGAAGCTTTAGGTCACTTCTTTAATTCTCCCTGGTGGTTGGACGTAAAACAATCGTTATTGGACGTTTGGAATTTCGCGCAAGCTCATGGTTGGATGGAAACGTGGCGGCAAATTGTAACACTATCCGACCCGTCTGGGGAACAAAATGCCTTTAAAGTAAGTAATTTCAAATTCATAACAAACAAATAATAGTAGAGTAGTTAGGTAGTTCTGAGTAGAATGTTATCATTAAAGAACGTTAAAATTTTATTCAAATCTGTGGTATTCCGAATCAAAGGAAGTTTACTGCTCTCCTATTTCAACGTACTAGGGAAACAAAATCTTGTGAATCTCGTTTCTATTCGACAAATGATTATGGTCAAATACTTTTGTATAGTTTCTACTGTAAACTATTAAAACAGTAAATATATTTGGCACATTCTCTTTGAACTTGGGTTATTTTAAGAATGCGGAAAACATTAATGATTCATAAAATCCACAAATCTCAAAAGCTGTCGCCGCTCGCTTTTTGATGTGATTGTTGTTTTCGTATTAATAAATCTAATTTACACAACGATTTCGATTAAACTTTTGGTGGTTGTTTTAATTTTAATTACTATATTGTGGTAATGCAAAGTAAAGTCAACAACAAACCAACCGAGTTGAGTACTTTCATTTTTTTGGTATTCGCGTGTAGTTAATGCTTTGTTCTGAAACAATGTGCTATGGGGTTGCCTGAAGCGAATAGAATAAGGCAATTCAAGTATTTGATACTTAAATTGGTACGATTTCTATCGAATTTCCATTTGAATATAAATCAATATTTCTTTACAGGTGTTGGGGTTGATGTCGGGTGCTTCACAGACTGAAATAAAGCAACAATGTAAGACATTGGCGGTGAAATATCATCCGGATAAAGCCAAAGACGAAGTATCTAAAAAAGAATCACAAGACAGATTCTTCGAAGTTCAGCAAGCGTGCGAGTTGTTATCCAATAGTCGGGTAAAGAGACGTAGGAGAAATAAACAGTTTAAGGAAGAGCTTTAAGTCATTTTAGCGTAACATTTAAACAAAAACAGTCGTGTCTGTTTGCATATGCATTGAGTTATCCAAGTTATTCACTGCCTTAACTATTTATGTCATCAAACTCTCAAAAGTTACCACTCACAGTTGATAGTTGTTCATTCAAATGAGCAACACAAACTAAATCCCAAACTACAATTTTGAATCAACAAATCATAAAAACTATTATAACTTGTTATAAACATTAATATTAATCGACTACAAAAATCAATTACAGCTTAACATTTGGATAACTCTTGTACAAAACTTTTTTTTTTATTGATATTGTAATTTAATATTTTATGCAAACCATACTTTGGATTGCATTCTGTGATATAAAATAAAAATAGGAACTCAATCGATTCGCGTTTGCGGACTTTCTGACAACTGTGAAAATCGTTTAGATACTTCGGAACTCTAAATAAATACATATAATATTTAATATGAAAATCAAGTTGAAAATTGCAAAACTTTTAAGGACTGATGTCAAAATGAGTTTTTCATTACTAAAAAATATTACCCTAGTCTAGAAATGTAAAATTTTAAAAATGTCATTCTAACTCTTTTTCCGCCTACCTTGTATTTATTCCATTATTAATTATTATTAAATTAAAAGTATTTAGTAAAGTCAATAATTTAAAAGTTCCTAAAATAAAAAAAATATCAATTACAATATTTGATAATATAATTTAAAATGTATCATTTGTTTAAGGTGTTTAATATCTTATTTGCAATAACCAGTGTGTATTATAATTATTTGTTTATATTTAATTTTTGTTGTATATTTATATAATTACCTAAATTAATCCTTTATTTATTAATTTTAATAACAAATAACAGCAAAATGCTTTGTTAATAATAATATTGTATATTTACAACACAAATAATGATTGTTTTTATTCGAGTAGTAATTAATATGTGATATTGGTACATTCATGAAATGTTTATTAATTTATCAATGCTCAAAAATAAAATAAAATTACTTTTTAATTATAATTTTTATTGATATTTCCATAAAAATATTTGAATTCATACTAACCAGATAGCATATCAATTTGCAATTCATTTATACCTAATTGAAATAAATTTTATTTCAATTAGGCGTTTAATTTAATTATACTTTGACTACGTCATCATTAATTAAAATAATATTTCAATGTTAATATATTTTTTGTATAAACATGTATAATTTTTATAAGCAAAATAAATAAGACAAGTGTTAATTACTTTGTACAGTATTTTTTAATATTGATATGGTCAATTCATTAATAAAATAATTTAAAATAAATTTACTGTTTTACTACAAAAATTTTATTAATATTAACATAGTTATTTAAAAAATGGTAAAACAAAATAAATTATTTGACTTTTTTTACAATTAGAACATAATTAATAATTTAAGGTGTTAAAAGCATTATTTAATATTTATCCATAAAAAGATAAATTTTTATTTTTATTATCCACCATAATGGAAGCTGTTTTAAGCTATTAACATAATATTATTTTCTTTTTAAATCCATTTATCTAAAGGATTATATCCACAAAATGAAGTTTTATAATAAATTAAATATGTATTATTCATGTGCTTAAGTATGGAACAAAAACATTTTCGATGATAAAACTTATTAATTTGTTTAAATTTTTTTCCAATATAAAACTGAACTCTGTAATGCAAACTTTTTATATAATAAAGTAATTACTAAAGATGTCTTTAGTAAAAATATTTAATTTAGCTTCATTAATCTTTATTTGATTTTTATAAAAATAATTTTATTGAGATTAGCACAATTATTAATACTTATATAGTTGGAGTAATCAATTTTATTATCAGGCTAATATTTTTAATTTGAAATTGAATTTAATGAATACACACAAAATAATAGTAATAGTATATTCTTAGAATTAAAATGCAAATGATAAGAATACGTTTGTTTTTATTATGAAAACAACATTATATATGTAATATATTAATATTATATATGAAATAAAGCTAACAAAAAAGTTATACAAGAAAGCTGAAAAGTTTGTTTCCAATTCAACACATAACAAAAAGCTCATTATAAATTTAAAACAAATGAATATTTGCCTACGCATTCATTTGGAAAATATACTGTTTTTACTAGTTATGGTCAATTTAGTATGTAAAAATAATATCGGGTATACAAAAGTTTTAATCAATAACTGCGTAAAAGCATTATTTATAAAAAACAGTTGTTCAACGTTATTCATTGCTAAAAATATAAATTTACTTCAAAACTTATATAAAGTTATTATAATGAATAAAAATTGACGGATTTCTTTAAATTAATACTAAATGTCATAATAATTAAGAGTAATTAGAACAACATGAAATCCTAATTTATTTAAATGGCACTTAGTCATGATCTGGATTATTTTTTAAAACGCCACAGTATCTTTTGGTAATAAAAACATGAAAAAATGTAAATTATACCCAGGTTTTTATAAATTATTAAATACAGGTACACTTTAAAAAAATGTTTTTGTTAAAAAATATAACAAATTCTCTAATCATACTTTTCGAACGGCTAAAAATAATAATACAAAAGATTTTAATTGTAACTATGTTTCGCGAGAAACGTTATTTATAATTAAAAATATTCACCTACACTTAAATAAAAAGTGATTAACGAAATATTTGAGATTATTATTCATTTTATATTATTAGATATTTGAAATTGCGCAAGACTACATTTAATTCATAAATGGATTATGGTGTGGCTGGCAAAAACTGTATAGACACAAGTACTTATTATTTTACTTAAATGGAGTATAAACTAAAACACCTCGTCTTATTTGAAAACGCATTTTAATATATAAACTCTATTCAAATAAACCCAACCTGAGGAAACCACAATTATTGATTAAATTCTCCCCGTTTTGATGAAACCATCTGAAACGAAATAAATAAATCAATCAACTATTATTTAATCTCAGCTATTTATCAAAATAATATAAATGTAATAATTAATAATAGAACTGTTAATCTTTTACTTCATTCCTCAAAAAAAAAAAAAAAAATTATAAAAATATTTACATTTGTTTTAAAAACGTGTAAAGTCTTTAAATAAAAATAAATAAAGGGTTGACATTTAATTAATGTAGACTAAATCAACGATAGTTTTCGAAAAAGCTTGCGCTTCAAAATAAATTATAATAAAAGACATTTATATCTTTTAAAAAGATTTGGTTAAATTTAATAACAGTAAATAAAAAAATTGTAAATAAAAAGCAGGCAAACAATGATCGCCTTTTTATTTAAATATTGTATACATAAATACATATAAGTAACAATAATAACTATTTATTGTTATTATTTTTAACGACCAGACGACTATCAAATAAATGTCTAACCATTTTTACCCGGATAAAACCATTTAAATAAACTCATTCTTCTGAAAAAAAAATTAATGTTTTGTTTTTAAAAACTTTTTAAAAGTTTTAAAGTGGAAATGAAAAAGAACCTACAAAAAACACCTAAATGCATAACTGCGCGTACATTTTGGAATAGAGACAAAATGCGAAATCGCTTCCTTTACGTTTTTATACATTTTCAACTAAATGGAAAACATGCCCGGGAGTGTAAACCTAATACTACGCTAAAATTACAAAATTTAACTCAAATTTTGAGCAATAAATATTACATTAGTATCAATAAGAGTAATAAATATAGTCTCGAACACTGAAACACGTTCGTTTTGTTTTCAATAAATCAATAAAAATCATCAAAACAAATAATACATATTTAGTTATTTGAATCTTTATGATAAATAAAAAAAGAAAGAACGCCATTAAAATGAATACCATGGAGTTGCATTTACTCGTTTAGAAAGAAGTTGTTTTCAGTTAATTAATATTCTCTATGTATACTACGATTTTGTGTCGTTCAAGTTGTTTTATTATACAAAATACTGGAAAGGTTTGATATGCTGTGTATAGTATAAACCAAGCACAAATCATATACTCAGTAAAAAAAATATTTTCCCTCGGAATAACAATAGTGTTCTAATTTTTAGTTCGATCATCGCCTTTTATCCTTATGTTTTTTTTTACAGCGAGTCTCTGGTGATTGTGGAGTCACCGGAGCATTTGGTTGATCCTGTAGTCCGGTTATAGTAACCTTTGGCACTGTGAGTGGTCTGAGCAACGATTTTACCATTGGTTTAGTACGTGTATTCACAGGCAACGCTGGACTACTAGCACACAATGCAGCCCCAGTTAGTTGTGTCACCAAGGAATACTGGTTAGCCGTCGAGTCCGGATTGGAGGATGTGCGGAAGGCTCGCTTTAGTTTTGACTTGATCGAGTGACGCTGTGAACCTGATCGTTGAAGACTTGAAGGTGGCTGCATTAGTCGTCCGTTAATTAACAGATGAGGCCCTAATTCGGGATCACTACCCCAACGTCCATAAGAGGTGGTTCGTTCCAACAATCTGTTTCGAGCTAATTTTTCTATGGCGTCTGCACAGTTGTATCGGCCACAAAATCTAGCCCATTGTTCAGCTCGTAGTCCACGACCAGTGTCCCGCATGGTCGGCGAGGCGCCTATGAACATTCCAAAAAAATTATACAAATCAATGACAAATTGAAAAGTAACAGATCAATGGAAACACAATTTTTATTAAAACATTTAAGCAACACAAATCGATATATGATAATGAATAATGGCTAAACATTAAAAAGTACATAATTGATAAACACATTGACAACGATTTGCATAGTAATAAAAACATAGTAGCTGAAACATTATTTTTGTTAGTTATTAAATTTTATTAAGTTTTCAATACGAAAAAACGCATAGAAAACTAAATTGGAGTTTTGAATCAAATAAAGAATTATTAATAATATAAACTTTTCAGGTGTGTTCTTAGGTAAGATGAAACATCTTAGTTCACAATATGCCAATGAATTAAAAATAAATTAGACAAGTGCAAACAAACAGAAAACAAAAGGTATTTGTCTGTCATTGTATATTCATATTACTTATTGTTCATATAAAAGTTCATAAAAAGGAAAATAATTTAGTTTCGTTTAATCAGCTGAGTTCAAAACATACAACTTTCAATAGTATACAAGTATTACATTCATCATATAAACAAAATTTGAATAATAATCTTAAAAGTACATTTAAAAAATTATTATTATTTAATTTAGAGCATCTGTTAGAACTAGAAAATTTATGTATATTTTCTAAAGCTCATTTTAATCAATTTTAATTTACTATGAATTAAAAAAATTATAGTTGTTTGAGATATTGAGTTTTAAAGATTGAGATGTTTAAAATACTAATACAATTTAGAATTTAAAAACTATAAATCTAACGATACAATAATTATAAATGTCAGTGAAATACATATGGTCCTTTACATCTATTCGCAGAACATGTTAAGGATAGGTAAACATCCTACTTTGTGCCATAAAGTTATTTCCACTAATCAAGCTCTATCTTTTTAATTCGAGAACTTTATAAAAATTTTATATTAACTTTATTGTAATATTATACATAGTCTTCTGAAAAATTATTTATTTTAAAGTTCAATAAATCAAACTTCAAAAGTTCAATTCGATTAAAACTTTAAGCAGAAAGTTACATTGCATTTAAATAAATTGTAAATCAATACTTTAATAGTATTATAATGAAAGCTTTTTTGATTAATATAAATATCCATGGCATTAATTATCATAGAATGTTTTTTTTTAATAATAATGTAATTTTAACTTCTCTAATTAAAGAAATCAAAATTATTGTTATAGCTACTAAAATATTTTATAAAAGTAACCAAGTGAAAATACACTATGGAAAAATGTATTATTATTATCACATTATTAATATTATGTAATTATTACCCGAAATTCCATCTAATGACACTCACACATAAATATATCTATTAATATATAAATGAATAATTGTTACCAGTGTTACAGAAATATACTATCAACGTTTATTTGCAAAGGAATTGTATTTTATAATAAAATGCGTAGGGTGAAAAAAATTAAATTTAGTCCGCGCGGGAAGACCTTTCATTTTAAACAAAGAACACAGTACTATAAAGTAGTAAGCGTAATAGTCAATAGTAAGAATAAAAATTGTATTGTGGTTCTCAAATGTCTATGTATACATTAAATTAGTTAATACTTAAATTATCTAGAAGATATGAAATTAATTTAGAGAGTTTATTTTTGTTACAACATATTATTAAATATTTCTATCATTTTAATTTTAAATTGAAAACATTTATAACATAATGTTTTTGACATAAGCTAAATAAGTTTTTCAATTTTTATCTTTAGAAAACAAATTTTTGTTTTCAAAAAACTTGTAAATTTATTCATTTTTTTTGAATTTAAACTAATTTTAACCGAAAGTTAAAAATTTCGTTATTTATAAACTTGCTTTTGTTTTTACTATTTCATATTCAAATTTATTATTAGAGCTGAAATTTATTAAAATTTTATAAGATATTTACTAGAATGTCATGCTAACTTTTTGATAATTTACCTGCTTGAAAGTATACACTTGATATTTTTTCTTTTTCTAATAAAATTGTCAATAATATACTTCTCATCATTTACTAAATTAATTATAATACTTTGACAAATACTATTATTTTATATTGTTTTTTATTTAAAACCTATTCTTTTAATTAAAATAGATTAAAACTAATTTAAAATTAATTCATAAAATCACAAAAGTTTGTATCATATAGGCTTACATCAACAACATGATTAAAATCTTATTATATGTTCTATCGATTAGTAAATGATTAATTATCGGTGTAGTGTGATATTGAACTATGTAATAAAATTCAAGGATAACTAAAAGGAATTAAAAAATTTGTAAATATCTAAAAGACTATATTAAATAAAAATAAAATGAAAAGTTCTTCAAATTTGTGATGTTTTTATACAGTTGTATAAATATTAAACAAAAAAGCAAATGTTATGATTTTTTTTTTTAAATTAAGATATTCATATATGTTCAAAGTAAAAATAAGTTTTAAACGTCTAATGTTATATCTACGTTAGTTGATAAGTAAAATCAAATATGAATGTAGAAGGTCAATGATGTTAATTATTGTCATTTGGTTTTTTAGTAAATTAGTTAACAAAAGTTTAATAATAAAACAAAAGAAGATAACTAGCCTTGTGAGGCTTTGAAATCATTTAAAGTGAACGTGTATAATTTCAAACCAAATTTAGTAAAAGAAAAAATAAATAATAAGATTTCAAATTGATTTTTTATTTTTACAGTTTTAAATGTAGCGTGCAATATTTTTTTTTACTAAACTTACAATGCATCACAGCTTTTCACAAAATAATTTGTTTAAACATTTTAACTAAATCTTAAATTACCAATCTAAACAATCTAGCCAGGCCTTTTTTGTTTTTTTTTTAGCTTATCGCATGGTCATATTAGCGCCAAGAAACATACTATTTATAGTAATAATTTTTTAATTGGGAGGGTGGCTATAGCCCCTTTAACCGTCTCTTGGCTACGCTACTGAAATAACCCATATAAATATTTTTAAAACACAATTTGAAATAGCTGAGGTATTTACCCTGCGCAAACGGCTGAGTGTTAAGCCAAATATAGCTGACCAAACGTATGATTATAATCATACGTTTCGACTTTAAGCTAAAATTATCTGCTTTAATATTTAATTGATACTACCTTTGACACTTTAATTAATAATAGAAACTATTTATGTATTTTTTATAATTTTAATCTATTGCACAGTGTTAAGAATATTTTGTATTTTTGAAGAATAAAATGGTTTGAAACAAAAGTTTGCATAAGTGTACGAGATGAAAATTTTGTTTGTCAGTAAATTTTCATTTACTCGTGTTTTTACGAAAATAAACATTTAGTTAAAGTTTCCAATATTTACAATCTACACAGAAGATATAAACGTTGTGTCAACATTGTTAAAAATCATTGCGAGTTCAATTTATCACGACATTACCTTGCCAACTAAATTTTTAGGTTTTTTAAACTACCAAAAATATGTTATACTTGGGTTTTTTAATACATTAACCAGCTATTAATATATAATGTAGATATACTAGTTCGTAAGTTGTTATTTTTTTCTGTTGTCCAGTCAATAATACAATTAATAATGGAATAAGTTTCATTAGGAAATTACGTTAAAAAGTGTTAAGAAGAGAATCATACTGACATTAATATAACATAACAATATTAATAAAATAATAATATGATTTAAAGTATTCTGGGATAAAAGTGCACATCATTTATTCTATCACATATGACTTGTAGTATATGATAGTTACAAACAATTTTATTGAATTTACTAATTTTGCAATTCAATATCATAAAATTTAATTGTATGAGTGATAAAATAAGTGGCCATTTAGTAATACATTTTTAATAAATGAGATAATTACATAAAAATTGGAGTAAAAATTATTAGATTAATTATTCAAATTTAATAAAATAATGTATGAACTTCATTTATTTCAAAATAAGTATAAATTGAATTATTTTAGAGTGACGTTCGACTTTAACTTTAAATCAAAACATTTTTTTTTTAATTCCATGTCATAAATTGTGCGCGGAAATAAAACTATGTCATTACTCAATATTGATTAATGAAAATATTATATATTCGATAAAAAAAAATTCAAGTCGTATAAAGTTGTTTTATAAACTTAAAAAAGTGTTCTTAAAGAGTGAAATATAACAAGTATGAATATTTTTTATAATTTATTAAATTTAGTTGGATGATTTTGTAACAATTAAAAACACATGCAAAAATAGTTCAATATTTGATATTTATCCACCATTTGTTCATAGCTATAAAGTAAAATTATTCATTTCAATGTTGGACTCATACCTAAGTTTATTCAATTATTATTTTATCACATCTATGATTTTGGTAGATTCTTAGCCTGTAAAGCTGCCGGCTACATTGCAATCATATTATAGTTCTCTACCAAGAATAAAAACGCGTTTTGAAATTTAATTAACATGTAACTTAATGAAAAGTGACGTTGGAACAATTTTATATGTGTTTTACCTGCGTAAAGTAGGAACTTGGCACATTTGGTACGTCCCTGAAGGGCAGCCTTCATTAACGGCGTGAAACCTAAGCAGTTGCGGGCATCAATCTCTAGCTGCAGACAGCTGTTCAACAACAAACAGACGATCTCTGAATGACCTGGAAATGTCTGGATTAATGCAATCGCTAGCATCATATAATATTCTAATTATCTTAAAAAATAGTATTGGGATTTGAAGGACTTGACGCGGAAATGGCATGTACTGTATGAGTTGTTTATTATTCTCTCATTTATCTATTTAGATAAATGAGAGGATACATGTTTATGTATTAATACATTGGTACACATACATCATTTGAGTATTTCTGATTATTTCTCTAGCCACTGAAGTAGTATGAATTTCTAGACAGCAATAAATGCGCTGTTAGAGGCAATTTGAATTTTGCTAAAAACACTCTTGTGGAAAACTTTTGTCACTTTTCAAACATTATATAGGATTTTCTCACTTGAATCTCAAAGATCTTATTTTTAAAGAGTAACTTTTATATTATAATAAAATAGTAAAGATCTAGAGTTCAATTTTTATGCAATTAATATATTTTAAGTATGTATTGAATAACTCTAATTAATTATATTTCTTTTACTAACTCTATCTCCACAATTTAGTGAACGAGTTTTCCAACAATAATTGACATTATATGAACTTTCTTATATAAACGATTTTAGTATACGAAGGATAGCTAAAGTGTACAAACAGACATTCTATACAACGATGAATTTTGATATTTTCATACTGTTATTTAATTAAAATAATTTGCATCACTTGCATTACAATGTTACAATTAAATAGAAAACAACAAGAAATCTAAACAAAATCATGGGCGAATATTAACTTCTCATTCAGTATAATTTAATAAGTCGGAAAATCTAGAGTATATTTTAAATAAAATAAATTTTACGATCATATTAAAAAATATTCCGTTGTCAATTTTACAATTCATGCATAACATTTTGAAATAGTTCTTGTTGTGAATATAATAAAAATAACGTAATTGTTTTTCATTGAAAAACAAAATTGAATTACAGTCCAATAAAAATCCCATAAATTTAAAGCATCATACATTTTTCCCAAACTAATATTTAATGGCACCATGAAGGTTTATCTAGATATTACCTAGGATAACGTACCAACTACTTGCTGTATATTAAGTAGAAACAAATTTGCATTTAAGACTTCAATATAAAACAATTTGAATATTCTAAAACTAATACAGATACATAAATATTAAAATATCTTACCCGCTTGTGATGCAAAGTGTAATGGTGTGTTTCCCTCATTATCTGGTTTATTGTAATCCAGATCAAGCACTTTAAAAAGTTCTTCAATTAAATCTACACTACCACTAGAAGCCAAATAGCTGAGCAATGTCTGTAAATATAGCAAATAAAATGTTTGCATGTTTTAAAAAATATTCAGTAACTGTTTTTATTGTTATTACATACAAAATATTAACTCTAGTCTTAACATTTCTGAAAATTAGATAGCAAGTCATGATCATCTGCAGTTTATTTTAGACATTTTTTATATTTTTCCAAAGTATTTAAATGCATTTATGATATTAAAAATGATGAAATTCTAAAAGAACTTTTATTATATATATCATAAATTTACTAAATCAATATAATAGTACAACGATTATAAGAAGTAGAAAAATTAATATTAATTTAAATAAAATAACTAAAACTTAAGTTTTTAATAAAAGTTATTAAACCCTAAAACTTTTTAAAATTTAAAACTAAAATAATTTAAAAAAACAAGTAAGCATATTTAAGTTACAACGTATTAAAATAATTAATTAACGTATTTATCTATAGGTGATTTGCGTACATGTGTGTTTTTATGATAAAAAACATAGGATAGAAAATGGGAATACATCCAAATTGGCAGTAAAATTAATTTTATAAAATGTTTTTATTTTTACGTAAAGCTTAAGTGTTGTATTTACCGTGTAAACAATAAATAAAATACTATGCAATATGAATTAAAACAAAAATATTGGTAAGAATAATTGCATGAATTTTTCAATTAAACATTAAATAAATATGTTTTTCATAGTAGTACGTGTTTTCATGGTGACATGTGTCATAATTACTGAACATTTTAAGTGGGATTACATTATTCAAGCCTTACTGTTAGACTCTA
The DNA here is from genome assembly GCF_025091365.1 of Daktulosphaira vitifoliae. Taxonomy (NCBI): domain Eukaryota; kingdom Metazoa; phylum Arthropoda; class Insecta; order Hemiptera; family Phylloxeridae; genus Daktulosphaira; species Daktulosphaira vitifoliae. Next base: position 19,390,964 of record NW_026099575.1, on the reverse strand, counting down.
ATAGTTTCTTTCTCTACCGAATCACCCAAATTATTATGTTGAATTGTCCAACAATTTCTTGCTTATATATACAAAACACTTGTAAATATCAACGATATACAATAGATGAAATAATGAGGTAATTTGTTTTTAATCTAACAATGTTTATATAATATAACAAAATTATGAGGCTACGTCATATGAGTACAATCATGAATCCTCTGTATAACACCATTAAAGATATTTAAAGTCAATCGACTATGCCATCTTTTTATTTTTAGAAAAACCTAAAACTTCATATGTTTAAAGAATAAGTTAATAATCGTTGTAATGCCCTCTAAAATGTCCGAATACTTTCACACTAAAATTAATTTTAAAATGAAAAAAGTGTTTAAAATTTGTTTTATTTTGGTTATCTAACTACAACTCTTAAAGTTGATAAATGTGAAAAGTTTAGACTTACACATATCAATTGTATAACTGTATCAGTAATTACTTTTTGAAATTATATATTTAATTATGAAAGAATTTCCTAAATATTTGACATAGTATTTTTGTAAAAATATAGATATTCATATTCAAATAGCTTATTATTTAAGCATAATAACGAAATTGAGGAATTAAGCATCAAAATTTTAGTTTATTTTTTATAATCTCAATTTATGTTCAACAGCACTTTAGGGGTTTCCTTTATTTCTTAAAACATTAAAGATGATTTCCACGTCGTTAGTTGAGGACAAAAGAATTTTTATGATTCGATATAACATCAGAATCCAAAAGCTATCTTATCCTAAACCGGAATCAATGCCCCATGGATTTCAAAATACTACACAGTACCACAATAACTCACCGAACTAGAAAGTGAAAAAGTTCAATTTAACCATCGTCACGGAAACATCATAAATTGTTTTTTATTACTACACTGTAAATCCCTCCTACACACAATCAAAAACATATGACACGTTTTTGCTTACACGTGTGACAAATGTGTTGTTCATTGAAATAAAAATTGGCGATGGTCATTTCTTTTTCTTATTGTTTTGTAAATAGAAAAAAATTTAGAATATTCTGACACTGTCATAACTCACTCTGCCTGTTGAATCAGTATCATTTATATTGTTTTTGAAGAACTCTTCGTCGTGACTGGCTAATGTATTTGCCACAGTTTCCAGGTTCATGTCACGCGCAGCTTTCAAAATATTCCTTATGCATTCAGCTGGGTCATCTGTATCTACTAGTCCAAATTTAGGAGGTGACCGAACTCGTGGATCTGGGACATCTGGTGTCATGTCTATGGATATAAACCACATACGTAGTAAATAATTATACAAATATAAATAACAACAAAAATTAAAATTTTCGGATAATTATAACTATCAATTTAATAAAACTAATTATTTTGGAAAAAAAATTATTTAATGACACAAATTTATAACAATGCCGTTTTTTATTACGCGAAAAATAACAAGGAAAAAATGGTATAAAAGCTTAACATAATCCGAAAAAAAAAATAAACACATCATAGTAAAATTAATACCTTTTCAGCTTCGCATCGAAGCTAAAACAAGGGATGGCATTGTGAATTATACCTCCATGTTAAATCAGTTTATCCCTTCCAGTGGATATTATTTCATATATAAGTCTATCATAATTGCATGAATAATATACGGCTCACTAATATCCAGTTTCTCACATGCCATTAAAATGAACTATCATATTACCCAAAACATTATTAGGGTTTTAATTTTTAACAAAAAATGAACATTTTAATGCTGTAATATATACATTGCGGCGTAATTTTTATTTTTTAAGATATTTTCGAATTAAACCTAAAATAATACTTTCATCGCTAAAAAAGAAATATTAAATATTTTTAAAAATCTCTAAATGATAATGGTTAGTTCAATTATTAAACACTGAATAATAAAAGTTTATTTATAAAACTACTAATTTCAATCTGAAAAAGAAAAAATTAATAACAATAAAAAAATTAAATTTAAAACTTTTTTTATTATTCAAAACATTTAAAATATGTGTTTTGTTTAGTAAATTAATAGTTAGAATATTTACTTTATAAATACATAAACTTAGTACTGATTTTTCTTTTAATTAATATATATGATGTTTTCTTGCTATAATAATTATTATTGATAAATAGATTGTAATTTAGTACTATAGAATCATTAATTAATAAATTCAAATCGTGTTATCGCACTTGTGTTTACTGATTAATGAACTTAATTGTGTTCAAGTTGAAACGGCTTAGAAGACAGCTTGTATGTGCCTATGCATATAATATAATAAAGTCGCATGGCCTTAGCTCAAATAAAAGGAAACCTTTTCACGGCTTGCGTGTTATATTATGTAAGAGTCAAAAAGCAATTTTAAAATATATTTTCATTCTATTTCTAACATAATAGAAAGGCGTCTAGAAGAGATACATAAGAGAATGCAGGCCAAGTAAACAATATCTGTGTGTGCTACACGAATGTTAAAAATATAATTTCATTAATACGCGATAAAAACCAGAAAGGCTATAGAATTACTCCATTTGAGATGTATCTAGAGTTAATCTAACGGAGTTTATACATATATATACATATACATATTCCATTTTTATTAAACACATATAAAAAAATAACTAAATTGTATCAACATGATATTTTTTCTGGTTCTAACTTCTGATTAACCTTTTAACTTCACATTTAAAAGCTTAGAACATTTTTACCATTTTAGTTTGTTTAATAACAACATTTATTTATTTTATTTTTAAAAATTTAATATTAGTTTTTAATAACAACAAAAAATATGAATGTTATTACCACTGTTAAGTATACTCGAAACATATATTGACGTACAAAAATTTCCAGATGAAATTACTTGTTTTTAATTGAAAAATACAAACAAGTGTAGATTTAAAATATTTTTTTTGTTTAAATGGTGTATTGATTATGAACTAGTCACCGTAATCTACGAATAGCATTAAAACTATCAGAAATATTTAAAATAAAATTTTTAATCTAAAAATTGCACAAAAATTGTATTAAATTATAATTTATACATTTGCCTTTAAATAAAACAATAATTAAATTAATCTTCCTAACTGGAATTAAAAAATAAAAATAACTTAAAGTTTGCAAACTAAACATTTAGTTTAGTTATAAGTTTAAAGTTTTACAAGATAAAATATTCTCGTTATATGCCTTAATGAAAACAAACTTGATTTCTAAATTATAATCTAGTAATAGCTTAGCCTTTTCATCTTACATAATCAATTATACAATTAATTTTAATTATTTTTGTTCCCACAGTTATTAATTTGGTTCAAATAAATTCGAACTTATTATTATACCATTAGCAAAATGACCTATTTTCCATGTGGCTATATTATTGATTCTTGATTAACACAATGATTTAAAATTAAATTTACAAACTTCTTTAATTAAATTATTATTTATTATTGAGGCAAAAAGCTTATGTTATTTTTATAGAACATTATACCACGTGTTTTTATTGGTATATATTTAATCTGTTTACAATTGTTTAAAAGAATGCTAAAAAGTTGTCACACGCCGAAAGAATAGATACCTCAACTACTAGTTGGAAAATGTCCAAAAAAAAAAATTATTCATACAAATAAACCATTATACACAGTTTTATGTAGTTAGTACAATTCTAAACTCTAAAAAAGTAAAACAATTAAGTTCTCTCATAAATTTTTATTCAAACTTGATTATTATCAAAGAGTAATTTACAGAATTTTCATTAAAAATGTGTGCACAAAAATTTGTCCTCGCCTTTATCCTAAATACTTGGGGTCGACCAACACAAATATAACCTATTAAATAAAATATTATTTTCAAATGTATACAAGCAAAATTATTTTTTGAAATTAAAGTATGATAATAGGTAAGAAATTTCGCAATAAATTTATTTTTGATAAAATAGTTCTTCTATTCTAAAATTGGCTTTGTATATTTCATCAATAAAATTTAAATATCATGAAGTGAACAGAAAATGTTATTTGTATTACTCAATGAAATTAATAAAATGAAAACTTTCTGTGCATAATATTTATTATTAAGATTTTGAAAACTTAATTAATTAGGTCTAACTAAATAGATTTATAATAAATTAATATTTAATAATATCATAAATCACTCACTGGCAATTCGATTCGGTGGTGTGTCATATATGGTGATCTCAGGAAAATTTTGATTTAAGTTATGTATGCTCTCTGCCAGTCTTTTGTCATATGGAGGCGAGTCGAAAGTTACCGTGGCCGTCGTACCGCCAACTTTTCGCACCGCATCCAAACTACATTCGTTTGCTGAGTATCGCCTTTTAACAGTAAAAATAGAGCACTTGTAAAATTAAAAAAATATAACGATATCGATAGTGTAGAGTTTAGGAGGACATCGTTTCAAACTAAAGTGCGGTGTCTTTATTATGAATTTGCACGGTGCGCGTTCGAACGGGTGCACTCGAGTTGGTGTGTGTCTAATTATAATACACTTGGGTTGATGCGTTCTACCGTATGACAAGAAAGACTCTTCTACACATTATACGTTTATATATATATATATATGTACAAAGTTGTTATCGTATAAGCGTTCAGATATATCACGACTTGACGTTTGAGCTGTAGGAATAATCGCTCAGAGCAACCTGAATGTCTGTGCCTGCGATGCGTCTCATCTCAACTTCCGAAAGCTACTCACGTCGTGTCGCAAGAATAATACACACGTCAACCTATGCCGTCACATCAACCTCACGCAAGGTCGACGTAACCAAGGTCAGCTGTGGACAACTGAATGAGGGGTAACATTATGGTGACCAGGTTTGTATAAAAATAAACGCCAAATAGTATTATAATGAAAAACAGTAGATGTGCCAACGATACTTTTACTAGAGTTCTAATTATTTATTATTCACAACTACAATTTTTGTTCTTGACCGGACAAAAAAAACTCAGGTGTTTTTTTTATGCGTAATCATAAAACTAATTAAGTACTTNAGATGTGCCAACGATACTTTTACTAGAGTTCTAATTATTTATTATTCACAACTACAATTTTTGTTCTTGACCGGACAAAAAAACTCAGGTGTTTTTTTTATGCGTAATCATAAAACTAATTAAGTACTTATTTTTTGATTTTTATTCCAGTTTAAACATAAGTGGAATGTTTCATCTTTTGTAAAACTCTTTGATCGATATTTTGTAATATTTTTTAATTGTGAGATTGAAATATCATTATGCGTTTTTTGACGTTGTGTGAAGTCAAAAATTAAGCGTAGTTGGATCAAGTCGCGGATATCGATATTAGGACGTATAATAGTTTGACTAAACTTGGTGATAAGTCAGTTACGAGAACAAAAAAAAAAAACATGGAGTATATTGAACTGATCAGTATTTATTATAAAAATTAACAACACTATGAAAATCATATACTTTTTTGAAGAAGCTGAGCCATTAGGGATTTACTAATGATACGCCGTTTGAGTCTCGTCTAGATCTTTGCTTATGATACTACGAGGTATCGTAAAAGTAATATTAATTTTAGCTGCGATGCCTAGCTGAGAAATTATTAGTTGTGTTTTTTTTTGTCTGTGTCAGTATACACGATTATTTAGTTCCTACTATACCGATTTTGTTCAACGATACTTTAAAACAAAACGTCTCTAGTTGAAGATATCGGAGACATAATTTTGAAAAATTCCTCTAAATTCCCGTGTTAAGAGAAATGTCCAAAAATGTTATAGTCGTTATAAAACAGTCAATGTTGATATTTTAAGTCTTCACTTTATATTGAAATAAATTATTGGAAACTGAACGAATCATTACGAACATTTTGTTGATAATACTTTAGACGTTAATTTTACCGACGACATACTTTTTTTTTTTATACAATTATTAAGCAAAATATATAAAATTCCTATAAATGTTTTTTTTTCAATTTTTTTATAATGTTTCAAAAAATCTAAATTAAATTAAACTTAAAACATTGTGCTTTATAATAAAAAAAGAAAACTTATTGTAAATCTCAATTTTTAAAGATAATTGAGCATTAAATCCAAAAATCATAAAAACGTTTTTCTTTATTTAATCATATATAACATTTTTTAAGCTCTGATTTGAAATAATTTTAAATAACGCAAATATTCAGTAACTATGCAAAAAACTATAAAATCAAACATTTTTACTGAACATTGTATGATTTTTTGCTTAAACGCTGGATAACTCCTAGAAATTTTTATTTTTTATCTTAAAATCAATTGTATTAGTCACGTAAATACGTTAAACTAGATACGTTTTGTAATCTTTTGAGTGAAATCGGTCCGGTAGTAGTAATTGTGTATATTGTCAAAAAAAACTGCGGAATAAAACCAATAGTGTCTCAACTACGCATCCAAGCTGAAAAGAAATATATTTCGCTGTCTTATGATTATGAGTAATTATATTATCTTGAGTTAATAATCATGACATTTTTGGTGTACATAATACACTTTTTTTTTAATTTCATTCTAATACGCATCAGATATCAATCAAAACTAATCTAACATAAAACTACTAAAAAATGCCTCCACTATGCTGGGTCCGACTGTACTTAACTTTTATTATTTCATATGAATTTAAAAATTTTCTTAGAAAAAAATAACTTGAGTACTAATCTTGAAGTAAACTATTTGCTAAATATATTAACCCTATCGATTCTCCGTCACTTTCACAGTAAACCTTGCGTTCTCTACTGCCTACAAACTGCGCAATAAGCTCATACACTTCATTTGAGTTAATTTTTAAGAGGGTATTAGTTTGTTATAAATATAACGACAAAGTAATTACAATCAATAAACGTGAAAGTAATAGTAATGGCAAATATATCCGTTTTTACTAAGAAGCTATCGCTCTTGTGGAAATGGCTTTAGAGTTTTGGTAAATTAAAAAAGTGCTACGAACAAAAGTAATTTTCTAGTTAAAATTACAACAACTCTTTTCAAGTGATTAATATTCTATAGCGTTATAAAAATTTTACTCGCAACGAATACATAATTGTAAAAAATGATAATTTTACTACACATTCGTAACTTAAGCGTTCTGACTGAACTTAAAAATAATTGTTACTTAATAAGTTAAATTATTGATCATTCGAGTACAATAATTGTATATACATAAAACTATTTACATGTTCTTAGGTTTAATTCTATTATTAGCGTTTTCTATGCGTACAACCTTATGGATAAGTAAATTCGATATTAAAAATAAATTAATGTTAAAAATAAGTCACCCCTTGAAATGCTAGTAAAAATAACTTAAGTGCATAATAATTATGTAATCAGTCGAATTAAGTAAAATATTTTCGTATTTAAAGTTTTTAAAATGTCTAACCTGTAACTTAAATAGTCTTCAAGGTCTTCTACACTACAATCGTTTGGGAATGATCCACGAGAATAAACATTTTCGTAAACCGCCGCCACGTGTTTTTGTCCACCGCGTCTTTGACATGTTGACGCCGAAGTCAAGGCTGCAGCTTTGATAGCCTGTAAAAAGAAAATCGATAGTTTTTCATCAAGAAAAAATATTCATAAAGTTTAATAAAACGTGTTTGTATCAAAGTGTACTTTTTAGTATGCAATAGACGCTACTGAGGAAATCATCGTTATTTTTAATGCTAAACCGTTACAAATACATTGTATATTTGGTGGATCATAGATTGATAAATTCGACATAATAATCAAAGGAGCAATGCCAATAATATGAACCAATGGTCGAGTAATCAGTTTAATTATAAAAATAAAACAGTACAGTGTATATCACATTACTCGGACATGTGTTGTAGTACATTACAAACCCATTAACTCCAACACTAAAGTAATAACTTTTACCCACTTTTACTCACAAGTCGTAATAGAGTATATTTTCATAGTTTTTGATTCAACGTGAGCAAATATCAGCACTTTTAAACGACCGTGCCCTAAAAACATTATTAATAATGTACGCATCAGCTGTTTTTATTTTTCATCCCTTTTACTACCCAAATAGTGCCCTGTGATATTTAAGATTTCTCCGCGAAAGGGTATAATCAGTAGCACAAGTGGAGATATTAAAGGATTGGAAAACCTTCTCTTACCGAAATAACAGCGTTTCTAGAGTTATAGTCTTGTTAAACTTATTGTTTTTTTAACTATAGAATTTATGAAAAAATAATAAAAAAAACACCTCCTCAATAATATAATTTATATAATTATCTAATAAACCCCTTCAAATATTATTTCTATATTCTATTTTTAAATAGTCAGCACTAAAATATTAATATATTATAATCGAGAGTTATCCTTGAGGAGTCTAAGAGGCAATTATCTCTGGCATCTCTTAAATACTACCCTGTGTAATAATATTTACTAATTATAAGTCATCTTAAAAATTAGTTGCGATGAAAAAAATCTGAAGCTAGTTCGGTTGGAATCGGCGTCGAAATATTTTATCATATTTATCTGAATGTTGTAGACAGCTATTTTTCTGTGTTATGTATAAAGAAAATAAACACCATACTCATCCACCTAAATTTACTGTTATTAACGTTCGAGCAACAGAATTAGAAAAAGAATTAGAAGTCTGTATTTTTTTTTTATTATTAATTATAGTACTTATTTTTTGATAAATAATAGACGTAAATAAAAAAATGTCGTTGTATAAATATAAGTAGACGTTTTCACTTTAGACATAAAAGTAGTAGATGATTAGACCTGTTACTGATACTCTTTTAACATACATTTATTCAACAGCATTAGGTACATATTTTTATTAACAATAGCAAATAAACAATAAGCGTTTAAATTAAATTATTTTTAACACTATTGCTATTTTGAACTAAGTGTCTTTTGACCTTGTTAAAAGACACTTCAAAATATATTTCCTTCCCGCAGTAAACATAATAGTATATTGATCATTTAAAAGAATTAGTATGTTCTTAAAAACGATTTTGGGTTTAACTAAAATCAATACCACGTGGGTGTTGGAGCTGCCATAATAAATTCATGATAAAAACTAATGTTTCTTGCCAAATTATGCGATAAAAATATAAATCAACTTATAGAAGTTAGTACCAAAGATAGATTTAATTATTTATTATAAAATATTTTATATTTTTATTGGGCCTCTTCAAACTTTACCATTTATTTTGTGCAGTTTTTTCTTTTTAGCAGATTGAGCAAGTCATTTTTAAACGTGTAAAATTAAGTTGGTTTAAAAAAAACAAGTTAATTTATAAGTTACTATATTTTTATAATAAACTCAGTTAAGTTACTAATTATTATTTTTAAATAATAATAACTTTTTTAATTAAGTTACCATTAAATTAGCTTAGGTTTCCATCAAATTAAAAATTAGCCTTTTTAAATTTAACTTAAAAGCGTTTTAATATACAATCGTAAAGTTGTAAAATTGTATATTTGATAAATTATTATTCTAAATAGATCCAATCTCGATTTTTACATATTTGAGTTACCTGAAGCTCAACATATACGTTTGAAAGTGGCCGATTATAAACTTGAAAGACTATTTGAACTCTTTTTATAATAAATTATTAAAGAGAATTTTTTGTTATCTATATTAAAAGAATTTTTTTTTTGGAAAAGAAATATAAATTTGAACTAAATACCATAAAAATTACAAAGAAATCTATTTTCATAATAAAATTAGTGAAAACACTTAAAAATAACATAAATTTATAAATTCTGTTAAAACCATAGAAAATAATTGTCTATGTCTTGAAATTAAGACAACTTACACTAAAAATAAATATAATAATAAGTCTAGTAACTCCGCGAGGTATAATTCATTCATTATTTTAAATTCCTCGGAAAAAATTAATTTATTTCGACATAATGCTAAATAGTTGATTATCTACAAGAACTAAAAATAAACTAAACTTATTAAAAAAATTTAATTCTTTATTTAGTTAAAATTACAAGATGATTGGCCTACATTGAGTTATCTTAAAGATAAAAATTAACTATTTAAATTAAAAATTAAATTAATTTAACTTTTAACGTGTTAACGCCTATGCTTGTAATTTAAGATTATCAAAAAGTTATTATTTAAATTATTCAACAATAACATAAGACGTAAATCTAAACGTAAATGGGTTTTATGACTTAATCATAAAACAAACTCAGTATCATAAATTAATAGAAATAAACTGCAAAAATAGTAAGATATTGTATATTACAAAATATTAATATATTATTCTGAATATGTTACCCAGAAAAGACAAAAAATAATAAGAATTTTAAAAATTTATTTGTCTAGTACACTTTTTTTTACTTTCGTTGATGCAAAATAATATACACTAATAACTCCCATAAATACACTATAGGCCAAATATGACCAGACATCCAAAATATGCAATATCAAATTTCACATTTTTATTATTATTTTTATGAAATGAATTTGTAACTTACTTAGCATGTTTTCCTAAGAAGCAAGAAAATATAAAATAAAAAACATCTAAATACATGAACATACGAGCTTTGTTCACTATATTTGATAACATGTAATATCACATTTGGCCTCAGGAAATAGTATGCTTTTCTTAGATATAATATATATACAATAATTTTCTTTCCAAAAAGAGATGTTTTCCACGAATAAAAACTTATTGAAACTTTTTTGTTAAGTCACCTGAATAATTTTTTTTACTATAAATGTTAAATTTTATTTATCTAAAAATAATGTTTAACAAATGAAAATAATTTTCCAATTGTTACAATATTTCATCAAATTTAAGTAAACATTAATATTAGACAACCACATTTGTACCTCATAAAATGTTTAAAAGATATAGATAAAATAAGTGTTATTGTATTAAATTAATAATACTTTTATAGCCTTTAAAATGACTATAAAAAATAAAAAATATAAGAGACACAAATACAATTTGACCAAATATTCTGGGTATGCTAAAAACTTCACAGACTCATATGATGTTTTTTCATACCGTCTTGCGTTAGTATTATACACAATGTACAGTAAAATCGGTTATTTTGATACAATATTTAAAAACAAATTCATTTTTTATAATATCATTGTAAAGTTGATAAATTCTTGTTTTTTAATCAATATCTTTTATATACTACTCATATGTAAATCCCAATTTAGTTTCCCCTTCAAAAAAAATTATAATAATATTTATAAAATATAATTAGGGAAAATTTTTTCCTAATTCCATAATACATTTTTTTGCTTAATATCCCTTTAAAAATAAAATTTTCTATCAATATTTGGTGATAACGTGAACTAATAAAAAGTCTTTTATAAATAAGCCTCTGACTAGTTTTTACTATACCTAGTTTCGACTGTACTGGATTTTTTTCTAAGTTATTATAAAATTATAATTTTAAAAATAATAATAGAAAAAATGCAGTATTTGATTTAGTTAATTTTAAATAAAAATCAAAATACGAAGTGATCATAAAAGAAATCTATTTTTTACATTTTTTTAAGTGTATAAATTTAGAAGGACAAAATAATTTATATTAAGCCAAAAAGAATAGTTTCAAAAGACAGATATAAAACTCTATGTTACATGGTGTGGTGGAAGACGTGAAAATATCAACACTGTATACCCAAAGGGCACGTAGTCAGCAAACCTTTGTAATATGAGTAGCAATTATGATACGAGTAGTATAGTATAAAATGACATTTTTATCCACGCGAAACAAAAATTTTCCCTAAAGGCCGTCTTGGGAAATGAAGATATATAAGCACACAAGGACAAAGATAAAAAAAAAAAATTTTCTACAGTTCTGCTAATACAAGTGATATTATAAAGATTGAAATATTAATAATCAGTAATTTACCCAAATTCATAGTTATATAAATTATTATTAAATTAATACCATTCAGTTTGTGGAACGTTTCTTATAAATTGAACTCATTTACATTTACGTTTTTTTTTTTTGTCAAAATGAACATATTCATAATAACGTTCATAAAAAAAATCAGCACCATCAGTCCTGGTATAGTAGGCCTCATTATTGACTAAAATCTGACAGTGATTAAAAGCACTAAAAGTGTCAAAAACGACAATTCGATACGATTCTGATAAAGAAAATTCAATAATTCTGAGATTCGTTATTTAATCATGATTTTTGAACAAAATTAAATATCACTAATAATCGAAAAAAAATTAAATTAGAAAAAATAACAATACAAAACACAGTGAATTTTATATAAAAATATCATTTTTTGTTTAACTTTGAGAGCCGTTTACACATTAAAAATAAGTGGATTCAAATTTTTCGAACTTGTAGTGTATTACATAAAATTTAATTTAACATATGTTTAATGAATGCAGTATTTTTGGATCATTTTAATTACGTTGAAAAAGTTCATTTGAAATACAAAAGTTATTTTTGTCTCCCATTTCTAAGAACAGTGACCTTTTATCTGATTTTCAAAAATAAGATAATGAGATTCAAAAAAAAATTGTTAGAACCTCATTTTGGTTTGATTTATTTATTTTTGAAAAAGTTTTGGTAAATTTGCCGATTTGAATAATTGTAATTTTTTAGAGAATTTACCTTATTTGAGGGGATTAAGAAAATTTCGATAAGTTAAACTATATACGATTTGTGATCTTGCGATGTATAGTCGAGACAAATTGATACAGTAGTTGCTTATAGAAAACACGAATGGGTACAATAGGAGACACAAAAAAAACACATTGTAAAATAATTAATACCTTCTTAGCGTCGCATCGAAGTTAAAAGAATTGTAATTATACTACAATTACAATATTTCCCCTTAAAATAGGATACATGCTTATATATCATGGGACAAAACATTCTTAGACTTCTATAACTCTCTATAGTTTGTTTGGAACAAATTGTTACCAATGAAAAATATGTATCTTTTCCTTTTCCTTACAACATATTTTCCCTTGCCTATCCAGGCACATTATATTCCAAAATTACAATCTTTTAATAATTTTTTTTTTTATTTATTTAATTATGTAAGATTTTGTTTTAATATTCACAAATACTAGAATATTAATGACATTTATAAAAATATATATATATATTTTTTAATCAGGGAGTAATTTTCGAGATATGTTCTAGTTTTATTGATAAATGTATATAAAATTATTGATATATGAAAGAATGAATTGAAATTTTTATTTATAATACTCACTTCTTTTGATCTATAACCATGATCAGCTCCACCATTTAATGGAATTTTTGAATTAAAATGAATGGTGGTAGATGTTTTTCTGTTAGAATCGAATGCTGCAGAACGACCTGAAATATTTAATACTTTTAGAAATTATAACCGACACTTAGAGATACAATAACTTTACATTTTTAATAAGTTTCTATGCATATTTAAACTGTACTAAAGGCTTATTAATTTGTTAATTTCAACTTAAAACATTCACAACTGAAAATATGTAAATGTACAGAATCCAAATCATATTTTTTTATCACACTGATGTATTATTATTGGCAATAAACTTTTTCAATTGATTTTTAAATAAACTATAGATTAAAAAAATAGATATTGTATAATATTAATATCCCTGTGTAATGTTTCATATAGATCATGTATTTATCTTGAATGTAATAGGTTTTATGTAAATACATATAGAGTGAGAAAGAAGCAACGAAAATCAATCTATTTAATTGCCATATATAATTTTGTAAACTATCAAGACAGGTAATTTGACTGCAGTTGACAGCCGCTAATGTAATTTTAATCAGCCTGGTTTTAAACAAAACCTTGGCCCTCACTTGACCATGAACTATCAGTATAAATTATTTATACGGATAGTTTGCTATTTTTTCGATGTTCTCTTTTATTAGAACTTTCACAACCAATTCGATTAATTTATGTTATAAATTAATTTTTTCAATTAAATGGAAACACAAAAGATCTATTTGTTTCATAAAATTTACAAAAAAAAATCAATTTTCTTAACTTAACAAAAATAAACTGATTTGTCAAATTTTTAAGAGCTATTATTATATAATTTATTATAAATTCATAAATTATTTTACTGCTATATTTGATTTCCAGTTTTATTTTTACTGCTATTCTATGCAGACTCGGATCTATATTTCTGTTAATATTGTTTATAATAGAATCGTAGGTACAACAAAAACGATATTTTCGTACCTAGTTTTTATGTTTATATCATAACACTTTCATGAGACCCCATATTTTTTAAAACCTACAATTACAGATTTAGTAAAGTATACTAAACATTTTTTAAGAAAAATCTTAATTACATCTATTGGCAAAAGCTTCACATTTTAAAGCAAAATCATACATATTTTTAATTTGTTCAAAAATAAACATTTATTTACCAACCAATGAATTCCAACCAAAATAAGTTGTAATAATTTAGTATTTTTAGGTAAAAACAAAACAATTTCAAAGTATTTCCTTTCATCCTAAAGATGAAAATAGACAGATCCGCGTTTCTTCTTTAAACTTTTTATTAAAAAATTTAATATTTTCCAACATTCTATATCAAAAAATGTTTGTTTATTATTAATGCATAGGCATAAATATGAAAAAGATGCTTCCTTCCCACAACATTTAAGAATTAAATGTATTTTTATGCTAACAAAATTTAGGAAGGGAAAAAAATTAATTTAGCTCCCACTTTTTTTTATAAATTACACAACATGTGTGTTTTTCCATTTAAAGATAATATTTTAAAAGGGTGATAGGGAGATAGGACTAAATTTATTTTTAATATTATAGAACATACAATACTATTAAATTCTGAAAATAAAAAATAGTATTACGATTTATACTTTTAAAGATATTGCATGAGGCATTGTTAATAAATCAACTTGTATATATAAAAAAAAATTGTTTCACTATCTAACTTCTAAAATTAAAACAATATAAACGTACATGAGCGACTGCTTACTTGAAAAAATTAAATCAGCTAACATTTTTTACTTTTTATAAAATTTTAAAATTGTAGAAGATTTTTAAACCAGCGTTTGTAAGTTACTTTTAAAGAACTTGTTAATAACATACTCATGCTTAATTTTATAAACACTTTTCCCATGTTTGCAGAATTATGTCATACATAGAGCTTCAAAATAACTATGACACAAATTTAAGTATTTAAAAAACTTTATATTCACAAATGACAAATGTAAATTTTTAAAATACTTAAGTACTGTAACCTTATATAAATATGAATAATATTCAAATACTTAAAATTTAATTTATACAGCAATGTTCATCCTAAATTATTTTGTCAAATGCAGGGCAGGGTTGTTAAAAACAATGTTTAAAAAAAAAATTTGTTTAAAACATAAGTAAAAAATTTAGAACGTCCCATAAGATCAATGTAAATTTTGAAGTTTTGGTGTTTTAAACAAGCAGTATTTAAAACGTAACAACCTTGGTTAAATGTAAAACAATATTCTATTAAGTATAAATCTTCTGATAAACGTTAGGCCCTAATTACACGCAGGGTCTAAAAAAAGTTTTCCAGTTGACCAACTCTTGGATCCGGCACGAAATACGAGTCATGAAATACGCTTATAATCTAGAATTATATAAATATATTGATATTTTTTTCTATAATAAGAGAGACAAAGATGATACTTTAAGATAAGATTTTTGTTTTACTGTTTAAATTATAAATTTTGGAAGTTTACAAATAATACGCACAAATAAAATATATTTAAATTTATATATTATGTAAAATAAAGAAAATTAATTTTGTACTTTTGAACGTTACTTTTTAAGACTAATTAATTTACTGTATTGATTTTTTTTTTTTAATATTACTTATGTTAAATTTATTTGAGTAATATATGAATGGGACTATTAAGTTAAAATTACAAAATAAATGTTATGTTAAATCAAATTTTAAACTTACTTTATTATTTGTTTAAACATAGATACAGGTACAATATAGAAAATTTTTATTACATTTGTCTTGGGCTAAAAAAAGTTGTGTTCGAAATATGAGGTGTGAGTGCCCTTTCAAATGTCATTAGTTCACTAAGAAAAACTTCAATAACCTTTTTTATTGTACTAAACAGTAACATTAAAAAATACTGAAAATATAAACATATTTAATAAACGTTATTTCTGATGATTTAAATATGCATTATTTTTTACTATCGAGATAGATATAATTTAAAATCTTTTGCTATGTCTAATTACAAATAATAATTATAATGTTTCTAGATACAAAGAAATCTAAATGGGCAAAAATCTCCAAATTTAATGAATGAAAGGACAATTTCAGTAAAAATGCATACATTGAAAGTAACTTCTTTATGAATTTGATGCAATAAAAAATATTTTTTGAACTTAGAGTTTCGATTATATGTATTATTATAAATAGATAAAATTTCATTATCAATTACTCGAATTTACTAAGGCTGTATAAGTTAGAAAAAAGGCAAAGCGGATAGCTTAAATTTAGGAGCACATAGTAGTATAAAGTATTGTGTTCCCAACATATTTTAATATTGTACAGTGATCTTAAATTGTAAATTTTGCTATTGGAGTTAATTTTATATTAAACAGTAATAATAAGTTAAAGCAGCCATTTTAAAAATTAAAAATTATTCACTTGTTTGAGTATGCCGATAAAGTGAATATTGTATCTCATTTCAATTTATTTCAACAAAAGTTATCTTATACAAAAATTAAAAACCACTAAATATCATTTTTTATAAAAATTGAAAAGAAAATCATTTTGGTATAATTTTTAAGCATTTTGATTAGTATTGAATTTTTTTAAAGTAAAGCAAATCGGCAAGTTTAACGTCTAAAGTTTAATTAATAAAAATTTCCGTTTAAACCATCCTGTTTTTAAAAATGTATTTCAATATAAAGTAAAAATAATAAAAATATCATCATTAACTGTTTGTTTCATAACAATTTTTGGGAGATTATAGCGTTGATAGATTAACTAGATACGTTTTGCAATATTTTGACGTATCATTAAGCAAAATACCAAAAAAAAAAACACGAGAGTAAACAGACGAAATTTGAACAAAATGTTTGAGGAATCTAACTTAATTTCTTTCCTTCTTAAAAATATTTCTATATAAATTTACACGCAATTTTCATGATTTGTTTTTAAGAGGGCTGCAACAGAATAGAAGGATAAGCCTCCTCTAGACTCTCCAAATTACGCCAATAAAAATGCTAAAGCCTATAAATAAAGCTAATAACTTCTCAACTACTAATCGAAGCTATAAAAATAAAAATGATCAGAAGTAAATTTTGTTTACTTAGTTGTAATTTTTAAAATCTAAAATTTTCCCTTTAAATGTAAAGCTACAGAAATTTTATAACAAAATAGCTATCCACCTTGATGAACACCTAGTTTTATTAATATAGATTGTTTAAAACTTCTAAAAATTCTTATAAATTATAAAATTTGTGGTTATTTCAATTCAGTACTTACATGGATTTGGCGTAACTGTATGCAATTTATACGCCGTGAAACCGTACATAGTTTAAGAAAAGATGATCTCTTATAGTTCTATTTATTGAGTTTCTTAACGATGATTGTTATATTTGTTTATCTCTATTTTACCGGAAGTTCTTTTTCTTTCTACGGAAATTATTACTGGAGAATTCATTTTTAGAAAAATTATACTAATATATTTTTTTATAAAAAAAAAATTGTTTACACTGGAACACAGGTACACAAATAAAATATAAAAATTTAATGTACCGATTTTTATTCCTAGTGTTGATCTAAAAGTGGAAGCATTCAAGACATCATCGATAACACAGATCGTACAGATTCACGTATGCCAAATGTTAAATTTATATGCCGGCCTGTTACTTATTGTTTGTATGTGTATACGGATACGTTACGAAAAACAAACTGTGTTTTCACGAGGCGTTTGGGTAATGTGTTCCGAACTTGGCCGACATTTCGCGTTTGCGTGATTAACACTATCAAGTTGAATGAGGGGAGAATTTCTAGACAGGGAAGCGGCAATATGAAGAGGAGACAAAATTTTCAACGATAGCAGAAACATTAAATAATGTTTATCGTGGTTCAATACATTATATAAACACAGCTTAAAATGAGAAATCAGAAAAATGTTGCTTGTGTAATATATCATCTTAAATTATAACTTTATAATTAAAAAGAAACATAAAATCGTATAACATAGTAGACATATAAAATAAGACTAGAAAATTTACTACAATTTATAACATTACACAATCGTTTAAAAATCAAATGAAACATTGTTTAACATTCATTTAACATAGAACACTCACTGGAAAATTAATTTTGATATTACATTAATCCACAATAGTTCAACCGGCCTCTAACTTCATGCTCCTGGTGATCCTAACAAAAAAATTTAGCATGATAAATATTTGATACAGTTCCTAAACAATATCCATAAATGTAATCAAGATGACTCAAAATTTAACGTACTCTCTTCTCAAAATTAGCGATGCTGAAGAAAAATTTAACATTTTGAAGAATTAAAATTTTACTTTAGTCTCCATGAAAATTTAATTAAGTTAAAAATAATTGACCTACATTAATTGTGTCAATGCGTTCTTAAAATACAAACATTGAAAAATGAATTACAATAGAAAGTTAATAATTTTGACTGGGGAAACTACTTTACAATGACGTATATAAAATAACTTTACCTATTATTAACTCTTAATTTAAAAAAATACACCTCAAAATAAAACCCAAATCCTAAGAAAGTCAGTCTTAGGCTCCTTCACGCTTAGTTTACGTTTAAATACTCTTCTGCTAGTTCAAATTAAGATATTTTATTTAACAATAAATATTATTTTTATTTTTAGTTTAGTACAATCGCTATCGACGCATTCTCCACATTCCCCTTTTTACACCATTGACTATTTTAACACATTTTTCAATCAAATAGTTACTATTTAATTAGAAATACGCCAAAAAAAACCGTTAGTGGACTACAAACATTTAATTATCATCAAAAATTTAACTAATCTATGCTCACGATTTAAATCAATTTTTATTTTATACCACAATAAAATAATGAGAGTAACAATATTTTAGTCATCTTATGAACAAATTGCGCTATCTGGATTAGATCGAGACGTATGAATTGATACATATCACCTGTAAAACTTATTAAACTAAAATATAGAAAACCTTTTTTGTACATGTTAAATAATATTTATTTTGAATAATAATACAAAATTTACATACCAAGAATTAATCTTATAAAATAAAAAAAGGGAAAAAAGATAAATAATTATACTTTGAAAGCCAGTATTCGCAAAAACTATTTTTAGAATAAATACTTTCAGATATTATTAACTTGAAACATTTGCTCATAGATCGATGTCTGCAGATACGACGTATAGAAATGTTACATTGAGCATAAAATCGAACCGGAACGTTGCGCTTCCGCCAAATCGCCAAAAGACGATTTAGAGCATTAATTCGAAGACAGACGTCACAATTTATTAAATGGGTAATTCTAAAATAGAATAAAAGCAGTTCATCACTACCGATGACGTTTAGAAAATAAATGTGTCCCTGTGCTGACGGCTGTGCCGTATGCTTGCTAGAAGTAGCTATGCGTCGCTTCTATTCATAAACCAAACGCGGGTCATACATTTTCAATACAAAACTATCCAGACAGCCTATTCTATGTCTTGTCTACCGAATGTTAGTTAACACGATATTACCATACAGCGTGAAACTTTTTAAGATAATATTTTAAACATTTTTCATGGATTTGGTATAGAAGAATAATCTGTTAAACATATTTGATGCTATTCAAAACGGTAAGAATTAATTAATTTAATTGAAAATTTGTATATTACCGCGCGTCTGGTCAAAGAACTAATCAATAATATAGATAATTTGATGTGACCGTTTAGTTGGCTACACTGTTACAAGATTCAGCTGACCCAGAATTGGAACACCAGCAGAAGAGAACCTAGATTGATGCTGTAACTGTACCTTTTAATGCAGTAACTTCAATAACTCGTTAATATTATCATTCTTATTTTTATGTTTATATATGTATTTCTATAGTGTAGAAGACATCTGCGTATTATTACATTGCTGCAGTGCGATTAGACAACTTACATTTTGATAGTGATGCTTCAAACCATTTATGATAGTTGAATCTGTTTTAATTAATACTACAATGCAGAAGCAAATAAGTTTTTATTTTTTAACAATATAATCACTATTTAAAATATTATTATTTAGTTATATTAAGGATTTGTGTTAAAAAAACATGAGTGTCACTATGGAACAAAACGGCATTTTGGATCCTGGTAAGTCTCAGTATTTTTACTGTGCTTTTTATCTATGTTACATCATTTCGTTTTTACATAGCATTGATTGGACTCTTAGAGTCTTTGGAAGATTCAAGAGATGCTATATCAGCTTCCAAAGAAGAATTAGAATTTTTAAGCAATCTTTTACAGAGCAAAGAATTGCATGCTTTATTTAAAGTATATAATACTATTGTGGACCGAGTACAAGATGATAGACGATGTTCCCCTGTTCTGTCAAGTTCAATGCAGACTACTCTGGATGTTATGGAAGTGTTATTACCGAGAATAGCATTAAGTGATATTTCAAGACAATTATTCCAATTATTACAAAATCCACATATGCAGGTAATTAAATTCAATTTTTTTAAGCTGTTTTTTTACAAAAAGTTTAGGACAAAATAACTTTTCATAACTTGTTATATACTATTAATTTACTGTTATTTGAACAGTCGAGTGCAATAACCAGTCATTCTCAATTTACTGTTCAAAGACAAAACAATAAATAATTTTAATGCTAAATTTTTTATATTAGGCACTTCAATTTTTATGTTATTAGCTTTTATAATATACAAATACTTAGGTATTACTCCGAACTGGTAAAAAATTAATTTTCAAAATAAAATGGAAATAACAGATTCTGTACTGGACCCTTTAATTACCTTGTTTATCTTGCATATAGCAATATTTTAAACTAGATAATATATAGATATAGATATCTGTCAATATGGATTATATAAAATGAAAAGGATTATTTTTATTTTTTACTCTTTTCTTCATTTTGTTAATTTAAATTTTCTAAATTCTATTAAAGGGATTATTATGTGCACATGATGCTGTAGCTCAAAAAGATTACTTACCTCGATTACCTGAAATTCCTCAAGAAATGGATGAAGATGAAGAGACAATCAAAATTGTTCAACTTGTAAAAAGCACAGAACCTTTGGTACTAAATTGTAGATAAAATTTAAGGCATGATAATGCTTCTTGTTTATAATTTGTTTTGTACTTAATAGCATTTTCACTATCAATTAGCTTTTGTTCACTTATCAAATCCTTAAACTTCCTGTGTGATATATATTTTTTTTAATTGGTATCATTCTAGTCCTTTATTTTTGTTTTGTGTTGTATTTATATTTTTAATTAATACACGATTAATTTTTTTTTATTCATTTGCATTTTTTTTATTTTAACACGCATTAAAACTGTTTTTTCTTTGTGGTTAACAACTTTTTATATTAAATGTTTTGCTTTACACAAGGATGGAGAACTTGATTCTGCTGAACCAATTGTGGTAAGTATGGTGATAAAAAGAGTTCTTTAGAGAAATTTATGAGAAAAATATTTATTATTTAGATACTTCTAAAGCAGAAATCAGCATCTATAACTTATGAATTTATGTTACTCATAAAGTTATTTTATTAGCTACTTTTATGTTTAATTTGTGTTTTCTTTCTAATACTGTTAGATATTCATTGATGAATATCTAACAGTATATCATAAAGTACACAAGTATTTGTAACAAAGTTTTAATTGATTTATTAAGTAAATATTGAAATTCAAATAAACTGAAAAACCATTATAGTCCATTAATTATAAAATTGATATTTTTAATAAAATGTTTATATGTAATAAAAACAAAAATAATTATCCAGTTCAACTTTAGTAGTTAAATTGTTTTTATAACAGCTTCTTATATTAATATTTTCAAAATAAATTTGATAGGTTTGGATTACTTATAAAATTACATTACAGGGTGCTACAATAAAAACTGATGAAGAGAGTGGGAAAATAATTATTGCAAGAGTAATGCATGGAGGTGCAGCTGATAGATCTGGTTTAATTAATGTTGGTGATGAAGTGTGTGAAGTAAATGGAATCAATGTTGAAGGGAAATCTCCTGCAGACGTGCTTCAAATACTAGTAATTTATTAATTTGATATTTAAGTCAAAATCACAAATAATGGTATAAAAAACATTGCTTATGAAATAAATATTTTTGTCAAAATGAAATAAAATTAAAGTTTTTCTTTGTCTATCTGTTATAAGTGCTAGTTTCTAAATGTATAGTCTTAATGCTTTTCATTATAATTTTCATATTTCTTCCATTGTTGAAATTAATTTTAATCTTTAAAAAGAATGGGATTACCTACCTATATTACAGTATGATAAGTCTTATTAGATATATATATATTTTTTTAAGATATAAACTGGTGAATAAATTTGAATAAACTTAAAATTTTTTTTTTAAACCGGTAGGCCAAACAATCTCTAGTTTACCCTTGAACTTTATTTATAGATTTGAATCAATAAAATTCAAAATAGTTTTTTTTAATAACTAGTTATATTTTACAGCAACACTCTGAAGGGACAATTACATTTAAGCTAATACCATCAGATCCTAAAAATGGAGCACGTGAAAGTAAAATGAAAGTCAGGGCTCATTTTGATTTTAACACAGACGTTGATCCATACATTCCATGTAAAGAGGCAGGTTTAAGTTTTGTTAAAGGGGAAATATTACACATTGTTAGTCAAGATGACCCATATTGGTAATTTTTGTACATATTATACATAGTAATTTTTATAAAAATCAATTAACTTGTATTTCTAGGTGGCAAGCTCGAAAAGAAGGCGATCGAAATATGCGAGCTGGTCTTATACCAAGTAAATCGTTACAAGAACGTAAAATTATTCACGAAAGACTTTCTACAAATGATCAACAAAAAAAAAAATGTAAGTTGTGAATTTGTGACAAAACTACTCAATATACTGCTTTTTCAGCCATTTTAAGTTAATTTGCATGTGAATATGTAATGATTCTTTAAAATTATACTTATACTTTTTCTTCAGTTTTGTTTCCTCTACATTAAAATTATAATCAACTGATTTTAAAGTTGAGATATGAATTAATAGCTAATAAATAAACTGTAATATTTTAATATTTATAACTAGTTACTTTTTAAAACTTTACTTTTGTATTTATTATAATCTAACTTAGTTTAATTGTTTGTTTTATGTTAACAAATGGCTATGTGCGGATAACAGGGGTCATAGATACAGCTAATGGGGGTTGTATAAGTGGGGGTAACATAACATGTATGCCAGATCGTTCATCAAGCAAAGATCCTTTATGTGGATCATTTGCTGCTTTGAACGATCTTGGTAGCGACATGACTTCAGAATGTTCGACACGAACTCGCGTTAAAAAAGTTATCTATGACACAGCTGAAAGTGATGATTATGATCGAGAAGATATTGCCACATATGAAGAAGTTGTCAAGTTATATCCAAGACCAGAACAACCTCGACCTATAGTGTTAATTGGACCACCAGGTGTAGGTCGAAATGAGTTAAAAAGGCGCTTAATGGAGCTTAATCCTGATAAATATCATACACCAGTACCGCGTAAGTAATATTTTATAATAATGTTTTCATATTTTTAAAAATAATTGTGGGCCAATAAATTAAGATACTTCAAGATCACCCAGACCTGGAGAGGTAAATGGTAAAGAATACAATTTTGTATCCAGAGATTTGATGGAAGAACAAATAGCTAGAGGAGAATTTTTAGAGTTCGGGGAATACAAGGGAAATCTTTATGGCACATCTTTAGATAGTGTTAAATCAATTATTAGTTCTGGACTTACCTGTATAATAAATCCACATCATCAGGTTTGATGTTTTTTTATTTTAAATAATAAATAATAATAATAAAATCTTAATTTTTAGGCATTAAAAATGCTACGTACACCAGATATAAAACCTTATATTATTTATATCAAACCACCAGGATTTGATGTATTAAAAACTACTAGAAATACAGCATTTGCTATGTCAACATTTGATGAAACTAACTCTAGAGGTTTCACGGTAAAAAACAATGTTTAAATTAATTTGTCAAGTTTATTATTAAAATGTTTATTGAATTAGGATGATGAGTTCAATGAAATTTTAAAAAGTGCCAAAAGAATTGAATTTTTATATGATCACTGGTTTGATGAAACCATAGTAAATGATGACTTTAAATTAGCTTTAGAACAATTATTAGAAGCGGATAATAAGTTAAAAACTGAACCACTATGGGCACCTGCATCATGGTTGCAATAAGGTAAATTACTAACTATTAAAAAAGTACAAATAGTAGTACATAATAGCATTTTTAAATAATTATTTACAGAAAGATTTCAAAAACAATGCACTATCAGTATTTTGTAAAAAATAAAACTATAACACATCAATACCAAAGATAAGACCAAAATAGGATCAATAATATTAACTATGATTAAGATTTTATTTATTCTAAATATATATAAATATTCTAGTCTTATAATTTTAATTAGGTTAACAGAAAAAGGAAGTTAATATTCATCAGTTAATAATTTGTATTTTTATGAATAATGGAAAGTTAAAAATAATTAAATAGAAAAACTGAATTATTTAACACTTGCTTTATTTAAGCTTATTTAGAACAAATAAATAAGAAAATTTTATTATTAATAAAAAATTTTAATTTATTAAAGGTTTGATATGGTTGTGAGTTGTAGTTTATTTTACTAACTAATTTACTTATGTTTCTAGTCAACAACAATAAATAATATATTATAGATTTGAATTCAAAGAATAAGATTTTGAAAATTAGTAGATTATAGTTTAACTGATATTTTCTCATATTACAATGTACACATTGTAATATGCGAGTTATGTTATAGTTTTGAAAAAAATTGTATTTTTATCTTTGCTGAAAATAAGATGTTTTTATTCTATTGTAATTTAAAAAAGTTCTTTAATTTTTATTAAATAACTGACAACTTTTCATTTTCATTTCTGTGAATTAAATGTTAATTTTTTTATTCATATTTTTTAATTGTATAATGTAGTTACATCAATTATTATACACTATTATTCTTATTAACTATATTTTGATAATTTTTATATCCCCTTAGATTATAATTTAATTCTAACAAATTGTTATTACTTCTGTTACTTAAAATGTGGTACAAAACATTTTATATTCCAATAGCACTTATTAAATAAATAATACCTAAATAGATGTCACTTGTTAAACCAGTAATGTGTAATTGCATTTTTTATGTATCATAAAATATTTGTTTTAATATCATTTAAAACAAATAACGTTTGATTAAATTTATAGATTATAAAATTTTATTAAACTGAATATAATTGTTTAAAATGTTAATCTTAGATTTTAAATTTGTTTTATAATTTTTAAGAGATTTAATAAAATAAAAAGTTTTAAAATGATTTAATTATTTTTTACATGAAATTATTCATTATTCAAATTTAACATAATATTGTGTAGAATGTGAATACATTGTTTTAATTTAAACTAATTATAAAAATTAGATTACTTGTGGATATTTAACCTAGAAGGAAATTAAATACAGTTCTATAAATATTGCACTATAATAAAAGTACATAAATAGCATAAAATTGTATGACACACTTCATGTTAAATTAATTGTCAAAAACTAATTAATACCTAAAATCAGGCTGTATGAATACTGTTATTGAATAATTGCCAAATTGTAGGTATAATATAAATTTCAATGTGACCTTGCACTTTCTGAAATTAATATTATAAGCACAAGAAATAATATTATAAGAATAATTTAATCATAAACATAACAAGTAAAATATAATTATTGTTTGTTATTTCAACACCAATTCATTTTTGTAAATTTTATGAAAAACTATTTATGATTTTTGTTTAAAAAAAAGCCTTATTTTATGCTTTCAATATTTTACTTAAATGTATTTTAAAGTATATTTATTCATTCCTGTCACAAAATGTTGTATATTTTAGACAGATGTAATAATTTAATAATTATATTTTTCAATCCCAGCTTTCCTTGTTATAGTTCTTGTTTACCAATATCTCCTTTTAAAGGACTTTCTTTTAAGCATGAAATATCATCATCTTTTAAAGCACGATTTTTACATAAAAATTCCATTAAATTTTCTGTTTGATGACTGAAATACCATTCTTCTATATCTGATTCATAATTTTCTAACAAATCTTCACACTAAAATAAATTGATGATTGTATACTAAATAAATTAAGTTTATTACTTGAGAGTACACTTAAAATATAAACTACTTATATGTTTATGTAAATATTAATATATTAAAATTGGATACATATTTACCTGAGATTTCATGGTAGTAATTTCAACTGAAGGTTTATCCCAAAGCTCGTATGGTATTCCTAATTCAACTTTAACACCTTTATTTCTAATTAACAAAACAAACACGTTAAAACTTTCTCATGAAGAAGACTTAAAACTTTGATTAATGGAATTATTATTTAATCAATAATAAATGAAGAAGTCAGTGGATAAAGGTGTTAACTAATATTTTTTTGAAATAGCATTTTATTGCATGAATAAAAGTGTTATAGTTCAATAAAACATTATATCAGTCTAAAATGGGTTTTGTCTTAAGGTTAACAAAATAGTTAATTGAATAAGGTGTTTTTAAAAGAATATACTATTAATATTTAGTTACAAGACTATCATTCCTGAATAATATAAAAATATTAGTTAACATATTTATCAACTAAACTTTTCAAATATATTATAATATAATATAGGCTTACACAAGACCATGAAGTGTTTGAAATGTTTGACTCATTCCTCTAGCAAAGCGTGAACTATCAGTTCTTTCTTTGTGAATATTATACTCCAAAATTCTTTCACAAACACCATCTAAAGATTCAACTAATCTTAGCTCACTAAAATAAAATTATATTAATTGTACTACAGTTAATACTTCAGAATGATACTTTTTAATGTTTTTTTTTAAAGTTAAAGCATATTCAACAGATTCAGTTTAATTGATGAGTAATTAAAAGAAGAGTATAAAATGATAAGGGAATAAGTACTTTTAACATCTCTTAAGTTAATTCATAGGTAAAATATACATAAAATACAAGAAAATAACTCACGACTTTTTATATTCTTTCTTCTTCTTAGGTTGATCAACAGAGTATCCTATTTCTATGTACTCACTGGTTTTTCCAGTTTCTTGTAAACGACTTTCTAACTCTATAGCTAGAATCTTACAAACTAAATAATGAATAAAATAAATAAATTTTATTAAGCAAGCTTTTCTATAAACTATTAAACGGTATCAATATTTTAAAAAATTTTGTTGTAGTATTATTAAGAGCTAAACTTTTTTATTTTAAAATGTTTTTCTTATTAGATATTTTAATTTTTGCAATACTAACCTTCACATTTGTTAGCATATTTTACTCCATCTACAGAAGTATCACAAAATGATTTAACAATATATAAAACTAACAAAAATAATTTTATTAAGGTAACCATTTTACAAAAAAACAGATTAGCATTCCTAACTTCAAAATCATTAATACATTGTTTATAATTAATATCTCTTCGACGCAGGATAAACTTTTACAATTGTACCCACAATTTTTTTAAGATCTTGCTATTAAGCAAAATGCAAGTTAAATTTTTCTTAATAAAGGATATGAAACAATAAATAAATCTTAACTTTGTACTCATTCAAGTTTTAAAATTCTGTAGATTGTTAAACTACAAGTATAAATCGTTTTATTTTAAATCAAATATTAACTGTGTTAATTATTTATCACCATTTGCAACCACGAAACGAGATAATAAAAACAACGAATCAAGATTACAGATAAGACTATAATCGTAGACAGATAAAATAAAACCAGGTGGTGCACATTTTATTAAAGAAGTGGAATTCTCAAAAATGTAAGCAAGCCAATTTTGCCTCAGATCAGTTTGGCCACTCATAAGAAAAAAAAGTCATTCTGAAAAATTATAGTTTTTCAACTATGCATTTCTGATTTTTATTGTTTGTTATGAACCGTTGTAAGCACGCCAAATTTACTAACACTTTTCAGCTAAATTTCATTTTTGCTATATGATTACCATTTTATATTTGAAATTTATTTATTTATTGTTAATTTTTTCAACAGTTTTTTTGAGTGGTTCGTTTTTAAATTATGACCTATGTAAAATGTTTATCTCCAAACTTAATTTGAATTATTAAATTACATTTAATGCAAAAAGAAACAATGGGAGTTATAAATATAGCAAATAAATGAAACAATTAGCTTTAACTATTTATTCTTTGGGTCCAAAGGTTTATAATTGTATGAAAAAACTATAAAATTTAAAACTACAAATTAAACAGCAGAAGAATTACAATATATATTTTGCGCAGAATATATGCAAAATCAATTGTATAATACAATAATTATAGTAAAAGGTGGTGCTGTACAATAATTTAATTCCTCATATGTGGTGTTGTTGCATTGAAAAATGTTCGACTTACCAATAAATCAAAAAGTGTACCATCTGGTTTTATCTGATCTTAAATTTTAGACCAATATTTCAAGTAATCTTTTATTTTTTTAATAATAACTTGTAAATAAAAGTTGTTGGAGACCAGTCATTTTCTTAATTGGATCATTTTTTTATTTATAAATTAATGAAATATAAAAATTATCATTAAAAAAACAATTGACACAACGTCATGTATATAATCATCAAGAGATGATTATAGAAAGTGATCATTACCTGATAAATCAAAAATTATATGTAACTAAAATAAATGAAAATTATTTTTCCAATGTTGAATTTATTTTTCAAGTAATCGATTGGAGTAGCCGATCTTCCTGTGTAGTTTAGTGTCTTTTATAGAACTATCTAGTTAACTATCGAAATATAACAACATAAAAATATAACATAATAAAGCAACTATGAAAAAATGTTGACATGAGTAATAAAATTTAAACCAAGATTAAGTAAAAAAAAAAAATTGAACTAAAATTAAATTTATTGAAAAAATAGATTTTTTTACTATAATATAAACATCTGTTTACAGTATACTCTTGTAATAATATGACATTAAGCAAAAAATGAAAAAACCACAATGGGCCTAGGTTTAAAATTTGGTAAGCTCTAATATCAGTTTTTTGGAAAATTAGATGTTTGTAGCAATAACTGTTTTGTGAAATTTCAAAGTATACGAGTGTCAGAGCAATAACCTTGTAAAAACTGTAACACTATTAAACTTAGGTCTTTAATTTACTCAACACCATATACACCAAGTAGAATGATATTTTTATGAGTACTTAATAAATATTTTCCCCCATCAATAAAATATTTTTATGGAACAATACATGTAATTTTATAAAAAAAATTTAGGTAGCTTATTTTCTCTATTGCATCTATATTTAGCACAAACAACATCATTAAATTGTGTAATTTGTTAAATAAATAATGAGCTTGTACAAAAACTATAAAATCATAATACAAAAATTGTTCTTCTACTGTAAATAAACAATTCAACAATTTTTTTCCATAAAATATTTAATTAAATCCAGAGCAGCACTAATATTTCATATTTAATATGGTATGTTAAATATAAACATCATTTAAACCCTAACACAATCCCTGTAATAATTAAATATAAAATTACAAATAATTATTAGTAGCTGCTAATTCCCAATGGATAGTACAAACATACAATTATAATTAAAAAATATATATATATATTAAAATATGTATGTCATCACATAACATTTTAAATGTTGAGGTGTAATCTTTAAATATGATTTATTTCACCATATTTGCCCGTCTAAAATCATCAGTCCTTTTTTTATAAGTCAGGAACATTGCCCAAAAGAAACCAACCATATTATGAAATAAAACACGTAACTAAAAATAAAAAATTATTAATTAATTAAATTTTACTTAATTTAATTATAAAATTATAACATTGTTTACCATAGGAGGTACAAATTTCATATTGAAAAATTGAAGGACTGATACAATCTGCCAATTAGCTTTCAATATTGGCCAATATATGGCATAAATTTGTTTCATTGTATCATCATGTGACTTTCCCTGTTGTAATAAACTAAAACTTAATAATTTAAAAAATATATAATAACAAATTAAACAACAAATTACCTCAAACCTTGAAAGTACATATAATGAAAGAAATTGGTAAAAAGGTGTAAATATTAATCTTTCAATACCAAATTTCAAAAATACCATTTTTGAAGAATTATCAGGAAAAGTACTTTCTAATGTTTCATAAAAAAAATGTGGAACAGGTCCACCAAATAATAATCTGAAAAAATATTATTCCATTATAAGAATATATATTTGATTGATTAAATTATTGATTATATATATACCCAAACAGACCAAATGCAACTACACTGTCTTGATCAATCATTTTAGCACCAGCTATATTTTGTAGAGTAATATTTCCCAGAGAAGCAATAATACAACTAAATATACAATGATTAAACTTCAATCATCAAAGATATAATAATGTCTTGTACATTATTTTAATTTAAATCTGTTTTCATATTATATTATTAGAAAAAGAATGTTTTTACCTAGTAATTGATTTAGTACGAATAGGTCTCGAATGCAAACGTTCCAAATATGTTAATACCATACTTTGCAAAATTTCACCAGGTTTTGAAAAAGCCATTATATTTTTTAAATAAAGAGTTCAAATTTTCAACTTTAAATTTAGCCAAGTATCCTAAGTAAAAAATGTTTATTAAATACAAATAATGTTTTAATTTATGTTAAATTTAACAAAATTTATCATACTTAAACGTATCTGCTCAATTTCGAAGTACAAAATACAATAAATTTAAGATTTATGTTACTTAGAAAAAATAATTTTTTTAATTCTATGTATATTAGTGACACAATTACTAAAAACGTTATTCAATTTTCAACTTTCTATAATTGACGTCGCCATTCACTATCATTACTATCAGTCAACGATAAAATGTATACCTAATCATCTATTTGATAAAAAAGAAATCCACTTAGATGAACTTGAAAATTACTGTTAGGTCAATACTTCAATGCAATCTTTACATTCATCAATTTCTTCTGGTGGGAATTCCTATATATTAAATTCTTTAAGAACCTAATATGAAATAGGTATTCCATCAAAAATAAACACCAGATAGAGCAACATGTAACTATTTCTTAAATAATTTTTTACTGTTGAGATTTCCTTTAAATTTTTTTGTATTTTTTCATTAGTTTTTATAATTAAAAATATTAAATTTTCTACATTATAAGAATTATTTTATTAGCTTATATATTATTTAAAATAATTTAAAATCTTAATATCAGACACGTATTTTTTTCAGAATTTTTTTCTTTTATTATTTATTTTTTATTCAGGATTTTTTTTTTATACTTCAGTCTTTACAAATAATAACTATATACATTGTACTTAATAGTATTAACTGTTAGTTTTCAGTAGATATCTACTAGAAAAAACGATTATAAGCAATTTTCAGAGTCGGATGAATACCTAACATAATTCCAATTTAAAAAACATTCAATTTTTCTAATAATATATTTTCTTGCTTAAAATGTTATGGTTACTGTATTTTTAACTTGGCACATCACTAATTTTTACATAGGATATTTCCAGGTATTATCATTTTCTTCGAATTGCTGTAAGTGTATTGCATCTGAAATTATTGAACTACGGGCATTAACACATGAATAATAATATGTTTATTTTGACCTCTAAAAAACTTTCTATATCGCCACCCCTCATATAATATACTGCCACCACGTAAGCGTGACGTCATCGAATACGAGGGGTCGTAGTGATAGTTTTACGGCGCCACACGATCGACCGGCTCAGACAAACCCTCCCGTTATTCCTGACGCCCATTAGTACCGTCTCAATGATACAAAAGTGCACGTTGTCAGCATACATATCGCGGAGCTAAGTATGCGTGCTATGTAAAAATACAGCATGCAACACTATCAAACAATATCAATTTAAAATAATAGTTATTTCCTTCGTCAACACAGTAGATTAATATTTTGATAATATTTTAAATTCAGTCTGTGAAGAGAGGGCAGGTACTACAAGAAGTCATGAAAGTGAACCTGTCCGACAACAAAAGGATCGAGCACCAGTAGTAGTTACGAAGAAGGCAGTGGAGGGATACAGTTCTGCATACATACATGACCGCTGATGCCAGAGATTAGTCATCAAGGTCTTTGTGCCGGTCTACTCCAATACCGGTTTTTTCGCGAAGGTGTACCTACCGGCCGTTCACGTTCTTCATGATGTATTCTTCTTACAATATTTCTAGTATACCTGTGTCCGTACAACGTTCACTACGTACACCTGTCGACACGTAAATTTCACGCTTTAAGAATATTCGCGATATGAATGGCCCGTTTACAATTAACTCCTATTCTTAATTTCAAGATTTACATTCATTAGACACCACATGTTTGATATCTGTCTAAGAGTCATGTTATTATATACAAATAATCGAGAATTGTCGTGATAAACGTTGAATTTCTATAAGTTATTTGTGTTGCGTATAATCAGTTAACATGGATACAGTTCGGGCGGGTAGTGCGCCAAATCTAACAGCATATTTGGAAATGGACAGGATTAATAGTACATCCAAAAGGACCGACAAAAAACTCACTAAAAGGTAAATATAATTTTAAATATTAGATATAGCTATAAAATATTTATAAGCCTCATCAGTCTATATTCCAAAGCTTTGACTTTTAGACAGTCTAATTTTATACCCTTTCACTGGTAAAAATATAGGGAAAGTATTAAATAAGATGCATACTTAACTCGCAATAACTTATTACTTCTATGTGAAATGTTCAGCGCAAAAATAAATTAACACTAAGAAACTTTTTATAAATTATTAACACATTTTTGTACATGGGTCATTTATAAAATAAATAAAATGCTTATCACAAGTGATATAAAATTCAAAATACTATTAATTTTGTTACCTGTGCAATACCACAAAATATGTTGAGATAATGTGTAATAGTTCTTAACGTTTGCATTTGTTGATCTATACTTGAAAATTTCACTTGAATCGATAGTTGCTAAATGCATACTACTACTACTATAGTATTATAGTATGTCGCTTTGTATACATAGCGACATGCTGTGAACATAAACTCCATTTAAGAAATTATATTGTAATTGATTATAAATTTTAGCGTGTTCATAAAAATAATTTACAAAACATTGGAGAATCAATTAGGATACTTTTCCGAAGGTCACTGTATTTTTTTAACCAATTTTTAACAAACCAACTTGCAATCATTTTATTCCTAATAAATATTAAACGAAATAAATTGACAACAAGAACACATTTCTAAAGTTGTTAAAAAAAATAAATAAATAAAATTGAGTCTTGTATTGAAGCTAAAAGTTATTGTGTTAATAAATATGTATGTATTTTCAAAAATATATTAGTTATACATTATCAGTCTCGTATATATTTTTGAAATGCATTTATACCTATAATGTTAAAACATTCAAAATGGTGAGTCATTACTTAATAATATTATTTTTATAATTAAATGTAGTCTTTGTAAAACCTCCAAGATAGAACTATATGTGAGCAGCACACTACAGACTGTGGTAGTGTAAATTGTATTTAAAAATGAAAAAAAAATCATTTAACTAACTATATTAAATAAAAATGTCGCACACTTTTCCATAGAAAAATTGTATTTTACGTAAAAAAATTGAATGTAGTCGAATTATACAAAACACTTTTAGAGTATTTTTAGAGATGAAACCATCCAAAATTAGCTCTTTAAGCATACAAAGCTTTAATGCGTGTTTGTTTTTTACGAGTTAAATCTCTTTTACTTCATTGAATTTGAGAGGTAGTTTAAAGATATATTATTCAATTTCGGATAATTTATCACTAGGAATTTTAACATCTTTGTTAGAGCCGTATGCATTATTTTATTATACCTTTCCTTTTTTCTATTTAATATTTTCCAAATGCAGTTGAGCTACATTGTCTACTTTATTTTAATTACTAAAATTTTTGTGCTGTATTACATTTTATTTAATTATCCATTTAATCCCAAATACTATCTAAACAAAATTAGTTTTTGTTATACACATTATAAGAAAATTCTCTTTTATAAAATATTTCATATGCTATATTTAAATTCAAGGTAACTTGTATATAAATAATAAACTTTTCTTTCATTTTTTTAAACTTTATTACATATAGTTATTTTTAGTTTACGTATACAGAATGATACGTTCATCAAATTGTGCCTAAGCTATATAATTTTGAGCTTTTTTCCTGGCCGTTGTAATATTTTTATTAACATCCCTTTGATTAATGATACGAGTAGACAGTATGATTTAATTTATCGACGCTAAATAGCTCAATACGTCACTAACACGAACAACTTGTACCCTCTTTTATTATTTTTAGTGACATGGAAATGTTCACGATTAATAAACATGATAATATTGTCCATTAGCAAAGATTTCTAAGAGAGCTGGACATATTCAGGCATTAAACAATATGTCAAAAATAGATTATGAAAACAAATACATTTTATTACGAAAAATAAAAAATTTTAAGTCGCATTATATTAAAGTAAAAAAATTTACCTTTCATTATTTTTTTTTCATAAAATGTATATTAAGTTTAACCTAACATGCTTACAAAAAAACCAAATTTTGTAAAAATGGGTTTTCAAAACCTCGGTTTACAATTTCTGAACTCGTACAAAATTTCATTTTTGTCAACAAGACCATGCAATTGGTACATTCTTATCAGTCTATCACATTAATTCTTGAAGTTCGCGAGTTCATATCAACGACCAAGTTTATTGAATTTCATCTTTTGTTTTCAATAATAAATTAACATGTACTCAAGAATCGTGAAAAATTTTGCAAATTTCCGGACATGAATTAATTGATATTTAAAGTCACAAATAGTTTCTATATATTTAAAATACTTCAAACATTTTTTTGCGTTGAATATAATTATTTTTTATTATATTTATTTCGTGGTAGGCATTCAATAAACAATATTGATTATGGGTTATAGAAAATTTAGAATTTTTTAAAATAGTATTTAAATATTATATTTATACACGTTGTGTGTGTAGTTGTACGAATGTGTTAATTGAAAGCACGTGAGCCATTGTCGTCACTTATTTGCTATTGACATTTTTTCGTTCACACACATTGCGATTCGTGTACTTCCACATAGACAATATGTTTTTATATAACACACACAAACAGATGGAAATAACATGACGTTGAATACAGGTATACTTGAAGGTGTTTTTACATGAACAATAAATTAGTAGTAATAAAGCATGCAAACTGTAAGGGAGCGCAAACGTATCGTTAAAGCGTTTGTCGCCATTGCATTGTCGGATTAAGCGCGTCACGTTCTTCGGGCATTAGTTCCAAGAAAAATCGACAATTCGAATACTTTTAATAGTTATTTTATTTTTTATCTCTCACATTCAAATTAATACATTTTCAAACTAATTTTGAACGTGAAATCTAAATTATT
Organism: Daktulosphaira vitifoliae; assembly: GCF_025091365.1. Lineage (NCBI taxonomy): Eukaryota > Metazoa > Arthropoda > Insecta > Hemiptera > Phylloxeridae > Daktulosphaira > Daktulosphaira vitifoliae. The sequence goes on along the minus strand of NW_026099575.1, from coordinate 19,355,259 downwards.
AATATTTTCCAATAATCAAAACTAATAGTGATTTCACACAATGTTGATTAGAAAACTGTTCCTACGAGGCAAGCGGATCCCTAAATCGACAACAGAAACACTACCCGAAGATAGGGACGTCAGCAGCTTAAGCGATTCCATTATCACAGCCAGTGAATCGTTAAAAGGTCGTGAATTGTATTTTACTAAAAGGCGAGTAAAGCGCATGCGCTAAAAAATTTACTCAAGCATATATGCGCCTGATTACCAGACCTATAGAAATCATTATATATCTCTATATATAGATTGAGAATTTTAAAAAGAAGAATAATATATATGTTAAGATTTTTATGCTTACTTTAACAGCATTTAAGAAATAATTTTTAATCTATTGAAAGCGCCAATTGACTAATTTAAAATAAAATGTTAACAAAAAATTACTATAGAGTTGGCGGATATTAAGAAGTTTTAGTCCCCTAAATTAAAAAAAATGGAGGACTTAGCTCCTCTAAAAAGTAATTACAATCCTATTTATTAATGAGATGATTAGGACATTTTTCTTGAGGCGATCTAAAAGATTAAATTTATCTTTTATCACTAGAATTATTTCACACAATTTTCGCCTATGATTGAATTAATTGGAAAATCTAGCTAGTAAATAAAAGTCTACACTATAACAAAGTAATATAATTTAAGCTCAAATAATTTTTCTATAATATATTAACTTTTAAAGAGAAATGAATTATTAATATGGGTGGACCTTATAGACATTTCTCCTTTACTAAATACGATAATTTTTCTAGACTATTTTAACAAAAACTGTAATTTTCCAGTTTAGTTTTAAATAAAACATTTAAATGATGTAGGGAATTTTTCGTTTAAAATAAAAATCATTTTTTTTTAAATTTAATACTGCTATTTTAATAAAGCTTTTAGTCGAATTTACTAATTAATAATTTATAAAACCAATGAATAGTTCTTGAATATTATATTTAAATATAGGCGAGAGAATGGCGCAAAGTAGTAATACTTCTATCCAATTGTTTTGATTAAAAAAAACATAACTAGTGATGCTATAAGGAATATACGGCGTATATCCATTTTTAGGTTTTTTGTTAATTTTTTTTTAATGTTGGTTATTGCATGGTTACAATTATCTTGATTATGATATCAAATATTCCGAATACCAGATATTTTATTAAGGCATAAAAACTGTAATTTAATCATAAGTGTAAATAATTGTTGTAATATATATTCTGGGGTTATGATAACTAATATGTGCAAAAAAATGCATATATATATATCATAAAATTTTATCAGAACACCATTGTACACATGAGATTTGAGTTTAAAAAAAAATGTGTAGATTTTGTAAAGATTTAATTTCATTCAAGTGAAAATTAATTTAACTAATATAATATTTTTTTGAAATTGTGTAATTTGTTTAGATTTTATCTTTTGGTAACAACCTCATATGATAAAAAAATACTAAAATGATTAAATATTTACATGTAGGACTACCCTTCCTGCTATATGAAAAAAAAAAATTTAGTAGTACTCAAAATGTTTTTATAAATTATCAATTGAATAAAATTGCATTCTATTGGGACTGTAAGTAAGGTATGGCTTACGAGGAACAGCTTTATTTATAGCCACTGATAATTTATTATTTATTATTAATATATTAATTTATATAAAACCCTTTTAATATATTAAAAAGGTTTTTAAAACTAAAAATATTTACATTGACTGTTTTATAATAATTGTAATTTTTGAAACATTTACCCTTATTACTGGGATTGATAGGGATTTTTCAAAAAATGGTGTTGATAGCTTCAACTAGATATTTTTTGTTTTAAGGTACCATCGAGCAAAATCGATCCAATGTTCCCACAGTAATCGTATACACTAATGCAAAAATGCATTATTATTTTTTATATAAAACTAACTTCCAAAAAACGATTGTTTTTATATTTTCCATCATTAATAACATTTTTTTTTTAAATAACTAAACGTGTACTCAAATTTTATTAATAGTTTATTATACGTTTATGCATATACATACACACACACACACAAATATATATATATATATATATATGTATAATACGATAATCACATAACAGAAGGAATATAATATTCTTCTCCCTTTTTTACTTTTTTATTATAACATAAAATTATGAATAGTTAACTTGAATTGGTACTCATTGGCAATTAGTGCAATTTACCAAAATAAAAGTAACAATTATCATAGAGATACTTCAGTACTTTACATTACAAGATACAGTAATTTTTACATTATTTAGCGTTTTTAATTTGTTAAAGATGAATCATTTTTTAAAGAAAAAATAGTTCCTTAATATATTTTTTTTTTATAAAAAATTTTACATTCACTATACAATTTTCTGATAATTGTCCACAGAAATGTGTTTCCATAAAACTATTGTAGTACAACTTTAGCAAGTCAATGTAATAGATGTGGAATATTTCAACTGACGTTTCCTCACACACATTCTTTAGTTCAAGGTCACGTTGAAACTGATTGTATTTGGGCAAAAATTGTGATTTGCTAATAGTGGGGTTCCCGTTCCGCGTCGGACCGTCTCCGTGATCGGAACCGCGTAACTTATACATGATATAATATTATATTGTTTTCAAAGAATGTACTCGGAATTATTGTTACCACTGTTTTAACAGCAATAATATTCATTACCTATATTTTGTTATATTCTTCCGTATGTAAATATATTTCTAAGGTAAACGAGCGTTCTCTACTAATAAATGAAGTTGATAATAATGTAATACAATTCTATCGTTCTACCAGTTACCCACCTAAAGCACACAGCACAGCACAACGAACGACCACGTACTTCTCAGTAATCGTATCCACTACCATCGTCATTAATTATTTGTTTTTATCTCATAATATTATCATTCGCCTTATTGTTGGTTTTAATTTTAGTGTTTCATGCGAAGTTGTTCAAAACTTAAGGGAAAAATACTGTTTACGAGTAACAGCGGAGTGGTAGTTTCGCCTACCAATCAATTGATGAATCAAGTTTAAAAAAAATTATNTCGCCTACCAATCAATTGATAAATCAAGTTTAAAAAAAATTATAATTTTAACGTTTAAAAACGCATTATTGTACATACTTATTTTTGGTTCATACTATTGTGTTACTACGCTTTTATTTTATATTAGCTCATATAGTTTTTTTTAGTATAAGTAATATGTTAGTGGTCACTTTTGCGATATTCTATAATTGTCTGTTTACCTATTTTCATTAGTTTTCTTTTTAACGCGTGTGCTCTAACGTTCGATAATACTACACAGTTGTATTGTCCAATAAACTGAAAATTATGCGGCAGTGTTTGAGCGAATTCATTTGTAGAACAAAACTCAGCACAAAGCCAAAAGAAAAAAAGTGAGATTTAATCTAAAACGTTAAAACACTTAAACATCTGTTATAAATTAGTGCACATATCTAATTTTATGTTTTTAATGTCGTATTTAATTGTTTTATTATGTGTTTAATTTCTTAATTATTAATTAAGTATTATAAGGGCTTTATAAGCAGACTTAGCAGAAATTAAAAAATTATCACTGAAAAACTAAAATGGACATTTTGTCATAACTTTTCTTTTACAATATTACTAATTAAGGAAAGGATTTATATGTATTTATAAATTTTGTTTGACTCACTTTGGAGGATACTCAAGTTTATGCAATTTTATTGTTAATTAATAGTAACATAAATATTTTTCGTTTTAAGAGAAATGAATCCCCCCAAACTATACCCCTAGTTATAATATATTACTAAGTTTTCAAGCCAATTATTGTCAGTACAGATATGACCTGTTATATATACCATAAAAAATTATATATAGTTCTAAGAAATAAGTAGAAATATATTACACACGTATGTAATTTTTTTTAACTTAAGGTGTTCGATGAATATTAAACTTTTTTAAAACATAAATAAATCAAATTAATGAATTCATTTTGGTTTTCCAGCATGCTATGTATACAGGAAGAACTTGGCCATCTCAGTGTTAAAGATAAAGAACAAGTTAAAGAAAATACAATAGGAAATGGGAAACTTGATTCTGGTGTGTTACAACCAAGTGGATGGATAGAAGGTCTGTTAGGATGTTTAAAACCAATGTGGACAATTATTGGAAAAGGAAATAATTATGATCATAAATCTTTCCAGGGTAATGAATTAAAAATATTTATCAATAAATAATTACAGTAGAACAATAAAATTTATCAGCAAAATAATTATACAGAGTTCTATAATTATACCACTTAAATAAATAAATAGTTTAATTAATGCATTGTGATGTTGTTATGCAACACTTTAAGAATTTCATTTTCATTTTTCATAAAGTATTTATATATTAGATATTGAGATACTTCATCTGTTTAATTTGTATAAACAATGATATAAAAAAACATAATACTTATAAAAATGTATTTTAAATTTAAGTTTATTTATTAAATTTAATTTAATTTAAAAATGACTACTAATTTTTGACTCTCACCATCATAATAAAATATAACATTTTATGATGCAATATTATATTATTTTTATTATTATACTTATATCATAAAATAAGTGCAGACATGACATGTGGACATAAATTAGTAGCTGATAAGTCCTAATGGTATGCTGTACATGTTGCTATAGGCTCACAAATGGGTGACCATATAAGAATTTATACAGCGACAAAAATACTATGTTCTCACTGTAAAAAGCAATGTGAAACCATTGCACTCAATTCTTTTTCTAGTATACACCAGTTCAACTTTTGTTGGCTGTTGTTAAATCAACCTTTTAGTTGAGAAAAAAATTAAAAATATAAACTGTATTTTAGATATTTGGGATATTCCTTTTGAATCGATTAGTGATTTACAATGGTTGGGTTCTGGAGCTCAAGGAGCTGTATTTAGTGGTAAGTTAAAAAATGAAATTGTTGCTGTTAAGAAAGTTCGTGAACAAAAAGAAACAGATATTAGACACTTAAGAAAATTGAATCACCCTAATATAGTACAATTCAGGTATGACTAAATATATATATATACATATTTTTTTTTTATTTGTCATAAATTATTATTAATTTTTATAGAGGTGTATGTACTCAAGCTCCTTGTTACTGCATTGTAATGGAATATTGTCCTTATGGTCCTCTTTACAACCTGCTAAGAGATGGGGAAGAAATACCACCTGTACGTTTAGTATCATGGGCCAAACAAATTGCTTCAGGAATGCATTATTTGCATGTGAATAAAATCATTCATAGAGATCTTAAGAGTCCTAAGTAATTTATTAATGCTTTTTAATTTTATGTCTGAATACTTTTTTAAAATATTTTATTATTATTTTTAGCGTTTTAATTGGACAACAAGAAATGGTCAAAATAAGTGATTTTGGCACAAGTCGTGAGTGGAATGAAATTAGTACCAAAATGAGTTTTGCTGGAACAGTTGCGTGGATGGCTCCTGAAATAATAAGAAATGAACCTTGTTCTGAAAAAGTAGACATTTGGTAAGCTTTTTTGTAACTTAAAAAAGTTTTATTTATTAATAATGCATGCAATCATATAAATGAATTTACTTTTTTAAATTACATTAGGTCTTATGGTGTTGTATTATGGGAACTTATGACATGTGAAACTCCATACAGGGATGTAGATTCATCAGCTATTATATGGGGAGTTGGTAGTAATTCTTTACATCTGCCTATTCCTTCATCTTGTCCTGATGGTTTTCGGTTATTAATTAAACAATGTTGGGCGGCTAAACCACGTAATAGACCATCCTTCAAACATATTATGATGCATTTAGATATTGCTAGTTCACAAGTGTTGGCTAATACACCTGATGAATATTTCAAAACACAAGTAAGAATGAAAAAAATTTAAATACTTTATAAATTTATTTTTATAACTTTGCATGTTATTTATTATGAATATTTTAAAAACTAGGCTCAGTGGAAAGAAGAAATACGGATTCACATGTTACAAATGCAAACAAATGGGAGCCATATACCCAAATTTGAAGAAGATCTTATTAAAAAAAGGAAAAATGAATTAAAACATGCACAAGATATAAGAGAACATTATGAAAGGAAATTAGAACGTGCTAATAACCTATACATGGAACTTAGTGCTGTATTATTACAACTAGAAGAGCGTGAGAGAGATTTAATAAGGTATGGTTTAGAATTAAAGTTTAAAATACTGATATTTTATTTAAATAAAATTTTTAACATATTAGGAGAGAAAAACAAATGTCTAAAGTTTACAAGAAAAGGCTTATCCGACCACTTTTGAAAACTCAAGATAAGTTGAACAAACAAGATAGGTCTATTTCGTTCACAACAACTACACCATCATCTCCAGAAAAAAATATTCAAGAATGTACAGATGTAAATTTTAATTATGATACCTTTCAATAGAATTTTTATCTACTAATACATATATATATATATTTTAGAAATTTCAAAAAGCTACACTTTATGCTCAAGTATGTAATAATAATTCAAATAAATCAGAATCCATTATCATTACACAGAAACAATCTCAGAAAAAATCTCGTTCTAGGAAAGCTCATTTAATATGCACTATTTCCAAGACTCACAAGGTTTGTTAAAATAATATTATCAATTTCTTAATTAAATTTTGTAATTAATGAAAATTAGGTGATTTCCAAAGATCATAACTTATACCACTAAAGTTGTGTTATTTTATGTACTATAATAAGCACATAAAAATATTGTTTTTAGTACATAAATATGCATAAAAAAGACAAAAAAAAAAAATTAGAAATTTTATTTCATAAAAATATTTGCAATTTTAATTCAATGCTAACACCTAGTAAAAATTTACTTAATAAATTTTAAGGATAAAAATATTTATTAAAAAGTTCTATTAAGTACTAACAACCAAGACTCAATTGTATACATTTTTGTCTTTGGCATTCAATAATTTTTTGTCCATCATCTTGTATATTTATTATTTATAATATTTTATTGAGGTTACACAAATATTGAGTGACCCTAAAAACATATGTTTCATGTTTCATAAAAAATGTTATACTTAAAAAAAATTTTAACCATAATTCAGTATAATTTTAAAAGTAAAAAATAGTTTAGATCCAGTAAAGTGGAGTAGAGGCTTCTTTTAGATTAATATTGATAAATATTTGATATTGATTAAAATCACTGTAATAAAACACTTTGATGATGCATATTTAAAACATCTAAAAAAAACTATGGTTTAAAATAATTTAAAATGATGTAAGTATTACATTATTATTCAATGTATTCAATATATTTTAAAATGCAATTTTTATAAAAAAATTGTATAATTTTTGGCTTTAATTTTCTTAGACTGAAATATTGTTTCTGAAGAACAAGATTCCAAAAAAAATAAATTTCACCAATATTATTCTATAAAAACAATAAATAAAGTTTAATTAAAAACAGTAGTTTATGATTTTTTTTATTAATCCAAGTTAATATTCATAAAAAAATTTTTTTAGTATGATAATTCAAAAGAATGGAATTCTTTTCGACAAATAAGTAATAAAGTCAATAGTGAAACTCAGACTGAAACAATTGATTCTGGTCTTCAGCAAGACATGCTTAATGGCAATATGTCTGACCAATATTCCGCCCATTCACAGGTATGTATAATGTTATAATGTTTTAAAAATCCATATAAATTAGAATATAGTTTAAACCAAGGTAGTGGTTGTTAATTGATTTTACTCAATTCATCATAGCAGCAGTTCCTTGAACTATAGAACTTTTTTATTAGTATCACTGCATTGTAATACAAATAAAACAGCTCTGGTATACATTTTGATGCACAATGTAATTTTTTAAGATTGATGCCCCATTTTTTATTAAACAATAATTTTTCATAAAAATGTACAAATTAAAATATGATTTATTTCTATAAACCATAGTAAATATCAAATTTAATATAAAAAAATTATTTAAAAGGGTTAATTTTAGAAGTGACTTTAAAGTTAATTGGAAACCTATTATTATTTTTTTACTATTAAATGAATAATGATAAAAATAAAATTTTGTCTAGTTGTAACTGGTTTTGTTTTATTACTTTTTAAAATATTAGCATTTAATGATTTAAAAAAGGTGAGGATGCATGACACACAGATAAGAACTTTCCTCATTGCGTACATGTCTTGCCTATAACTAAAAAATATATTAACTCCAAAAGTAACAATACAAAAAAAAAAAAAAAAATGTCTATATGGACTATTGGGCATGCATAAATGGTTTTTTTATATAAAGCTTATTTAGATTATTTTAAAATAGTTCTCCACTGAATTTATGTAAAAATAATCAAGGCTTATAATTAATCTACCAAATTTATTGGATTATTAAGTTTTTCATATTAGTTATAATACTATTTAACTTTTAAAATTAATTATTATATATAATATAAATATAATTAAAATTAGAAAAAATATCAATGGGGTAACTATTGTCTAATCCCCTCTAATTTGATGACGTCAACTAAAACAAGAATAAATCAAACTTTTTTGAACAATGAACCTCAATCTCAAACAAAAAGTTTTATGATTTTGTATTTAACATTTTTTAAAATTGTATTAAGTATTTAGTATAACATCACTTATTTGTCTTAGGTAGCATTAGAAAAATTGAACATTTTGAATGTATTTAATTACTAACCGAATTAATCTACAGCCTAATCAGACATAAAAATAAGTTTTAATTTTAAAAAACCTTTGTTAAATTTTAAAAAATGAATGTTAAAGAAGTCTATTTTTTTTTCTAAAAATAAATATATTTAAATAGATACAAACACAATACAATTTAAAACAAAATGATATTAACAGAGATTTAGTAATTTTTGATTATGATATTAAGTAGCATTAGTTTTTCATAGTTCGTATTGATTAAAAGTGTTAAATATATAATTTATTAATTTAATTATTTTTATTAAAATTTGACGTTTTATTTTCTCAAACTTAATGCCTTGCACTTATATGAAAATTCATAAATTTGAGAAGTTTCTACTCCATCCCTAATTTAAATAAATTTTTATCTATATTATAGAGGTTATTTGAAAATGTAGTTGTATCAGTACTTGTTGTCTCTATACCAAATTAGTTTAATAGGTAGTATAGGATAACGGTTACTTCAATGAGCAAAAACAATTATTTTTAGAGAGTTTATACATATATTGATCATTTCCTAGGAAAGAATGTGTAAAAAAAAATATAAAAATAAAGTCCATATTCACCAAAAATAAAAAGATATATTTCTCATTTTTTAACTAGATCAGAAATTAACTATTACTCCTAGCTTTAAAAACGAACTATCAAAAGAGTACCTATTAACTATTAACTTGGTTTTGACAAATCATGTATTGTGAATTAATTGGTATAGGGTGAAGAAAGTTCCTGTAGTAGTGGTGTAAGACTTAGTGATGACGAACATTTAGATAGATTGGGAAGGCAAGTAAATGAAATATTGAATAACAATAGATCTTCAAACTTGGTTGAATTATCAGAGTACTATCAAGATGTAGAATCAAATTCAAATAATTTCAATCTAAAAAGAAAAAGGTTAATTTCTTTATTCTATGAAAGAATGGCTAAAGATTTACATTTGATTCTATTTTTTTTTACAGTGCTAGTAGACGTCCTATTGGGCCTGGCTTAAGAGTACGTCGATATAGGACTGCACAATATTGTCAAGAACTCAATGGAAATTCTTATGCTGCCAATAATTTATTTGACGTAGGCAATTAAAATAAATTTTATAATCTTAAAATTCTTATAACTATTTTATTTTTTTTTAATTATAGAAAAATAATACCCAAGAAGCAGATAGTTCAACTTCAGATTCAGATATGAAAGAAATTGATTTAAAATCTACTTTTTACAATATGTCACATAAATTTCCTGTGTAATACTGTGTATGTATATAATTTATCTATAGGACAATAGTTAAGACCTAGATAAATAATATTTATAAAAATCTATTAATAACAACAAATTGAATTGAAACTATAATAACAATATACATTTATCTTCTTTTTTTTTTTTATAAATTGTATTTATTGTATCCAGATTTAAAAATATTTTTTACTGAAAAAATTTACAACTGTTACCTAATTGATTATTAAAACTATTTAAAACTATTATTAAAAATATTTTTTAATTTTTCTTTAAATATACTAATAAAGCTTTTCAATTATAATTCTTTATAATCTAATTGTTCAATTTAATATAATACTGAAATAGTTTCATAGCTAATGACTTACAGATAGTTTGAATGTTAACAAAGCTTGTAAATGTTCATATTATAAATAAAATTCATGCTCAAATGTTTACTATAAAATAATTATATGCAATTGAAGTAAACATATTAATTTAAAATGTCATTTAATTTATAGATATTTGAAACTTCTGAAGTTAGATTACATTGTTCTTTCTGCATTCATTAAGCAATTCATTGTACTGACGTAGTCATGTTTTATACTGTACTGAACATAATGGTAGTTGCTTAACAATTAAATGAGCAATAATTATTGATCTCTTTTACCATTATATTGTGATGTAATCAATTTGTAATCATACATGTTGTGTATTGTAGACTGACCTTATATTAAGGTAATTTTTTTAGGAAATTATTATATTATATTAATTAGTTATTAGGCTTATTTCTTTATTTTGTATGCTGTAGCAAAACAAAAATTATTTTTATGTATACTATGTTCAATAAAAATATATATATTGTGAATACATTTTTTTTTAAATTTTGAATAGGATTGGATCAAATCCAAACAGTACAACATAATATAGTTGTAATAAATGTGTATAAAACATTCAAAATGATATTATAAAACAATGTGTTTTATACAATAAATATTTTTTAGTTTTTTAATTGATGTTTATATATTATCCATTATATTAAAGTTTGTTCCAAAGAATTCCATAACTTTTATCCACTAATTATATTTTGTTACTTTCTTTTTTAAATAATTTTTACAGTTTTGGACTACATTAAAAACACATTTTTTAATTATTTGTCTCCAATAAAAATAAAAAAAAAAAATTTATTTTGTATATATAGTACTGATGTTTGTGTACTTCCTTGCTCTACATACTTAACGTTTTAAATTGCTTTTAATACTATAAGTATTTATCCTAAAATTGATATTGATCCATCAACGTTTTTTGTAAGAAAAGTGTAAAAAATAGGTGGTTTTACTATGATCTCGCAAAATGACGGCACTATTGGAAGAGCACCATGGCATGTGACGCCATAATCCCCTAAGATTTAGTCCTAAACCTAAGAAAGTTTAAATATTACTGGAACGACTTTTCTGCTCTTTGTATAATTTTTAAACGTCAAAAAATGGACGAAATTGAAAGGAAGAGATCCTTAGTAAGGAAAGTACTTTCAAAATTTTACTCGTGGTTTACAGATTAAAATCTTTAAAGCTGGAATCTTAAAAATTATGATACATATTAATCGTCAATAGATATTAGGGATGGGTAGTTCGTGAGTAAGTCAACTCAAAGAGTTGACTCTTTTAGGTGAACTGAATGAGCTGAATCAGTGTACCATGGTACTGTGACTCAATGACTCAGCGTGGACTAAGAATTGAATTTAGTTTAAAACGTCTTATCAATAAATTCTGAATCATGCGAATTGTGATATATAGATTTAACTTACAGAAGTAGAAGTTGATGGAGTAATATTTGGGTCATCAATCGTCTCTTCTATTACATGAGTCTATTTAATAAATTTACTAATGGATGCTTAGATTTAATATGTCTAGTTAAATTTGAAGTCGAAGAATGGTTATTTTTTAATTATATACGACAAAGTCCACACTTTACATGAATATTAACTGCTTCAAGTTGAAAAAAATCCCAGATAACACTTGATTTATTCATTTTAAAATGAAATAAAGTACCTTCGTAAATTAAATAAAGTGTTTCACAATTTTCGATTTTGTGCACAAGATTTATTGTAATCACAGGAAACAGCATTGACACAATGAGAAAATTTTAAATAAATGACACTAGATTATACTTAATATGTCAGTTTTTAGAACAATTTCCATTCAAAAATAGACCTGTAATTGCATACAAGAAAATTTTGAGAGAAGTGACCTATTTTTCTCACTGCATGCACTAAACATTAAACATTGATGTTACAAACCTACATTGTATTTGTATACCTAATTTAACACATAAATAAATCTATGTGTTGATGTTAATAATAAAAAAATAGTGTTTTTAGATTTTAAATTTACTCTTTATTTCAATAATAATTAACAAATTTAAATATAATTAGTAAAAATATTAAACAATTTAATAGAAAAATATTTTATAAATATCAAATAACCAAATAAATTACTTTTTATGTAACTATTGTGGGTATGTATTGAGAATCTAAAATTTTAACAGAAGAAAAAAGGAATCAAACTATTGAATGATTTGAAGTTTTAACTTAAAATTAGCTCAACCATCTTATAGGTAAAAATCAGAGTTTGAGGCCCATTATCTCATAAAATTATTAATTAGTAATAACCAACTACTTTTTCCATAATGTACATACAATTTGAATTTGATTCTCATTTCTTTCGCGCTTTAATTTAATTCCAATATATATAAACAAATAATGAATAAAAAATTATTAATAGCAATATTACATTTCATTTTACAATAGTAGTTAATAAATAATAATTATTTACAATGAGTAAAATAAATTATTATTCACATTTGTGTAAAACAATAATTCATTGATATTTCATATTTAATATTAATCTAGCTATGATAACTATTAAGGCGCATTTAGAAGGCACTCTATGAGTATGCCTTGCGAGTTGCGAGTTGTAATTCGCGTCCACAAACTTCTACAACTTACGAGTCAGAATCGCGCCTTAACTATTCGACGATTTGGGAGTTGGGATTTGGAGTTGACTCACTGAGTCAACTCATTTGAGTGAACTGATTCATATCAGTGAGTCAAAAATCCCATCTCTAATAGATATACATTTTCTGAACTTATCATAGATAAGATAAAAGTTTTATCTTATCTGAGGAATTATGGACAGAATAACATAACCTCAAAATATTTTGATTTCCGTCGTTCATTATTCTCTTTAACTACTATAAATAATTATTTATGAAAAAGTAAGAAAGTAATATATTTCAAACATACTATTGAAAAAATTGAAGTATTTATTGTATTTATATATTCCAAACATTCTGAATTAAATTTTTTTGCATTGCATAATGTTTTCAAATTCATTAGTCAATTTTTTCAAGCAAGGAATAAACTCCTCTAAAATCTTACACAATGTTGTCTGTAAGTCAATCATGAATTTCTAATAGTATTTTTTGCAGTCGAATTTATAAAAAACTCAAATATATGTACAATCTAGTTTTAGTCATTATTAAAATCATTATATGAAAGACAGCGATGTTGGTGAAACTTAAAATTATTATTTAGTTTTTATATTAAATTAATAATAAAAAATAAATTTTTTTGAGTATACTTTAGAAAATCTATATAATTTTTAAATTCGGATGTTTTATCTTATTTTATGAATTTTCACTAAAGTAAATTTTAATTTTGTACTCTATAGACTTATTGTTAAGTTATGCATTACGCTAATTTTTATCCTTAATAGAACAAATACATTTATTTCAAATTATGATGATAATTGGTGAAACAATGAATTGTGCCAAATAAAAATATTACTTAATAATTTATGATAGTATTAAAAATATTTAAGTTTTACTTTATATAATTTAAATATGGATAACAACGTTATATATTATTAGAATCCACAAAACTAGTAAATTTTAAATCTATGTTTATAATATGTTATTAGTAATTAATTAGTGTTACCTTAGGTCCCTCCTGAAAATAGATTTTAAAAGCAAAGATTGAGATGTTATCTTTTAAAAAATTTTTATTTCAAATTAAAATATGAAATATTATATTCAAAGCTTTACTTAATAACAAGTTCTCGAAAAAATTTTAGTTTGTTTAATTATTAAAAAATGATAAATTACTTTTAGATAAATATAATATTTTTTGTTTAGGTAAACGTAACTTATATGAACCAGCAGCAATTGGGATAGATAAATACCAATTTTATAGAGATAAACTTAGTAATCAATATTCTGAAGTTGACAGACAGACATTTTTCAAACGTATGACTTCATTTTCTGATCCAGAATCTCTTAGTTTAATATTTACTGAAGACCTAAAGCAAATTGTACATATGATAAATGATAATGAAGAAGAACTTTCACTTGTTGAAAAAATGATGAAAAAGTATGTAGAAAGAATAAATTTAAACTTAAGATAAAAATTGTTAATAATGCAAATGGATTGAAGGAGTAAATCAATTACTTCTAAATATTTATACTCTATTTTCTAACTAATTTTTATGATCAATGACTAAAAATTGTTTATCATCAATGATTTATAGATTTAATCAACAAAGTAAAGGATTACGTTTTGGAAACTTTACATTTGGACCAGTTGTAATGCGGATGTACTATCATCTTAATAAACCTGAAAGTGCTTTGAAAGTAAGAATGTTTAAAAAAATTTTCTTATGTTATTTTTATCCACTTATTGTAATTTTACTATACTATACTCTTACATTAATTTTTTTCATTACAATAAATATCAAGATTGTATCTTAAACTAGAAGTTAAATGATTAATTGTTTTTTGAAATTTTCTAGATGTTTTTTGAACCAGAATTAGAAGGATTTTTTAATCATTTAACATCTTATCAAATATTAATGGACTTATTATTTATTAATGCAAAGTATGATGAAATATTAAATGTTTACAAAACAATACAAGAAAGACAGTTGCAAATCGCTAAATTTCCTAAAGGAGTTATGATGTTAGTTTATGCTGCGTGTTATAAACTGGTAAGCTTAATTTTATTTTTGCTTCATGACAATGAAAAACATTTTTAAAATAATTGTTCCATGCATAAATCATGAAAAATAAACTCATATGACTGAGTTACATAATTAAATTTTTTGTCCTAATAGATTTTTTAAAATTTTTAAAGAATACATCAGAAGCATTTGAGTATGCTTGTAAATTGTGGACTGAACAACAAGAAGCTGGTCACATACCTATTAGAAAAACTGTTACTTTTTTTGCTGCTAACGCATTAAATCAAAACAGCCCTCATATTGCTCTAGAAGTAATTTCAACTATTAGAAATCAGGCATATGTGACACTTCGTAACATTAAAGTTGTTGCTTTAAGTGATTTGGGAAGAATCCAAGATGTTTTACCGATACTAAGAAGTGTTTTATCTTTAGATCAGCCTTCAGATAGTTATAATATAGCTGTTAAACAGACATTTTGTAGAGATGTTGTAAGCATTGATTTATAGTTTTAGAAATATTATTAAATTCTACAAGTTATTTGTTGCCGTCTGGCAACAAGTTATTTGTTGCCGTCTGGCAACAAGTTATTAAGTGATAACTTTATTATTTATTTTTAATTTTTCAAAACATTAAATTATTTAAGTTTTTGAAGCATTAAAAAAAAAAAAAAAAGTTGGTAAATTCTTGCATGAAGGCACAATAAATTAAAAAATTAATTTATTTAATAAAATTAAATATAATTTATTTGTTATAATTCTTAATGAATTAATTATAATTTTATATTTATTCTATTTCCATGTTCTCTGCTAAAAAAAGTTTAATAATTTTTTTTTTTTTATGAATAACTTTCAGCTAAAATTTTATAGACCTTGTATTAATGAAATTGCATTCATATTAAATTTAGATAAATATAGTTAAAAATGCAGTTGAAAAAAGCGACAATGAAGGAATTATGATGGAATTCAATAGAATATTAAGTCAATTTGATGAATTAAGCATTATATCAGAATCTGTAAGTTACATTTAATGTATATGATAAAGATTTAATGGTTAAATGTATTATTTTCAAACACCCATATCTTTAGTTTTGTGCTGATGTTTTGAAAAATTGTTAAGTTCATCTTCAATGCAGTAGTTACTGCTTTGAAGTTAATTGGACATAAGTACATTATGAATACTAAAAACATGGATTTATTTTTAAAATATTCTAAATAACATTAATATGTATTATTTAAATTTTTCTAGTTCCAATTCTTTAATAATTTTTAAATGTTTTCATTTTAGACACTCGATTCAATTCTTTGTTCTAATGTTAAAATGATTGAACGTCCAGATAAAGATTTTCGTCAGAACACTATGGTAGCTGCTAGTTATGACAATAGTAGACCATTTAAAAAACGCGAATACAAACGCCCTGGCCTAAGTGAAATGTTATAGTTCTTATTTTAAATATTTCATGTTTCTTTAGAATAAAATGTATTATTTATAATTATCAAAGTCAACCTACTTAAATTTTTTTTTTCTATCAGTTAGACATATATCTTTAACATTAATGATTTTGCAACGCCATTTTATACTCATTTATAAATTTAAAAAGAAGTTTTAAAAATATATCTGTTCTATAGATTGAAACATAGAGAACATATTGTATTAACAAGGCTTGTTACACATAGGATAGATAAACTCAACAAATATAGAAATATCTTTCCTTATCTAGAATGGGCTGCAAATCTTGATTGAATTAAAAAATTATTTAATGAATGTTTGATTAAAATCAACTTTTACTATCAGATTATTATTTAATAATATAAGTTATTGATTTTTTCATAGGCCCAAGTTGAGCCAAACCTTTGGGATGTTAAAATTGTTAAGTGTAAAGTTGTGTACCATACTCCTGTATTCAATTTTACTTGAAACTTCCAAGTAATGAATTTCTCTTAAAATAATAATTTTGAAAACAAATGTTTTGATTTTGTTTAATATTGGTTATTTCTCGATATTTCAGGAGTTATAATCTTTTTTTTTAACTTAGGTGGGAGGGAGAAGTAGTGCAGTAGAACAATACATAATGATAAAAATAACACAACCCACATTTCTTCTAGTCTACAAATAAAAATATTAATAGCATCTGAAATATTTATATTACCATTTAAAAAAATGTACCATTATAAGGAATAAGGCATAAAACTAAAAAATATTTAATCAATGGAAAATTAAGGAACAAATACTACTTAGATATACAAAAATAGATTTTCAAATTTTTATTTTAGAAGAAATCTAGTGGTCAACGATAAATAAATCATCTGTAGAGATTAAAATAATATTATTGAATCATTTTATTAGTTGAATTAAAAAATATTTTTATTATTTCAAAATATTAACTTATTTTTTTCTTATAAATTCAGTACTAAGTAAGAATATGACTACAAACCAAATAAACTTAACTTGTTTTTTTTAACTTTTAAGGGTAAAAAAAAATTATTAACTGAATCGGGGATAAAACTTGAGTATTGCCATAGAATGTCAAAAGATTAAAATGAGGAACAGTTCAGTATTTTATTTTATCACTTTTGATACAACATATAACATTAACACGGCCGCCGGGGATTGAAGGCTGGTTATAGAAAGTGTACCGGAAATCATGTGAAAAAAAGAGACACGGTACGGGATTAGAACCCGCGACCCAAGGCGTCGTAAAGACAAACCTTACCACTAGGCCACCGTGCACTTTGATTCAGATACCGATACACTTTCATTTAGGTTGATAACGTGATGTGCGATTGAGGGAAACATGGTACCGTGTCAACATACAAGGAAAGGTAGAATATTTCTGGGTATTCTCAAAAATGTAATATACAACAGATTTATATTACAAAAAACCTATAAAATAAAAAAGAAAATTATCTCTGATAAATATTTTCGAAAATAAAGCACTTCAATACCTTGATATTTTTTTTACACCGGTATATTATAAACTTTATAACAAAAATATCTTTCAATTTATACTAACATTTTTGAGTTTAAGTTTTTATATGAATTTTTCTTGATTTATATCAATGCAAGGCTTGGAAAATAATTTTTGAAATTGAATAGGCTTATCAATTTTTTTCAATAGTTGACACTCAAAAACACTAATATATACGTTATATTCACAAATTGTGTTTACCATGTTATAATAAGGATTATTTTATAAAATATATTTTTATTGAATTACCATTATTTATAATGAACTATATCACCATAATTATTTAAATTATTTTAACTATTTTCTATAATGTTTTAATAACATCTTTTTTCTTATAAGATTATTTACACATTTTAAATTCTTTATTTAAAGCATAAAGTATTTATTATTTCTTTTGAATTTTTTTTATAAAATATTATAGAGAGCATGTATCAGAAATTTTTTTTTTTTTTAGTGTTATACAAAATAGAACAATTAATAAATATAATTAAAATGATGTTTAGTAATCTTTCAAGTAAAGAATAACAGTTAAAAAATATAAACATAAATTAATATGACGTTCAAAAAAAAAAATCATTAACATTGAGCTTAATATTTATTTGACCTTACTTATTAGTATTTTATTCAATGGCATCAGTTTTTGTGACTGAGTAAGGTACTGGAATAGCAGTATGACCACAATCTACAATTGTGACATCTTTAAAGGGTTTATTTCTTGAGTCTGTTTCTTCAGATTCTATTTTTCTAATAGTTTTCTATAAAAAAAGTTAATTAATCAATTAAAAATAACTAATTATAGTACAAAAATGATTTTAAAAAACATTGCAGAGATTTTAATAAAATAGTAGTTCATTAATTTTTATAAAATATGAGAAGCGATTAAAATAAATTCATAACATTAAACAAGTATAAACTAATCTAAAATATTAATAAATAAGACAATTTACCATTCCTTTGACAACTTTTCCAAACACAACATGGCGTTTATCTAGCCAAGAAGTTTTTACAGTAGTAATAAAGAATTGAGATCCATTTGTATTTTTTCCAGCGTTAGCCATTGATAACCATCCAGCACCATAATGCTTAAGCTTGAAATTTTCATCATCAAATCTTTCACCATAAATACTACGTCCTCCAGTACCATCGCCTCTGGTAAAATCTCCTCCTTGGATCATAAAATCTTTGATAACTCTATGAAATTTACTACCTTTATAACCTTCTCCTTTTGGTTTTTGAGCTAACTGAATGAAATTTTCAACAGTTATAGGGACAGTTTTACCAAACAATCCAATTTCTACACGTTCTGGATTGTCAGAACCAATTTGAATATCAAACCATACCTGAATGTCAAAATATATTAAAGATAATAATATAATAATACAAGGTTTAGTAATTGGCCTTATCTAAAGTATAGTACCTCTATGAAAGCACTTAATGAACAATTAAATAAATAAAATCTTTAGAGTAATTACTTACAACATCTGTGATTTTTGGTCCTTTTTTTTCATCCTCAGGTGTTTTTACACCGAGATCGCAATAAACAATAGTAATAACAATGAAAATAGTTGCCGGTACGATTGCCCATTTAATCATAGTCATAATTCTGTAAGAAAATAGTCGCATACACACGAACTAAACACTTAAAGTAAAGCTAACAACTAGTAAGAATTAAAGAATTATAATGACGTGTCGTTTAAACAAGTTACAAAGCACAATTTAACAAATCACCGTAACAAAAATTCGTGCTCCTACTGATACAGAAGAACTATCTCCTTTTCCCAGCTGGGTAGGGTTATATACAAATCGATGTTAAACTATCGATATAAATGCAATAATAAACCTAAAAATTAATAATTAAACCAAATAAGTTTCGAATTAATTAATAACGAATATAATTTCATTATGTAACTTAAAATTCTTCATTATGTTATTCAATAAAAATTTAATTGCAACATCAGTCTTTTTTTAAGTCAATAACTATAAATAAAAATTATTTAGATGATGAAATATATTTTTGTATCGATATAAAACAGAATCGAAAATTTGTGCTAGGTATGAGATTTATTAATATTGACCAAACAAAAGCGAACACGATTTTTGTAGATTAATAGATAGTTCCGTTTGCAGTGCAGATAAATTTATTTTAAAATCATTGACTGGGAATTTGTTACAATGTACTTTTAGATACTTAAACATGATAACTACATTACAATTTAGGGTTGGAAAAATAGAAATTATCTTAATAATACTAGTTACATATGAAATAGCTAGAAATTTATTGCAATTGTGTCTCAATATTTTTAGATATTTTGTGATTTATAAGATGTAGTTAAAACAGTAAAAAAAAATACCAAGTTGTTAAATTTTTTATTTATTATTTTAAGTTATTTACTCTTTTAATTACAACAGAGTAAAATACTAATTAAATATTTTTTTTTTTTATAAAATATTTCACTGTGTAAAAACAACTAACAAATATTTTCTGTCTTAAACAGTGGCGTATTTTGAATGATTTCTCGGGTGGTGTCCAACTTTTAATGAACCTCACAAACGAAAATTATAGAAATGTTTACTGACGTAAAAAAAACTTACTATTTTTCTAATTACTATTTTAGGAATTGACAAATAATTTGAAGTTTGAAATTTTGGTACTGTTGTATCTTAAAAGAAACAACCCTAGTGTCTTAACTTAAAGTAATAAAAGTTTAATAATAACTCAAATGTATTTATTATAGATATAATTAAACAATGCAAAACATACAAAATAAATATACACTAAAAACACAATAAAACAATACACAAAATGAAAACTTAATGTCATAAACGTACCGCGCGAAAAGAGATTACCGTCGGTGCTCCTGAGGTCCTCTCTCCTCTACAATTCATTCCATTTCGTCTTATATACTAAAATATTTTGTTTTTCTTCTTTTTGCAAAATTAATAATACTATCGTTTTCAAAAATGTTTATAAATATTTAATTCCTGGTCTAGTAATAATAGATCAGGAAATTACAATTAAACGAAACATTACAAAAATGTTTTACTTCCAGCTTTACAAATAATAAACTATATTACAGTATACAGATTGATTTTTTTATCATACCCACTCATTTACTTGTAGAATAAATATAATTTAAACATTATTCTTGGTTTTCTTTAGTTACACATTATTCTTAAATTATTAACTATTTAAAACTTTTTATGTTCATCCCTTATGCCTTGTAAGGGTATTAACTTTGTCTTTTAAATGGGAACACATTATCAATTATGACTATCATAGATATACTTTCTGTATTGTCAGTTAGTGTATTTATAAACTCACAACAATGTGCCTTACTACCATTGATAATAACAATGCTGTGTACCTGCTAATTTCTTTGAAGTTGTTTTAAACAAAGTAACTCATAACTAAATACTTTATTTATAATAAGTAAACAAATAATAAAATCTACTTTCAGTATTGATGTTCGTAAATTACTTGCTTTTGATGATGTTTCAGACTCATTCCACTTCGAAATTATAAATAACAATTCAACATTAGGTACACAAAAAGCTCAAGAAAATCATTGACAGCATAAAAACGTTCAACTTATTTAGTCACGCATAATTGTTTTAATGATTTTTTAGTTATACATTTTTGACTTTCTTCGATTTGACTTTTCAACACATCTTTTCGCTTTGGGTATATGAAAAAATCTCTAACTTTAGATGTTGTTCCTAATCAATTTCGTGTTTCTTGTATAGAAGATGAATAAGAAATAGCAAGGTTTAAAACATGAACAGCACAATGAACAAACGTCGCAAGCGGATAACTTTGGTGAATAAGAGATTGAGCTCCGTTAAATTGACCAGACATAGAAGCACATCCATCGAACACTGTCCTCTAAGGTATTTTGTTTCTACACCAAATGAATGTAAACTTTGAATAATAATATATAAACCTTTTCCAGTAGTATCTGTTGTAAGCACAAACTGAAGAATTCTTAAATAATTTTATTACAGGATTCAATTATTTCATTTTGAAGTGTTTCACTTGTATATTTTATTGTTTCTTCAGCTTCCAAAAATGATTTTAAACGGTCATCTCCTTGGGTTCTGTATCTTAATATTTCTCTAAAATTTCCTTGATTTTCTTGGATAATTTGTCATTTTCTTGATATATATTGAAGTTACAAAGATAGCCGTTATTGTCAAAAAAAAAAAAAATTATAATTATAATAACATTAGAAATGAAAATAATAATTAAACGTATAAGGTAGTTAAACCCTAAAGTTATTTTCGATTTGTTAAAGTCGTTAAAATTAATTCAAATCTCCTGTTATTTTCTTTTATCAGAATTATTATGTCATTAATTCAATTATTAATTAAATTGTTAAACTATATTATATATTCAACTTAATAAATTTTTATGTTGATTATAATCGCATGGCATGATGTTTTTTGTTAATAACTAAATGGAAATAGCAATTTCACATGGGCAAAATTTTTAATAGTTGCAAGAGAATAAATCCAAACGTTGATATTTTATTTCATACAGATTAAATTTTATATGCATAAATATTCTGTTAACCGATATCAAATTTATTCCACTTGAACTTTCATAAAAAAATCTCTATCATTTGTAAACTAATGTAATAAATAAACAAACAAATACAAAAGGTTTTTCTTCAAAATATCTTTAAAATATATATATATATATTTTTTTTTTGATAATTCTCTGTATTATTCTTAAAATATTGTATTCTTTGACCAATAATACAATTAAAATAAATAAGTATTGTTTATACTAAATTTATTTATAATTGGCTTATACATTTTTTTAATGAATTTTTACAATTAAGTTTCCTTGACAATTAGATGTAAATGTTGATTTTATCGACATTTCAGTTCACTTCGTTTTTTCCCGTGAAAAATAAACTATCGTCTTGTGTAATTATTAAGATTTATTTAATTAGTTATTGATATGGCAAGTGAAAAAAATATTTTTGGTCAAACAAATGAATCAAACTTACATAAGGTCATACGCAGAGTTGAAGAAATATGGAATCGTCGTTTCATGCATTCCAATTGTGTTTTAAATAATACAAATAAAGGACAAATATCAAAAAAGTCAACTAAAGATGGAAGAATTATCTGTAAACACTATTAAGATTAATAATTAAACTAACTATTTCGAATAGAGAAAAAGTTTTTTAATATAAAATATAAGAAAAATTAATAATAAGTTCTCTTATTCATATATAACAATAATTCAGTCGCTTTACTTTAATTTAACTATTTTAATATTAAAAACCTTTTTCGAAATTGATTATTTAATTAATAATTATTAAAATTATATTCAATTTGCAGCAATTATTAATAAAAATATTTATCCTATAAAAAATTCCATTATTCCAAAAAAACGCACGTATCGAAAAACGAATAAAAATGATAAAATTATTCCAGAAAAATTGGTAACTATAATTATATTAATATATTTATTCGATTTAGCTATGTTATTGGGGTTTGTCTGATTCAAAAATATAAAATAAACTATCAACCCCCTTAATATAAATGCAGTAACATAATGTTTAATATTATTCTGCTATTTTTTCTATTAGATTTTTATGGGAAATTCAATTTTTATCGAAGATAATAATATAATATTAAGTATAGTTTATTTGTTTATTTAAATATCTCTTTGGTTACCTAGAATATGATGCAGCAAAGAGAATTCGGAACACTTTTTCAGAATGAAAAATCTGAAAAATATAAAAATGAAATTTTAAATTCAACAGAAAAAAAAAATATAGCAATTTCAAAAGACAATCCGCTATTAATATCAGCTGATTTGTTAGAAAAGGTATATTTTATTATGCTTTATTTCAATAAAAAGATTTTAGGGTATACCCTAAACCATTTTTTGGACTTAAAGCAGATTTCTTAAATAAATTTATCATATAATTAAATATATTTTTATGATCCGTTAAGAGTTTTCATAAGAAAAATTTGGAACGCAAAAAATCCGAAATAAAAAAACAACTTTTTGAGATATCTTCTAATACTACTGCTCGACCAAATTTAAAAAGAAATTCATCCGAAGAAGATGAAAAAGTCATAAAAAGTATACAACTTTTAAAATATAATTCATTTTTAAAAAATATGAAGTTTTGATTTTTGAAACAAATATGTAATATTTTTAAACATAAATTATTTTAGAGCCAAAAGTTAGTTCTAATCCTTTGACCTTAAATACGCCGAATGACGTAAATTTACTTGCTCTGTCCACTATTGAAGTAATAAAAGTACCAGAGAAAGAAAAAGGTAATTAGTTATTTAATCTATTTATTTTATGTAAAATTAAATAAAAAAAGATTATTTATTAAACATAATTAATTATAATAATACGAGTTAAATTAATATAACTTCTGCAGAGGCGTGTCATTAAGGGGGTCCATGGACGTTTTAAACAAAAGTAATTATACGTGTTTAATTTCATATTCCAAAACCTTAAATAAACCTAAATAATAGTAAACTGTTCAACAAAGTCTTTTATTAATTTTATGAAAAATGTTTAAATATGGTTACACTTGCAGAAGTAATGCAAGATCAGAACACAAAATCTCTTGATCAGTATAATGCACCTTCATTTAAATCGCCCACATCATGGTATACTTCAGACACAATTAATGAGTACATTAAAATGATAGTAAAACGGTCAGAAGGTGAAGTTTATGCAGTTGTCACTGATTTTATTGTAGCGTATCTTCGAGGAGGTTATCCAGCTGTAAGAAGATGGATAAAAAAAGATATTCACACAATAAAATTACTTTTTGTGCCCATGAATGTATATGAGAGTCATTGGATATTGACAGTGGTTAATATACCTGAAAAGACTGTGACATCATATGATAGTCTTAAGTCGTATGAGGGTCCCTATCCAATGGTATTAAAAAATTTCTTAATTGAATGGGAGATGGACAAAAAAGGAAAAGCTTCTACATGGACATTACAAATAGGCGAGACATCTCGCCAAACCAATGGACATGATTGTGGGCCATTTACTGTTGAGCTGGCAGAAAAAATGTCTCGAGGAGATACAACACCAATAAATGCAAATTTTATGCCTTTTATAAGATTAAGACACAAAAATGAAATTATTGCTGGCGAGCTATTCAATTAATATTTTTATGAATGAAATTTTATTTTTGTATTTTATATCAATTTTTTTAATATTCACTATAAATTGAAATTTTTATTTGTATACCACCAAACATTTTTTTACTTTTTCTATGTTTAATTGTTGTTTTGTTATTTTATTTTAATCTTATTTTTCTTTGTAACATTTCATTTAAGAAATTCAAATTTAATATAAATTTATCTTAACTGAAATAATTTAATGTTCTTGTTATGTGAATATACAAATATTATAATATACAGTTATGGATACAATTAAGTTAAAAAGTCAGCCAATTATAAATTTTTAAATTAACAAGCGTATCTACTATCTTAACAACTTAATTTTAATTTTACTAAATGACGATTCATAAAGAATTTCATAACTTTTGTTTATTTTTTAAATATTATTTTAATTATAAAAAATTCTTTTCTGTATTTTTTATGAATGCGGTATATTGAATAGGGGTAACTAAACTTATTTGTTTATAATTCTCTAAACTGATAAACTATAAAATAAATTTAAAAATGAACTACGAGTTCAGAATATTTCCGTTGTTATGATATTTTTGTTATCTAAATGACCCAATGAAATCCAAATAATTTCTAGAAATCTCTGATAAAATGTAGATAAATACATGTCGTCGAATCCTATAAAATTATCTTCAATTTTGTTATTTATTTAAAATACCATTTATTTTATAGTAAATAAATATAGTATATTATAAAAAATTAATACAAATATATTGAGCATTTTTTTTAAGTCGGGGGGTGTCTAGACATGGAGGACACCCCCCCAAAATACGCCACTGGTCTTAAATAATCTGTTAGAACAATTATTTTATAGCTATGATATATAACTATAGTGGCGTAGCCAGGGAACACATTGCCTTCTATTGTTAGCAATATTTATCTCTAAAATGAAGTGATGAACAAACAAAAGTTCCAAAATATGGAATTTTGTAGATTTTTAGCTTCGATGCGAAGCTGAGAAGGTATTAATTTTACCATGATATGTTTTTTTTTTGTGTTTTACTACTTTTTTTCAGCACTCACTGGACCGATTTCTTTCAACAATACGTCAAAAGATCACAAATCGTATCTAGTCGAAGACATAACCCTTAAAAATTGAAAAAATTTCCCTCGTTCCCCGTAAATGGGGGAAACCTCCAAAAAAATTATAATTTCAAAAATCAGTAAATTTTGTCATTTTTTTCGCTTTTTTTTCTTAAAACTTCCATAACTTTTTGAAAAATCAACAAATCAACATAATTTTTTTTTATACTAAGACCTTAGATATTTCCCTTTCTTTTGGTATCATTTTTTTGAAAATTTAACACTTAACCTGCTCATTGGGGGGGATTTATAATGGCAACTTTTTTACAAAAACTAACTTTTTCAACTTAATTTTTTAAAATATTCCGGAAATACTGCGTCCTTTAAACATATATCAAATTAAAGCTTATTTTATGTACTATAAAATGAAAAAAAAACATTTGTCCCGACACTTTATCTTCTATGTGCAAATGGTTGTCGAAATTTAAAAAAAAATGAAATGTTTGCGATAAAAATCATCTACTATGAGGATGTTTTTTGTACTTAAAACTGCCATAACTTTTTCAAACATTAACAAATCAAAATAATATTTTTTAATATTGAAACCTTAGGTTTTTCCTTTCATTTGATATCATTTTTTTTGAAAATCTAACACATATTCTGCTCACAGGGGGGATTTAAAATAGCAACTTTTTTACAAAAACTAACTTTTTCAACTTAATTTTTGAAAATGTTCCGGAAATACTGCGTCCTTTAAACATATATCAAATTAAAGCTTATTTTATGTACTATAAAATGAAAAAAAAACATTTGTCCCGACACTTTATCTTCTATGTGCAAATGGTTGTCGAAATTTAAAAAAAAATGAAATGTTTGCGATAAAAATCATCTACTATGAGGATGTTTTTTGTACTTAAAACTGCCATAACTTTTTCAAACATTAACAAATCAAAATAATATTTTTTAATATTGAAACCTTAGGTTTTTCCTTTCATTTGATATCATTTTTTTTGAAAATCTAACACATATTCTGCTCACAGGGGGGATTTAAAATAGCAGCTTTTTTACAAAAACTAACTTTTTCAATTTAATTTTTGAAAATTTTCCGGAAATACAGCGTTCTCTAAACATATGTCAAATTAAAGCTTATATCATGTACTATAAAATTAAAAAAAAAAATTTGTCCTGACGACCTATCTTCTATGCGCAAATGGCTACCGTATTCAAAAGTATGCTATTTTTGAGTTAAAATCTTGGATTTTGTATTTTATTTTTATTTTATATTTATATAAGATATTTTAAAATATCTTATAAAGGCAATACACTGACTTTCATGAATATTTTATAATTTAATTGACATAGAATAAAGTTCATAAGACATAAGAAATTAAATTTATTAATTTTTTTTGCTTTTTTAAAGTCGAAAAAGTAATTTTTAAATTTGAGTTAGCTTAAATAGTCAATTTTATCAATCGACGAAAGCAACGAACAATTGTCGAATCGGTAACACTTGTGCCTTGCATGCCAACGGTACGAGGGTTCAAATCCCTTTGCTAAAATTATTATTTTACATTTTTTTTGAGTTAGAATATAATTTTCAAATCATTTGATATTTATCTCATTTAGATTCAATAACTTCAATAAATATAAAGGATCCTATCACTAATGTCTCCCTTCGTGAGAAGAAATTTATATTCATGTTAATATTATTTTACTATGTGGTTCTTTTTGTGGCTACGATTTATTTTTCCAAACCTCACTAAACCTACTCTTTCTAGGATGCGTCAAATGATTACAATTCGTATTTAGTTTAAGTTATTACTCTTAAAAATCGAAAAAATATTCCTTATTCAAATAAAAAGTAGCTTAACCAGCTTTTTCCATACAAACAATTAAAAACATTAATTTCTATTATTCTTAAAGTATTCATTGTCGAATTAGATTTGATATGATAAAAGTATTCAACTACAAAAGTAAATAATTTTACTTTGTAATTTTTTAATTTTTAGCTTCGATGCGAAGCTGAGAAGGTATTGGTTTTACTAAGATGTGTTTTTTTTTTTTTTTTTTTGTCTGTTACCACTTTTTCTCAGCTCTCACCGAACGGATTTCTTTCAACGATACGTCAAAAGATCACAAATCGTATCTAGTCGAAGACATTACCCTTAAAAATTGAAAAAAATTCCCTCGTTCCCCGTAAATGGGGGAAACCTCCAAAAAAATTACAAATTTAAAAATCGCTAATTTTCGAAATTTTTTCAATTTTTTTTACTTAAAACTGCCATAACTTTTTCAAAAATAAACATATCAATATAATTCTTTTTTATATAGATGCATAATATCATTACCTTTCATTTGGTATATTTTTTTCATAAATTTAACCCTTAACCTGCCCACAAGGGGGGATTTAAAATGACAACTTTTTCACAAAAAATTAATTTTTTTAACTTAAATTTTGAAAATGTTCCGGAAGGTCTGACACTTTTATATATATCTTAAATTAAAGCTAATGTAATATGCTTTATCATGAAAAAAAAAAATTTCGGACTTTATCTTATCTTCATGGTGAAAATGGCTACCGAATGCTATTTTATTTGTGAAAATTCTCGATTTTATATTTTACATTTTTGACTTTATATTGCTATAACTTATTGAAAAGTGTATGGATTAATACAATTTTTTTATGAGAAAGTTTCTTTTTTACTCTAATGAAAATTGTTTGCAGACCATTTATACATAATTAACAACAAATTATTATCTAAAAAGTTCTGTGTCAAGCCCTTTAATTTTTATACACGTTCCCATAAAAATAATAACTACTTTATGATTTTTTATAAATTCTTCGAAAAAATTATAATACTAAATTATTAAATATCAATTTTATACTACGTTGAATTGCTTTAATAAATATTTATTCATAAATTATACTTATAAATCAACTTCTAATTAAGAATAATGATAGAAATAGGAGTTAATTTTAGATTTATCAACTAATTTCTTAAAATTAAAGACTATCTACAGATTTACATCGAAGCGTTTTTTATGATAGTGATTATAATCACTGTCAGATATCTATACTGGACCAAACTATACCACGTCCCCACCGTGACGCGATCTATTTGTACTGTTTTTTTTTTTAAATGATGTGACGTTTTTTGAATAATGCTATTTTTTTTTGTTGATAATAACCTCTTATATTGTATTTATTATATTTCTACCTATTATTTTTAATTTTGACCAAAACGATTATATTTTGCCAAGTGAGAAGCATGACACCCCCACGCGTTCCTCTCGCGAAGGCCCTGCTTAATTGATGTAATTATAAACTCAACTAAGGGTCTAAGCCTCACAAAAATAAAAAAATTAAATGCACGTGCAACGTATTGTTGCATAAAGGTATTTTTGACTATTAACATTTTTAAATTTTGAGTGGAGGAAGAGCGCATCAAAGTAAAACCCACATTTTACCTACACTATATTTTAAAATAATAACTTGTATATATATTTATACTACTCAGAGATGTTTCCATTTGAGAAACTTAACTTAATATATATATATATATATATATATTA
>NW_026099575.1:19317120-19325520 GCF_025091365.1 Daktulosphaira vitifoliae | reverse complement strand
GATATATTATATATATTTATATATATATATATATATATATAAGTCCATATGCCACGATATGTATTGCTGTATAATTAAAATAAAATCGTGCTGGTCATTTATCTCATACAGCAACTGATTCTGCTCTTCTCTAATTATATAAATTTTAATAATAGACAAATATCTTAGTTTGATACACTTTACATCTACAAAATTTGGTTTATTATTGATCAACATTCTATAATTAGTATTTAAGTATTACAGAGTATAAAATATACGTCGATTTAAAATTGAAAAAAAACAAATCCTTATTATAAAGTTTTAAAATAATCAAAAAGTAGCATTAATGAACTCGAAGTATAGACTCATAATAAAATGATTAATTATTCATTTTACTATGTGCAGACTGATGGTGATTGTAGTATTGCATATTTTATTGAACGGTTTTCTTTGCAAAGTTTAGTCTCTTTAATCTGTATTTTACGACCGTAACCACAGTTATATCACAGACTGGTTATATAGACTTTGTTTATGTACTGTCTCTAATATCGTAACCGTGCCGGGGCGCTTACAAACCAGGTCAATTTTCCCACTGTGACTAATAATATTGATAACAATTCATGTGAATCCCCGGCTACTCATAGTTATTATCTAAAAATTGATTAAGTTTTTTTATCAATGTAACTTTGTTATTATGAAACTTAAGTTTTTTTCAGATTATCGAAGGTCGTCAATTATATCCATGTTGGATATCTAATTTATTTAATTAGTATTTTTATTAATAAGCACTATTTTTTTTGCATTTGATAGTTAACAAATTCTGTTCTTTTACTGTAATTATTTTTATTTTTATTTAAGTAATGACGAATCCAAGAATTGAAGATTTTAGGGATCAAAATGTTGAAAGTCCGTGGAACGGATTAACATTTAAAATTATTGGAAAAACAGCTATACATCCCGTGGAATATGCCAAGTTTCTTATTCAGGTATGATTTTTAAGGTTTTTGTTTTTTACTTCTATAATACTGTGTGGGTAAAGTATCATTTATTGATGAGACTTGTAAGACTACTAATTTTTCCTACGTGTAATAAAATATTATTTTGATTCCATTTAAGTAACATTTGACTAAAATATTAATTTAGAATATTGTCTTTGTTAGATTATAAATATTACCTGAGTAATATTCAATATGTTATTTTTTATGTATTTATCTGGTATTATCTTGTTTTAAATTTATATTAAGAAAAAATAAATCTTGAAAATACATTTTCCATTTCTAAATATATGTATATACATTCAAGTAAAAATATTTAGAACCTATAGCTCTTTTAGTTATAAAAATTTTAATTAATTAATTAATTATAATTGTATGAAGATAAAATTGTATTACTTATTCATAACTACAGAAAGTTTTTTATTTTTAGATTGGTCATGAACCTATTCGACCTGTTCTGTATAAACCTATAATAGGAGAACCACGTTTAGTTCTTCCCAATGTATTTTCATATTGTAAGTTGTTAGTTAAATATTTATTATGCTAGTATATTATCTAAGTCTATAATATTCAGAATGATTTATCTATAGTTGACCACTAGATTTCTTCTAAAATAATAATTTAGAGAATTCATTTTTTGGTATATTTAAGCAATATTTATTTTTCAATTTTTGAATAGTTAAATATTTTTTAGGTTTATGCCTTATTTATTATACCAGTGTTAACTTAATTTTTTTAATTACAACATACATATTTAGTTCATATAACAGAAAATTATTTAATTAAGAATATGTCTGGGCAATAAAAGCTTTCGAACTAGTAGTTTAGGAGCTATTATGAGAGGAGTAGTGTGGTAGAGTAATGTTAAAAATAACCTAACCCAATCTTCGTCTTCATTCTTCATTTAAAAATGTTAGTTACATATAAATGTATTAAAGCTTTCATGGATTATTATAAAATTTGAAAATTCACTTTTCTGTGAAAATGTTATATGTGTGTCCTTTATCTTATTGTTCTCCTTTAAGTTGAGAACACTTTATATTAAAACACTATTTTCTATAGCTGGATATATTTAAAATGAATTTAATAAATATCTATTATCACTGAGATCTATAACCATAATTAGAAAAAAAATTTTATATGTATATTCATATATTTATATCATCTGTAGAACTTAAAATTTTGTCCTTGGTTTGAAATTATTTTGATTTAATGTTTAAGTAGTAAAATTTGTATTAATAATTTTTATTCTTTAGCTAAATATATATATCAAATTGATGGATTTAAAGGAATGTATAGTGGCCTTGCCCCAAAGCTTGTTGGTGTTTTTGTTGAACATTGTACTACATGGTTTATAACTAATTATGTCAAGTTGGAAAAAAAACAAATATTAGATACTGAAGAATCAGAATCTGACGCGTAAGTTATTATAATTTTTATATCGGTGCATGTTTCTTTCATATACAACTAAATATTCAGAGTGATATGCCATTTTAATTTACTTACTTTGCATCATAATTTTCTTATATATTGTATGGTTTCAAACTGTAAACCGTAATTTTTCTTACAACAATATTTTGCATATATCGTATGAATACTTAGCTGGAAAAAGTGGGCATTGAATACTTCAAAAGAGTTGTTGAGCACCATTGCAAGCAATATATTAAGTTATCCATTCCGCCTTATTTCTTTAAGAATAATGGCACAGTTTGTTGGTTTTGAGAAGAATTATACGTAAGCATTTATAAAATATTTATATTGATTTTAAAATATTTAAAGATAGAATTTTTTCTAGAATTAAAAAAAATTTTTTATCCCTACAGTGGTGTCCTAGGATCAACTATAGTGATCATTCGCCAAGAGGGAATTTCTGGATTATATTCAGGATTCTGGCCTCATTTAATTTTTGTTTCAAGTCATGTAGCCATAGTTAGCTTAATAAAACATGTATGTTCTCGATATCTGTTTGATCCTTCACCAATTGCTTTAACCATGACAGATTTAGCAGCTTCAGTAAGAGTTTATTAATTTTTTTTTTATTTATTGTCAGTGTAGGAAGGTATTAACCAAAAAAAAATGTATATTTTCAAACAATTTTATCCAATTATTTTTATTATTATGATTTATAATTTTGACATATTCATTTTTAAGATAAAAATGTCTTTTTTAGCATATTGCAACTACCATTACATATCCTTTGAATGTAGTGAGTGCTTGTATGACAATTAATGATTGTGGGTATGTAAAAAGAATATATTTCTAAAATTTAACACATTGATTCATTTTTAATTTTTTTTAATTTTTAGACTTGTTGCTGGTATGCCTCCAGATATGCCAGTATTTGGCAACTGGCTTGAGTGCATGAAGTACTTAAGTAAACTAGACCAGTTACATCGTGGTTCTTCAATGTTCCAAAGAAATGTAATCTATGCAAAACCAAATATTTCTAAAATGAACTAATTCAATTATTTAATTATGATTTATGAATATATTTTAGTGTTTTTTATTATAAATAAATACATAATAAAATGTTATGAAACTGAAGTGCATAAAAATGCTTATTTTTTAAGAATATTTAATTTATTATTATTAATAGGATAAATTGGCTATGACTAAACAATTTTTTTCATATTATTCTTTTTTAAATCCGTAAATTAGTTTTAATACTATATTTCAGTCAATAATTGTATAGTTTGTTAAAAATTGTCTTATGATAAGATTTTTTTAAAAATAAAAAATAAATTCTATCATTTACTAAATATAATTTAAAGACATAGCTCATTGTTATTGAATATATAAAAAAGTTTTACATTTTAGTGTAATATATATAAATATATTTTTTTTTATCAAATTTATAATTTTTTTATTTGTTTTTAGTGGTTTACTTTTGATATGATCAAAGGGTATCCTCCCCAACCTTATTTAAAATATGACCTTTTTGAAATGTATGATTTAAGTGTAACTGTCTAAGAAAATTATTATTAATGCATAGAGGAAAGTGGGGTAACTAAACAAGTTTGGTATTTTAAGCCAAATAAATAAATATGATGCAAGTTATAATAATTATTTAAATTAACACAATTTCTAAAATTGTTATAGTAATTTTAAAAAAAAGTTTTCGGTTTTCTCACAATTCTAACAATTTATTTGAATGACTAGGGGCAAACTGGTTAATGGAGCAATTGTCTCCTAAGCTGCTGTCTATAGGGAACTAAGTAATGAATAGTTTAATTCGGCTTGTAAAATTGATTTTTACCTTTTTTTATAGAGCAAGCACAACTGTCATAATTTTTATGTTCCATGTGCGTGACCTCCTGTAAGCCCCTGATTAGGGCTATTCCACAGAGAGATTGATGGAATATCAGAAGAGTTCATTGGACGACGTTCATTGACGAAATTTTATAACAATTTCTTGAAAGGAATTTTTTTTTTAAATACGTAGCTATTTTTCAAAATCCGATATGTCTCTTTTAAAAATTTTTCAAGAGAGCAAAAGCAAATTAACAATTTCAATGGTGTCTTGTAAAAATTAACATTTTTGAAGTTCAAAAAACAAAATTTCCTGAATGAATGAACTGACTCATAATTTGTTTACACATAATGGATAACATCAACCTTTAAAAAATTTCTAAACTTTATTTTTGTGTTATACTAGCTTTTGGATATGAACCATAGAAATTAAATATACATTTTTATTAACTTCATTAAAGAAATTGAAAAGATAAATTTGATTTTAAAAAATAGGTAATATAAAGTTAAAATTTGTCAAAAATGCATAAAATAACGATAATAACTTCCGTAATAGTTTGTAAATTGATCAAAATTAAATTAATAATAATACAGCCAAATTTTTATTTAAACTATATTAATACCAAACAAATATTTATTCTAATGAATTTAAATACAATAAGTTGACTTATTTAGTTATATGAAATATTTGTAAAAATAACCGTATAAATTTACAAATGAAATACTTCGTCTATACCCAAACATACTTGCGCCGACATAAATTAACAAACTTCGATTTTTCCCTTTAATTTCTAGTAAATTAAATATATTTATATATAAAGTTAATTACATATACTTATAAATATTATAAATCTCTACGACCATATTTTAAAGATAATTAAGCAGCAATTAATTTCTCCAATACTATCATGTTATTAATTAGAGCTATATTGTAAAATTATAATTTTTATTAATAAAGGTGAAAAATAATGTTTAGATGAACTTTTACCAGAAAAAATAAATAACTTTAACATCATAATTAATATTGAGGACCGTATCCAAAATATTTTTTTAGGAAGAACCCAAAATATGAATACATATACAGAGTGATCCACTAAATATGTCTCATGTAATATCTTAAGATTCTTAAGCTATTTTAATTTAAATACTAGTTATAGTTGTCAAAAACGTAGTCAAGAATTGCCCAATCACTCAGACCTATAGATCATGAATATGTTTTTAACATTATTTTAATATCCATTACTATATATCAGTGGCGCAACTACGGGGGTGCTAGAGGGTGCTGAAGCACCCCCAACTTTACTTTAAGCACCCCCAAGTTCCACGTCTTTGTAATTTCAAATATTTATTTATATTCTCAGCACATGACCAAATTTCAGTATAATAAACTTAACATATATGTACAATAATCATATAAAATACAACAATTAATAATATAATAAAGCTGATGGGTCCTTATTAGCAATACTCATCATTCTATAAAATGGCTGGTTTTCTAGGTAGTTGGTATTACATTTAGGTACAGAAAAAAGAATTAAATTAGCAACTTCTATAATATTAGTACTAGTAAACCCATTCAAATTAATTTTTTTAGAAATTGACTGTTGAGATTTACTCTTTCTAACAAAGTTCCAAAAATATTTTGGATTAATACAAAAATTAGATTCAGTCTGTTCAATAAATTTTCTGTAACAATTTTTCGATAAAAATTTGTATTTTGCATGTAGTAGAGAAAACTTTCTGTAATCGAGTGGATTACGTGTTGCCTTAAAAATAGCGTGGGCTTTTCTTTTTGGAACACTGTATCAATCAAATCCTTAGAAAACCATCAAAGAAAATTAGATTTATTATAGTTAACACGTGGAACCCAGTGAAGAATAGAGAAGTGTAATGAATCATACAAAGTTGATGTTGCTGAATTAACGTCTAGTTGAGTAAAAGTATCCAACCAATTATAAGACAGGAAAAAATCTGAAATACGTGTATAATCTGCTTTCGTAAAATTAAAATATGAATCAACGGCATGAAAGAACGGATTTTTTTATTTGTTGGGTAATCAATAGCCAATGCAGGATAATATCGATCTTCAAGAACAATTTGATCGTGCACTATATTAACTTTAAAGAGATTCTTATTTGTAAATATAAGATCTAACATTGAATTGTAAACGTTAAAAACATTATTAACTTGATAAAAGTTTAAGAAAGCAAAAGTCTCAGGAATAGGCTGTTTTCGGTAGCCATTGAATAGAAAATACCTAAATTATCATTAGACCAATTAATATTAGGTAAGTTAAAGTCACCATATAGAATAAAACTATGGGTGCTATAACAACAAACTAGATTTTTAATTGTGCTAGAATAAGTATCATAGGATTGAATAGGAGAGTTAGGAGGAAAATATACACCACCAACTATAAAATTGTCATTATTACAACTAAAACTAACATAAATTTGTTTAATACTTAAATTAGAGATAGAAACAATTTATGAATGAAAATCTTTATGCACAACAATAAGGACACCACCATCTCTAGTACAATTACTCATTAAAATACTTCTATCACATCGGTAAACATTATAATTATCCAAACATAATTCAGAATCAAATATATCAGAATTAAGACAAGTTTCTGTTAAAATAAGAAATACATAATTAAAGCTGGCAAGATTACACTTAAGAGTAAAAAATTTAGTCCTAAGACCACGACAGTTTTGGTAAAAACCGAACGGAACATTATCATTCGACGTAGTATAGCTAATTGTAGGTAAATCACGAGGACAAAACTTATTAATTTTAAAATTGTAGAAATCTAATATAAAAGTACTAAGAGTGGACTTGGCATTTATTATAAAAATATACATGCTCATGCAAACCTAGTGTACATGGCTGAACTATGAAAGTTGAGAAATTTGCTGAATCTCTGGTTGTCGAATGGTATGTTTTCACGGACCCGGTTTTTTGTAATTGATTTGACCACAGATGGAACAACATTTTCATAATATATACGTAAATTTGTTTCACCTTGAGCTGTACGAGACAACAGATCATTGTGACAAGCACGTAATAGTTGTCGTTCAAATTTGGTTTTATCCTTGACAAGATTAAAACCATTTTGGAATTGAGTACCTGACCGCTTAACTTGGTTGTATGGTACAGCAAAAATTGTGCTTCCTCTTTGTTAGTATATATTAGCTAAAGTGGGCGGGTAATACCTGGACGTGGTTTCCCAATCCGATTCAATTTGAGATTCGTTGGAAGATAATTTCTAACCGGCAACAAAATATTTTTAATCATGAATTCATCATGTAGAACTCTCTCAGAACCAGTTAAAGAGGTAGACTCTAATACACCATAAGCAATCACATTGGAAGAACAACGATCTCATTCAAATAGTTCTTGCAAAACCTGGTTAGTGATTGTGGATGGGTTAGCAGACGAGTTGTTCTCTTCAAGACTACTAATTTTTGCCTTAAATGAACCAATATCTCTTTTGAGTATTATATTCTCTGCTTTGAGTTCACTCACTTGCTCAGAAACTTTTAATATTTCTGCTTTAAGTGTATTGAACTGCAAAGATTGCGAGTCAGAAAGTACTTTATTGGAGGTGAGAACTTCAGCTTTGAAGAACAAAATAATTTGCATTAAATCTTCATTAGAAGTAGTACTTGAAGATCTCGTACTAACACCAGAACGGACAGCAACTTTTTTTGAAGTTGCATTGGTTACACCAGGAGAAGACATATTAGAAAAAGTACTCGGGGTTATATTCTTCAAAGTAAGCCACTAGAGGTTAGTCTTTAACAAGTGGAAGAAGAAACTAGCTAATGTTTTAAAGCGTATGTTGATAATAGCAATATTATCAAAAAACAAATTATAAAAAAGATAGTACGACTTAATATACGAAAAGACGTAATTATTAAACTACTTATACTTGCATATAACAAACCAACTAAGATTACCACGACACACAATTGAACACAAAAATATACTTAATACTTTAAACAACAATTGTAAATAAATTATTTGTATATACCAATTGAAATTGTTATAAGGACTGTAAGTAACAAAATCTATAGTATATTTTATAATTATATATTACATAACTAATACTAATTAGTAATTACTGTAAATAATTAGTAAATATGTAATGTGTATGTGATTTGTAATTGTAGCA
>NW_026099575.1:19314405-19316466 GCF_025091365.1 Daktulosphaira vitifoliae | reverse complement strand
TATATATATATATATATTTATGAAACGTCCTACTAGGCCATTCCTTTAAATGTTCAAAAAGTCCTGTCACTGGCGAAATTTTGTTTCTCTTTATGTTTCAGGTTTTTGATATCTTCTTTTTCCGGAAAAGATTTTCCCAATTTTAACATAATCCTTTATAACTTTTAACATACTAGATTTTATAATTATACCTAGTAGTTGGGTACCAGTTAATAGGTATTGGTAACAAATTAATTTTTTATTGACAAACAGAAATAATATAAATTTGCTTTATTTGTAAAAGAAAATGTTGATGTAAAATTTAAAATTATTCAAAATTGCATTGATTATGAGTATTGTTTGTCAATGATTAATAATTTTATTTTTATTAAATTTTGTCTTAATTGAATCGATGGTGCTTTGCAAAAACTGCCTATGTCAAAGTAAAGTAAAATTTTTAACTTTGGTAGTTTTTCTACCGAGCACCACCAATATGTGTAAAATGTTTTTTTTGTTGTTTAAAACAACTGTTTTTTATATGTTTAATACAATTACTTAAAACGCGAAAATTAAAATGTTTTAAACATCTTAACTTTGTAATAAGCACCAAGATAAAAAAAACCCAGAGCACAGTGGGGTCGCGGCATAGTGAGGATGTTGCATAGTTGGGTCCAGTATAGATTTAATCTGACAGTGATTAAAATCACTATCATAAGAAACGCTTCGATGCAAATCAGTAGATAGTGTTTAATTCTAAGAAATTGGTGGATAATTACAAAAGCTACATTATCTGCTAGTTTCTTATTAATACCCTGATTAAGATAAAGTATGTCGAATGAAAAAGGGATTATTAAAAAATATTATTTCTCATAAAAAAATTGTGTTGATTCGTACACTTTTCAATGAGTTATAGCATTATAAAGTTAAAAATGTAACCAACCCAACCCAACATCAACTCCTATTTCCTTAATTATATCCAGATTAGTAATTATTTTAATTATATATTATATAATTTTTATAATTAATTATTTTCAAATTATTATTGATTTTTAATATGTTAAAAGTAATCATTTTGAACCTACTTCTTTTTGTTCTTTAAAGTGAAAGTTTTAATAAAAAAAAAATGAATTTATTACCATAACTTTTAACTCAACTTGCAAGTTTGAAATAAATATTATTAAATAGAAAAAAATGAAATTGGTAGATTATTTCAAAAACAACAATAACACTTATTCCCTTAATTTTACCCCGATTTATAACTATAATATATGAATACATAATAATTACAGTAATTAAATTGAGTATGAAAGTGGTATTCAATAATATAATATTGTAATTTTTACGGAGATATTATAAAAATAAAAAGGAGTTGTATATTCATATACTTTTAATGCGTATACAAATTTAAAGGAATTTATGCAATACTTTTTAATAAAAAAATTTTGTTACTTATGAATAAATACACTAAACAAAAGGAACTTTCATCAGAAAAAAAATATACTTTTCTAAATAAACTTTTCGTGATGTTTTCAAATGTGCAATTAAACTTTTTCTATTACTTCTAAGTTTTAATATTATTACTTATTATTAAAAAATAAGTATTTACATATAAAAAAAAATAATTAAGAACAAAAAAAATTGTATTAAATTAATACTGATTTTGATTTTTAATATGTTAAAGGTAATCATTTTGAACCTATTTTTTATTGTCTTTTAAAGTGAAAGTTTTAATGAAAAATACCTTCTCAGCTTCGCATCGAAGCTAAAAAATGAATTTGTTACCATAACTTATAGTTCAACTTGCAAGTTTGAAATTGACATTATTAAATTGAAAAAAATGAAATTTTTAAGATTAATATGCAATCTGGAAATTTTATAATTACTAATTACAGTACATTTGTCAGAAAAATTCGATTTTTTTACATTTTTATCGTAATAGATAACTGAAATAGAAAGAATAGTAATCATATCCTAATAACTTTTGGTGTTTAAAAAAATTCTGCAATTGAAATTGCAAGAACTTAATTAATTTTAATAATTTACTTTAATTAAATGAACCAATCAAACCAAAGTAGTTAAAAA
>NW_026099575.1:19293321-19313924 GCF_025091365.1 Daktulosphaira vitifoliae | reverse complement strand
TAGTACATAAAATAAGCTTTAATTTGATATATGTTTAAAGGACGCAGTCTTTCCGGAACATTTTCAAAAATTAAGTTGAAAAAGTTAGTTTTTGTAAAAAAGTTGCAATTTTAAATCCCCCCCCATGAGCAGGTTAAGTGTTAAATTTTCAAAAAAATTATATCAAATGAAAGGAAAATATCTAAGGTTTTAGTTTAAAAAAAAATTATGTTGATTTGTTGATTTTTGAAAAAGTTATGGAAGTTTTAAGAAAAAAAAGTGAAAAAAATGACAAAATTTGTCGATTTTTAAATTTGTAATTTTTTTGGATATTTCCCCCATTTGCGGGGAACGAGGGAAAATTTTTAAATTTTTAAGGGTAATGTCTTCAACTAGATACAATTTGTGATCTTTTGACGTATTGTTAAAAGAAATCGGTCCAGTGAGAGCTGAGAAAAAGTAGTGACAGACACAAAAAAAAAAAAAAATAAACACATCATGGTAAAATTAATACCTTCTCAGCTTCGCATCGAAGCTAAAACTAGTGATGGGCATTTTCGAATATTTTATCGAATAGTTTATTTTTAGCATAAACTATTCGAATAATTTATCGAATAGTTCTAGAAACTATTCGAATGGTTTTAAAAAATATTCGATTAGTTCTACCTAAAATTTTTATTGAGTACACTTAATTATAATAAGAAGATAATTGACAAATACTTAAAATAAATTATTATACAATTAATAATAGTAAAAATTAGTGATATTCAAATATTTTAAACTATGAAATTTATTTATTGAAACTATTCAAATTGTGTTTATACAACTGAATAGTTTTTAAAACTATTTGAATATATTGTGTAACTATCGAATATTTTTACTATTCGAATAGTTTTTGAATGACTATCGAATAGTTCGATAGTTACCATTCGATATTTCCCATCACTAAAAAAAAACGCATGGTATAATAAAATACCTATTCAGCTTCTCATTTCAGTACACTTTTTTTTAGATAAAATTAATAGCGCTATCTAGTTATCCACTAAATAGCAGTTTAATTTTTTTTAACGTGTATTTGTGTACTGATCTCTTAATGAGAGTTTGGATGGCTCTGTAGTCGATAGGTGTACCACACCTGTTGATAAAACACACATTTCATCTTAGTTGACATTTGCACTAGTAAAATTTCTTCGTGACTTTCTATTAATTCTTTCCCAATGACATAATTTTTAAATGTTTTTATAATACCCTTTAATAATTAATTGTTATTACTGGAAATATCTTGTTCATTTTGTCTCATCAACTATTTATTAATTATTATTATCCATAGAAAAAGTTAATAATTCCAACTATTATCTAGTAATTTTTTTTAACTTTGGTATGCTTTACTTAGAAAATATTTATTTAATTTAACTGCCATGACACCGACACATAATGATACTAAAAGTCCAACTACTGAAGGTTTACCAGCTAAATTTGTTCATTCAATGAGAACTCTGTTTGATATATTAGATGATAAACGAACGGGTTTTGTTAAATTTTCGGGTAATTATTTATAAATATTAAATGTCAGAGTAAATTAAATACTTTATAATCATTAATGTTTGTTTCATATTTTGTTTAGAAATTGAAACACGTTGGCAAGATGATGGAACCAAAGGATTACCAAAAGGAGTTTTAGATAGTCTTCGCAAAGTAACTCCACCTAATGGTCTATTATCTTTTGATAGATTCTGTACAGGTTTAAAAATGTGCTTACTACGTAACCAAATGGAAAATGGTTTTAGGGCAAATGACCCTTTGAGACCTCCTTCTGCTCCTCTTTTAGATGTAGATGTTAAGCCAAATATTCAATGGACTACAGGAAATATGGCTGCAATTAGACCTACTCAACAAAGAACCTTAAGTATGCCTCAATTGG
The DNA here is from genome assembly GCF_025091365.1 of Daktulosphaira vitifoliae. NCBI lineage: Eukaryota > Metazoa > Arthropoda > Insecta > Hemiptera > Phylloxeridae > Daktulosphaira > Daktulosphaira vitifoliae. The sequence goes on along the minus strand of NW_026099575.1, from coordinate 19,312,024 downwards.
CATTAGAGCGTAATAATAATAATATAAATAAAGAAGTCATTCAACAACAACCTAAATCTACATCATCACTATTTGGTCCTCCAAAACCTCCTAGAACTGCAGCAGGATTAGAACGTGGTGTACAATTAGCTTCCAATGATCGTAACATTGATAAAGCTGAAATAAGAACAGCATTACAAAATTGGCAGTTGGGAATATTATTAAATGATCAAAGTAGCTCAAGAAGTGAAAAACAATCAAGTAATTAATATATAGTAATATATAAATAAGTTGTTACTTATTTAGTTAATACCCATTATTTGTTTTATTTAAGATGAACAAACTTATAAAAGAATTAATCAGAGACGGAGGGAGCCTAGACGACATACATTACAAAGTGGAATTGATTATAACTTGGTAAATTTATTATCTATTATTACATTATATATTGATATGTGTGCATAAATATCAATATTGAATTATAATAAATAATATTATTTACAAATAACCTATAATTGTTATGTGAAAATTTAAAAAATTTCATCTAAAGACTGATAAATCTTTAACTATTTATTTATAATAATTTATAAGTATTTAAGTAAATTTTTAGGTACTCTTGCAGTGTCATATAAGTTTTATAAGTTATTTGTTTGCTAGGACATATACAATAAGTTAATATAATAAATTCAGAACAACTAAGATATTTTTACTGCAATATATAATAAAAATATATAATTGAATATTTACTGGTTAGTTGAAGAGAATGAAACAGATAGAACAAGAAAAAGAAGTTCTTGTGATTGGTCTTCAAGCAGTAGATAGAGCAAGAGATTGGTATCACAAACAAATAACTGTAGTACAAGAAAAGATGAAGTACCTTGGAAGAACAAATTTACATACTGTAATTAATTTTTAAATTTTAATACTAATGATAATAATTATCTTACAATTTTAATATTAATATTATTTAATAATTTAGCAAGATCAATGGACTGAAGCACAACAAGAACGTATTGAGTTACAAAGAGCTAGAGTATTAGAAGTTAATAGACATTTAGCAGCACTAACTGATGGAGGTGAAGGATGGAGTGGTTTGCCATTGCACATGAATTTAGCTGTGCATTCAGCAAATAGTTCCGGGCTTAATGTAAATCAAAATCCTCAAGTAATAGTTTCTTTAAAACATCGAAATCATGTTCTGACTGAGGTAATAATATATATTAGCAAATTATTTATTATTGAATGAAATTAATTGTTTTATCTGCATTATTGTAGGAACTTGGTCAAAAAAATGAAAGAATAACAATATTAGAAAGAGAAAAAGCAACACTTATTAGGGAACTATTTCAATCAAGATCTCAAGTTCCACAGAAAAGAATGGATATAAAATCTGGTAATCAACCATATGCACCTTAGAGTATTAATATTACTAATATAATTGCATTGGTAATTAGACAAAAAATTTTTTTTCTTTTAATCATCAAGTCATTTTAATAATTCATATTATCAAGTAAATAGTTTGTTTGTTAACATTTTATTTTAAAAGGATTATTTCTAAAACTATTACTGTAATAATGTCAATATTAAATAAATAACAACTTATATCAAGTTTCATTGTCGTCATAATATTTGAGTATTTTATAATAATTAAAAATAAGTTTTTTTGACATTTTTATGTAACACTATGCTAACTATAGTAAATTTAATTATTATTTAATGGTATATTTTTTATTTGGGATTTTTCTTACTTAGTCATAGTATGTATGAAATACTATATTAATTGGTAAAACAATTCAATTATTGTACACCTTTGATTATTACTGTGCAATATTTTTATATCCGTCCATGTTTCAATTTTTTATTTTTATATTGTTTAAATTGACTGTAAACTCAATACTTTAGGAAGATTTGTATCATTTACTTTTGCTAATATACAAATTTTCAAGTTATATTTTTTGATGATACATTATTTATTAAAAAGAATTTTTTTAATTAAAAAATATTAAAAATTAATCTAATAATTATTATTATTATTTTATTCTATCTAGTTTAACGTTGTTAAAAATGATTGTATGTTTATATTATTTATTATTCTTTTATTTAATTTTAAATTACATATTATATTTATTGTTAATATTAACTAATTAATTTGTGCCATACGTTTTATTACAATTTAGTCTGACAAGTTAAAGTTGATTTTTATTTACTACACTTATGTTATTGGGATAATGCAATATTTTATAAATATTTATATACTTTATTTGCATGTATTCATTTTATTTAAATGTTGATTATTATTATGTTGTTTTTTAAAAGTACCACTCATTAAAATGTTATAATGTTAATTACTAAATAATTTTAATCATTAATCATATATTTTTTATTGTCAATCAATTTTGTTTAATATAATACTGATTAATAGTATATGCAATAAATTTCAATATAATGTTATATATTTTTAAAATGGACAGTATACAATATAAAGTTACAAGTTTATAAGTATATTTTTTCAAATAAAATATACTACATATAATATTATTACTTGCTATTTCTTTGTTTTTTATTGGATTAAGTGTATTAACAATCTAATTAAAAATAATAATTTTTTGGCTATAAATTTTACCTTTCTCTGGAGATTTAAAGTAATTATTATTATAAAACAAATGAATACACAATTTTAATTAAATAAAAAATATTACCAGGTTTGAATCAAGAGACTTCACATATAAGTTAATGATTTTTTTTAATAATTCATAAAAATGGGCACAAAAATTGTGACTAAAAATTTATTTTTTTATTTGTTATGGGCCTAAGTATTCAATTCTGTAATATAAAAATTTTCATAAGTTTTAATTTGTTTTTACCTAATAGTGGTTTATTTGTTTACACAATATTTAAGTATTATATAATTATTTATTAAGTGTTCAACAATTTAATTTCATATAGTGTTGAATTCTGAATTTTTTTTCTAGAAAAGGTTCTAAGCATTGGTTTATTTATTATTAAATGAAACATCAAGTCCATTTTTGAAAATGGCTATATTATTGTCATCCAGAGATAGTGGCTCCAACCTCCTGAAGAATAATTAGACACAACACTAATTCTACCTTAATAATCAATTTTAGCTCTTAAATGATTAATCAAGACACAGAAATACCCACTCTCTCAATTGTGATAGTTACCAGAGATGAAATCAGTCATAATTATGTTTTTATAATAAATATAGTTCCCTCAGTAAACTAAAAAAAATTAAAATTGATATTTTATAGATAACATAAATAACAATTTTTATTTGTTTATATTAAGATCATAATTATTATTTGAAATGTGTGTAAAAAAGGAAAACTTTGGATGAAACACATAATATATAACGTTAATAATGACAAAAATTATTAGTAAATAACTTGAACTATTACAAAAAAATTACCATAGATAATATTTTACCTAAAATGGATTAAACTGGTTAATTTTTTAATCCATCTTATATTGTCTACTTGGAATATTAACAGATATATAATATATCTTTATACATAGGTATATAATATTCATTCGCTACAAAATATTGATAAATGCTAATACTTGATAACATTGTATTATATTTTTGTTAGTCTCTATGGTAACCATATGAATTTTAGTATTCTACAGCAGAGAATAGGTTTAACTTTTTTCTAATTATCTACGATTCAGTATCAAAGTTAATTATTTTATTTTTTTAGTTTATTAAGAAGTTCCATTGTGTTAGTTCAAATCTAAGAAAAATTGCATATTACTCTCTGGTTCAATTATTGCTTCTTTCAACCATAAAAAAAAATAATTGAATAATGGCTCTTTTAATTTCTAAAATAATATTTTTCTGAATAAAATAATGTTATTAAATGCTTTAATGATTTTAATGCTAAAAAATGATTAATTTAAATTATTTCGAACATTATTTGAGAAATGTTACTAAAAAAAAAAACTATGGAAGTATTTTTATTTTTGTTTTTCACCACGTCTATAATTATTTATTATTGTCTTAATGTGTTCTGCATATTCCCAGATTTGTACAAATCATATGTATCGTTTGATTGTATTATACACGTTTTGATTACAACTTATGGTTTGTTTAATATTTTGACAAATTTCATTGTTATGACTTTTGTTGATTCATCAGTAATTGAACATAGAACAAGAAAATTAGAAAAAATCAAAACAGGTAAGATTCGTGATTACTACTATCCTAAGGTCACTAGTAAAATGTTTTAAATTTTATTATTACAGGAACAATCTTTTTTTTTTGATGATACTGTATAATTGAAAACTGAATTCTAACTGTGATAATATCATACCATTATTTTAATTACAGATTCAATTTACTGTAATATATGTCAATGTACTATGCCACCAAGAAGTTGGCATTGTGATGAATGTAATGTTTGCATTCTTACAAGAGATCATCACTGTTCATTTAGTACAACATGTATTGGTCATTACAATCGTCGATATTTTGTTTGGTTTTTGGCTTACTTAACTGTTGGAAGTATTTATGAGATAGTTTTGATTGGATATTACATTTATAAAAATATTCCTATTCAAATCTTTGATTTAATCTTTTTAGCCCCTGGAAATGTAATATTTTTTAAAATAACCAAAAGTCAAGTATTTGTTAGTCTTTTTATGTTAAACCTCATATCTGTTGTTATCTCATCTTTATTACTAAAGTATCATATTGAAAAATTATTGTATGGTCTTTTAAGTTATGAAAAAAAAAAAAATTATGATTACGGTTTAATTGTTAATTTAAAAATAGTTTTTGGTGAACGTTGGTTTATTACTTGGATATCTCCATTTATAGATTCTAGTTTACCTAACGATGGATTTACTTGGAAAATATTAGGTTGTCATGATAAAGTACATTAATTTTAAGTTAAATATTGAATTTTTTAGAATAGAACTAAAATTTTCTATGCATTATTAATTATGAACGTATGTAAACATTTGTATTATTTGTGATTTTATTATACAATATGAGACTATTTTGTTTATTTGCTAAGAAGGTAAAGACTAATAAATAATAGCAGTGTTAATTTTTTTTTGCTATTTATCTATTAAAGCAGGGATTTTGACTGAACCAAGACTCTGTTCCAGGAATAAACTAAATTATGTTAATATAATTTATTTTTATTTGTATGATTTGTACTATAAATAAAATTATTTTTCAAAATTGTCAAAAAAAAAAATTATTCAAGAACTTATAATTAAGAATCAAGTTTAACAAATTAAGTTTTATAACAAACCCAATCAAAAACGGCTCTGTTTAGTTTCACAGAGTTTGCTAAGTAACCAATATCTATCAAAGAATTAAGTGTTCTGATCACAAATCATGATAAGCATCTTATAAAATGTGCGCTGAAACTTTTTATTCATAAAACAATTTTAAAAATATGTAAAATAATCAAACTACTTAAAGATCATCCTACTTTTCAATACTTGGATAATAAATAAATCTCTATTTTCAGTTCTGAAACAATAGTTTCATTCATTTCAAGTCTTCTATGTTTTAAAGGGTACATATTGTTGATTTTATGGTTTGATTAGATGTCTTGTTATATAAATAATAAAATCCATTCTTTGAAAAAATACTTTCGTTTTGCTAATATTATGGTTAGTATTTTTGTTTTATTATTAAAGGGATATAAATATATAACTTGTTTTTGCTTTTTTGAAAAAAGAACAAAAATTAACTCCTACTGATTTTACCATGTACCCTTTCTATGGAGCTGGCATGGAGCAAAAGTATGTTAGTGCCTAAAATCATGTTAAGTAATTGCATTTTGTTTTTATATTCTATATGAAATCATGTTGACTAGTACATTTTGCGTAATCAAACTATCCTAATAAAATTGTTTAAAAATACGTTATACGATGTATTCGTTTACTACTTTTGTTTATTTTGTTTCTATGACATCAGGTTTACTTTTCTTAGTTTATACCATTATGATCTATCATGATATTTGGTCTACTCTAAAATATATATTTATACGATTTTTGTGGTATAATAAATTATCTAATTTTTGTCTTTACATTGTGAAACAATATAACATGTAGTTGATGCATAGTCAATAAATTAATCAGAATCAAATGTCAAAAATGAAGTAAAAATAGTAAGGATGATATTTTTTCACGTTATTAAATATTATAGAAAATAATCATGAAATAATAGTTAATTTTAATAAGTTGACTTTTTGTAAATTGGACATTTTCTAGTTAAAAGTAGATGATAAGGCCTCTAACCAAAAGTATGTACATTATTAGATATTCAGTGTGCTTTAATTTTGATGGTTATTTGTTAGTTTTTCTTTACAAATTAAATATCGTAATGTTTTGTGTAAAATATAATACATGAATATTATTTTTTTTAAACTGTTAAAATTTTAATATTTTAATCTACGCAGAAGTTGTTTGTTTTTATATTTTATATTGAATATAAATAAATAATGTGATGGCTTTAGTTTTTTTTGTATTAATATAATTGTATATAATAATCATAAAGAATTGGCATAATATGGTAGTTTTAAAAAGATCTAATTATCTATCATTAGGTTCAACAATATATTCAAAAATGATTCACTAGTTTGGACCGATGTTTTCCTCGCAAATATATTAACTCTTTAGTACGTATTTAATTAAAAAATTTTTCATTATATATAAGAAAGAAAAACCGCATACTATGATTAGCTTTTTATTTGGTATTTTTATAATTCTACAATTAATTAAACAATAAAAAGGTATTTAGTTTACTTCTGTTGAATTTTTTATGTTTATAATTATTCAAATTAAGAAAAATCTTCTTTAAACGAGTTAAAAAATTAATTTTTATTTACAGAGATAGATGTATTATATATTTTCAAGCTGTTAGCGAACCATAAATATTTTTAAAAATAAATTTTTATATCTGTTGTATATACTGCTAAAATATAATGTGGTATCGTATGATATATTCCCGTAAAACAACAGTTGTTTTTTATAAAACGTTCTAGAATGTTTTTTTTTATAAATTGGGTTAAAAATAATAAAACTAAATTATAAATTTTACAGAAACAATACGAAATATTTTTAAAAAGTTAGTAACAATATTTTTTGTCAATAAGCACAATTTAAAGATGTCTATTCAAATTTTTGAGTCCCTTTAATATATCCTTACGTAATATTTAGGAAAACAAATTATATTCATTAATAAGTATGTCTCTTATGTCTTGAAAAGTAATAATAAACGTTTGAAGGCTTAATGTGAACTATTATGTAAAATATGAATTAAAAATGTAAACACTTTTTGTAAAAGATATTTTTACGATGGCAACATCATAAAAATAATCGTTGATATATCAAATTCACAAAAAAAAAAATTAATGCAATGTTAACAATGATAATATACTTTACTGTTTACAAAAATCAAGGATAAGTTAAATAATATACAATATAAATAAATATTAAATATAAGATATTACTTTTATCTACAAATTATTTGACCAGATAGCAGGTATTTTAAATTTTATAATAAGGTAACATTCAATAATCAATTTCATAAAAATAAAAAATAATACTAGAATAATACTAGAATAATACACAAAATCTTTGGTAAATAAGTATGACATAATAAATGTCAGTTACAAATATCCAATAATGTTAATCAATTTTGCAACATGTATCATTATTTTATGCTCAATAATAACATATTTATATACTAAATTCTTAACAAATATTGATTTTTATCATTCATTAATACTTATTCAATCAATACATAAAACATTTTGAAAAATTATTTAAGATTTAGATTTTACATAAAAAGAAAATTATTTGCATTTCACAGTTAATGAATTTACTTGAAATGTTAACTAGTAAACCATTTTCAAAAATGTCAGTACTTGTCACATTATAAATTTTAATAATTTTGCTGAGGAATCAAAATGTAGGCATTTGAATTTATAGATAAATATTTCAATACAAGTGAATACTTTTTTAAAAGTGATTTTGAAGGAAATTAAGGTATTTAAATGTTTAACTATAAGTCTGGAATGTTTTTATTACTATAACCATAACTATTATGTTATTCAATAGTTTAACAAATACTGAGTTATCTCAAAATATGAATACACTTATCAATTGGATAGTAATATAGATAAGTGTTCTATATTTTTATTTAACATAGTATTTTGTTAAAAACTTATTATTAAAATCAATAATTATTATTATATATTATTTATTATTATTGCTATATTTTAATTTTAATAAATATTTGATAATACTTTATCACTATTGTTAAAATATTAAAAAAAAAAAAACTAATATATATATACATATAATACTAACATATTAAATTACAAATAAAAATATTAATGCAAATGTTTTGATAATTCATTCTTATCTAGTTCATTTATACATTAAATTGAAATTATAATTAGTAGTATTATTTACTTTTTGTAGAGCTTTACACCACTATTTTATGATTTTAGTTTGTTTTTAATTACAATGTATGCATAAACAAAAAATATTATATTATATCACAACCTTCTACAAATAAGTTTTTATATTTTTTGTTCATAAAAATAAATTAATAAATAGTTAAGCCATTGATTGAATTTTAGCTATATTACTGTGAAAAGTGAAAATGAATTAATTTTTGTACTCATTAAAAAATTTAGATAGATGAAAAACATTTATCTTATTTAAAATTTACTGGTTACTTTAAAATATGCGAGGGAACTGTGTGTGTTATAAAGTATTGAAATCTTTTTTAACTAATAATAAAATTTATCATTAAATATATAAAATCATTAAAAATATAATAAAACTAATTAAAATGATATATTATGGAATTACTATGTCAAAGTTACTGATTAGAAAAATATTACAATGATTTAATAATCAAATAAATAAATTGATTGATAAGTCCTGTAATTCATAGATTATGTGTAGAGGAGTTATATAATAAAAATTTGATCATGATTTACAAGCACAAAATCAGTAAATGCATTAATTGGCCCTATTGCAGCTAATGATAGTTGACTACTAGGACTACGTACTAAATTTGGACCAAATACTACAGCAAGGTTAGACGATGTCATTTTATTTAAATCGCACCTGTCCATTACCTAAAATTATAATGTATTTTCAGTCATCATATTCTAAAATTTTTATAGAAATTTAATATACTAACCTTTGATAAAAAATTGATCAAATATTTAAGTAAATGATAATTGTCAAGAGGTAATTTTTCTAGAATCAAGATTTTTACTTGTCTTGGTCGTTCTTCTTTGGGGAGAGCTAAAAAAAATGTATTATGGCTTAATATTTTAAATACTGCACAATATAAAATAATGTTTTAATTTAAAATAAAAGTATAATTATTGTGTTCTATGTTATTATTCTAATTTATTATAACAAAAGCCTTGAACCAAATTAATCTAATAAAAAATATTTCTATAAATTATAAATTCTATAACTTAAAATATTGTATATTAAAATTATTTTAATTACTTACATTGAAATTGAGTTATTTCATCAAACAAATCAAATGTCATTAAAGGTTCTTCTAGTTCTCTTAAAAATGTTTTTAATAAAACAGCTGCAAGATGTACATCATTCCCAAAGTCAACTAATTCACCAAGATTAATTCGGTTTTGCAAATCTCTGACTTGAATAACATTAGCAGATCGTCTGAATAAACCTTCTGTTTCTAAAGCTAATAATTGAAAAAAATAATTAATTAATATATATATATATATATAGAAATTATATTTTCTAGTTTAAATTTACCATCAGGTTGACTTAGATACTCAATACATTTTCGAACTACAGGAGGAATAATTTCATCATTATTATTTGCTTTAATAAATTGTAAAGAAACACCAAACTGTTGTGTAGCCAATGGTTCAGGTTTAACTTCAGCTTCTAGTTCCATATGTTGAGGCAAAACCTTACCTTTATTTAGTTTTCGCATTAATTGTTGATCATGCCTGTTGTAAAAATGTAAATAACAATAATTAAAAAGGTATATATTATTATAAATTACTTGTTTCTAAGTAATTTATAATAAGTCAAATCAAATTTCTTAAAAATAAGTAATATTTATCTATTGTTATTAGTTGGTAGAATTGAACTTATTTGTAAGATATATAATTTATTTAATTATTGATTAAATTACTTATGAAAGGTTTTTATTTAAAAAACATATAAAGAGTGTTCAATAAGTACTTTCTGTATAATTTATTTTATCATATTATATATTATATAGACTGTATTAAAATATTTATAGTAATATATATTTTGTTAGATTTCACAATGATTAATTTTATTTAAAATAGCAGTGCATAATTTCTATGGTAATATAAAAATTTAAAGTTGGGATCAAAAAAATTATTGCTTAGACTAGAAGAAATTAAAACACAATTGAAAGAAACATAATCACTGCTTAAATATTTCATAAATGTATATATTATTTTAATTATAACACTGTTTATTATAGATAGGGTATTTTATAAATTTGCACCCTTGTATTGTAGATGGTATGTAAGCAACTATTTTTGTCTCATTGTTGACTACTCAAACATAATGGTTTCCAAAAGATTAAATGATACAACTTACTCTAAAACAGAGAAAGGAATGTTTAATTGATCTAAGTCTAAATATTGTTTCAACTCTTGTAAATGATTAACATACATAATTTTTTTTCCAAATTTTGCACTAGAAAATTATATTATAGAAAAATTAGTACATTAATTATTTTATATAATTAAATTAAAATATATGTTGTAATATTTCAAAAGAACATATATCAATTTTTTTTACTTCTTCTGTTAAAATTTCATTAAAATTAAGATAGGATTAAAAATTTCTCAAACAGATAAACTTACAATAGTTCCAGGTTTAAAGTAAAAAAAAAAAAAAAAACTTAAATTGATTATGTTTTATCAGTTTTCATATACTTATGAATACAAAAATGATTTATTTTTCCAAAAGATCTAATAAAACTTAAATTATATCTATGCAGATTAGTAAGAAATTATATATTTTTAATTATAATTTAATAGCAATGGGTAATGTGTGATATTTTTACTGCATATTTTAGAAAATAAAGTTAAAGTTGGTGTGAGCATAATCATTGTAAATAAGTTAAGAAAAATCTAAATTCAATAAATTTTTTTTGACATATATACTTAAACCTGCTATTTCATAAAAAATATTTGTTTAATTTTAATATAATATCAAATATTACCTGATGACAGCTTTAAATAGTTGCCATACTACTTTAATAAAGCTTGTTGGATGTACTAAATATAGAGCTTTTAGATTTTTTTTATATTTTCTATCAAATGCTCGATATGCTTGCCACAGCCATGACAGTGTTGGTTTATTTTTACTAGTTAATCCATGATGAAAATAAACTAAGCTATAATCTTGTTCTACAAATTTATCCAATGTATACATTAAGTATCTAAAAATTATTTGAAAAATGAATAAAATTTAAGCTATATTAAGATTAAAATACTACAGTTAACATGAGAAAAAATGATTTTAAAATTTTATTACTTTCAAAATCAAAATTTTTTTATATTTTATAAAGGTAATACAGTTAAAAGTACAAATATAATTTATTAATGTGCTAATAATATTAAATTGAAGGATTGCAATTTAAAATATGATAAAAGGTCATATATTACCAAATTTATTTTGACTTTATTTCTTTAAATGAGATTGAAAGTAAATTTACTTAACTTATATTAAAGTACTTTCTATACATATATAGAGTGGTCCATGATGTTTTGTGAAATTAAGAACTTTTGATCCAGCAAATATTTTGCATTACTTTTTTTTTTTTAAATTTTTAAATTACGTTAAAAGCATATTTTTGCTTTGATGCAAAGCTGAAAAGGTATTAATTTTACTATGATTTTTATTTTTTTTGTGTCTGTGAACGCTCAATATCAGCTCTCACTGGACCGATTATTATGAACAATACGTCAAAAGATCACAAATCGTATCTAGTCGAAGATATTACCCTCAAAAATTGAAAAAAATTCCCTCGTTCCCCGTAAACGGGAGAAATACACCAAAAAATCGCTAATTTTCGACATTATTTCAATTTTTTTTACTTAAAACTGCCATAACTTTTTTAAAAATGATCAAATCAATATAATTTTTTCATGAGAAATAGTATTTATATACATCTTTCATTCAACATACTTTTTTTTTTAAATCGGACCATTTCCTTATATACAGGGGGAGGGTCAAATCTAAAAAATGCATGTAGAAAGTAGAATTTTTTCAACTTAACTTTTGAAAGTGTTCTGGAAAGTCTGACACTTTTCTATATATATCTTAAATTAAAGCTAATGTAATATTATATATAATGTAAGTTTCCTGACTGCATATTAATCCTAACGACACAATTTTTGTAATTCTCATTAAATTTCCGATTTAATGATGTCAATTTGAAACTTGAAAATTGAGCTAAAAGTTATGGTAATAAATAAATTTTTTTTTGGTTTTAAACTTTCACAAAAATCAACTTTAAAGGNAAATTTTTTTTTGGTTTTAAACTTTCACAAAAATCAACTTTTTATTAAAAATATAGGTTAAATATGTTATTTTTCTTATTTTTAATATATTAATAATCAAAATCTGTATTAATTTAAAACAATTTTTTTTTGTTCTTAATTATTTTTTTATACATAAATACTTATTTTTTAATAATAAGTAATAATATTAAAGCTTAGATGTGATAGAAAGTCTGATTGCACATTTGAAAACATCACGAAAAGTTGATTTAGAAAAGTATATTTCTGTATCTGATGAAAATTCCTTGTAGTCCAGTATATTAAACATATTAGTTTGTTATAAGTAACAAAAATTTTTTTTATTGTAAAGTATTGCATTAAATTAAGCCCTTTAAATTTTAAAAGTAAAGAAATCTATAACTACTTCATTAATTTTATAATATCTCCGTCAAAATTAAGTTATTAAATTATTGAAAATCAATTTTGTACTAAACTTAATTACTATTTATTTCTATATTATAATTATAAATAAAATAACTTATCAGGATAAAATTAAGGAAATAAGAGTTATTGTTGTTTTTAAAATAATCTACCAATTTATTAAAATTAAACACTATCTGCAGAATTGCATCAAAGTGTTTTTTATAATAAAGATTTTAATCACTGCCAGATATCATCTATACTTGTCCCAACTTTACCACGTCCATACTGTGCCGCAACCCCACTGTGCTTCCGTTTTTTATTAAAAATTTCTTTAAATACTATTTAAGCAAAGTGTAAGAATACATAAATTATTTAAAAAAAAAAAAAAGTATGCAAAATATTTAGTAGAGCAAAAGTTGTTACTAGATATGTGAAATATAAGCCATTCTGTATAAGGTTTCTTGAAAGCTTTGTATTTTTTTTTGGTACAAAATTTTTCTATTAGATCATTTTAAAATAAATTAGCTAACAATAGCAAATTATGGAATGTAGTAGGATTGACTTCAAATTTGTACCAGATATAAAAAATTAGTAGCCTTAGCTTTAGTGTGAGCTCACAAATGGGTGATCATAGTGAGATTTAACAATAACACAAAGCATTATGCACCAAGAGCAAAAGGCAATCGGAAATCACTTTATTTAAGTAATTGGATGAGTCTGAAGAAAAAAATGTATACATATTTATTTATAAAATAGAATTTTAACAGTTTATAACTGATCACAAAACAAACCTCAATAATCTAGGATGATCAACTTCTTTATTACAAGGTAATTTACAAGCTGAAACCACAATAATTTTACGTCCCACAGCATCGTCACCAACTACATCAACCACACCATATTTTGCAACATCGCTAAAATCTTCTTCTTCCTTTGACTAAAATAATTAAAATAAGATTAAACTTATTATTGCATTCAATTTATTTATTCCTATAAACTACTAGAAATATTTTTAATGGATTGTCAGTGTGTCGTTATAATTTATACAATAAATAAATGCAAGACTCATAGTTTTTAGTCAAAAACAACTTTAATGGCTAAACAGCATCCTTTTTTTTGCTAATTTCTTTTTTACAGGTTCCAATAAATTACCAGATTAGATCAGTTGGTTAGAAATAGTGATCTTGTTATTATGTTAAAAAATATTAAGATTTATCCCTTTTGATATCCTTATCTATTTTAAGATACGGATGACAATTTAGAAATTTTAAAGAAATCAGAAATAATAAAAATAGTTTTATTTTTGTAAACAAAACAAATCATTTAGAAAAAATTTAGCCATTCATGAACTTGATTATTTTATTACATTAAATCATGCTGAACTATGTTATGTATAAAACTAAAAGAAGCACAAACAAACTATACTTAAAGGTTAGCCAAGTCAATTAGTAGCATAAAAAACAGCCCAGTCAAGATCCACATCATGATTTTTATTAAACTAGTATTGATAAATTAAATACAAGTTCATTTTCTGTTTCAGCTTAAATCATTAGTAAATGAATAAAAAATTAATTGTTTTAAGAAAAAAAAAAAAAATGAAAATTTAGAATTTCAAAGAGACTTACATCATCAGCTTCCAATTCATCCATCAAATTTCCAGTAATTTTATTACTGAATGTGGTAATTCCCTCTACAAGTTGTGGAGCATTAACAAGTTCTTCTTCAAAATTTTCTTCTATAGTACCATCAGAAACAGGAGATTCCATGTAATCTAAAGTTCCTCCAGTTCCATTTAGATTAGCCAATGATTTTTCTAAATCTATAAAAATAAATCTTTTTTAATTTGATTTAGTAGAACTTTAGTAGGTTAAAAACCTAAGATAATTTATTTTGTTTCTCTACGAAATCTATACTGTCAGAAAGAAAAATTATAGAATACTCAAACAATTTTTCTATAATTTAAATTTATGATAACTTGATTTTTACAATATTTATTTTAATATCTAATTAAATTGTAAAAGAATGTCAAACCTGATCACTTTTATTGTATTTATTATTATAATAAAAATAAAATTTGTTCTATAAGTGTAATCAGAAAATTATAAAGGTTTTTCATATTAATATAAAAGATCTTAATTATTTTTAAAGAACAATTTTTAAATTATATGATGTATTTAATACATTCAAATACACATTAAATGAGTAATATACAGAAATATCAGACTTTTGAGAGAAGCTTTTTAAATAATAAATAGCTTTACCTATTTTGTATATAAATTGTATTAATTACAAATTTTAAACATGATTATTAATTACCAATATCTGCCGATGGACTTTGAAGTTCAGTATCATCAAATTCTAAATTTGGTTCATAATCATGATAATCCGAAAGACTAGGATAAGGTTCTTCATTATCATTCAATGTCACTAAAAATTAATACACAATGTTAATATATCTATATCAATATAGCAATAAAAATAATTGAGCACTAAATATAAAATTAAAGATTAATTTTATAAAATACATGGTTCGTTAATTCATATAATAAATAAGAAATTAAAATTTTTTCCATAAAACCATGAAATTAACTTTAGAAATAATTAAAAACATTTTTCATTTACATTAATAGAAGCGAGGATCAATAACTACTGTAAAATTAGTGCTACATTTCACTTTAAATAGAAAAATATACCAAAATAGAAGTTCCCAAAATTGTATAAAAAAAATATATTAAGTTAATAATAAGTACATACATATTATAATAATATTAAGCTAAAAAATACTTGTAAAAATATTTGCCAGAACTTGAAGCATATAGAAAATAATATTTACAGTAAAATTATTTTAAAAAATTAATACATAGATAATGAATTTTATTTTCTATTGATTTATAAATACTAACACCTTACTTAGTAAGTTAATATTTTGAAAATATTAAGTAGTAATTTAAATCAAATTACCTGGAAAATATTTACTGGAAGGTTGAACCCTAGGGTCCATGATGCAGTAGTTTATTAAAAGAGATTGCTCGTACTGAGCAATTTCTCAAGAACGTAAATACACTCTAAATTATCTCATACTGTTAATTGGACTGTGAATGTTAGGCGAAAAAATATTTGATAGTCGATACATAAAATAACTAAACAAACTAGACTGTTGAAAACCTGTAACTAATGGGTAGTGGAGCTTGAATTTTTTTTAGAGCGAAATAAATAGAACGAAAATAATGAAAACTACAGGAATGAATCATAGTTAGTCAACGCGATACTGTAACATAAAATTGTAAAGCAAAATATATATAATGTAAACATAAAACACCTGTTTTCCGCCATGGTTCGTTTTGTGATAACATTATATTTTGATAAAGAATTAGATAACATTAAAATTGTGTAATAAGAATCGACACGTCATATCAGTTACTTTATTTCCAGTAGTAGTAATATAAAATAAATTGTTGTTTTTAAATTAGAAATATATTTCTAAATAATGTTAGAATAAAGTATACTCTGTAAATATTTTTTGTATAAAATTTACTTGAGATAGTCTAATTAAAGTGTAACAAATTTTAATTGTTAAATTAAAATGAGTAAAAATTTAACAAATAAAACTCCTAGGATTCTTCAGGAGCTCATGATGCAACAAGATAACTCAGTAAATAACATTATTTTTCATTAATAATTTAAAAATAATTACTAAATATATTTCATAAATTAAAGAAATGTTTTGAGTGTGGAACACATAACCCACAATGGGCTTCTGTATCATATGGTATATGGATATGTCTAATGTGTTCTGGCAAGCATAGAGGTCTTGGCGTCCATCTTTCATTTGTGAGATCTATTACTATGGATGCTTGGAAAGACTTAGAACTTGAAAAAATGAGAGTGAGTAATGTTTAAACTATATAGTTAGGCGTTTAAGTTTTGATAAATATTTTGAGAGTTGAAATAAATATTTTTGTTGGCAACACACATTTATAAATTTGATTTATTAATTAAAGGTCTAATTTAATAAAATCTTTTGTGATAATTTTTCAACATTTTATAAAAATAGATATCTACAAGTTTAATTTTAATATATGTCTATAGGTGGGTGGTAATAAAAATGCTAAGGAATTTTTTGAATCTCAGTCTGACTGGAATAATTCAATGTCAATTGAACAAAAATACAATACTAAAGCAGCAGCATTGTATCGTGACAGGGTAACTAAAAAGTGTTTTATAAACCTGATAATTTGAAAAGCAATTTTTAAATTTATTTATTATTTATAGATTTTATGTTTAGCAAAAGGTCAAGTTTGGAATCCTTCCACATCATCTGCAAAAGATTATTTTGTTGATTCTACAAAAATGTAATAATAATAATTTAAAAAAAATTTAATCAGTTTTTTGTATTAAATATTTTTATTGAAATTTTTTTTGGTAGGAAAATTAGCCATCCACAAACGTATAGCTATAATGAATTACCTAATAACTACAACACCACAAATTCAGGGTATCAAAATGATGCTACATTAAGTCAAAATATTAAAGATGAAAAAGAAGCATATTTTGCTAGAAAACAGTATGAAAATGCTTCTAGACCAGAGTTAATAATTAAAAATTAAATTATTATATTGTAGTTTACTTCTCAATTCTTAAACATAATTATTAAATATTTTCAGTCATGTTCCTCCAAACCAAGGTGGTCGATATTCTGGATTTGGAAATACTATTGATCCTCCACCTAGAAGCCAATCTCAAGATCTTCTAGAAACTGCAGTATCATCATTTTCAAGTGTAATTTCAATATTAATTTAAATAATAATCATAGTTTATTATTTCCTATAAATTGTATAGGGTTGGTCTTTGTTTTCCTCATCAGCTTCCAAGATAGCCTCTCGTGCAACTCAGGGTGCCATAAAAATTGGTGGCATAGCTACACAAAAGGTATCAGATATAACCACTGACATTAGTTCAAAAGTAAGTTGCATGGAAATGCTGTATAGTTTAATTTTATTGAAATTATTCTTATTGTTTTTTATTAAAAAACTTCACTTTTTGCTGTAATGTGATGTTTAAATCATTAATTAATAATTAATTTCTTCATTTTAAAAATAAGAGGAGTTTAAATATTAGTTTAAAGTTTTTCATTTCAATTGTCTAAATATTAGAATATTAGATTTAAACTAAAAAAAATCTTTATAAAATAGTAGTTAGTTATTTTTTCATTAAATATTGGAATGTAAAATAATGAACTTTGTTTTTTTTAGTATCATAATTCTTATCTATCTTAATCTCCTTAAATATTGATACTTAAGCACAAAGGTTTTCATTTATGTAATTGGCATTTTGATAAACAATTAATTAGATTTTATCAATAAAAATTAAGATAATTAATATTTAGTTTGGTGTTTCTATTAAAATAAATAATTTTCATTTAACATAATATATTTTAAAACAATATTTTTAGCTTCGATGCGAAGCTAAAAAGGTATTGGTTTTACTATGATGTGGATTTTTTTTTTGTGTCTTACCACTTTTTCTCAGCTCATACCGAATCAATTTCTTTCAACGATACGTCAAAAGATCACAAATCGTATCTAGTCGAAGACATTATCCTCAAAAATTGAAAAAATTCCCTCGTTCCCCGTAAATGAGGGAAATCTCCAAAAAAAAATTACAAATTTAAAAATCGCTAATTTTAGATATATTTTTAATTTTTTAGCTTCGATGCGAAGCTGAGAAGGTATTGGTTTTACTAAGATGTGTTTTTTTTTTTTTTT
>NW_026099575.1:19286913-19293295 GCF_025091365.1 Daktulosphaira vitifoliae | reverse complement strand
AGCGGAGAAGGTATTAATTTTACTATGATGTGTTTTTTTTTTTTTATGTCTGTTGCCACTTTTTCTCAGCTCTCACTGGACCGATTTCTTTGAAAAATACGTCAAAAGATCACAAATCGTATCTAGTCGAAGACCTTACCCTCAAAAATTGAAAAAAATTCCCTCGTTCCCCGTAAATGGGGGAAACCTCCGAAAAAATTATAAATTTAAAAATCGCTAATTTTCGAAATTTTTTCAATTTTTTTTACTTAAAAGTGCCATTACTTTATCAAAAATGAACATATCAATATAATTTTTTTTTTATAGATGCTTGATGTCTACCTATCATTTAGTATATATTTTTTATAAATCTGACCTTTTACCTGCCCACAGGAAGGGATTTAAAATGACAACTTTTTCACAAAAAATTACCTTTTGAAAGTGTTCCGGAAAGTCTGACACTTATATATATATCTTAAATCAAAGATAATGTAATATGCTTTATTATAGAAAAAAAAGTTTTCTTGAAACAAAAAAAAAATGTAATTTTCTAATTATTAATAAAAAGGCCTAATCTTTAAAATTGAAAAAAAATTAAGTTTAAAATAAAGTAGACTATTTTATGAATTAATTTAACCCATTTTAAGGTAATCAATGAGTAATAATAATTTAAATATGTTTAAAAATAAATATACTTTTTTGCTTATAAAAAAATAAAATGTCGGGTCTTTATTCCAATTAGTATATATTATGTATTGTATTGGTTTATATCCTATTTTACACAACTCACTAGTATAAAAGCAATTTGTTTGAAATAATTTTTATAGTATAGTATTTTTTTTTTTTTGTGAGGTTGCTTAAATATATTTTTTTAAAGTTTATTTCATTATTTAAGTATAGTTAGTACTTGTTTCTTTATAAACCATTTTAGGTAAACTTATGTTTTATTCAACATTTTTATTTTTATTTTAAGCTTGCTTTTAATTTTTATGTAATTAGATTAAAGAAGGTACTTTAATAGATGATGTCTCATCTCAGTTTTCTGCTATGACTACTAAGGTAAGATTAAAAATATTATAGCATTTTAAAATTTTATAAAGTACTTTTAAATGTTAACTTGAATGAAAATATGCAAAGGTTTTTNACTTTCAGATTAAATCTATACTGGACCTAACTATGTAATGTCTCCAATATGCCGCGACCCCACTGTGCTACCGTTTTTTATAAATGTGTACTTTCATTCAGGGAATTAATGGAAAAAATATATATTATAAATATGTTTTCATAAATTTATAAGGCTTGATAGAACAAAATTAAACCTTGATATCTTAGTATCTAGGAATGTTGTTTATGGCCAAATCATGTTTTTAAATTTAATATTAGTGCATCAATTCTTTTCATAAAAATTAATTTTTGCCAAATTTAAAATTATAAATAGTTAATAAACTTATTAATTATTTTTTAATAATTTTGTATAGATAAATGATTTGGGACGAAAAGAATGGCAAGATATAGGAGGCAGTAATGTTCCCACGCCACAAAAATCACAATCAACAGATTTTACTCCCAATTCCAGTGAAAATTCTTCTCTTTTAGTTGATGGACAACATGGAAACAAGTATTTATTTTTATAGCTATTACAAAATTGTTTCTTTACATTTTAAAAAACTTAAATACCTTATAAAAATATACTATTTTGTTAATAACTTATTAATGATGTAAGAATATCCAGTAAATTTTTTTTCCATCTGGTGATTTCTCAATTTTTTAAATTGCCTTAAGTATACATTCTCAATTTTATTTGTTAAAAAAAAGTAAAATTAAAGGCTAAATATAGTTTACAGTACATAAGTAAAATCAGAACAAATTCATTGTAGTAATATCTAAATTTAGTTATGTTGCAAACATTTTATATAAGGGAGGGTGACTATAAATTATTTTACTTAAGCTTCCATTCAATAATTAAATATCTCAAAATTCGAGTTATTTTAATTACATATGATGTATTAATAAAAATTATTTTAACATAAATAATGATAATTAAAATTTCTTATTTTATTACATCCTCTAAGTTTTAATGAAGAACTAATGGAACTTTAAAATTTTATGTATTAGACAGTTTTTTAAAAATGTTTTGAAATTCATTTGATCGATACATTCCCTAGATTTGTTTGATTATGTAAAAAAGTCATTTTTACAAAATTTGTTCGAAATTGAGTGACGTTAGCACATGCTACAGGAGGGTTAAATATTTGACTATAAGGGTGGTTTTTCAATTTTCATCTTTTATTTTACAAAATATGCTATTTACAGAACAAAATAATATAACTAAATGGTTGCCTTGAAAAATGTTATTTACAAATAACCCCAATCTATAATACGTAGTAAACTAATTTTTTTAAAACACAATATGCTTATGAGATAATTTGTTATTTATGTTGTCTAATTATATTAACATTTTAAAAATGTATAGAAATTCACAAAGGAAAAGTAGTTGGGGATCCTGGGATGTTAACTCTGCACATACGTTATCAAATCAAACGACTGAAAAATATCAACCTATTGATGATGATTGGAATAAAAAATGGGATAATAATTGGTAATTTTGAGGAAAATATAATAAACATAGAGGTTATTTATTTTTTATTTGAAATTGCTATTTTTAAATTGATATAGCCTAAAGAAGTCATTACTAACTAATCAAAATAAATGTGAATTTTTATTAAAAAAAAAAAAAAACTTTTAACTGTAGCATTACCAACGCATTTAAAATGTTTAGAATATGAACTTTATTTATGTTAATCTTATAAAATGTTTATTAAAAAAAAAATGAAAACATGAGTGTATTATTCATTAGTTTAAATTATTCTACATTATATCAAAATAATGTTACATTCCTCTACATTTTTGTATAATTTGCTTGCTAAACTGATAAATATTTTGTCATCATATCTTTTTTTTATTTAAACCATTATGTATAATTTGAATTACAATAAATGTGTTACCAGAATATAAAAAAAAAAATGATGTGTTATAAGACATTGAAACCTATATAGTTAACTAAATTAAACTTTAGTAACTATGCACACAGATAGAGCCAAATTTAGAGATGTGAGTTACGTGGGTGAAGGTTTCAATTAGGCCTCATCAATAAACATATAAATCAAATAATGAAATGATGAGCAAAAAATAATTGTTCTTTACTTATTTTATGTTGAATTATATTGTAAAATTTGAAACTAGCCACATGCATCTATGAGTGTCAAAGTGTCCTCCTTATTTATACTGACCAATAATAAAGTAAGTTACCATTAAATTCTATAAGTCATCTTTAAAATATATTGAAATATCCAGTTCAACAATTAATTATTTCTAAATCAAAAGATAGAAAAATAAATGATTTAAGTACTAAACTCTATATATGACGTATTTCTATTTATATGGTAATAGGTTTACTAGTAAATGTATATGCTTGGTAATCATTCTAAACCGTTTTAAAAAATTAAAAATTATTTTTGTCCAGGAAGTAAAAAGCATGATTTTTGAAATAGTATATTATTTTTTATGATTTGAGTATAACATCCATTCAAATAAGCAATGTCATATTTTTTTTAAACATAAAAGGATAACTTATAGAACTTGGTGGAATAGAATCAAAACTCAATTTATATACATGTGTCTAACTGAGCTATACAGGTTTTCATGAAAATGTAAATATCTATATAATATATGAATATCTATAAATATAATATGTATATATATATATACATATATTTTTAGAGTCGTTAACTAAAATATGTTGTTTTTTTATATATCAAACACAATATATTAAGTTAAAAATGAACATCAATACTAGAGTCCGGATTTATATCAATTTTTAAATTTTGTTAAGCTAGGATTTCTTTACTTTTATAAATATAAAATAAAAATATATAAAATGAAATTTATTAATACACTTGTTCAAAACTAGTGATGGGCATAATCGAGATATATAATCGAGATATCTCGATTATGAAAATAATCGAGATATTTCGATTATTGAAATCATATCTATTATATAATCGAGATATTCTGATTTTTTAAATAATATTGATTATTCTATAATCGAGTGATTATTTCTAATGATTTCTCGTTTATTATAAAAACAATGATTTCTTGATCTTGAAATGTATATAATCGAATAAAAGTTATTTCGAATGATGTCCATGAAACGATGAAACGAGAGAATACTATTTTTAAGTTTTTATTTAGCATAAATTATAGTCGAATTATTATTAAATTGTTGACTTCGAGTCTTCTTATTTTCAACTCGTTCAATCGCTACTCATGACAACACCTTATCTGTCACATTTTTGGGAAGTATGTGACGATTAGAACAAAGTTTTGTCCTGAACTGGCTAAACTACTGAGTTCTGATTCTCTCACTAGTTGTGAATTTATGAAAAATCAATTAGGTGTGGAATCAGGTGTTTTAATTATGATGGTCAAGCCGGCTATTGCTACCTTATCTTATGTTTTTATTTTTTAATTTGTTATCGGTTTTTTTAAAATATAGGTAATAATTATTAAATAATAAAAATAACAACTTGTCTTTTATTTAAAGCACTTATTAATAATGCATTATTAATATATTATTGTTATTATTATTCCTAAATTATAGTTTAATATAATAATTATAAATAAACACCAACAAATAAAAAAAGCAAAATTAAATTAATAATTATTTACTATAGGTATATTTATTCATATTTCGAATAATTTTTCGATTCTCTCAATAAATAATAATAGTTGATTATTCTTATCATACGAGCAGACGATTTTAACTTCGAGTGATTTTTCGAGAGATTCACTCGATTATGAAAATGTCTCGATTACTAATCATTCGATTATGCCCATCACTATTCAAAACAGCACATGTTATCTTCTCATCAGTCGGTATTGATAACGTGTACCGGTTGAACACGGAGGTAGTGGTGGTAATATTTGACCGTGAAAGTATATACTGCGGCCTTTGACAATACCGAGCCAAACATTTTTCACGGTCAAGCAGTCTGTCGGCTGACTAGCTATGGTTGACATATGCTAATATTTCGTTGCGCTATATTGTATCGTGATACCGTTACGTAATCGACGTACGCGTGTTGTTTTTGTGTTACAATATTGTTGTTCTCCGGCCTATTACGTAGAGCCGTGAAAAACTGATCTAAAAGTTGTGGTCTTATTGAAGTTCAAATTATTAACGAAAACTTGAACACCGGTTGTAGTCCGTGATTATTAGACCGTTATATTAAAAGGTTGGAAACTATCACAGTGAAGTCAGTCAAATCTGTAGATTGAACGAGTTAAATCCTATTATACTATTGTATGTAAATTTATTTATACTTTAATTTATTAATTGTACCTACATTTGTATTAGGGGACGCTCAGTATATTTATTGATTATAAACTGAACAAGATAACCATATTATTTTATAATATATACAAATAATAACTGTCAGAATATCAATCTCTTTTATTTTATATTTGGGTATACATTTGTTTAAGTCATTTGTTTCTTCTGTGTTGAGTATTACCAGTCATACGGGCCAACCGTTATAGTAGGAGCCCGTTGGCTAACAACACTTAAATAGTCTTAATTAAGACTAAGGGAGATAAAAATTGGTAGGAACAGTTAAAACAATACAGTAATATACTTGGAAATCGTTAGAACGTGCACAGAGGGAAATCTTGTAAAATAATTGTATAAAAGTAATTTAATATGTTTTTTTACAGTATTTTCAATTCTTAAAAAAAAACCAGTACAGCGGTGATGTGACATAGTTGGGTCCAGTATAGATTTAATCTGACAGTGATTAAAATTACTAACATAAAAAACGCTTCGATACAAAACTGTAAATAGTGTTTAATTTTAAAAAATTGGTGGATTATTCCATAATTAACATAATCACCTATTTCCTTATTTATATCCTTATTACGAGTTTTACGATTTATAAGTGTAATATATGAATAAATATTTATAGTAATTAAATATAGTTTGAAATTGACATTTAATGATGTAATATTGTAATTTTTTTATAAAAATCGTATTTTAGCTTCGATGCGTAGCGGAGAAGGTATTAATTTTACTATGATGTGTTTTTTTTTTTTTATGTCTGTTGCCACTTTTTCTCAGCTCTCACTGGACCGATTTCTTTGAAAAATACGTCAAAAGATCACAAATCGTATCTAGTTGAAGACATTACCCTCAAAAATTGAAAAAATTTCCCTCGTTCCCCGTAAATGGGGGAAATATCCAAAAAAATTACAAATTTAAAAATCGCTAATTTTCGAAATTTTTTCACTTTTTTTTCTTAAAACTTCCATAACTTTTTGAAAAATCAACAAATCAACATAATTTTTTTTT
>NW_026099575.1:19066019-19286204 GCF_025091365.1 Daktulosphaira vitifoliae | reverse complement strand
AAAAAAAAAATTTGTCCCGACGACCTATCTTTTATACGCAAATGGCTGCCGTATTCAAAAATATGCTATTTTTGTATTCAAATTATGGGTTTTGTATTTTATTTTAATAGAAGTTGATGTTAATTTTGCAATTATCCATCAATTTTTTAAAATTAAACACTATCTACAGATTTGCATCGAAGCGTTTCTTATGATAGTGATTTTAATCACTGTCAGATTAAATCTATCTGGACCCAACTATGCAATGTCTCCACTATGCCGCGACCCCACTGTGCTACCGTTTTTTTTATTAACTTTGTGTCCGTTTTCAAAAAACAAAATAAAATCCGAAATTTTTTTTTCCATAAAAAGGTATATTACATAAACTTTAATTTATGATATATATATATAAGTATCAGTATTTCTGGAACACTTTCAAAAATTAATTTGAAAAAGTTCTATTTGCAATTTTTAGTTTTGAACCCTTTGTATATAGGGAATTAGTCCGATTTAAGTTGTAGCATTATAAAGTTAAAGATGTAAAATATAAAATCGAGAATTTTCACACAGAAATAGCATTTGGTAGCCATTTTCACAGTGATGACAAAATAAAGTCCGAAATTTTTTTTTTTCATAATAAAGAACATTACATTAGTTTTAATTTAAGATATACAGAGTGATCAAAATCTGGTAAGACATTCATTTTCTCAGAAACTATTGAGAATTATAAATTCTTTTAAAGAGAAAAAATATCAAGTATAAAAATCTCTACATTAATATGTAGTCAAATCATTATTTTTTTGTCTCTTCAGTGATAAAAACCCTTATTTATAATTTTCTAAAATGGGAACTCTTATTTTTAATATGATAGAAAAAAAAATTACAAGCAACTTTGTTCGAAGGTTTTTTTTTCCGATTAACCGTTTGTCCGTTAGAGCTTGTTAACAAGCTCTAATTAATTTTAAAATTAAGTGATTGTAAGCCAAGTTTCTATTGTTATTTTACTGTATTAAATAGAGTCATTTTGAATTCTCCCCTGTGGGCAGGTAAAGGATCAGATTTATAAAAAAATTATACCAAATGATAAGTAAAGACATCATGTATCTATAAAAAAAAAATTATATTGATTTGGTAATTTTTAAAAAAGTTATGGCAGTTTTAAGTAAAAAAAAATTGAAAAAATGTCAACAATTAGCAATTTTTAAATTTGTAATTTTTTTTGGAGATTTCTCTCATTTACGGGGAACGAGGGAATTTTTTCAATTTTTGAGGATAATGTCTTCGACTAGATACGATTTGTGATCTTTTGACGTATCGTTGAAAGAAATTGGTTTGGTGTGAGCTGAGAAAAAGTGGTAAGACACAAAAAAAAAACACACATCATAGTAAAATTAATACCTTTTCAGCTAAAATATGTTTCTGGAATACGTTTTTTTTTGTATTTGTATTTTATATTTTAATACATTAAATTCCGTTTACTATTAACCCACCAGATATCTGGCCAATTAAACTAAGTTATAAAATTATTTATTTTTTTAATATTATAATTCATTTCATAGTAATACCAGTTCACCTTAGTGTACTTAATGGTGTAAACAAATCAAACTACTAAGGGAAGTGAAAATGACTTGTACGAAGATGATGATTTTGCGTAGACCTTCACGTACGTGTGGTCCTACAGCAGGTACCAGCTGACACTTCTGATTGGGTGTGAGTGTCGAAAGCCGGTGTTATAGGAAGGGAATAAGAATAATATCTAGGTAATAGGTGCAAGATACAAATATTTTGGGTATGGGAAGGGATGAAGAACAAGGGGTAGCCGAGTATGAAGTGCAGTCGAAGTGCAAGACACAAGTGAAATGTAGAGAACAAAGTAGGTAAGTGAAAAGGGAAGAACAAAGACTTTACATTATATAGTAAGCCAGACAGCGACAACCGAGTACTGAGATTAACGAGTACTGACACTAAGCATAAAACTACGCACTTGAGTCGACTGGCCACGATGGCTAGGTCCATTGGGCTTAAATAGTATTTAGGATAATTGCTAATTTTTTTTTTATTATCAAATCATCAATTGCTAGTATCGCATCCGGTACTAGCCATTAATTTTATTTCATAATTTTTTACAATAATGATAATGAGATACCACAAGACTAGTATCCAACATCCGAAGACGAATAAAAATTGAAAAAAAAAATTTATCAGTATTAGACGAATATTTTTTTTGAAAATGCCTATATGTCAATTATGTTACTTAATTGTTAAAAATTAAATATTCACAAATATATTGTACTTTTAATGTTGTCTTTTATTTTTTTGACATAAAATATATTTATACGACATAATTGTTTTAGTTTCTTTTTTCTTATTTTATAAATAACCTAGTCCTTTAATTAAATTTATCTAGCGTAGAACTGTCCTGAGCAGAATGGTTATGACACTAGTATAATATATAAACTCAATTATTATAAATATTATTAAGTGTATTTATGAAATTTTTACTTTATATTAAATTTTTTTTTAAATATTCTCAGTGTATAAATCATTATTTAAGTATTCAAAATTATATATTTTTTAAGGCTGGATAGGCGTTTAAATGCCCATATGACGAAAACAATTATGTTATAAAAATGTAATGTAGAGGGAGTAATAAATCTATTTTCTATTCTTTCTATAAAATAATCTTGAGCGTACAATTAAAAAGAATTATAACATTAGAAAAATTCTAATTTATGTTTATAAAAATTAATTAACTGAAATCAAGGATAACTTAAAATGTTATTTCCGGTTAAAACCTTAACCCTCGAAATAATTTTAGTTATAATTAGCAGTTCAACTAATTTTGAAAGATGAGGGTTTATCTGTAATTAGTTTTAAGCGCTAGTTCAAATCTATCAGCTGATTTATTATTTCAAATTAGTGGCCAGATCATAGTAAAATAGATAAGTATGCTGGAACATAGTCCGCGTTTTCGTCGTAGTACGCGCATGTGTATCGCCTTGTTTTTGAGTATTCGTATACGATTGGTGAAACACAACTACTGTCAAATGCACTTAAATAAACGCGCGTTTTTCGAATTGATAATTCTAATATGATATCAATAATAGATATAATTTTTAAGTAATATTTATATTAATATAATGAATTAATGATAATGCTTTGTAAAATTATTTATAGTATTTGCAGCAAGTAGTTGAAAAGAGTTTGTTATCGAACAATGTATGAATTACATAGTATACTATTTAATTTTTTAGAGTCCTGCTAATAATGAACATAATCAGATTTATTTAAGGAGGATAGCTTTATTTATTAATGGGTGTATATAGCATTTAGATTTGAACACAAATAACCGAATTTTGTGAATTATTTGAATAAAATTAAAGATTTGATAGAAGATAAACAATTTGGGCAATAACAACCATTTCATACATTAATAAATTAAGGAAAAATCGTTAAAAATTAAATGGAAATGGTACTTATAGTAACACAATTAATATAAAATATTTTATAAATACTTATGACTATATGATATTAGAAAAACTCGGGGCTTGATGAAGGAGGTACTTGAATTAACAAAAAATAATGTTCTTCGGATGCTTTTTTGGTGGATAATGAAGTTCTAAACTGTATTATTAGACCAAGAATATATTTTAGAATTCTAACTGTAAACAATAAAACCACAAAAAAAGGTGCAATAAAAAAAAAAGTACAAAATTTAGGGAATTATCATTAAAACTACAATACAATCTACCATGTGGTTTTATAAATACTGTAATAATTTGTACTTACTGTAATTAATTACACAAAAAATTGATATTTAACTAGTTATGTGTATTTAAATTTTTACTCTGGTTAGATTTATCAACGAGTTGAATCTTAGTTGATAAACTACTACAGTGTAGCAGATAATATAATAAAAAGATGTATTAAAACACAGTTAATATTAATAAAAGTAAGAAATAATTGAAATTTAAAGGGGAATTTAATTTAAAAAGTTTATTTAAATATGTGGCTAAATCGGGACGGTATCCCTTAGTATCGAATATAATCAACGCAACGTATATACATGTGATGTCACGTTAGGTTTATTGTTGGTTGCATATTTTGCCCCTTGGTTGATCATGCGCACTAATTTTATCGAGCATACTTCTTAATAATTTTACCTAGGGCCAGATAACAAATGAGAGGAAACATTTGTTTTTATGATTTTAGTCGAAGTAGATTTATTCAATTTGATTTTATATTAATATTTCATATCATTTTCTGATAATAATTTCTTAACAGTTCCTAAAATGGTTAAAACTAAGTAGTTATTTTACATAAGTTTTTTGAATATCTAAAATTTAAATACAAATTAAAATTTTTATATACTGTGGAAATAAATTTTTGTCATGTCGAAAGATAAGTGCCAAGAAGGGAGGGAATGTATGGAAAAAGCCAATAAATTGTAAGCTTAAGTAAACAACTATTTATTCAATTATCTCTCTAATAATTAATAAATTAAGAGTATTTATTCTTCTATTATAAAATATATTTTATTTAGCCTTAAAACGTCTTTATTAAAATGGGTACCAGATTATGACAGTGCAGCTGATGAATTTTCCAAAGCAGGTATACTATAAAAGCTTGTTATACATTTATAAATTGTAATACTGTTTTATCATAATTATTGCCAAAAATTAAGATTTATTCTAGTTAAGAATAATCAACTTACTAAGATATATACTAATAATAAATAAAATAACAACCCTAGTTGTGCTTTGAAGGTCAGATAGTTTTATAAAAGTTAGATAAAAATAGTGATTCAAGAAATATTAATTTTTATTATTTATCTAATAAGACAAATATTTTAATTAATCAATATTTTCAATTTAAGTTGGGAGAATTCAGCAAAAACCTATTATAATTTGAATTATATTAAATAAATAAACGTTTTAAATTATTTAATTTTTGTTTATTAATTCACTAAATATGTTATAATGAAAACATTAAATTTGAAAATATTTCAGCAAAAACAAAAATGTTTGCTAATTATTAAAGTCATTTTATAAAAATTGTTTAATAAAAATAAAAAAAGTCACCATTGCAAATAATATTGTTAATTTATTATTGAAAAATTAAAAAAAAACAAGTAAATAGAGAATTTTTTTATTCTCGAAAAATAATTATTATTTTAAATAAATTAAATTTGACGTTTTTATAAATTCTTAAAAGTCATGAAATTTTAACTAAATTGTTTTTCAGCTGTATGTTTTCGTGTTGGAAAGTCTTTTAAAGAGAGTAAGGAATGTTTGCTTAAAGCATCACAAAACTACTTACAAAATGGATCACTTTTTCATGCTGCCAAGTATTTAACTTTACATTAAATAATAATTTTTACTATTTTTTAGCTTTCTGATTTTTACTTATATGTTGAAGTAAGTTTTTTTTTTGCTTAATAGCTATGATGACATTAAATTTTATGACGCGATAATTTTAAAAAATATAATGATTAATTATGTCATGGCGGTGTTAAAATATATTATTTAATGTATTATACTAAGACTATGACATAGATAAGCATACTATGATGGACTATAATTATTTATAATATACTCGTATGTATTTAGATCTTTAGAACAGGCAGTAACTTTATCCAAGGAGATTGGAGACCTTAGGGATGTTCCAGACTTGGCAATGAAAGCAAGTTATTATTATCAGCAACATGGATCTTCTGGTAGTGCTTCTATGTTATTAAGTAAAGCTGCAGACATGATACAGCAAACAGATCTAGAATCTTCTGTTAAATTACTAAAAGAGGCCTCTAATGTTGCTTCAGTAAGTTATCCATAATTTGGTTGAAGTTAATGTATTATAACTTCTCTATTTTAATCTAATAATTTTTTTTTTACAAAATAAGCCTTTAAAATAGTCATTGGCTTCTGAATTTAATTGTTTTGAATTAAACTTATAATTATTTACCATTTTTATCATAAATGCTTTTTTAAATGAATAGAATGAAGATTCAATAGGACAAGCAATGGAATATACTCATAAGGCTGCAAGATTATTGGTTAAATTACAAAAGTATTATTTTATTTGAATAGATTTCTTGATTTTTTCATTAATCACAATCATTTTTAGGTATGATGAAGCTGAAGAAGAATTAAAACGCCAAATTGGTTATACTTTTGAAGGTGGATCTGTATCTAATATGGGTAGAGTTGCTGTTGAACTATTTTTGTTGCAGTTAGCAAAAGATGATATTGTAGCTGCTAAAAAAGTATTTAATGAGTATGGATCAAGATATTGTGAACAAGCTGAGGTAATTGTGACAATTCTTGATATGCTTTAATATAAGTTTATATAACACTGGGAAGCTAGTGTAATATAGTGAATACCTCATTTATGACTTTTAATTGAGGTTAAGCCACACTAGTTACTGCTAAACCTTGGATGGATGACTATTTAAAAATGTTAACAACAACCATACTACACTTCCTAAGTGTGACATAAGTGACAAACTTTGAAAAAGAGACACCTAAATTGTGGCATAAAAATCCACTACCAGTCAATAATACCATACAATAATAATAATAATGATGATGTGAGTTCATAAAAATTGTAGAGATATTTATTAAATTTTTAGATTTGTATGCTTGATGACATAATAAATGCATATTCAGACAGAGATGCTGAAAAAATAAACTCTACATTAAACAACTCATTTATAAAGTATATGGACATAGAATTCGCAGTTTTAGCAAAAAGTTTAGCAGAAAAATGGATTATTGATTCAGTATTTATACATTTTATTTTTTTAATCGTAAAAGTTCAATAAAATAATTTAAAAAAATTAACAATAACAATATTTTATATAGAACCTTACCTCTCAAACTTTGGAGTATGTTGATGATTCAGAAGGTACACAAAAACCACAAATAGATTTTGGCGGAGGGCTTTGTTGAAGTTATAATATATTATAATTGTGTTTTATTATAGTAGTCTATTACAAAAAACATAAAAAATTACATTTCATTTATAAATAATATTGTTGAGAAACACTTTTATAATCAAGTTATGTAAACTGTTTGTTATAATGAATTGTTATTTCATAAATATACAATTTATTGTAATGCAAAAAAAAATTATTCATTCCAAATACTTATGTTGAAAAAAATTTCTTCTATATTTTATATTATTTTTGTTAAATATTTTAAGTCATATTTTACTTAGATGTGTATTCAAAATCTTATAATTGCCATAATTATTTTTTTTTTTATTATTAGACTTGTACTTATACATCTTCTATAAATTTAATTTAATTTTTGTATTTAAAAGTATATAATTATTGGAATATTTACACTTATATCTGTAATTAAGACATGGCTTTAATTCATTCATAATAGTATATATTTTTAATTATTAAGTATGTTATTAAAACATTTTATTGATACAAAGTATAATCGTTTAATATTTCTAGTTTATTTAGTGTACATATGTAATTCTGTTAAATAATTGTTAGATCTTGATTTGTTAATGCACTTAATGTATTTAAATGTTTGAATTAGCAATTAAATTTGTTAAAAACTCATTTAAAAGTATGGTGTAGTCAAACTATACAAATGTAGAATATTAATTTGGAGCGTAAACCTCAAAATATTTTGGTAAATTATATTTATTATTAAAATATATTTAGGGCAGAAAAAATATTGATCAATCTAGTCCCCCAAATATTTAAATTTATCCTACTTAACTAATCTATTATGTATATTTAGCTGCCTCAGATAAAAATCAATAGACAAAGTAATAAATATTCTAATTATATATTTCAATTTAAAGTATGTGTTAGTAAATACAATAACTTTTTTTAAAAATATATCTCATTGTTATTAAACAGTATAATATAAAAAAAATAATAATATTCTCTGTTAAATAATTTGTAGTTTTGATATAAAACTAAAAAGGAATTAATTTTACTATGATGTATTTTTTTTGTGTCTATTACCACTCAATATTCAACTCTCACCGAACCGATTTCTTTCAACGATACGTCAAAAGATCATAAATCGTATATAGTCGTAGGAGGGAAATCTCCAAAAAAATTACAAATTTAAAAATCTCTTATTGTTGACATTTTTTCAATTTTTTTTACTTTAAACTGCCATAATTTTTTTAAAATCTGACACTACATGCCCACAGGGGGGATTTAAAATGACAACTTTTTCACATAAAATTAACTTTTGAAAGTGTTCCGAAAAGTTGACACTTTTATATATATATATATATATATATATATATATTAAATTATATTCAATATAATTAAAAAATTATAATGATTTGGTCATTTTTAAAAAAAATATAGCAGTTTTAAGTAAAAAATTTTTTGAAAATTAGCGATTTTTATTTTGTAATTTTTATAAAGATTTCCACCATTTACGGGGATTGAGGGAAATTTTTTCATTTTTTGAGGATAATGTTTTCGAATATTTACGATTTGTGATCTTTTGATGTATCGTTGAAAGAAATCTGTTCGGTGAGAACTGAGAAAAAGTGATAAGACAAAAAAAAAAACAGTAAAATTTATACCTTCTCAGCTTCGCATCGAAGCTAAAATTAAGAAAATTAAAACAAAAAAAGAACATATATTTTTAGTTTATAATTAATATTTAACAAATAGTCGAACACTTGTTAAGTTTAAAATTATTACATTATTTTTTTTTAATAAAAATAACCTAAATTAAAAATGGTTTTAAAGAAATGTCAATTATTAATAAAATATATAGAACTTATAATACACTTTTAAAATTAAATTACCATAACTTCATTATATGTTTCAATCATATAATCCACAAATTTACCCAATTTCTATGTAAGAAGTCATAACGAGTGAATAATTATTTTAATTACTACAAATCAAGGTAAAATGAAATATTATTTCTATCAAAAATACATATTATAATTTTTTTGTATATTATTAAAATATTTAATATAAGTTTAAAAAAAAAAAAAATTACGTATAATTATATAGTACTATTATAAATATTTATACGATATTTACGGAATTTCTGTACCAGAAGTCATAACGAGTGAATAATTATTTTAATTACTACAAATATAGGTAAAATGAATTATTATAGAAATATACACATTATTTTATTGAATATAATAATTTCAAATGCAATTATTGTTCATGAGACTAATGAATTATTTACGAATATTGAAAATCAAACTTTTGTAACCAATGACGATTTAGATAAACTCATAAAAGCATATCCAGCATTCCTTCAACTAACTTTACAAGAAAATAAATACTACATTGGTTGTGATGCATCTCTTTGTCCTCTACCTTATGATGAAAACACAGTATTGGATGATCCTGAAGTTGAGAAATTAGAATTTTTCGACCCCAGAGAATGTGAAAAACCGTGGTCTTGGACGCAACAAAATCAAATTATTGTACCTATTCCAAAAAAATGTTCTATTAACAAAAGGTTAGGAGAATTAATTCGTCGAGATTACAATTTAGAAATTATTCAGAAGTATACTTATTACCTGAACACTGAATAATGTAAATATTAGAAAGGGAGCTGAAATTTTTAAAGTGACAAAAAATTTTGCATTCATTAATATAAAAATTCTTGAATTAATAATTATAATTGTTTAATTATTTTTTATGATAATAATATTAAATATTTCATTAAACTCTTATATTTTTGTTTATAACATTTTTATTTTGTTGATTCATATTTTAATATTTATTATTATTAAATGCTATATCTTAATTTAAAAACATTTTTACTATAAAAATAACAGAAAAACGATTTTCAATTTTAAAAGCATGTGGTTAATTTAAATCAAGAAAAATTTATAAAATTGATTTCCTAACAACTTTTATAGTTATTAATTTAATAGTTATTAACATTTTTATACCCGGGTGGGAGGAGAAGTGAGGCCAAGAAATGTCTAGTGATAAAAATAGCAGCACCTACCCTGATCTCAGTCATTACTTTAAACTGTTAATATCTTCTGAAATACTGTTTCAAAAGTTTCTCTCGTCTAGTTATTTTCTTAATTAGATCATTTTCTATTTTATAGGCCATTTAAATATGTGTGCTTTTATTTAAAAAAATAAAGCTGACACTACTGTTAAGATGTAAGTGTTGAATATAAAAATATTTTATAATGGATAAATGAAGAAATAAATGAAATTAACAAAAGCCAAAGAATAAAAATTCACAAAAAAATAATTATTTAAAGAAAAATGTTGTATATTATTACTAAATAATAAACAGTTTACTGTGTATTCATTCAGAAGTAGACCCATAACAATTGTTGGTGAAATTGCCAATTAATTATTTGTCATATAAAATAATACTTTAGGTAGTCTATGTTGCAGTTTCTTCCCCTTCATGACACGGTTAGCAAGTGGGTAATATTTCCAAAGCGGCGATAGGAGGGAATCGTCTGCAATGAGATGCGCGTTAATACAATAAAGAGCAGAGTCGGTTTAATGCGTCTCCAACACAATACGTCAACGTTTTCATCTCCTTCTCAGACTACCGAAAACCACAAATTAAACAAAAATAATAATAATGTAAATAATGTAGAAAGCCCACGTGCACAGTTTTGCGTAACGCGGTCACGTGGCCTGTTTACGACGCGGTTGTCACTCAAACTGCACCGTTCAGAAAGATTACCGGACTTGTCACGTGCCGTCGCTTCTACCGCCTTGCAGATGGCAAAATCTATACGGTTGATGCATTTCGATATCACCTCCTCCGAAAAGCCTGTCACTGCCAACAATATCAACGTTCTGTAAAATACGTGTAAATTAACAAGGAGATACACTAATATGGAATTAACAGAGTATGGCAAATACAAAATGCCGGAAACATTGAGGTATTAGAAATAAATTCTTGTACTTTTACGCTAGTATCTACGTAGAAAAACATTACATTATATGAAGTGGCTAGATTTTGACTGAAAAAAATTGTTATGATAATACATTGAGTTTGTTAAGCCAATTGCATCGTTGAGCTAAACTGACCAACTCTTTTAGTGAGTGTTGGTCACACGCTTCCAGTCAATTTTTGTTTGTAATCCGATTAATGGAACCTGACCAGCCATGGAAATGTGTATTTAAATGCGCATGCCACTATCATAGGGCTTATTATTATTATGTATGTGGGGAAAAATGAAAAAAAAACATGATGTATAATATTATAATGTGTCGGTATTGATTTAGGGGATTTAATTTCTCGATTCGGTAACCGTGACAAGACGCCATCGTATGACTTTGACAGTGATACCGTCAAGAGGAAATACATTCGTCACGACTATTGAAATACGATTTGCATTAGGTGCATTATCACAGCGAAAACAATATTTGGGATTAAGTCCGCCATACAGAATTTGCTAAAACATTGCGTGCGACAGGCGCCCTTTCATCAGCTGATCTCACAATCAAATTACATAAACAATCTGGTAAAATTTGCATAATTCATAAAAGTTATATGATATTATGTATTTTGATGTTTACAGTAAACATTTTCATTTCACATAAACGTTGTTCAAGACAACATCAATAAAAGTAGAGCAAAACAAACAAACGATTGTACAAAATAAATCTTACCGAAAATTCTACAAAAATGTCAAAATGTTATGTATAAAATTATTGATAGCATTGTTTTGCAACTATCTAAAATAATATTTAAATATAGGACAGGTGAAGCATAGCTTATGATTATTTTTGTCATTAGTCATTTAGCCTATGACTTATAAAACATTGTAACGCAGCATTTAGTTGTTTGGTGACAATAATAAAGGTCGAAATAAAAATTATTGTTGACCAAAGTTTTGTTTTACATAATAACCATTTCTGTTGTTAGTAGTCCAGATGAAAAATATTCAAAAAACTAATTTGGATTTTCATTATTTGTAATACTTTTAAAATAAAGTATTTCATTCCAGTCTATCTTTTATTTCTTATAGTTTTTTTAACATCTAAAATTAATGAAAATTTAATAAATAATATTATTAGTAATTGCAAATTTAAAATAGAAACAAAAGTTATATTTTATTATTCTTAGCAGTTAAAAGAAATTTTAATCTTGAATGTGTATTATTAAATTTGTATATTACTTTTTGTTTATAACAGTAAACATGTCTTTGAAGGATTATTCTATATAAGGAGAATGATCAAACATTTGAGTTATAAAAGATTACCCATCGGTGTTGTATCGATTCGCTCAATGACAAAGTTTAACAATTATCTATATATCAAACATCCAGAATTCATCCCTCCTAATTATGCTGTTGAGGATAGATCTTTTAAAGTTGGAGAGATACTTGATGATTTGGATAAAATTCTACTGATTGAAGACCTTATTAGAAGTCATGATTGCCATGGTTGTCAGAAAATGGCCATATTCCGTCTATGAAGTTATTTAAAGACTTTTAATTAAACCGGAATCGTGTGAAATACTTTTAACACCCAAATTCAGTAACCATATAAATTTTGCTACATACTTTACAAATATAATATTCAACATCTATGGCTGGTTGAATATGGACATTTAATTTGTTTTATGTATCAAATCGACTCTAATATAAAAGTTTTTGATGGCATAAAAAATCAATAATATTTGGATTTTTTTTTTGGTTGATTAATGTATGATGTCAGTTCGAAATTAAAGTGACATGGAGCATACTGTGTACTATAAATAGTACTTTACCTGTGAATTGTCGAAAAAACAGCGTCATGGTTTTTATACTAATTGAAAAATAAAGTTTAATAAGCGAATAAAACACTCATTTATTTATTTTTTCGAAAAAACAAAAAACGTTTATTGTCTGTATTTTTCAATAATTCGTTTACATACTAAATAATAAAGAAGGTATTAAGTTTTTCATTTCATTAATTTTATTTTAAGAATTTTTACGGAATTGTTCAATGAATTAATTAATTATTTACAAATAAAATATTGTAAACTAAAGTGAAGTAAAATAAATATATAAGGCTATCCAATGCAATTAAGACCATGTTAGTTATGAAGGTTTTTACGTTTTANATAAATATATAAGGCTATCCAATGCAATTAAGACCATGTTAGTTATGAAGGTTTTTACGTTTTAAATTGTTTATTTATGTTTTAAACAAATATAATAAGTATTCTGTATTTTAAAAAACTACGACGCACTTAAGAATGTTTTTTTTATTTCTTATGTTATTCTAAGATTGACTTACTGTTTAAAAATTGAAAAACAGTTGCTTGTAAACACATATAAACTTAAGTTAAATAATAAGTTATTATTATTATATAAATTAAATGACGTTAAAAATAATAAGTAATAATTTTTCATTTTAGTAAAGCAATACATTATATATTTATTATTATAGCAAAATATAATTGATATTATTATAAAGTCAGAAGATGATTAAATTTATATTTTATTTTGCTAGTGTTTTGTTGAGTTTAATTGGTACAGTATGGTTTCCTTTATTAATTTTATTATGTGCGTTGCTAGTCTTATATTGGAAATATTTACACTAAACAGTGTTAATAAATATTATTTTTAATGATAATTAAAAAAAGAAAGTGTGTTGTATACGATTTTGTTGGTATTAAAATTATACCACATATTTAACAGATAATGACTACTTAATATATAAACTTATGATTTATTAAAAGATTTTATATCATTTACTGAAAGTTCTGATTTTCAGTCACATTAGTACAAATACAACAATTTTTTATGCTATTAATTGAAATAATTAATTACAATCTATAAATACTCATTTTTTAATATTTCATTAAGCTTCTTTTAAAGAAAATTAATTATTCCAATCCAATTTAAGACATAGTTAAGACACGAAAACTTTTTAAAAAACTGCGACATAAAAATTAATATTATAATAATAAAATATTTTACATAAAAGTTTAATAAAAAACTTAATTTAAATAAGTTGTTTGATTTATTTAGACCTATAGCTATTTTTAAATAATTTAATTATACAATAAATTCAATTTTTTACAGGACAATCACAAATCAAAGGATGCTTTCATTTTAAAAGCTTTAAAAAAATTAAACCTATATGTAAATAATAAAAAAATATATTCAGTTATACTTTTTTTTTCTAAAGCTTCGGTTATTTTAACCATTAGATATTAATAAAATCACTATATTACAGTTAAACATAATGTTTAGATACACTTATTTATGTCTGATCGCGTGATAAAATTAATGACTCCCTTGTAGTGTCTGCATTTAATTTTCCATGAACGCAATGGAAGTTCGTATTGGTCTTATGTGTCTTCATATTTTCTACAATCTGTGAATATGTGTTTTACTGTTAAAAATGTTTCACAGCATTGGTATATTGTTTTATTTTCCTTTTTTATTAAGTATGGGTGTTCATTGTATGATCAAGTCTAAATCTATTAATTATAACTTCATTTTTCCGGCTAAAGTTTTTATTTTTTAATATTATTCTTTATTTTATTGAATTTTGTGTAGGAATACTGCTATAAATTATCTATATTTTCATGTATTATCTTTTTTTATATCAGAATATAGTAAATCAGTGATTTAATTTTGATGGTTATCAATAATTATTTGTTTAGCAGCTTTGTTTGTTAATTCGTTTCTGCGTATTCTTTACCCATATTAAAGTTTATGTTTCATGTTTTTTGAACAGACAGGCATTTTAAAAATAATAATGTTTAAAAACATTCATGTTTGAAATTAACCATATGCTTTTGAATTGACAATCGTTTTTGTTTTATTTTTATAGTAAAAATGTTTTTAAATTATGATATAGTATTTAATATTAATAAATATTTAAATATGAATCAACAAAATATGTTTAATTAATAGATAACATAATATATTTAGTTATAATAATATATATATATATTAGTTACTAATATAATATATTAGATCAATGTAATATTTAATATAATTTTCAAAAAAATAAATATATAATTATGATTATTTATCCATAACTTTTTTATTTATTGTTATAAAATAATCCGTCACATTAAAAAGTTCAGCTCCCTTTCTAACATTGACATGTTGTAATTTTATTAATTCGTCAATTTTAAGTGTTGCCCTTAGGGTGAAATCATCCCACAAGTTATCATTTACAAGAATAGTATAGTTTCTTTTTAAATTTGTTAGTCTCATGCATTCTAATAATTGTGCTCTGTGTTGGTTTTTATTTTCCTCTTTAATTAATAAATCAAACCATTTTTTATATTCATTATTTAAAGTAATCTTCTGCAAAATATTCAATATACAGTCAAGGGGTAATGTAGATATGAAGTATTGCTTAAATGTATCATAAATATTTTTAAATAGCTTTTTAAAGTTATATATGCTGAAATTCATGTTTAGATGATCTTCTTTTATTTCGAAAGATTTAAAAACTATTGTAACATCAGAGAAACTATCGATTCTATCAATGGCTTCAACTAAAAATAAACAAAATCTATCGACTAAAGTTATCCCAACACTTTCGATAGTATTCAGGTAATAAGTGTACTTCTGAATAATTTCTAAATTGTAATCTCGACGAATTAATTCTCCTAACCTTTTGTTAATAGAACATTTTTTTGGAATAGGTACAATAATTTGATTTTGTTGCGTCCAAGACCACGGTTTTTCACATTCTCTGGGGTCGAAAAATTCTAATTTCTCAACTTCAGGATCATCCAATACTGTGTTTTCATCATAAGGTAGAGGACAAAGAGATGCATCACAACCAATGTAGTATTTATTTTCTTGTAAAGTTAGTTGAAGGAATGCTGGATATGCTTTTATGAGTTTATCTAAATCGTCATTGGTTACAAAAGTTTGATTTTCAATATTCGTAAATAATTCATTAGTCTCATGAACAATAATTGCATTTGAAATTATTATATTCAATAAAATAATGTGTATATTTCTATAATAATTCATTTTACCTATATTTGTAGTAATTAAAATAATTATTCACTCGTTATGACTTCTGGTACAGAAATTCCGTAAATGTCGTTTAAATATTTATAATAGTACTATATAATTATACGTAATTTTTTTTTTTTTAACTTATATTAAATATTTTATTAATATACAAAAAAATTATAATATGTATTTTTGATAGAAATAATATTTCATTTTACCTTGATTTGTAGTAATTAAAATAATTATTCACTCGTTATGACTTCTTACACAGAAATTGGGTAAATTTGTGGAATATATGATTGAAACATATAATGAAGTTATGGTAATTTAAGTTTAAAAGTGTATTATAAGTTCTATATATTTTATTAATAATTGACATTTCTTTTTAAACCTTTTAGACTTAAGGTTATTTTTATTCTAAATAAATAATGCAATAATTTTAAACTTAACAAGTGTTTGACTATTTGTTAAACATTAATTATCAAATCATTGAAATCAATATCAATTTTTTTTTATTTTAATTTACATAATTTTTAGTACAGAATATATGTTTAGGTTATCGCGTAAAACTATATATTATGAATAGTTTTATTTATTATAATTTTGAGAAGTATTCAGCAACCCTTATCATACTATACTTTAAGATAAAAACCAGAAATTGAACATCAATTTTTCGAATTTGTATTTTTTTTTAAATTGAACAAAAATGTTAAAGTGTATTATTTCTCAGTTTCAACAGAAAATTGACTATCTATTTTCTTAATTAGATCATTTTCTATTTTATTTACTACTTAAATGTGTATGCTAGTTAAAAAAATAAAATTAACACCATTATAAAACATAAGGGATAAACATTAAAAATTTTATAACAGATAAACCGAGAGATATATGTAACTAACAAAAGCCAAAAAAATAATTTCACGAAATAATTATTATTTTAAGAGAAATTGAGTTGCTAGCATTAAAAGAAATACCTTGTATAAACATTGTTATAACATTATTTTTTAAAAAACGCTTTCTAATTTATTATCGCAAAATTGTTTTTCTCAAAATTATGTTCTATTTAATAAACTGCTTTTTTCCAATACATATACACTCTACTGTAAAGATCAGACTGGAAGCTTGTAGTTTTTATTATTTTATTGTCACACCCAAAGAAAAACCTCAATCAATTTTGATAGAGAAATTTTATCATAATGTTTTATTAATACGAACAAAATAATTATTCTTATAAATAATTATTGTTCAAGACAAGAAAAAAAATTATCATATTGATAAATATATCATAGATTCAATAGTAATGATATATTTATGAAATTGAACAATGAATTTATTATATAGATCGAGGTTTTTCTCTGGGTGCACATACTATGGCCATTCCCACATCGCACTCATATTTTGATACGTCTATCTTTGATCGGGTTTGATAGTGTCTAATAATTGATCTAGTTGAATTTTATAAATCTGGTCGCTAGTATACTGTTTTTGAAATTGTATTAGTTGTGTGTTGGTATTTATTTTATTCGTCCGTGGTATGCTTATATAAAATTCGATTTGTATGATATTTGATAGGTTTATACCATAATAATTGCCTTGATCGATTATGTATTTATTGTATTTTTCAACTGGATTATTTGATCGTTGAAGTTTGGTTGGATAAAGGTAAAATAGTTTTTGTCTGCGTAAGTGAAGGAGTAGTTCACCTGAGACATTGAACATACTGTTTATCGTGTTAATCTTGAACGCTCCTAAGACATGTCGGATGATACTGTTATGGCCTGTTTCTATTACTTTGAGATTATTTGCTGGTGAACAATTATAAAAAATGCTCTGTAGTCGAGTTTTGAACGAATAATGGCTCAGTATATTTTGATTAGAG
This sequence comes from Daktulosphaira vitifoliae, assembly GCF_025091365.1. Taxonomy (NCBI): domain Eukaryota; kingdom Metazoa; phylum Arthropoda; class Insecta; order Hemiptera; family Phylloxeridae; genus Daktulosphaira; species Daktulosphaira vitifoliae. The sequence goes on along the minus strand of NW_026099575.1, from coordinate 19,268,419 downwards.
TTAACGATTGTACACCCCACGTGATAAAATATATTTTTGTTAAAAATATACTTTTGTAACTTTATTATTAATAATATATTAATTATTATCGTTTTGATTTTTTTTTGAACTTTAAAATAAATTGTTAGTTTATCTTAATGATATTTAAATTAGTAATACATTTTTAAGTGTTTCGTAAAAAAAATTTTCGACTTGAAGACGATCCTAAGACAGCAATGACCAGCGTCATTAATACTAAAAATATCTTACAAAATACAAATTATGTATTTCTACATTTATTTAAAAGTACATCTTATATTTTAATTTTCAGATCAGTCACCAAAAGATGATACAATATACAGTAATTAGAAATTTATTAGAATATTTTTGAGTTATTATCCAAATGATAAATACATTATTTAAATCGAATTTTAATTTTATATTTTATTGCTACCACACATTCAGTGACGTGCCCAGGAGGGCAGGAGGTTAGGGAATAGGATAGAAAATCGTATTTTTTTTATTAACTTTGATGTCTGTTTTCACCATGAAGATAAAATAAAGTCCGAAATTTTTTTTTCCATAATAAAGTATATTACATTAGCTTTAATTTAAGATATATAAAAAAGTGTCAGACTTTCTGGAACATTTTCAAAAGTTAATTTTTTGTGAAAAAGTTGTCATTTTAAATCCCCTCCTGTGGGCAGGTAAAAGGTTAAATTTATAAAAAAAATATACCAAATGAAAAGTAATGGTATCATGCATCTATATAAAAAAAATTATATTGATTTGGTCATTTTTTAAAAAGTTATGGTAGTTTTGAGCAAAAAACTTTTCGAAAATTAGCGATTTTTAAATTTGTAACTTTTATGAAGGTTTTCCCCATTTACGGGGAACGAAGGAATTTTTTTCAATTTTTGAGGGTAATGTCTTTGACTAGATACGATTTGTGATCTCTTGACGTATCATTGAAAGAAATCGGTTCGGTTAGAGCTGAGAAAAAGTGGTAACAGACAAAAAAAAAACACATCATAGTAAAACTAATACCTTCTCAGCTTCGCATCGAAGCTAATAAAGTATAAAATAAAATAGCAAACATAATAAATATATATTATTAGTAATATGTATCAATTATTTCATTGACAGAGAATCCAGTGAATATATCAAATGGTAATGGGAAATATACTTATATATATTTAAATAAGATAAATAAATTTTACGATAGTAATTAAAATTAACGAGGTTATAATAACCTATTTATTTATTACATGTCATTTAAAATGTTATAACTTTTATTATTTACATTTGAAAATAAATTAACTAATAATAATTTAATAATAGTTATTGTTAATCTAATTATTAATTTCTGTTATATTTTATTAAACTTTCGAAATCTATGCTACCCAAATACTCTTAACATGCAGCGTTTATATAGATTTGTGTCACTTGTGCTATATGGAAAACAACACAGTTACTTTATGTCCATGTCATCACATTATAGGAAACTATTGCGCAAATAAATTGTTTAAAGGACCAAACATTTGTCCTCTATGTACCCAAGAGATAGAGTATTATAAAGATATAGGTAGGTAACATGAATCATGTATATTTTTTAGTTAAAGTGTTGCAATACACTATTTTTTTTAAATAATTAATGGATAAAGTATTAACATTATATATTTTTAGTTCATTTGACAAATTTTCAATTTGAAAGTCGCAGCCCGTACCGATTCCGTGTTCTTACTGAAACAGAGTTGTATAGTTTAAAGTCTAGTATTAAGAATGGCATGACTGACGAAGAATTTATGGCCCGTTTTTGGTACCTTCGACGCTGCCAAGAACCTGATGAAGATCTGCTGTGGAGCATTAATTTAAGCTTGATAACTCGCGATGATCGTAAGAAAATCGCAATTTTAAAAAAGGAACTTTTGTCTAACATATCTTCCGAAATATTTGTGTATAAAGACAATTTTAGAAAAAATTTAAATGACGAAGAATATTATACAGTATCTTCATTTTATAGAAGATTCCAAAAATTGTATAGAGGATACGAACTTGAAATACGAAAGACATACCTTGATTTCATGTTTACGTAATTATTTATAGATTTATAACATTAGTTTTCATGTAAAACATTATTAAAACAATTTTTAAATTATGTGGTTAAATACTAATAGTTATTTTACTAATTAATAAACGTTTGGAAGGCGAATTAAAAAAACAATAAAACAATTTATTTTGTAAAAGTAACAATAAATAACGTTGATTATCTGTATTTATCAAGCATGTTCAGTGTACTAATTTTTTAAGAATCTTAATGAAAAAGTCAATGTATTAATAATATTTTTAGGTATAAAACACAAAAATAATTAATTATTTTACATAAAAAATTTTATTTGGATAAGTTATTCAAAAATTTATCAATGTACATTCCTCAAGACTAAATTATAACGCTTCTTTATACAAGTGCGATTTTTTGAAAAAACCAATCCCTCACTAATATTTAAACATTTTTTTGAACACATTTGTACTGCAGCATTTTGTGGTGGCGATATAAAAATCACCGTCATATTTTAATCTATACCCAGTCCTAACTGTGTTACTTATTTTTTTAACGTGTAATTGTATACATGTCTTCAAGTCTATTAATTTAGTTCATTTAATAAACCGATTACTCAAGATTAACTAAAGTGTTGAAGTTTTGATTTGTTGAATTCACATATTTCAAAAAATAATGAACAATAAAAGTAGTGAATATAAAAATGTTTAATGTATATTGATGAAATTTATTTGAATTGATATTAAATTTGATCTCAGTGTATATAATAATATTTTAAATTGGACGGAAATGTTTACAAATAAAATAATATAAATTAAATTACATTTTTAAAAATTATTTTCATAGTTTATCAAGAGTTATTTAAGTCTCTTCTATGTAAAATCCAGGATAGATAGTTAGCCATCGCCGAAGAGAGGAATGTTAACTTCTTTTGAAAGGCTGCAACAAAATGCTAAATCTACTTATTTTGAAAATTTATTTAACAATAGAATATTAAATAACAGAAACTGTTGAGGTATTAGATCTGTAGTTAAGTTTTATGTAGATAATTTTACGTTGAGTTAAAGTAAAAAGTTTTTTTAATTTTGTTATGATTTATCTCATAAGATACATAACAAAACTTCACAATAATATATAAAAAATTCTACATAAAGATGTTAAAAAAAATATGATGAATATACAATAATTATTTACTAAAATTAATTGTAAATTTAAATATATTAATATATAATATAATAAAAATACATTTTTTTTTTGTGTTTTAGAATTTCAAATATAACAGAAATATAATAACATAGTTTTAAATATAAAATTATAACTTTTTGATTATCTACTATTTTTACAGTTAAATTTAAATAAAATTAGTTTTTTCTTCTGAAAAGTTTTCAAAAGTGGCCATAGCTTGTTTTTGTAGCAAGCCTTTCAATTAATTAACTAATTACTTAATTAGCAAATATCCAAACATGGATATTAACAAGTTTCAAATTTGTGAAAGTGCACATCAGGTTCTACTGTGTTATTAATTTGACCACACTGTCCATATTAATGAAATGAAATGTGTTTGTTAAATATAAAATGAATGGTAAGATGGCTATTACCAAGTTCTTTAAAAATCAAGAATATCTTTTTTACATAATGGACAATGCTTTAACAATTCCATTTCATTTAATGTAGCAAAGCGTTTACATTGTCTGCAACACCATGCTGATTTTACATCTGTCAGTGGTTGACCTGTAGCGATATTATACTCTGGTTTGATTTTACATTTGGGACATTTTATACTCCTATAAAATTATATGATATTAACTAGATTAAATGTATCTCAACAGTGGCGCCAATCCTTAAGCATTTGTATTGTAAATAAAAAAACATTTAAAGTTAAAATATACATTATTAATCATTAGTGTAGAATTTATGTTGATACATTATAACTTATATAATTTATAATTGTTATTGGCGTCACTATAGTTTAAATGGTAACAAAAGTATAATACCAAGCTGAACATTTGTTTGAACAACTATAACACTGATAAAATGGCGATTTTGTATCTTCAGGAGTATATTTACTAAACATGTTTAAAGATAAACAGTTATAATTATTTTTCTGAAAAAACAAAAATTATATTTTATATTTGTATTATAATTAATATTAATTATTATAAATATTAATAAACAGAATGTTTTAGACATAATTGAGACGCTTTATAACATTTCATAATTATATAATTTTGTTGTAATTTTTTAAAAAATAATTATTGCTTTTTTAGACTTTGTTAGAGACATTTTTATTATTTATTATTAATAAGTAAAAAAATGTTAATTTTTTTTCTTCAAATAAGTAATATTTTTATAAAAAATTTTGATAGGTTGGTAACTATTTTAAAACAAGTACTCATTGAGTTACATGCATCTTAATACATAGAGTGAGCTGCTCGTAAGAGTGTATGTATACTCCCTCCTCACATTCCATATCAACTTAATGTATTAAAATAATTATATCTCAATAAGACTTGATCTAAAATTAAAATTGATCCATTAATAATTTTTTGTAAAAAATGGACTAAAAATAATTTAAAATTTTGAAAAACCAAAAATTAAAATTTTTTTTTATTTGTAGTAAATAATAAAAAATATGGTTTTAAAGTAGTCTAAAAAGAAAATAATTATTACAGACATTTTTTTCAAGAAAATGATAATTGTAAATTATAAGCATTGTAATTATTGCCTGAGGTACTCTGTGTACTAATAATTATAAATATTGTTATTTGACATGATTGTGGTAATATAATGAAACCAGTCATTGGTAGCTTCCAAGTTTGTAGTAATATTTATGTTTGAGACATATTTCAACTCTGAAAGTAATTTTTAAGGTTTTTGAAAAATTTATTTTAGTTTCCTTAAAAACTTCTATAGTTATAAGAGTAAAATTGTTTATTTATAATGCATCAAACACATTGGCCATTAACTATGTATTTTTATGACTGGGACCATTATCATAAACTTTTAGTGATTAGTGTATTACAGAATCAAGAGTTTCTAGTTTCATCATTGCCCTAGAAGTAATATTGTAACAACTAGATCCTATAGCAGAAAGAGCTATGATTGAATAAATTTGTTCAATATTTAATAAGTCTTCATAGTTTCGAAGAGCCAGAGATGTCCACATGGCAGTTTCATACTCTCCTTTATAAAATAAAAATAGTAAATTTTCATTATTAATTATAAATGCATTAAAATTGATAAAAATAATTTAATAATGATCTCTTACCATTATACAGTTGCTGTTGAGCAAGGATTAAAAAATGCAAGGATTCAACAATTCGCCAACTGTTTTCAATTATTTCAGCTCGGTTTTTAAATAATAAGCTGTCTATGTTCACGATTTCTGATTCTACAACTACCCAATATATTAAATAATAAACATATTCTAAAAACTTTAATTAAAAAAACATGTATTTTTGGTATTACTTGACAAAACATTTTTTTCTTTGTATTCTTCAACTAGTAAAGCTCCTATGGTTGCCAATTGTCTAATAATATTAGGTTGGATATTCATTTTTAACTCATAGTAAACTGACTAAATAAAAATTGTAATTGAAAATATGCTGGCAATATAAGTATATTAAAGTTATTACAGCAAATATTAACTGTGAAGCTTCAATATATCTTTCTTCATGTTTAAGTTTTGAAACCGAGATTAGAATATTTTTAATACTATTAGGCCAACTTTTTTGATCTTGATTTGATAAATCTTTTACAAGTTCATTTAAATTGCATAAGTCAATACTATTTATTTCATGTATTTCATGTTTAGAAAACTAAAAATATATACACCACATACTGAAAGTTTTTTAATTTATTCTGTATCTAAAAACTTTTTATTAAAATATTTTTTTTAATGTGTTATTGAATGAATTGAGATATGTTTAATAAGGAAAAACAAATTAACTATGTTTTAAATTTTGATAAGTTAAAAAGTGTTTAGTTTTATTATCCAATTTTTTCTTTTAATGGTTAAATTTTCAAAATTTTAACCAATGTAAATTTAATTCTTATATTAATTATTATAATAATATATATTAATTAATTAAATTATTAAATATTAGTTGGATTAAGTTCATTTGTCTCAAACTTGTTTACATTTAGATCCATAGGTATATCTTCAACCATTCCACTATTATAAAAAAAATTAGAGATAGTTTCTAATAACAAGTTATTAGAAGGTAAAGTCTTAGAAAGTGATGTTAAAGAATCATAATCCTTGAGCATAATATAACATTCAACCAATTTATCTTGATTGTCAGCTTTTTTAAAATATTCAACAGCTAATTCCCTGCGATTAAAATATTTTCATTATTTTAGTTTAATATATACTATTTGTTAAATAATGAAACCTTACCATTGTTGATTGTCAAAAAAGTGATCTCCTATTCCTTGCCAGGCTAAATTTAATGTTGTACTAGGAACACCAGATAATAAGGAGCTAGATTTAAGTAACTCGGCTACTTTGAACCAATTACCTAACTTTTGATACATCAGGACTGCTAAATCTCTAATTTAAAGTTATTTTACCATTAAATTTTAGTATTTAAAATGTTGACTAACCAATATATTTTACTTTCTATCAGCTTCAATATACAGTTTTTCAGCTTTTTCAAAATCTCCAAAATATATGGCAATTTCAGCTTTCTGTATTACTATATCCTGAATATTTGCCAATTGTTTCACTAACCTGATACCATAATAATCTAGACATTGCACAAATGCGGTTTCACTTGTCACAAGATCTAGATTTTGTAATGCAGCTTCAGCTAACAATCGTCTAGAATTTATTTTGTATTAATATTTATTTAATTTTCAATTTTATATGAACAACTTACGATAATCTTGGATGTGGGTTATCATTGATAAATTTCATGGTGTCTGAAATGCTAACTTTTTCCAATAATTGTCTAGTGTCTCTCAATGATTTTGTTTCCAACATTACAATATAATCTAAAGTTGGATTTTCAGGAGATAAAATTATTTCGTCTAACATTACTGTTTGTATTTCCAAATCCTTAAAATTAATATTTAAATATTTTAAAATAAAAATATTGAAAGCACAATAAAAAAGGCAGGAATTAATTATTTCTGTCTTTAAAAAAATTTAAATGTAAGAATGTTTTCTGATTTACTACTATATGTAAATAAATTACTTAGTAGTTTGTTTCCAATTCTAGTTTCACATTAGTTATTTTTAGAATTTCGGAATTTTGACTAAAAAACCCACAACTTTAGGATTGATTTTTTTGACACCTAATTTTGAGCACAATTCCTTTACAGGTGATTGGTTTATCATAAAACACTCAATTACTAATAAAATAAAATAAATTTTTGATATCTTTTAGTTACATATATTTCTTGATTTATTAGCTAATAATTACTTTTTAGAATCATATTAACATATTTTTCTAACTTATAAAATAGAAAATAATCTAATTAAGAAAATAATTGTTCAATAACAACTTTTGGACCAGTACATGGGAAGTTGGTCGTATTTTTATACCGAATTGGAAGGAAGAGTATGGTAGGGAAATGATTAGTGATAAAAAAAGAAGCACTTACTCCTCATCTCCAGTCATATCTTTTAATTGTTAATAACTTCCAAAGTATTTTTAATTACATCATTATCTATTAACTTAGGTAGTAAGTTATAAACATTGCCATTTAAAAAATGACATTGACACCCCTATAAGTTATAAGGGATGATTCTAAAAAGTAATTATTAGTTTATGAATCAAGAAATATATGCAAATAAAATAAATAACAATTTTATTTATTTTAAGTAATTTAGTGGTTTATGATAAACTGATCATCCCGTAAAAACAGGTCAATTGAACTTTTGAGTAAAAAAAATGTAATATTTTATATCAAAACTTTTTGGTAAAAAAAATGTTGATTTTTCTAATTTTGAATAATTATTTTAGTTTAGTTTCTAATTAAAAACTTATGAAAATCCTCTTAAATTTAGCAAAACAAAAATCAACATTTGACCTATTATTTAGTATTTCCTTTAATTTTTAGTTATTTAGAATATTATATTTATTCCAAAGGTAAGCATTAATTAGTTAAATAGTAAAAATTATTATTTTTAACTATTCAACTTAGCTATTTAATTATTAACTTTTTTATTTAACTAGTTTAATTGATATAACAGCCTTTTTAAATTAATATAATAATAATTAAACTAAATTCAAAATTTTATTAATTTTTTTTTTAAGGTATGTGTTTTGAATAAAAAAAAAAATCTAATATAAATACAACTACTTATCAAACGTATTCGAAGGAGGTAGGTTAAATTTAATTTTCCTCCACCTTAAATAATATATTTGTAAAGCAATAAATATTTTCAAAAAATTTTCAAGGGGTGATGATTTTTGAACTTAAGAATTAGCTTCTGTAGTATTGCTCATTATAAATTAGGAAACCAGAAAGAAAGAAAATAATTTCTATGTGATTATATAGCTTTTTTTTTTTTAATAACTGTAGTTTTAAAGATAGAACAATGCAATCAATATCAAAATGTTGAGCTACACAAAAGAAATAAAAAACATTTTTTTATCACTAATATTTTTTTCCCATTTTGTTTTAAAAGTTTAAAATCAATTCTCAGCTTTTACTAGTACACAAATCAATAAAAAATTGATTTTAAGTGAATTAAGAATAAGAAAAAAAGGACCAAAAAGATTAAATAAACTTCAATAAAACTAGGTTAATTTAAAACAGTGCTTAATTTAACTAGTTAAATTTATAATTTGTTTACTTTTAATTGTTAATTTATCAACATTGTTCCTACTTTACTTAAGTTGAGTCGATTATTTTCATAAACATGCTTATCTTTGTCTTTATCTACTCAGTGATTCAATTGTTACAAACAATAGAAACCATTTTTGTTATTTTTATATATAGAGTGGTTTTTTTTATCATAAACCACCAATTTTTCTATTATTTTACACATTATTTAAATTTATTAAAAAATAGAAATAATATTCAGAATATTTTTTTGTTATATGTTAAACTTAATTTATCAATCATAAATTAACCATCAATCATAATTAAAAATTTTATACCTTAATAGAAAAAGAAATTGTTACTGATTTGATAATAACTTGTATTTGACATTTGATAGTATTTTAAGGAGATTAAAAACTTATTTAATCTTATTTGATTTATATATTTTTAAATGATAATTAATATATTTATACACTTTTATTATGAGATGTTATATAATATGTAAAATGTTGACTGACACTAGAAACATTTTTTTCTCTCGTAAATTAATTAAATATAATTGTTATTATTAGATTAAAAAGTAATTAATTAATTAATTAATTTTAAAAGTAAAATTAGGTTATATAAAATTACATTCTTCTTGAATATATGGATTCAGTGGTACTAAAATGTTATTGTTAAAAAAAATGACAGATGTGTTATTCTTAAATCAGCGATGAAATGAAGATACCTAAAAAAACATGTGCCTTAATTTTATCTTTTACTTTAAATTAATAAGAACTTTGAAATAAAGTTACTACCCTTATAAAATAAAGGTGTGAATATGAAAAATACTATATGATTAATAAATTAAGAATAACATGAAATTATGAGACACTAAGATAAAATATTTTAATATTATTGTTATTATTTTATTAATTGTAAGTGGTATTTGATATGTATTATCCTGTATATGGAAATAAAAAATAGTCTTAAGTAATTTTATACTTCAAAGGAAGCTATGTATGCAGATGTACTAATTGGTTCTTCGGGATTCAATCCTCTTATTACATACATTCTAGTTTTTTCCATAATAGCCAATAATTCTGGGTCATCTGAAGCCCATTTCATAGTCCAAACATCCCGCCTTTGAAATAAAGGGGAAGGTTCTGGACCAGACAGAATGCTGTCTATTGATAGTTCAATGAGTGATAATACTCCAATAGAATCAATGATAGCCAACCGTCTAAAAAAATTGATGATATTCCAAATTTGTATGATTATGGTATTATACGGTATGAAATAAATTTCAAGAAACATTCTTAACTATTATTGAAAATAAAAAAAAATATTTTAATTATAATTTAAGTATTTAAAAATAATTGAATTTCAAGTAAAATATCTTTTAATTTAAATAATTAAAAAAAAATTTATTTTTCATAAAATTATTTGTATATTGCCTTAACAATCAACATTAAATTAAAAATAAAGAAAGATATCCAAAAATCTAAAATATAGTAACTTAATAAAAATATTTATTTTGATTCAGGTAAAATGATAGTTTTAAATACTTTTGTAAAAATGTTGCAACATGTAAATTTGATCTCACTGCAAAATTGAGTTTGTTTTTAATATAATATTGATACATATCTACTTTTATCATTACACTCAAAATTACAATTTTTAGAAAATTTTAGGTAAATTTAAAATCTTATATAATTTGTAATCAATAGTCTTAAAACATAAAGAAGGGAAATTATCAAATTTAATTGTCTTAAAATTGGAAGATATAAGTTAAGACAAGCTAATTTCAATCTCAGACCATCACTGCAATGTATATTTCATCTTCCAAACATCCTAAAATTTGTATAATATGAGTAATACTAACTTTGAGTTGGAATTTAAAGCAAGTTTATAGGGTTTTGAAGATAAAATTCGTCTTTCTGTTAGAGTAATGTGTGGAAATGAGTATTTTTGTAAGGCTCCACTTTCTCTACCAATCAATAGTATGCTATCACTAACGGTCATGCAGGTTATATGATCTTTAGTCCCCTGAAAAATACACACTCATTAAAATGTATGGATTGAAATATTAAATTTGGAACACTAAAAAGACTTTCTGTGTCACAATTAATAATAATAATAATATTAAAAAAAAATTGCAGCTACATTATGGAGTCTAGGATAAAGAAGCATATCAAACAATTTCTATTTATTAGGAGGGCAAAATTTAATTAAATTTTTTATTTAAGCTAATAAGAAATTTTTATTTCATCATAAAAAAAAATATATACTTTTCAATATCATAAATGGCACATTATTTTAACACTAAAAATATTTTATATGTTAAAATAGACAAATAATTGAAAAATCCGGATTTCAATTGATTCTCTCATTTAATTCTAGACCTTCAATATTTATATATACTCAATAACTTACAAGTTGAAAAGCAGAACTTTTGAGATCTGAAGACTCTTGTGTAAGTTCATCAATACCAGAGGGTGTATCATCAATATGAAATATTTTTATTTTTTTACGTTTTGCTAAAAAAGAAAAAAAGGGAAATATAAAAAATTTAATTAGACATAATATAAAAATTACTTTATAAATTTAGAATAAACTTATAATCTTATAATCTTCAGAAAAACTGTTTTTTTTATTATTAATAACACTTAAGAACTTAATTAGGTATAATATAAAAGTATAAGACATTCATTTTATTGAAAAATTCTAAAAAACAAAATATTGTTTGACTCAAAAAGCTAACAAAAATAAGTAGTTAAATAATTTAATTCAAATCCCACAAAAAAATTACATATACATATTTTAGGACACAATTTTATCATAGTTACAAGCCTTGATGATTGTAAAAATATTCTTTACAAAATACATACAATTTTTTTAATATATTTTTTGTGGTATTTTGGTTTTTTATTATTAATTTTTTTTTTAGTTTTAAATTGATAATTAAAATTTTAATTATTCTATTTATCTTTAATGTCTTTTCTAAAAAGGTACATTTGCGTGTTAGAAAGAACGGGAAAACCTAACTGAACTAAGTAGACTGTTTACTTAAAAGTCTGACAGTATAAAGTAATCATTAATTTTAGAATAAATATTTTAGGATGTTTATTTTTAATTAAGCTTTAATAAGTTAATTTAAATTGTTATATTTACTATTGATAATTGATGATGAGTGAGATTTAGGAATATTATACTGCCATGTAATAAAACTTGTGTGTGATGCAGCCACTACATGAGTTCCATTCATTGCTATAAATATTGGCTTAAAATGTATATGTTTAGCTAAAATAAAACAGAGTATTAATACACAAGGTTATTGATAAACTATTACATACAATTTTTTCAAAAATATGAAACATAATATAACTTTTAAAAATATTATATGAGCAATAGTTAAAAAATCATTCTATATAAGCAAAAAAAAATGTTCATTATAAAACATCATTTTAAATAGTTAAAATGATTATATGTCATAAGACTGATTTATACATCTGGTTGGTTATTAATTTATTCAAAATTTAAAATGACACTTTTGGTTACAAAAAATATAAATTTATTTTTTCTTACAATCAACTGTTGTATTAATATTATTACAAATAATTAAACTATATGGTGTAGTTTCGTCATTCTTATTTTGTACTGCAAGTACACAATGATCTCTGTAAGCATCTATACCAACAAGAGAATTCACTTTTGAATGATAAAACTAAAATTAAAAATATTTAATAGTGTTGAAGTCAAAATATTAAGTAATATTCCATAAGTTTTTTATTTACTTCATTTTTCTTTATATTCCAAAAAGTAATTTCTGTAACAGACTCTTCATAATTTTTATAGGCGTATATTATAGTATTTGCAAAATAACACCAAGGGTAATCATATCTTACATTAGCAAAATAAACAAAGCTATCTATAGCCAATGTAATACGTAATGAAGTACTTTCCCAGCAACATGCAGATACCATAAATCCAGGAATTCTTAATGTTCTTAAATGCTAAAAAGATATAATTAGCTTCCAAAATTAATAAGAAAAAAATATTAAACAAAAGTATTGCTCTGATTTTATAATTTTTTACCTCACCAAATGGTGAATACAGTTGAAGAACATTAGATTCTTTAACTTCTCCTTCAACCATTAATGACCCAACTAATGCTAAAACTGAACCATTATGATTCCATTTAATAGACACAATAGACATATTACATTCAAATACAACTGGATCTAAACAAATTAAATTATAAAAGGAAACCTATATAGGATTAATTTATTGAGTTGATAAATACTTGTGTCATATTGATCTTTCATTAATTGTACATGTCCAGTTTTAAATGCAATAGCTAATTGTGGACAATCATCTATATTTTTATTTAGCCAGTGACATCCAGAAATAGGTATGCTATTGAGTGATGATGGTAGACAAGTTATTCCTATTTTAGACTATAAATACACCAATTATTACAAATCAAATTTAGTTATATTATTATTAATTAGAGTTTTTAAATGATTAATTAACAGCTTACTACAAAATTTCCATCACTGTCATACAAATGGATTTCTCCAGTTTTTGTAGTAAAAATAAGAAATTTAGAGTTTGGAGACCATTGAACACCACTTAGTATTATTTTTTTTAATTCTTTACCCCATATACGGCTTCCTTCTACTGATCCAACAATAATAGCTCCTAATATAAGAATAACGGTGGTAAATTAAAAAAAAAATGATCAAGTTAATTTATTATATAAGTTTACCATCTTCATAAACTATACAAATTTTTTCTCCATCTCCATTCCAAGCCATACCCTTTACAATAGACTTATTTCGATTATTAATCATTTCTTCTTGCCATGTTCCCTGTAAAAAAGATTAAAAAATAAAAGGTAAACTATACTTCTGTGATTAATACTTTATACAGTGTCCAAACAATGATAAGTCCATTTTCGTCACTTGAGGTTAATTTATTATACTTTTCATTCCAAACAATAACAACCACATTACCAGTATGGCCTTCGAGTGTTTTATTTATAGATAAATTAGCTTGCCCAGCTAGACCTTTCAGTTTACTATCTCCAGAATTGCTAGAATCAATTTTTAAAACTTTGAGCAGCCCATCATCACCACCAACAGCAATGCAATCTTGACTTGAATTCCATTCCAGACAATTTATTTTAATGTTATTTGGTATAGCAATCTAAAAATGAATTGTAATATAGACAGGTAATTAAATAAAAGACACTAATTTTTTTGGAAACTATTGAAAATTAAAAATTTTTGCAAATAAAAATATTATTTGATTCAAAATATTAACAATAATGTAGGTTAGATGATTTATTTTTCATCTCATTAGAATTAAAAACTTAAACATTAAGTTTCTTTAATGGGAAACCCGATATTTAGATTGTTGACACAATGGTAAAAAAAATTTCAAACGGTTATGTTCTCATACTTTTTGTATCCTATGAACTATTTTTCTGTTTTTGTTAATTTAATTAACTTTTAATTAAAAGTTAACTTTTAATTTAGTTAATTTAATTTTTTTTGTTAATTAAAAGTTTAGAAATTTATGACCAATTTTCTATTGATGATTTTTTGTTTAGTATATAGTAGTTGTTATTTGTCACAATTGTTATAAAACCCATTATAATCCATCAAACAGAAATCTTATATTTAATCCTAAACATTTTTTAAACAAAAAAATATCATAAATTAAATTATGCTTACTTTTTTACTTAAGTATAAGAACATAATTCATGAGTTACCAATTTAATGTTTTAAAGTCGTTTAAGTATGAATATATATTAATTGTAGCATCAAACATAAAAAAAAAATAAATATGTATATTTGTTTACACTTTTAAATATTTTGTTTAAAACCGGTTGTTATGATAAGTAATATCTACGGGACAGTCTTGCCAATTGGAATGTGTAACGTTTTAACATTGAACTTGAGAGATATCTATATTTAAAACATCAATCAAATTTTCAACTCAAAATTTTGTAAAATAAATAAATAGTAAAAATTTTATAGTTACATTAAGATAAACAGCTATACAGAATGTTCAAAAGTAGGGAAACAGGTTAATTGTTACAAACAATAAGAACAATAGAAACCCGTTTCCTTACTTACTAACCACTTAGATAAGTAACACTTGTTTTTTTTATTTTCATGTTTATTTTTTGTTTATAAATTATTAGCTGGTGTCTAACGAAGTTATCGGTTAAGTTTAATAATTAATAGATAAATATTTACTACTTGTAATGTTATTTTTATATTTTGTTTTTTATGTCATAGTAAAAAATTATCCCTAATTTTAAGGTTAACTGTTGTAAAAAATGTATAGTGAATAAATTAAACAATTTATTAGATTCAATGAAGGCATCCCCTATGACTAGCACCTATTTATAACTAAAAATGTGATTTCTATGGTAAATAATGAATCATTTTCATTTATAAAATAAATTACATTTCAATTTTTATGTCTCACAATTATGTTACATTTTGTTACTTTTAGTGACGATCAAAGAATAATGTATTAATGATACAAGTAATTCATAAAGCTTAAACAATTATATGGTCATAAGTGATGTTAAGGTGGTCAAAGAAGAGTGTATTTGATCTTTATAAAGTATAAAAGTATATTTTTGTACTTCATACTTGTAGAATAATTTCTTTAACGTTAACCATTCGATTTCTCTTAAAATATTAGTAATATGGAGAATTTTTTTTCTGGTTTATTTTAGTTTTATATATTTCTTGTTTATCTTTTAATAAGTACTTTTTAGTTCTATTCCTTATGCTTCTTTCCTTAATTTTGTTTTATGGTCACATTTAACTAGCTTGTTAGAAGAACATTTATTACTACGTTTGTTCCATTTATATTATACACGTTATGTTTTCATTTGTTTAATTCATTAAACATATTAATTAGAACAGAGAGAGATACTATTGTTGAACAAATAATGGTAATAATGCTGTTTGAGTGGTCGTTATAGGTATAGTTTTTGACATTATCACTTCCGTCATATTTATATAATTACTTTATCATTAACTCAATTTAATTACTAATTAATAAGTTAAGTTAAAAAGTTAACTACTTGCCTATCGCCAACTAACTCCGTTTCGCTTGGATATATCTTTTAACCAACTGTGTTAGGATACTGGTCAGGCGTATTCAAGATTACACATAATTTATACTTACTAAATATTTAAAATGTAACCTACTATATAAATGACAAAAAACAATAATTAAACTTTATTAAATAATATCTCTTTCAACGGCTTCTTCTTTAGGTAATTAAAACTTATTTATGGAGTACATTTGGGGATGTAAGGGGTTTAAATATCTTCCAAGTTATAAATGAACATGCCTATTTCTTTTTCTTTTTTTTTTATTAATTTTGAGATTATTTCTAAGCATAAAGTCCAATTATGGTTATGAATAAAAATTTAAGCAGTCCCAAAATTTAATACACACGTACGGCTTTTCTGGATGTTTTAAAATGTTTACACATTTAAACTGAATATATTTTAGTGTCGATTCAAAGTTGAAAAGGTATTGATTTTACCATACCCTAAAATGGTTTCGTTATACTATATGACTTTTGAACTACGCCTCATCTAAAAACTATAAGTTATAATTTTTCGTTTAAACTAATTTTGTTATATTCGATTAATAAATACAAAATAACGGACATTANCATTTAAACTGAATATATTTTAGTGTCGATTCAAAGTTGAAAAGGTATTGATTTTACCATACCCTAAAATGGTTTCGTTATACAATATGACTTTTGAACTACGCCTCATCTAAAAACTATAAGTTATAATTTTTCGTTTAAACTAATATACTATCAATAATTATACAATTTTGTTATATTCGATTAATAAATACAAAATAACGGACATTGAATATTTCATTTTTTGTTACATACAGATTAAGTGGTTATCAGATGATTTTTATTACAAATTTTACTCATTATAATGAAATAGAGAATAATTTTCAAAATGATAGGAGAGGGAAAAGTAACCGTCGACAAACGCTGACTATGTGTTTCTCAGTTAGGATATTCTCAGCGGTCAAACAGCGGCAGACTCAGTACTCCGTAGTCTTCAATATGGTTCGGATGTCGCCGAACGTGAGCTTTGTTCTGGCCCTGACTATAACTTTGGCCACCGTATATGTTAACGCGTGTCCATCGAAGTGTTTGTGCTTTAAGACAACTGTAAGATGTATGTTTTTACAATTGGATACCATACCCGACAGAATTCCCCCAACCACTACTGTACTGTAAGCACAATTATACTGCATACAATTTTTTAGAATATTTTTTATTTATGATCATATTATTTTTCAAATGATCATTATTAGTACTGTTAAATCTAATTTGGTCAATATGAAATTTAGAAGTATTACTCGTTTAGTTGGTTAAGTACATTCTTAAATCAATATCGAAATATTTTAATTATAATATAAAAATACTTCTTGTTAGTTACATATCCGGAGAGGATTATAGAATTACAAGTCTCCCAATTGAAAAACTCTGGATACGTTTCAGATTTTCAGTAATTTCATTTTTCACGTCTAGAGATTTATTTTTGTGAATGTTTTTCTCACGATTGTATGTGTTATCAGAGGATCAAAACAAAAGATATCCAGGGGGATTTTTTTTTAAAGTGATAGTTTATTGTAATTCTGTTGAATTACAATAAGTGAATTAATTATGTTTAATCAGTCACTGTGATGTTTTTCAAAAATATTAATACTATTTTATGATACGAAATTTCACGAAGAACTGAAAAATTTATTATTCAAGAAGTTCATTTTTCACGAGTTTAATTAATAAAAATGACAAAATATTATTTTTTAAATTTCTATTTTGTAATTAAGTTTAAAATGTAATAATATTTCAATGAAATAAGTGAATAAAATGAGATGGCATAATTGACTTTTATTGTCTTATGTATATCCTTTCAAAATATAACTCTAGTTGCGTCACTGAATATTTCAGGGGCTTATGTTAATTTTTCTTTTAGTGTATATATATTTTTTATTTGCTACTTATTAGTTATATTAATTTTTAAAACTTATTACTATAATTATTGTGATAGAAATTTCAATTGATATACCAGAGTACTTTATTAATAAACTTTGACGCCATAACTTTATAAACAAAAGCAATAATCTCTTTAATGGTTTATTCATTTAATTGTTGACTTGCTGTGTATTTTATTTTTTAAGTATATGATAAATTTGATTGATTTGTATTTATGTGTTTTAAAACAAAAATAAAGTTTCCCTTTTTTAAATACAAGTTAACGTATTACAATTTATAGCTAAAAAATAACAATAAATTTGAAACACTTTTGTATAAAATATGGCATAAAAATTTTGTTGCCGATTAATGAACTTTGGTAATGTAAGTTTTTCGTTATACAGTATAAATACATAAATATAAGTAAATGTATAGAATCATTTTGTACAACTTAAAACTTATTAAACAACTGTTGTTATTCTTACTGGTTTTTTTTTTAAATAAATTGATTGTAATTAGTTAAATAACTGCGAATTAAATTAAACTTTTTTTGAGTGTTAATTGTAGCGTGACGGTTTCAGTAAAAAAATTAAAGACTGATTAAAAAGTTGTAATAATTTATTAAAACTGTAGATAAACATTGTACATTAAAAGTACAATTTTATTTTTATGAATAAATGTATAAATAAATTAATAAATGTGAATGTATGATATTATATTAATATCATACTTGAGACAAACAATTGTATTTATAAGCTTTGCAAATGAAGAGTATAGGAAAAAAAACAGTAATAGGTCATTTTTAAAATTTTTATTTAATAATTTAATTCATTAGCTGATTAGGAGTAGTATCAAGTAATATAGTTCATTTGGTGACAAATTATTTCATTTTACTAATATTGAAAAGTTTATTTTTGTTTTATTATTGAAGGAATAGAAATATATAGTTTTGTTTTTGCTTTCCTGAAAAATGTACATACATGGACTACTATCGTTTTCATCTGTATCCTTCAAATATTAATAGTGCAATATAAAATAAGTGATGTTAGTTGTTGTAATAGTATGTGTTTATGTGTTGTTACAGTTCTATAGAATAAATTACACGCATTACAATTAATTCATCAAAACCCGGTTTTCAACAAAATTAATATCATTTAATGCAACCGATGTTACGGATGAAAGCGTTTTACCCTAAAACACAGCCTGACACATTTATCATCTTGTATACTTAAATGCTATTACACATGAACGAGTAATGTGCGAGTATATATTAGCTGCAGATAAATTTAAAGAGTTCATGAACTGTATTAAAACGTTTTTTGTAAAGTACATTTTAGGTAGTCTTAAACATGTTTAATATTACTCATATCAATATGAGTAGAATTAAACATGGTAAGTAAAATGAGTTAAGTTATGTGGGCCAAAGAAGTAATTTTAGCTCGAAGATCTATATTTTTAAGTAGTCAAATATTTTATAAGCACACCGACTTTTCCAATAATGAAAATGATACTTGGATTTCTGGGAGAATTCTTTAAATGAAATATAATATCAAATATTTAATTAATTTTTCGATGTTTATAACTTCATCTTTAAAAACAATTCTTTACACTCATATGTGTTTATATGTTGTTACAATTTTATAGAATAAATTGAACGCATTATAATTAATTCTTGAAAATCAGGGTTTTTAATAAAATTAATTTTATTTAATGCAAACCATGCATTGCATGTTTTTTTTCAAGATAGTCATTAGAAGTTTATATTAAATTCTGCACGTAGATAGATAACTTTGAAGCTGATGGGAGTAATCTATATTCCTATAAAACATAGACTTCTTTGTATTATGATTTTTTATTTTTTTTAATAGTTTAAATATATGGTAGAAATATTTAGTTTTTTTTAAAGTGCTAAAAATCATAAAATATATACTTTTTTGGGAGATTTTTTTTGTGTTGGCTCACGGTATATCCCAATAATGTTACATTAATATTACTTTTTAAGTAAAAAAAATGCAAATCAATGTGTAGTAAATTCTTGACATTTTCTCAGTTTTATTACTTTTTATATAACAAGGACGTGCGCAGACAGTATTCTAGTATTAGTTTATTTTTTTTAAGAAAAAATTAATTTATATTGTATCGAATACATTGATATTTAGTTTTTTTAATGTAATCAATATTGCAAGTAATTCCAAAGTCTAATTTCATACCTATGCGAGATATTGTGATGCTTTATATATTAACGAAACTTTGTTTGTGATGCTTTTATCTCTATAAATTTAAGGCTTGTAAGGTTTTTTTCATAAGAAAATGATTGAACAATTAATAATATCTGAACTATTCACGTCATAATATAGAATATAAATGATTTTGCTTTTATTATTTAATGTAACACACCTATGTCATAAAGTTGGTTATCTTTTTAACACAATTATGTGTTACAATATAGTCATAACAAAATATCAGTAAACATAGATCCAATTATTGATATAAAAATTATTTTTTTTATTTCACACATTTTACAAAAAGATATTTTAAAATATACTTTCTTAAATAATTGTAAAAAGACTTTATTTTTTAAATTTGTAGTAATTTATTATTTTAGAAAAATTAT
The DNA here is from genome assembly GCF_025091365.1 of Daktulosphaira vitifoliae. Taxonomy (NCBI): domain Eukaryota; kingdom Metazoa; phylum Arthropoda; class Insecta; order Hemiptera; family Phylloxeridae; genus Daktulosphaira; species Daktulosphaira vitifoliae. The sequence goes on along the minus strand of NW_026099575.1, from coordinate 19,247,959 downwards.
GTAGTGTTTTACGATACAGTTATTGTATTGTAACTTTTGTATTCATAGAATAATTTATACTTTATTAAAGATTAGACTTTAGAAATAATTAATTTTATTCGACGGTTTTAATCCACACATGATTATTCTTATAGTGTAAAATTTAAGTGTAAATGCAATTTTTGTTCCGCCTTAAAAAATTAAATGATAACAATATCGTTTAAAAATACGATAAAAGTATTGTAAGACGTTGGTCATGTCATTCTATAATAATGTTATATTAAAATTAAAAATCTATACAAAGTAAAAGAAGTTTAACTTGTAAAGTTGTCTAGTAGCAATAATTTTCAAATGCGTCTAATGAATAAACTAAAAAAACATTTTTGTATTATTAAGTATTTAATATAAGTGATGAAATAAATAAACCAAACAGCTACAAGCAGTATTTGATATGATTCTTAGTATACTAAGTATATTGTATAGTTATTAATAGCTGTGAAAAAAATATAACAGAAATCATACTCGAGAACAATTAACATTTTAAACGATAATATATTTTAGAATAAAATTAAAATAAACTAAGACTAACTTTTAATAATAAAAATGTAAAAGCTAAGTACAATGTGTATAATTTCAACAGTTATATTTTTATTTATCCAGAGATTATGAAATATATTCTATACATTCTATTGAAAGTAATGTTAATTATATTTAAGCTTGAATATTTTGAAAGGATTTTATAAATATTCATGTAATTCATGCCAAGCAAATAAAATGGTATTTTCTGATTATCGGTTATTGGCTCTATTGGTTATAATACTGTGAAGAGATCACGCTGCGATATTTTACTGTTCATCCAGAAAGTCAGCAAATACCGGTTTTTAAGTATAGTGAATAGCTTGAAGTTAAGAATCACACACTCTCAAGTTCTTGTCTAAATTATTTATTATTAATATTTGCTTATTTTATACTATTTCCTATCAAAGCTACAAGACATTTTTTTACTTAACAATGTCGATATCCGTAAAATAATTTCACGCAAATAAATTATTTTAACATGAATTTGTTTGCAATGTTTTAGATTAATAAAACTTTAGTGCGACTGATTTAATTCTGTAGTGTAATTTATTTTTATCTATTGTAGTATATTCATTATTTAGTTGTAAGAATAAAAAATTATAATTTTATTATATACATGATGTTTTTATCAAGTTTAAAAGTTCTTTAAAATAAATATTAAAAGGAATAATTATTTAATTATTTCTTTATAATCTAATAATAAAATAAAAACCTATAAAAGTGCGTTGTAATCCTTAAGCTTTGCGATAATTTTAATGTAATAACATGTATTATTGTGAAATACTTTTCGTAATTATTATAAATTTACATTATTGGGTACAAATGTTCAATACAATAAACATGAATTTTTTTCTGAATAATAATTAAAAGCAATGGTCATATTCCAAACGTCTAATCTTTAAAATAGAATAATCTTTTTACTTTTTAATGATTATTCAGTTTTTAAATATTTATTATTGCAGGTATTTTTCATTTAAAAGTGTTAAATAGATTATCGTATATAGCCTCTGAAAGTATTAATTTAAATATTAGCTTTTCTTGTCAAAGCTAAAATTAGTTACAATTGTATTATATAAGCTGTATGGGGTGTAGCTCAGTGGTAGAGCATATAAGCAGTTGGTATATCTATAGTTATAATTTGTCTCTTAAGATAAAATTAACTATTTCATATGATTGTTTAATAATAATAACACTGAGACAAACTCGAATTACTTAGTATACTAAGTTTATGTAATTTTGAAAATTATACCTAGTTCTCAAATCTTAAGAATTCATGACTACATTTGTTTGAAAATATACCTAGTAAACGTTTAGACTGTGATATTATTTATGATTTTACGACATTATTTGACATTGGCTGTAATCAACATTTACATAAAAAGTGTTTGCCAGTTCACTGTTTTATTATTTATACCAACGTATCTAAGAACAATAAATCATCGGTGTTTCTTTAAAGAAAAACTAAAGTATTGAGATTGCTGAATTTTCAATACGAGGCTTAATAAAATATTATACTAAAGCACGTGTTTTTATTCATACAGTGTCTTTGTCCGATGTGCTATAAATGCTCATTTGAATAATTTTTATCGCCTTCCTACTTAAAACAGACGATCCAAAGTATAAAACTCCAGAACGATCAGGTATTAGGAAGCTACTAGTGATCCGGTTATATGTACCCGAATTATTTAATCATTATGATTATGATGCATTGTGGTCGTTTAGCATCGTCGGAGGTAGTCTTCTGCGCCCATCATAATGCTGCCAAATCGCCATGATACGCACGATTTGAACCCAAGTAATGCTCCACAATCTTCTGTTATTGTCAAACACCCGAGAATAGTTTAAATGGGCCGGAAACGAAATCTATTAATAATAATCAACCCGTTCCCATCATTGTCATGTCGGTTCCCCCAACAACACATGTTCAGAGCTACATAATAGTATTCTTTAGATATCGTCAATCTATATGTATTAATTTCATTTTAAGAAGCAATATCAGTTAACGCAGCGTGATGTAACTACATTGTATAGTAATATTATGACAATTTTAAATGGATCATTAAATGTATTTCACTTTTTGTTAGTAATTCTCTTATACGTCGAAGTAGATGGTTTTATTTGTTCAAGAATGAGTTGCAGGAAAATGGACTAATTAAAAATATATAATTAATCATTATTTTTGATTAGGCAAAAACAATTAGTTAAAACAGTTAATGTGACAATTTACGAATAAATGTTTAAGGCGCTAATAAAATAATTTAGATTGAAATTCTAAGAAAAATTGTATTAACATATATCATTTTTTCCAAATTTTGTCCATCCTATTCTGTACTTCTTTAATACATTTTTAAGCGTATACATATTCATTTAGCTTCGTTATGCTGTTGACCACAGTGTTTTATATATTGCGTAAGTCAGACGGTTTGACGGTACGAGTATCTGATAGAATTTTTAGTGATAATAGCCATTTAATGTGATTTATGAAATATTATTCTTAGAAATCAACATTTTTGAGACGTGATCTTTATAAGTAGTACAAATAAATTGTCAAAGAGTTTTTATACGATATCAACACGAATAATTTTATAAGTATTACAGAAGTTATTAAGTTTGTTTTGAGTAGCACTAACTAAGTAATGTTAAAAATAATTTATAAACAAAAAAATATCGAAATGTGTTTTTAATCAGACAATTTTTTATTTCTGTGCCATTTATAAATTCTATCGTGACATGCATAATATGTTAAACAAACGTATAATTAAAAAAACACATTAGTGTTAACTATTTTTAGTTTTTTTAACACGTGATTTTTTTAGAAAAAAGGTTTAATGACGAATTCACAAGACGCAGTTTATGATCCCTGGCACATTCATCTAAACACAAATAAATTTCCTTATCTTTAGCGTTGTAAAGCTTCTTAAGGATCAACGTTTTTCATAAATGTCAAACTCATTTTATATTATAATATTGTGTTAAGATTCTAAAAACTAGTTTTCTTAGTTGTTTGATATAATATTAAATTGTTTAGACTGTGGCTTTAACGGGTCGCAGAAAAAAAAAATAAAAGACTCATTATACTTATAACAAGCTAACTAATTTAAGTATAAATAGTAGACCTAATAATAAAACTCCCGAACGTCGTAAACTTAAATTGATTATTTTATTTTAATTTTTGTTCCAAATATTTTGTTAGTATCTTTTTAAAACATTTAAATTTATTTTGCTATTAAATACAATAAGATTTTTTCTCACACAACCCACAGCGTTTTCCTTCTTATCGTAATAAAATTGTTGCAAACTGAAGACAGTGTACAGTTACTGTAATTAAGATAATATTTTCTTTAACTTCTTTATTTTGGAATAAAATTGCACTATTTTCGTAGTTATAAATATTATATGCAATTTTTACTGAGACTATTATTCTATTTTTTTTTAAATTTATGTAAAATTAATAATACTATGTTTACATTTATTTAGAATAACTTACACTTTGTATATATATATATTATAGCAAGTGTTTCGTGTTAACATGTTCATGTTAATTCTAAAGTTACCAAGTCACCAAATAAAATATTATTAAAATAATAAGAAGCTACATGACTTATTGTAATGAATACATAGTTTTATAGTATTCAAATTAACACTTTTTGGTTAGTTCATACATACGTATTAGAATAAATAGAAAATAGACCTAGTACTTAAATTAATAAGTCTAAAATTAAACTGTTTATTTATCTATAGATATTATTTTATATATTTGTTCTAATTTTTTTTTTTTAATTAGTGTATGATTTATATTATAAATTTTAATATTTAAAATTTTTAAGATAGCTTAACGGTAATGAGATATTTTTTATCTCATTTAATTATAATTCATTCTCAATAAATGTATTACTTATTTTTCAGTGATTTAAGATTTTGTAAAATAAAAAACATTGATAAGACATCGTTAGCTCATCTCACAGAATTAAGTACTTTGTAAGTAATATTTTATATTTGATTTTTATGTTTATCCAAATATTTTAACAAATATAATTTTAATTATTCATTGATTACTAAAATAAAATCTGCTTAAAAATGATAATGTTTTATTATCGTATTGTTTTTTAGATTGTTAAATAATAATCAAATTGAGAAATTGCAAAATGATGTGTTTAAAAATTTACAAAAACTTCAATTTTTGTAAGTGATATATTTTTTTGTATAATATTAGACTTTTTATAAATTTTTTTGTTTTAGATATTTGTACAAAAATAAAATTGATCATATCGAACCAAGAGCTTTTCTGGGCTTATCAAATTTGGAGCAATTATACTTACATTTCAATAAAATTGAAAACATTTATGTTAATATGTTCAGCGATTTGACGAAATTGGAAAGATTGTAAATTATATCAATCAATTATTCGTAAAATTATTGGCTGTTGATATTTATATAATTGTTTTTAATTTGGCTTAGGTTCTTGCAAAATAATAGAATTAAGAAGATACCTTCAGGAACTTTCGATTCATTAAAATCATTGAAACGTTTGTATGACCAAGTAAACTAGTGTATTACTCAAAATAATCATAAATTATGATTTTTTAGGAGACTAGATAATAATCTATTATCATGTGACTGTGATATGATGTGGTTAGCTAATGTATTGAAAAAGAATCATGATTCAAGTGAAGCAGGGGAATTCGCAGTTACTTGTCAATATCCTACAGAAATGAATGGAAAATCAATTATGGAAATGACAGAATCTGATTTTAATTGTGGTACTTTAAAATTACTAGAATTGATTTTTTTTATTAAAATTCAATAATTTAGTCTAATTGTATCTAATATATAATACTTTATAATGAATTAGTTAAATATTAAAAACTGTTTAATGTTATTGGCATTTTAGGTCAATTAAGATTTAAAGAAGAGCCAAATGATGTATCGGTTTTCGTAGGAGGTTCAGCATTCTTTCCATGTAAAGTAGAGGGTGACCAAGATGTAGAAGTTGTTTGGATGCATGATCAGTAAGTTCTAATATAAAAACAATATAAATAAGGAACAGATTTATATGCATTTATAAATTTAGTTTGAGCCACTTCGAAGAGTTTCGAATTAGTGCAACTTTTCTGAAAAAATATATAGTAGCGTAGAAATATTTTACGTTTCAGAAAAAAATAACCGCTCTAATACTCCTATACACTTTATTCCCTGTTACATCACATTACTAAGTTTTCAAGCCGATTAATAAAACATTTTACTGCCAGATGATGTGTTTGGAATAACTTAACAATATTTATAAATGCATAAAAATGCATTCCGTAAATATTAATATTAGTTTTTTCTATTATTAACGAAACTGAAACTATAGCAATGAGATCGATATGAAAGATTCTAAATATTCAATGACGGATCATGGACTTATGGTTAAGTCAACTTCAACACAAGATGTTGGTATTTATGAGTGTATGATAAAGAAACATAGTATTGAATTAAAATCAAAACCAGCAAAAATGGTTTTGGAATCCAGTGTATCTGATTGTGAGTTCTACTATTATAAAACACAAGTTATTATAATATACTGAACAATATATATCTAATAAATATATTCTGTTTGAAACTTATTAGCTTCACCTATAATACTACAGAGTCCTAAAGCAAAGACATTACTGGAGGGTGAAAAGTTGACTCTTTTTTGTCACGTCATCGGAACACCCGAGCCTCAAGTTACTTGGCAAAAAGATGACATTGAATTGCTTATTAATTCAAGAGTTCAGGTGACTAAAATAACAATTATTTGATAACCTGGAGAAATAATATTGTTATTATTAACATTTTTTTAAGGTTCTCGAAGATAATAGTTTAGTTATTAAGGAATTAGAAAAAACAGACGTAGGTCTTTATAAATGTGTAGCATCTAATTATCTTGGACAGGTTTCATCTGAAGCAATGGTCAATATAAATGGTAATTATTGAAATTGTTCATGATTTCATAATAATTTAAATTTAAATTTGTATTTTAATGTAGTCCCGCCGGTTATCATAAGTACTACTCATGATTTAACGGTTAAAACTGGAACTACGGTAGAACTTCAATGTATAACTGACGGTCATCCAACCCCTGTGATAACATGGTTTAAAGACGGCAAGTCAATAACGCCAGGCCCAAGAATATCATTCCACAATGATAGTAATACAATATAGAGAATATATATTAATAGAGCACTTTAAATAAAAAAATTATTAGTGACAAACAAACAAAAAACGAGATATTAAATTTTTAGGAGCTACAGTACGTCTAGATTATGTAAAAGAGAGTGATAAAGGTATGTTTACTTGTGTGGCTCAAAACTTAGCAGGAACAGCAGAAAGTAACACGGAGTTAAAAGTCAGAGGATTTGGTCCTAGAAAACCTAAATTAGTCATCAAACCATTTGATATGGAAGCTCCACAGCGAACTAGCATTGAAGTTCCTTGCAAGGCAGATGGAGAACCAATTCCTATTATTACTTGGACAAAAGATGGAGTTGATTTAATAAAAGACCAAAATCATAAGTAAATTTAAATTAATACTATTTTATTAGTCTTTAAATAATAAATATGAACTTTAAATATAAATTTATAGAATTAATATCATTGGAAGTTTACGTTTATATAATTTATCGTTTACTGATTCGGGTGTTTATGAGTGTACGGCAAAAAACAACCATGGACAAGATTCAGCCAGGGGCATTATTGAAGTCTTAGGTAGATATGATAATAATCTAGCTTTGTAAGTTGACAAAACATATACGTTTTTATTTGTTTTTTACTGACTTGGTGTGATGTATTGTTATGTAACGATTCATGATATTCTTGGCTTAAATCCAAACGACAGTCATAATGTTTAATTTCTTGTTCTAGGTGATGTTTTAGAACATTCTCCGGGTGATCGATATGTGAACCTGGCCTTTAAGGAGGCTACTTTAGAAGTAGACCGAGCTGTTAATGCTACCATAGAATCATTATTTGGAAAAAACGAAAAAGTTCACAATCCTGCCATTTTAATGAGATTATCTAGGTATCCCGATGTAGTAGCTAGAGACATTGTAAAGTCAGCTGATATATTTGAACGTACACTAGCTAATGTTCGTAAGCACGTACAGGCTGGTCTTAAAATTAATTTAACTGAAAGTAAGTAGTATTTAAAAATTATTTAGATAAATTAATTTAGTACTGTCTTGTTTATAGACTTTTCGTATAGAGATCTTTTGTCTATTGAACAACTTGACTTGATTGCCAATTTATCTGGATGTTTAAGACACCAAAATAAACCCAATTGCAGTGATATGTGTTTTCATACTAAGTATCGTACTATTGATGGAACGTGTAATAATTTACAAAACCCAATGTGGGGTGCTTCTTTAACTCCGTTTAGAAGAATTATGAAACCTATATATGAAAATGGATTCAATACTCCTATTGGTAATTATTATTAAAATTTATTCGTATTAATATAATATCATTTTAATTATTATTATGATAATACTGATATTAAATTTATGATACTAGGTATCTATTTGTACACTGTTACTTTTGCTGTAAAATAAATTTTTTATAAAAAATGAGTAATTATTAATTAATAGAGAGCCGTGTGAATACCGTATACTGTTGGTTATAGGTTGGACTAAAGGAATGAAGTATTACGGATATGAAAAACCTGGAGCTAGATTGGTGTCAACTTCTATTATTCGAACCACTGAAATAACCACAGATGATGAAATAACTCATATGGTAATGCAGTGGGGTCAGTTTTTAGATCACGATCTAGATCATGCCATACCATCAACTACCAAAGAAAGCTGGGAAGGTCAGAAAATAAAAATATTTAAGATGGGTTTTCCTGAAGTATTTAAATATTTTTACAGGTTTGGATTGTAAAAAAACATGTGCTTATTCTTTTCCCTGTTTTCCAATGGATGTTCCACCTAATGATGATCGAATAAAAAATCGTAAATGTATGGACTTCATTAGAAGTAGTGCTATATGTGGAACTGATACAACATCCGTTTTTTTCGATAAGTTACAACCTAGGGAACAAATAAATCAATTAACTGCTTTTATAGATGGATCACAAGTAAACGAAATTTTTTTTACACGATTTCTTTTTATGAGTTTTAAATAATGTTATTATACATAATTTAAGATTTATGGATTTACTAGTGACCGTTCTTTCATATTAAGAGAAGTTCAAACAGGATTAGGTTTGATGCGAGGTGGTATTTCTTCTGGCTCAGGCAAAGAAATGCTTCCTATAGCTGGCGTTGATGAAATGGATTGTCGAAGAGATTTAACTGAAAGTACGACGGGATGTTATTTAGCAGGTGATATACGAGCTAATGAACAGGTAAGAAAATGTTTGTTATTCACTTAGAGTTGTGTACGATTAACAATTATTTCGATGTATTAGGTAGGACTATTAGCCATGCATACAATTTGGCTTAGAGAACATAATCGGATAGCCAGAGAGTTGCATAGAATTAACCCTCATTGGGAAGGTGACACTATATTTCACGAGGCACGTAAAATTGTCGGCGCTGAATTACAGCACATTACCTATCAACATTGGATGCCATATGTTCTTGGTCCTAAAGGAATGGAAAAATTAGGCAAATATTTAGGTTATGACCCTACTATAAATCCAGCTATTGCAAATGTATTTGCGACCGCAGCACTAAGATTTGGGCATTCCATTATAAATCCAGAATTAGCACGACTTGATGAAAATTTTACAACGATTGCTGAAGTATGTTTAATTTTTAAAAAGTTGTGTACCATTTATATTTTTACGGTATATTTGTGCAGAATTGTATTATTAATGTTTTTTTATAGGTATAACATATTAATGATACTTGAAAAAAGTACTAGTTGTAAATATAAAAAAAAATATTAATTTGTAAAAAGATTATATGCAATAACAAAATGTTTTTAATTTTTTCGAGTAAAATGAAAAATGTATTCTTAAAAAAAAAAAATACTATAATACAATCATAATCACACTTAATTTTTCTTTAGTAGTTATATTAAAAATAAGAAGATGGTAATTTTGATTTAGTAATTTTTCTCGAATATCATTGATATATTATACTATAATACAAATATATTACATTACGTTGTATTACTAACACAGGGAGATTTGTCGCTGGGAAAAGCATTTTTTACTCCATGGAGATTATCTGACGAAGGTGGCACTGATCCATTAATGCGCGGTTTCTTTACTGTACCTGCTAAAAAGAAGACTCCTAGACAAAACCTTAATGATCAACTAATTGATCGTTTATTTACTTCAGCGCATGCTGTGGCATTAGACTTGGCTGCGATGAATGTGCAACGTAGTAGAGATCATGGTATACCAGGCTATAATGAATGGAGAGTTGTTTGTAATATGACTAGAGCTGAAACATTTGATGATCTTCGAAATGAAATAAGTGATCCCGAAGTTAGAAATATATTAAAGCGCCTTTATGGCCACCCTGGTAAATTTTTATTTAGAAACAAACCATATAAATACATAACAATTATTTAAATGCCAAAATATTTGTCTTTTATTAGGAAATATTGACGTTTGGGTTGGAGGAATTTTAGAAGATCAATTACCTTCTAGTAAGATCGGAAAACTATTTCAATGTTTACTTATAGAACAATTCAAAAATCTGCGAGACGGAGACAGGTATAGTTATTTTACTAATAAATTATTATTGTATTTTAAAAATATTTTTAAATTATGTTGGCAGATTTTGGTACGAGAGTCCATCTACTTTTAGCCCTGCTAAATTAACCCAGATTAAACAAGCTTCTCTTGCCAGAGTTCTTTGTGATAACGGTGACAACATAACATTAATATCTAAAGATGTGTTTAAATTACCAGTATTACAGTCACCTAAATTGGTTCCATGCAGCACTATACCTAGTATTGACTTAAGACTTTGGTTTGAGTGTAATGGAGGTAAATATTAAACTCATTACGCACGAAAACAAAATTAATTCGTACGTAATTTACACAATTAATATTTTACTATACTCATAGGTATAAGTTAATTAGCAATAAATAATTCAGTTATTAACTAATTCAACTCTCCTGTTTTTTACTTACAGATTGTTCTGGCGAAAATATGTCTGAAGAGGTAGGTCATATGAAAAAAGGAAACACACTGGATAAAGTCATGAACTTAACGGACACGAAATTGGAAGGTTTGAAATTAGAGGTGAATGAGTTAAAGATGGATATCAAAAAGTTGAAACGTAAACTTAGACACTTGACAGAAATTGATGGGGGTTGTTATGACACAAAAGCAAAAAAGAGACGTAAGGAAGGAAGATCATGGGAAGCCGAAGAATGCACAAAATGCGAATGCAAAGTAAGAATTTTTTGTTATGTCTTTTATAAAATATTCATTTTTTTTTTTTTTTAATAATTTTTCCATTTTTCAGAATTCACAAATTTTATGTAATAATTTTTGTTAAACTGAAAATAATGAATAAATGATCAATAACATAAAAAAGTGATTGACTGTGTACTTTTTATTTATTTATTGAAATATAAAAATACAATATATTTTGTAAATGATGGATTTAATATTATTTATGTACTTTTATATCATTGTTAAAAAATGATGTTTTGTCTTTTGATATTTTATATTTAATTTAATTTATCGTAAAAAATTATTCATTTTTTGAATGTGTTCAATATTTACAATTAAAAAGAAAAATTAATTTTAAAATAATAATATAATTGCAATAAATATATAATTTTATGTTAAGGTTACAATTGAATTTGTATGCATTTAATACAGGTTAAATAATTAAATAGTTTTAAAAAATTGAGAATTATGGAAGTTAGAACATCATAATTATTGTCTATTTATGTAAATACTTTATACGATAAATTAGGCATTATCTAAAAGTTATTTTCTGTCGTCAACTGTAAAGTAAGAAATTTTTTAGCGTACCATTTGGGAATATATTGCATTAATGACATTAATATTAAATATAATATCCCCACGTGTCTATCAAAATAATGTTAACTCATCGTTGTAATATATTTCTAAATAATAATAAACCTGAGAATATTCTATCTACTAACAGACAACATGAATGACGGCCAGATTTTTTTTCTATACTAGTATTTTATAGGTATTCATTAAAAATTAAAAGTAAAGTAAACTGATAAATAGATAAATATCATTCAAACAAATCTATTTAATAATATATTTTGTATGTTAATTTAAAAAAGGTATTACCTTATTTTTAGATAAGATGAAAACGGGTAGTAATGTTTAACGACGAGGATTAAACAATTAGTTTAATTATTTAGTAGCTAATAACAAGTTAAACTTATATTTACAATAAGACAAGGTTTGTTTTATATTATATAAGGTTTATTATACAAAAAATTTATAACAAAATCATCAAACAGGGTAATGAAAATTTTTCAGCGTGTAGAGACCTATTTGAACCCCAACTCAATATTTCCTAAAAATCTGAAATAATGCCCTCAAACAATACTTATTTAACCTAGAGTGGCCATATTTAAAAAACAAAACACAGGAAAATTTTTTGTTAAATTGGTACAAAAATAGATTCACCATCAAAATAAAGAAATATATAGACAATTATGTAAATTTGGGTTGGGTACTTTAATTTAATATGTTTTTTATCTTCGATGCAAAGTTGAGAAGGTATTAATTTTAGCATGATGCGTTTATTTTTTTTTTGTGTCTTTTACGACTTATTCTCAGTTCTCACTGATCGATTTTGATGATAAATACGTTAAAAGATCACAAATCGTATCTAGCCGAAGACATAGTCTCAAAAATTGAAAAAGAATTCTCTCTCTCCCTTGGTAATCTCCCAAACTTAAAAAATTAGTAATTTTTTTATTTAAAACTGCCATAACTTTTTGAAAAATGGATGAATCGAAACAATTTTTTTTTATAGATACTTTAGGTATTTACACGTCATTTGGTATATATTTTTTTGAAAATCTAACCCTTCACATGCCCACTAGGGGGATTCAAAATTATAACTTTTCCATAAAAAATTAACTTCTTTAACATAATATTTGAAAGTGTTTCAGAAATATTGACACTTTTTATATATCTTATATTAAAGCTAATATAATATACTTTAATATGAAAAAAAACATTTATAACTTTATTTTGTCTTCATGGTAAAAATGGCTACTGTACCAAAAACTACTACTTTTATGTTAAAATTTACGTTTTTATATTTTATTTTATTTTAAAATACCATTCACGATGAGTACACTAATTTTCATAAATATTATATAAATCTAATCCACAAAGTATAGAGAGTTAAACTTATTTAAATATTTTAGCTTTTTTTAGGTCGAGAAAAATTAATTTGAAATTTTTAATAGTTTAAATTGCCATTTGTATACATCGAATAAATGCGACATTCAGTGCCGAGTCGATAACAGTTATGTCTGTCACGTTTGAGGTACTAAGTTCGAATTTCATACGTAAATTACCTTTTTTTGAATTTCGTTCTTAATTCTTTTTGAGTTGTAAAAAAGTTTTCAATTCATTTGATTTTTATCTCATTTAGATTCAATAAATTTAATAAATATCAAAGACCCCATCACTGTAGCCTCTCATCATGAAATGAAATTTCTTATTTATATTAAAATAAATTTAATGTGATTTTTTTGGAGCTGTCATTTATTTTCTCAGTCCTCAATTGACCAATTTTTTTGATGAATACGTCAATTGATCACAACTAGTATCTCGTTAAAGATAATATCTTCAAAAATTGAAAATTTTCCCCTAGTTCCTTGTAAATGGTGAAAATCCTCCAAAAAATTACAATTTTTAAAATCAGTAAAACTCCCTCTATTAAATAAAAAATTGCTTAACCAGCTTTCTCCATATAAACGATTAAAATCATTCATTTCTAATATTATTTAAATTTTTATTATCGAATTAGTTTTGATAAGATAATCAACTATACATGATTATTATGATTTCTATTTAAGTGAAAAATGAAAAAAAATATTGAGCTTTTCTGATAAATTTACTGTAAATAGTAATAATAAAATTTCCTGACTACATACAATACCATATTATTAATTCTCATAAAATTTTCTATTTAATGATTTCAATTCCAAATTTGCAAATTATGCTAAGTTCACGATAAAAAATTCAACTTTTTTTTTATTATAAACTTATAATAAATTTTAAATGACCCAAAAAAATTAGGTTAAAATTGATATTTTACAATGATTATTTTTAACATATTAAATATCAAAATCAGTAATAATTTAAAACAATTTTTTTTTTGANATATTTTACAATGATTATTTTTAACATATTAAATATCAAAATCAGTAATAATTTAAAACAATTTTTTTTTGATATATAAATACTCATTTTTAATAATTAGTAATAATATCAAAACTTAGAAGTTATAGAAAAAGTCTAATTTCAGATATTTGAAAACAGTGCGAAAAGTTGATTTAGAAAAGCATATTTTTGGTTATGGTAGAATTCCTTGTAGACCAATGTCTAATTAAATATTCATAAGTAAAAAAAAAAAAATTTAAAGTATTGCATCAAGCCCTTCCATTTTTATACACGTTTGCTATAAAAGTAATAACTACTTTATAATTTTTTATAATTTATAATTATTTATTATAAAAATGATAATATTAAATTACTAAATATCAATTTAATTCTATATTCATTTTAATTTAATGTATTATTTTCAATGGTCAAATTGATTATGTTAAATTTATTGTTGTTTAATTTTCTTATAATTATCTATATCTATATATATATATAGAAAAAACAAAATAAATAAACTTATTCACTATATATATATATATTTTTTTTATTTAAAATTTAGATAATTTTCATGTTTTATTGCTGGAAAATACTTTCAACCTTAAAGGATTTTCATTTAAAATGTTGAACATTTTACTTTTAATTTTGCGATTTTGTACTACTGGAAAATACTTCAATCCATTTTCAATGATTTTTTTTGATAATATTTTCAAATCATTGTTTTCTATACATATGATATCGTCAGTATATTTTTTTATTGGGTCGAAATTCAATTTGTTTTCTGTATATTGCATACATTCTTGTATTCTCTTCTTGAAAAATTGGTCAGATTCGATGCATTTATTTGTTGGATGTGTTTCATGATATGAGTTAAATAGAACAGTTAGACAAGAAATAGGTTTTGTCGAAATGAATAAATCATTAAATACAACTTTAATTGAATACAGTAATTCTTCAAATTCAAGTAAGATATTACTTGTCAATATCAATCTTCTTTGATTCATTTCGAATGCCCATTCGCTAAAGCTTTGTATAATAGTAAGAGCTGTGCTTTCGATAACATTTGTCATGACAACGTAACAGTGCTTGTACAGATGAGATTTTTTACACTTAGAAATAAAATTGGACAACTTGTTCTCTTGAAAGTATAAAGAATTTATTCTTATAGATTTTTTTTTACAATTCCAACTAGTATGTATGGGACAGTTTACGTCTCTATTTTGATTTACTACATAATAATAATTATGATGATCTAATATTATATTTGTAAAACGTTTGTATTTAGTCAAATGTTCGTTTAAACCTTCTGCAGTGATATTTTGTGGATCGAATGCATTCATAAAATCGATTGCAAAACTAAAAATATAAAATAAATTTATGTGAAAAAAAAACATATTACCGATATCTTCCGCAGGATCAGTAGTATATCGCTGAGATCTCTGATTGTAATGAAAAATCATTATTTTTAGTGTCTTTTATACAACGTTTATAAAAGTTGGTTTGTCTAAAAATAATCTAAGTTTATGTTAACATTTGAACATTTATTTTAAACTGTTATGATAAAATAGCTTTTTAAAAATTTAATATTTTGTGCATATAACAATGCACATAGAAAACTGCCGTATTACTAATTCCGCCACATTATAATTTTATTTGATATATGATTATTATAAAGTTCTAGATCTTGTTTTAGAAATATTTTTAACACAAATATTAAAAATTGATATTAGCATAATATATTTAGAATATAATACTTAAACACATTCAAAATTCTTCAAATCTACACTTTATTATAATTTAATGTATTATTTTTAATGGTCAAACTGATTTTGTTGAATTTATTGTAGTTTAATTTTCTTATAATTATCATTACAGTTACTTATTGTCTTAAATATATAAAACTTTTTATTTAATACAGAAATATTAAAATTTATACACACTATTTTATTTTTTTATAAGAAACATAATGTTTCTATATATATAGAAAAAACAAAATAAATAAACTTGTTCATTATATTAAATTTAATTCTAACAAAGTATAACAAGAACTGTCTGTCAAATAATTCAAAATGTGTACAAATAATCGTCTCAACAACAATTTTAAAATTAGTCGAGAAATAAAAATATAAATTATAATTTAAATAAGATTAAAAACAAACTTGTATAATAACTATAACAATTATTTATTATATATGAATATAAATCCTTATATATTTTTTTTTGAGGTTTTAATTTAAAATTTTTATGATTTTCATGTTTTATTGTTGGAAAATACTTAAACCTTTAAGGATTTTCATTTAAAATGTTGAACATTTTACTTTTAATTTTGCGATTTTGTACTACTGGAAAATACTTCAATTTTTTTTTTTTTTTTGGTAATATTTGGTAATCATTGTTTTCTATATACATGAGTTTTTTTTTTTGTTAGTCTATTGTTTGATTGGGTCGAAGTTCAATTAATTTTCTATAAATTTTATACATTCTTTTATTCTATATTTGAAAAATTGATCAGGTTTATTGTTGTAATAATTGATTAGACTTGCTTCATGATATGAGTTAAATGGAACAGTTAGACAAGCAATAGGCTTTGTCAGAATTAATAAATCATTAAATACAACCTTAATGTAATACAATAATCCTTCAACTTGGTATAAGATTTCTCTTGTCAGTATCATGTTTCTTTGATTCATTTCAACTGTTCACTCGCTGAATCTATTTATTTCGTAGAACAGTAACAGCCGTACCTTCGATAACATTTGACAATTGATGTCATATGTTATCAAACCTAATACGACTCATTATTTTTAATACACCAATAGATTGTCATAGACAAATTATTAAATCTGGAATAGATCGTTTACAAAAATAGACTTATATTTATATTAATCACTTGAATTAGTATGTATGCCATATATATTATACAAAATGTATGGGATTTCAAAATTGCATAATACTGATGATGTTTTAATAGTAAATTTTTGAAATGTGTCACTATATTATAGAATACATCTGTTTATGAAGATGTCATTATGTTGTATTATTATTTAACACAACAGATAGACGAAGGAAAATTTAATAATTAGTGGCGGCTCGTGTCTTGGACGACTGGACGATCGCACCCCCTATTAAAATTAATTAAAAGAAGAAAATTTATTGTATATTCTTAATTCTAAATTTTTATTAAAAATGCGAATTTTTAAATAGTAAAACAGTTATAACACATTAGTCGTGTGCGAACATTAAAGTTGTTTCTCTCAGAATATGCCACAAGAGTAGTGTTTTGGCGACCAACAGCGTCGTCCGAACAATATTTTGAAAAGTATATTATAAACGAGGCGTCCAATCGTTTGCGTGCGGACACGGTTCAGCTGCAATGTTATGTAAGTGTTTTGGACGACCGGCAGCGTCGTCCATACAGTAAAACATTAGTATATTACTATATTGTTAATTTATTTTTAGAATTAATACGTGTACGCTCGTCGTTATCGGTTGCTATAATAGTATAATCGCTATTATTGTTATTTTCATTTCTATTTTCTACTGCGACCTTTAAAATAATAGTATGTGTATTGTGTTTTACTTTATTATATTTAATTTGACAATTTTTAATACCCGCCGCTGTTAATAATTATTAAAAATAATCTTTAAATAACCAATTATTAGTGAAAACTTCATAAACTAACATAAAATGTAAATAAAATTAAAATGCATAAACCAAAATCACATATTCCTAAAACCTATGCACGAGGATTAAAATATTTTTTCTGATCTTCGCGAATAATATGTTCAGAATAATTATTATACTATACATTATTATACTATTATTATTAAGTAGTAAAATAAGGCTACACTGATTATTTTCTTCGCGTTGATAAATATATTGTCCATCAAAAGAATTGAGTCAACATTAATCCATACTAGTTTTACGTGGACGTGTCTATTTTCGTCAATACATTTAAAATAAAAAACACGAATTTGGCATAAAATTTTAGATACTCGCCCAACCAGATGGACCGTCCTTGAGACAAGGATTTATTGTGAATGAAGTGACTCAATTGCGGGAGCTAAGCTAAAGTTGCCGTCGTAGTAGTAAAATACTGTCTTGACGTCGTCTATGATGGAGTTGGACATACCGTTTATATGGACAACTTTTTAATAACTCCGTCGATCTTACTGAATAATTATTAGACACAAATACATATGTAACTTTGTGGAAATAGACAAGGAAACCCTTTAGATGCCGTCAATAAAAAGTAAAAAGGGTATGTGACGTCCGCATATAACAGTAAGAGGATTTGTGTTAATGGCATGATAAAAGGTGAGTGTTAATTATATCTTCAGAGTTAGGGGGTGCAATGAACGAGTACCATGCCAAAAGTGGCATAGTAACAAAGACACCAAAGGTCGTGCAACAGTACACCGAATTTATGAGTGGTGTGAACCGTACCGATCGTCTCATGAGCTACTTACCCTTGTGAAAGGAAAACAGTGAAGTAGTACGCTTAAGTCGCGTTACATATAATGATGAATAATGCTTATCTGTTATACAAAAAGCGACCAGTTGGATATCGAAACATTAGATTGATTGACTTTAGGGATTCTGTAGTCATTAAACTTATTTATGACCGTCTGCCAAAAAGCGTAACTCCAACGCAAATATCGCAAAACCAAGGAATACATTTAATTTTTACATTTTTAAAGGTGTGTAATTTGTACCAAAAACAAAATAAAAGGTGGAAAACGTTACTTCTGAGACGAATGCATAGTTAAGTCAAAATTATGTTAAAAATGTGTTTTATAATATATAATGGGTATTAGTTATTTACAAAGGTGTAAAGCATTTGAGTAAATGTATTTGAATAAAAGTATTCAAATACTTTCATTGGTATTGAATAGTATTTTTAAATACATTTAATAAAAAGTATCTGAGTAGTATTTTAAATACAATTATTTAGTATTTAATACTGTTTAATATTCAGTACTATTAATATACTTTTTTTTTCTAATTTGCTAACCGTAACACAGCAAGCAAATTAAACTCAGTCAAAATGAAAATTGAGGATAATTTTTTGTTATTTNAAAATTGAGAATAATTCTCTGTTATTTTATATGTTACATTATAGTATAACATAATTATTGTGCTTATCTAAATGCTATTATGTATACATCTATTTTTAATACATCAGTTGAACCTACAATAGCCTATTGCAGGTTCAAATGATTTACTCTATTGTCAATAAGATATACTTTACAGGCNTAAGTTTATCATTTATTTTTATTTATGAAAAGTTCTATTACCAGTTGTTTACGAGTATATTCAGTTGTTGATCATTATTCTTATAATATTATTATTCTATATTATTATATATATATTAAAATAGACTCAAATAAAATATGTTACACGTTCCGACAATGTGAATGTTTGTCAACACACTATTTATCATAATGGCGTGTTGGCGCAGATATACAAATCCGAAAATATTTATATTTTCTGATTATAATATTATTATATTTTGTAATTATTTAATTAGATATTTTCGGAAATATTATACATTTTTGTTCGTCATAAAAAAATAATGAATTTTAAACAAGATACGCTACTTAAAAATTTACGATATTTGATGAAAAAATTCGATAATTTTTCCAACGTGGTCACATTATATTATTATTTTATGTAGCGATAAGAGCTACCGGTTACTGTTTCGACTCACGTAGTCAGAATAACTAAGGTAAGCTTGGTATGTTTATTTATAAAACTGGTAGCGCTTATCGATTTACGACCTATAACGTTTAAGTCTCTAAAAATAATTTCTAAAATAAAATATTTTTTTTTACAAACTTTTTTTTTTTATTAAACTAACTCTAATAGTGTAAAAAAAAAAATAGGGTTGTCATTTGAAAATATGAAATTGATAAAAGTTTTAAGCATAAGGGATGGTGGTAGAAACTTAAATTTTCTTATGAAACACCTCATCAAGGATCCATAATGTTAAAAAAATTTTTTAAAACACTTGTATTTTTAAAGATATTATGTGAAACTTAGTTAGACGATTACTTTGTATATAAATATCATTCTATGAAAAATTTATTATGACCAAATGAATTATTTTCGATCGCTTAACTTCTTTTTTTCATATACCAATTATCACAAACCTCATAATAAAAATATTCTTCCATTGATTATGTTAAATTTATTATAGTTTATTTTTCTTTTAATTATTATTAAAGTCATTTAGTCAAAAATACAGATAAAACTTTTTGTTTTATACAGAAATATTACAGTTTAGATACACTATACTAATTTCTACAACAAATATCAATTTTCTAAATAGATACGGAAAAAACAAAATAAATAAATATGTTCATTATATTAAAACAAATTCTAACATAGATAATATAACAAGAACTGTTTGTAAAATAATTCATGATTTGTAGAAAAATGTTATAATTAAGTAAGGTTTTCTATAATATGAAACATTTGAACTTTATTTAGACGATTTTCTATTGCTGGAAAATACTCCAGTACATCATTAAAGGTTGCTTCTAATACTGTATCGATCTGACTATATAATAAAAAGTCGATTTTGTAATATTTATTGAGATTAACATAGTCCAATTTCTTTATTATTGGTTCCATACATGCTCTCATACTATTTATGAATGTATCGTTTTTTTGTATTAAAATTTTAGTGTTCCCATATGTTCGTTGATAGATGTTAAATTGATTAGCTACACAATTAATAGGCATTATCGAAATCGATAATTTTTCAAATACATCTCTAATCGAATACAGCAACTTTTCAAATTTAGTTAAGAAAGAATGTGTCAGTGGGATGAGTCCTTTGTTCATAAAAACTGTTATCTCACTAAATGTATATATATAAGTAAGAGCCGTACTCTCGATAACATTTACTATCAAACTGTAACCCATTATGAATTCAGTATATTCAATACACCAATTAATTGCAATGGACAAATTCTTAAATTTTGAATAATCACTTGTAAAAATAGACTTATACATAAATTTATAATATGGATTAATATGTATGCGGCATTTTGTACAAAATTTATTGGAACTTAAAACTGCATAATACGGATGTTGTTTTAATTGTAAATTTTTGAAACTATTGTATTCAATTATTAGTTTGTTTAAACCTTCTGCAGTGATATTTTGTGGATCGAATGCATTCATAAAATCGAATGCAAAACTAAAAATAAAAAATAAATTTATGTGAAAAAAAAACATATTACCGATATCTTCCGCAGGATCAGTAGTATATCTCTGAGATCTCTGATTGTAATAAAAAATCATTATTTTTAGTGTCTTTTATAAAACGTTTTTTAAAGTGATTTTTTTCATAATATTTGATCATTTTTTGTAAACGGTTATTATGAAAATAGCTTAAAAAAATGTAATATTGATGACGCAGTTATATGTACGGCTATTCTTAAAATTCTTAATTTTTATTTAAAATAATATCAATTTTTCTTTGTGATTTATTGTGAAAATAACAATGCGCATAGAGAACTGCTGTATTACTAATTTCGCCGCTTCATCTTTCTATTTGATAAATAATTTATATAAAGTTCTAGATTTAGGTTAATTAAATAAATAAATCTATTTATTCGTTAGCTTCATGTTTTTCACGCATATTTTAAAAATTGATTTTTGCTGAAAGTATTTTGAATACAATATTTAAACATATTCAAAATTCATTAGTAAATATTTTTTTTAATTACCTATTATTTTATTATAATCAACCCCTATTTAGACTTTTATGTTATTCACAACTTTTAATTTAGTCAATGATACTAATCAGAATAACATAAAATGGATTTCAGAAATTTAAAAATGTAATAATATTATTTAGTTTTATAGATGAATGATTGAAAATTATTTAAATATCGACTATTAGTTTTTTTGTACACATTTTTTATTTCTTTACATAAATGTAAAGAAGAATGCATGTTAAATGAATATAACCATAATTAATATAAGAATATACTTTATAATTTAAAATTAAATGGAATAAAACTTAGGAATTGGTAAACTTCAGTTAATAAAATTAAATCATGAGTACTATTTAATTGAACTGTTTAATAGTTGAACAATTTTAAATGCAAATTAAAACAAACATTTAATTTTAGAATAGTTATAACCGTAAGGCTAGTGTTGAAAACATTATCATGAAGTAGACTTATGTTAATTTTATAATACCATAGAGAAAGCCAAATTTAGTAATAAAAAATTCAATATAATCAGGACGGGGATAGTGGACTGAAGTAAAATATTTCAATCTAACGGCGATTAAAATTACTACCAGTCAAAACGCTTCGAATCTGTAAATTGTATTCGACTTATGTAGGGATTTTCGGATTATGTCAAGTACATTTTAATCTGATATTTTTAAAATACATTAAAATTATAAGTTCTCTAATATATAAATAATTTAATTGACAAAATTATTTTGTATTCGTGTTACTTAGTTTAATATTGATGTTTAATTATTTAGTATTATCGTTAATACTAACAAATCATGAAAGTAAAAGTTCGATTATTTTGACCTTTGTTAGTTAATTATATTTTCAGTTATAAAACTGAAATTGTAATTTATCATACGGGTTTAAATGGGGGTACATACTTTCTCCTCCTATATGACTACATTATTTTACCTAATAATTAAAATTAAATTGAAGTAGAAAATTATAACAATACGAACAACCCTGATTTTTTTTTATTTATTAAAACGGAGGGATGTACATATAGAAAATAAGTCGTCGTGATTAGATACAATTTTTAATCTTTTGATAGATCGTAAGGCAAAATTGGCCTAGTGAGAGCTGAAAAAAAGTGATGGCAGACAAAAAGAAAAAATAACAGTTAAATTAATACCTTTTTAGCTTCACACCGAATCCAAAAATTGAATACAAATGTATTATAAAAGAAAAATTTACATATTTAAAAAAAAAATGTTAGACAAATCATATTATTTTACTCAACCATAAAAATCCAGCATAGTGGTAGTCTTATAGTTGGGACAGATCTCTACTCTCCTGCTAAATAATGAATTATTATACTACGGGAACGTGAAATATATGAAACTTATATGACTAGCTATTATAAAACATCGAAGTCTAAGATAATTGATATATTTTTATTGATAAGTATTAAATTTTATAATCATACAAAAATAAAAATGTTCAGTTATCAAAAATTACTTTGAAATTCTTAATATTTTATAATTACTAGATTAAAGAAATATATCACACTGTGTATGCAATTTTGGTAACACAATTACAAAAAATATTTCAATCTTAGTGTTTATATATCAATATTTTCTTCATCTTTGTCAACTAAAATAAATTTTACTTAAAATTACAATGACTAATAATGAAATGTGTTGTTCAACACATATTTGTCAGTAACCTATCACAGTAAATACGCATTTTTATGTACATTATACTGTTAGATAAAAAAGATAGAAAAGTCCTAATATGAACATTTAAAATTTTCATACAGTTATATTATTTTCGAATAATAAAATACCATTTTTTATTGAATTGGGTTTTAACAATGAAATATTAAATTTGATAATCATAGCATACAAGTGCTGTTTGGTAGAGAACGCCTCTAGCAATGACCTAGTGGACCAGTTGTCACAAACACCATTGATTATATTATATCGTGTGACAGCTGATCTCTACCGTCTTTGCTTTACTTACCACCTTGCCCAGCTCGGCAAATCGTTGGTCTACGTGTCAATTGTCATCCGTATACAGTTCATCGTCGTAAGTCAATTGTCATCTTTTTTTTTTTGTAGCAAGCGCCTTTGCTTGAATGGTAAATGTTCGGCCATTGTACGCCCTTATTCTTATTATTTGTTTGTTGCATCTTTGTGTTCAAAGTTCTTGTGTCCTTGCACACCTCGAGTGATTGAGTCCTGACCATCACTAAATAACTACGCTTTTTTGCTGTCTGTTTTCATCTGCCATTACGTGCCTCGATCTACACTCTGTCCCGTAATATTCAAATGTTTGACAATGTCGAATCGACACCATTACCACAAGATCTCTTACAGTCCACTCATCACTAACAACTTCATCTAATCAGCTGAGTTATTATATTATTTATTAATGTTGTTTATTGATTGTTTAATTGAGTTTAATTATTCTCTTTTATGCCGCTTCGCCGACTATTAGTATTTAAGCCCCCCCGTTATTCCTTAAATTTAAGATTTATTTGAAGATCTTCTAATATACAGGTGGCCCACCACTCACTGACAACTTAAATAACTTTTGATCCAGTTAATATTTTTAGTTGATTTTTTTTTTAAATAATAGTTATACGTTAGGTCTATAGCTATATCTCAATAATTAATTTTTTTACATTTTATTAAAAATATTAATTAATTTTAAATTTTAAATAAAATGTAAAAAAAAAATCTAAGATAGCTATTTTGTAGAGTAGAATTTAAGAAAAATTTTAGTAAAAAAATATCTTATTAATATTCAGTAGTAAATATTCTGTAGCGTTTTGAAGTTTGTGAAAATTTGAATTTTCATGTACTATTTTACGGTATTAAACATTGAAATACGTATTGAGAAAAGGACAGAAGAAAACGCTATCTTTTCATGATTACTGTGTATACATATGATGATAGTGTGTATACATTACAAACTTGGCATAAATACCATGATAAGAAATTAGATAAGGCAATTATTACTTATCACTCTCATTCAAAAGTATATTGAAAAGATAGCGTTTTCTTCTGTCCTTTTCTCAATACGTATTTCAATGTTTAATACCGTAAAATAGTACATGAAAATTCAAATTTTCACAAACTTCAAAACGCTACAGAATATTTACTACTGAATATTAATAAGATATTTTTTTACTAAAATTTTTCTTAAATTCTACTCTACAAAATAGCTATCTTAGATTTTTTTTTTACTTTTTATTTAAAATTTTAAAATAATTAATATTTTTAATAAAATGTAAAAAAATTAATTATTGAGATATAGCTATAGACCTAACGTCTAACTAATATTTAAAAAAAAAATCAGCTAAAAATATTTACTGGATCAAAAGTTATTTAAGTTGTCAGTGAGTGGTGGGCCACCCTGTATATGGTTATTTGTTATTTAATTATTTTTTACTCTTGTTACATTTTGGATGTGCGGTTAGCCGTCATCCTCCCAGGTCACCCCTCTCCCGCTTCAATAATAGTGATTTAAACAGGCTTAAGGTAAAATGGCATTCTAGTGCGGTGCACAACTAGCCGTCCTACGGTCTAGCTGCCTCGTACAAAACAAGTACTTTAGCGGCTCTGAAAAAAAGTCGAAAATATTATAGGTCCGTCCATGTTTATACCAGGAAAAAAATATGTGTACCTAACAAATTTATCAAAAGATTTAAGAGAAGTATTTGGACTTAATTACGAAATTCGCGGTTTATTTTACAATTTGATAAGAGTGTCATTGATGATTTTGAAAAACTATTTTGTGGTTGTGCCAATAATTGAAAAAGTATTGCATATATTACATTCCCATAATTGTATATTTCTTGTAGACTCTCGTGATTTAATAAAATGTTTATTTTTTATTTGTGTTAACAGGTCTATTTTCAAATCTACCATTAAGGTACATTTAAATAAAAATTTGACGATAATCATAAAGTTGTTGCAGTTACATGATTAGAAAATAAATCAGTGACTCTAGGCAGGTTTTGAAAAATTCATAGATTTTAAAATTTTTTTTAAGACCGATCAAAAGTTACTATTAATGTTATTATTTTATATATTTAACTAAAAGTTTTTTATGGTTATTTTAAGCATCTCGTCTGTCATATGTGATTTATATGCATTGTTTTAAATTATTGTTTAATGTATTAATCATACATTAATCGTGCTAAGAACAATAAAAGGAAATATTTGTATGAATAATAAATGTTTTTCGATAGTTAAAAACAGTTTATAATTAAAAAATTCAAAATACATTTTGACCTTTTTTTCTATAAATTACATACACTAGAATATCAAAAAAATTATTTTAATTATATATATATATTTTATTTTAAATACTAAAATATTGCAAGAAAAACTCACGTTTTAATTTTGTTTAAGTCTCGAGGCATTAAAGCAATAATTTTAGAAACATTGTTTTTGTAAATATTTCCGCAAAGGTCGAAAACATATGTAAATAGCACATACTAGTGATGGGCATTTTCGAATATTTTAAATTATCGAATAACTATTCGACTTGTTTTTATACAATCGAATAGTTTGTTTTTAGCATAAACTATTCGAATGGACTAGCGAATGGTTTCAAAAAATATTAGATTAGTGCTATTTAAAATTTTTATTAAGTACACTTAATTATAATAAGAAGATAATCAACGAATACTTAAAATAAATTATTATACAATTTTTAATAGTAAAAAGTACCATTTTACTAGTATTTCAGAAGTTATTGCATTTTAAACAATGAACTGGGGTGAGTCGCAGGTATATATTAGGGTGGCTCTTATTTTATTAACTTTTATTGATCGATCTCCATACCCGCCAATATTGTTTTTTATTATATGAAAGTTTGTGTAAAATTTGGTTTTGATAACTTACCCTTTCAGGTCCGAATCGGTGTTGAAAATTCGCTCAAATAGGTAATTTTTCAGTTTTTAATTATTATTTTGAAAACTAACCCACTTAGCGTAACAATGTATAGAATATAAATTATAGATTTTAATATTTCCTTCTAAAATAGTATTTACAAAAATTTTCTAAAATTATTTTTACTTGTTCAAAAAAATAAAATAAAAAATAATTTGCTAAAATTCATTTTTTGAATATAAGTCATTCTTAATTTTCAGAATAATCATTTTACAAAAAAATGTTTCGTAAAAAAAATATGTTAAGTTAAATTTTCTAAAATATTGCTCTTATGTAAAATTATAGTTAAATTTATAGTTTTGCTGTTTTAATAACACAAACGATTTAAATAGGATTGTTTAAAACTGTTTATTCAGGTTACTACGATTATAAATAGGATACAATTAATAATAAAAAAAATTAGTGTTGGGCATTTTCAAATATTTTAAACTATCGATTAACTATTCGAATTGTGTTTACACCGTCGAATATTTTATTTTTAGCATAAATTATCAAATATTTTTAACACTATTCGAATGGAGGTACCGAATAGTTTTAAAAACTATTTGAATAAACTATCGAATATTTTTACTATTAGAATAGTTTTTGAATGACTATTGACTAGTTCGAATAGTTACTATTTGATATTTCCCATCACTAGCACATACATCCACATATATCAACACATTAATCTGTATTTAATGTATTCTCGTGTAATATTTAGTTTTGATAGTATTTTTAGTGTAAGTAAAATTAAAAAAATTATAGTAAAATGAGTTTAAAGTATTATATCTGAACAAGAATGATGTTATTAATGCTGCAGCAGCTTGTATAATTTTCAACATCTCACACCAAGCTATTTTTTTTTTAAATTTATTTTTGTAATCAACTAATTTTGTATACCACATTTCGTTTCTTTCGTGGTATAAATCAATAAGCTGAAGTACATTTTCTTTTGCCAATTCCATAGTTAAATAATAAACAAATACACAATTTGCATATAAACAAAAATTTAATTAAACTAAATAATGTAAATGCGTTTAAGTGAATTGCGTGCACGACGAACTGATAAAATTGTTTACAAATTATGTCACAAATCAAAGTCCACGTTGGATACATTGTTGTTGACAAAATATATAAACTTTTATTGAAGTTTACCGCCTCTGACTAGGAAACATAATATTGTCGGTAACAGTGTCTATAAAATTGATGGAGACAAAAGCTAAAGAACATAAACAATTATTTGTTGATGACAATGTCGATAACTTTTGTTTTCAACATTGTTTCTTAGGTTTGGACCGACCTTAACATAAACTGTTTTTATATAGGTACATATTTTTCAAAATAATTAATTTAATCAATTAAATTAATATATAATAATTAATAATTATTATATATAATATATAATTAATAAATCAATAAATTAATTAATCAATTTTTCATATGTAATTATGTAAAAATATCATTATTGGTGTACAATAGTTTAATACCATCACTATTATTAAGATACAGTACAATATAATACAATTATGAAATTATATTTAATCTATATCGGTTACATTTTGTTTTAGTTTTAATAATCCAGTTATTTTTTGGATAAATGAGAAGCCTTAATGATCTATATAAGTAAATATTGATTAGGGTGAAACAAAATAAATAATTTTTTTTAAGCCTGTCACCAAATAATAATTAGCTCAACAATTAAAAAAATGTGTACACATATTTTTTTGTATACATCAGATATATATTCTGAAAAACTTAAAAAAAAATTGTTTAACTTATTAATTTTACACAAATATATAAGTATTTTAAAGAACAAGTTTGTTTTATAAAAACAAATATACTAAGAAAGCTATCTACTGTTTTTAAAATATAATATTAATTTAATATCATATCAAAACCGTTAGATCGCGCGCATTTATTTACCCTACTAAAATGATTTAATTTTCAATAATCTACTATATATACAAGATATGTATTATATACATTTTATTTTATGATATAACGAAAGGATATATTCTTTTAAAAAAAATAATGTGTATAAATTCATTGAGACTAATTAATCAAACTTGAAAATTATATGAATATTTATTGTAAATTTATAAAGAAAAATTATTATTTTACTTGATTAATAATCACATGATAACAAGAATATCAAAAATTTTCTAATAATTATATTAGTTCTTCAAAGACTAAAATGAATAAACCTCCCAAAAAATGCTTTAATGTTAATGTATTCGAAAATTTAAAAAATGTAAAATATAATAAAAAGTCAAAAAGAATACTTTTAGGAAAATTCCTGTATATTCTAAAAAAAAAATCATTAAGGTAATTTTACATAACTATTGGTGTTTTACTAAAAAAATTATAAATTAAAATATTTCCTTAATATTAGATAATAAGATCAATATTATTAATCTTCATATTTTTTGCTTATATAATAAACAGCCTATTTATAGAAACTATCTAAATTATAAATTAATAAAAATTTCTATTTTTTTAAAATTTTTTGAACAATTTTTAACACAAACAAAACATACTTTTGAAATTTTGTTAGTATGTTATAAACATTTTATGCTTTGTTATAATTCTGATTTATATGAAATAGTAAACTTGAACTTTTTTGTTTTCGAACTACAATATAAAAAGTATTTTTAAAAGTTTATTTGAGTTTTTTATAACTAGGTCGAATTTGAGCTTAATGCATTTTAAAGATTATTAATAGCGAAAAGTTTCTTATCAATTCTTTATTGATTTCTTAAAAATAATTCTTTGAGTGAAATGAGTCGGTGTTCGAGAAACACAGGAAGTAAAATATTTACAAAAACGATGAATGTGAATAAAACTTATGTTTTATGTTTGAATTATTATATATTTTAAACATTTTATGTAGGTATTGGAAAGTTTGTTATTGATATTGTTTTATAAGCATATTTTAAATATAATTAGTTCGTAAAATTCAACAATAATGTAATAATTATATTTGTTTTGCAATTATTTCAAAACGTTTTGTTTTTCCGTTTTTAAGTGATACAAATTGATTTTTACTTCTATTGCGTTCTTTTGAAATCGTTTTTTTATTACATTAATCTAAATTGTAACACGATAAAATTACAAAATATATTGGTATTATTACATTTCTAAAAAGTGGTAAATAATGTATTTATGTTTATTCATTTTTTTTATTTTTTCTGTTTATTTACGGAAGCATGTTTTTCTAAGAAATTTTTTGTTATCAATAAATTTTACGAGATTGCAATTAAAATTTAATCATAATTAATTATTTATTTATCTAAAATTATTTATTCAAAGCACGTGAGTAATATAATGTTTCAGGTCCTACAATGTTTTATTTTTATAATAAAAATCCCTTAACTTGGTAAACTAGTTTTAAAATCATTTTCTTGAGCATTATGAACGTTGTGTACCATAAATTAAAAGTTATATCTCCATGATGAACATTTTATTCTAACGAAAAAAAAATTGAGTGTTTAATAATATTGAAACTGTTAATAAAATTAAGAGAAAAATCAGAAATACTTAGATGAGTATAAATTTCAATATTGACATAAGTAATATTTGACGTTAGACAGAGCTGTAATAATAGAAATTGTGAGAGAATAAATTCTAGCATGAAAAAAATTACATAGTAATGATGTAATTTTAATTAAATTTGGAGCATAGTAAATACTTTTCTGGTACACGTTCCTTCAAAACATTCTACTAATTTCGCCACTATCGTTTATTAATCAAGAAAAATTGTTTTTAAAAGTTTAAAGTTCACAAATTGTTGTTTTAAATAATAATTATTTATAAATTCATTAATTGGTTCAAGAGCTGTAATAATGTAAAAACGTGTTATAATAATAACGTATTCTTTAGAGTAAACAGTTTAAATTATAAGCGGCGTTTTGTTTTAATTTTGTTAAAAAAAACACTTTGTTTACTTTTTATTTCTATTAAAGTGATAAATACTTTAAGCCATTTTTCTGGTTACGCATTTCACGCTAGCCTTGATCTTATAGTTTTTAATTATAATTTTATATTATCACGTACTTTGTGCATCTTATTTTAAAACAACAATTTCTATGGTTATTTTTCTTGAAATTTTCTATAAATAATTGCAGCATGTAAAATAGGTATTAATCTAAAGTTGTCTATTATAACAGAGTGTTTCTGTATGTAAAAGTAAATAAAAAATGAGTAATTTAAATGTTTTTGTGTTTTACTCAACTTTTTTATTTTTAATCCTGAACTTGACCAATTGTAATGTAGTCAAGAAATTTAGTGACATAAGCGACATGGATGATGAAGAACAATCAAATGTTACCAATAATTTATCTGTGACTTCTCCTCCTGCTCGACAAGTAGAACATCACGGTGAGTTGATTTTTTTGTATTTTATTCTAATTAAATTAAATTAAATTTGTTTTTATTTGAACGTAATAGTTATGACTTTATTTTCATAAAGGTTATTGGAATTATATTTTATATTAAAAAATTCAGTAATCCAAATAATAAATACTAATTGTATTTTTTATAGCATCGTCTAATATCAAGTGTACTGACCGAAATACGGGTAAGAGATACAATATTGGAGTTTCCTGGTATTCGGATGGCTGTGGAAAAAGTACTTGTACTTTAACAGATGAATCCCATTCTTTAGTAGTTACAGAAAAGTAAGTAAATTTTTTCTTGTTGCTATTTAAAAAAAAATGTATGTGTGGTTTGATTAAAATTATGATTATAACTTATTTAATGAAAATTATAAATGTATCAAGTTGAACTAAGTTTATACATTGACAAATATTCAATTAATATTATTCGGGTTGTAATAATTGTTTTTTACAAAATATTTTAGTAAGAACAACAGACTAAAAAGGGAAATTTTTTTTTTAATTTCAAATATATTTTAAAGTTCCTACGAATGTTATAATTAAATAATTATGGACAGTTATGTAATCATAACTATCCGTTTCAGAATAATCCAGTTTATTAAAATTGTTTATAATAGAATTATGGGTTAAATTTCTAGCTGTTACTGTAAGACTTGTCCAAAAGGCATGCATTGTTCTGTTGTCCGCCGAGCTTCATCGAATATTTCCCAGTATCCAGATTGTTGTCCTACGACTATTTGTTTACCAGACCAACCAAGTCAATACCTCTGGAAAAAATTTGGAACTTGGAGACATTGGATTCACTTATAACTACGAAAAAATGAATTTTAGTACTATTGTGGGTAAAATTTATTTTATTTTTAAGATTATGTATATTATATTAAAACATCACCTGTAAATATTATTACATTAACTTTGTGATCAAACATATTTTAATTGTTTATAGTGTATAATAACTTAGATTAAAGAAATTTAATTGTTGTAATTAGACACAACAATGTCATATTACTATTAGAATTTTACAATTTTGTACGATTTATTTAAATGTTTTAATTTTTTTATCTTGTAAGGTTTAAAAAAATGTTAATAAATTGATCGAGTGAAAATATTTTCGCGCGCCTTTGAGTTATGAGTGAACATGTGCGCGTCCACTGGTAGTAACTGTACTTCCTAGACACTTCTTGTTATATTTCACAAATTAATCTGTATTATTACTGATTATATGAAAAATGTTCTAAAGGTAACATTGTTACTTATTTTTATTTCGTTAAGTTTTATTTGTAATAAAATTATCAAAGTTCTTTCTGTCTAAACGGGACTTATGATTGCCACATATACTGGATCAGGATATAGTAAAAAAAACAAAACAAAAATGTACATAGTGCTCTTTGCGAGAAATTATATACTCTTGTTCATTTGTGGTCCAAGTTTGATTTCAAAAATAATGTATTTCCAGTGAATTTTTATGAGGTAGTTTTTGGATTTTATTGAGTCATGTTTGAATTCGTTTTACGGTGTCTATAAAATCCCATTGATAACATTGAGAAGTCGAGACCCAAAATATATTAATGATTTTACGAGATGTTTAAAATACTTGTTAATAAAAAACAGTAGGTGCGATTAAATCTCAGTACATCTACAGACTATAAGAAAATAGTATGTGGGGGACATTTGTACAATATTCGTTAACAAATAAACGCCATATCTGAATTTCGTTGTATTTAATGAATTGTTACTTTTATGGACATTTCAATTTCACTGTTTACATATCGTCAATTTTAAACATCTTCTAAACAGATTACAATCATTTTACATATTTTACATAATTTTCATCAGAGGTTCACACCCTCTGTAAACTCTATAATAATAATTTCTGGTATGTAACCATTTGAATTTGAAGGATTACGATCTACTTTTATTGGAATGGATTTACACAAGTAAGAAATTATGAAAACCTTATNTACGATCTACTTTTATTGGAATGGATTTACACAAGTAAGAAATTATGAAATGTTTAGAACATTTAAGTAAATGGAATGTAGTCATTATTGTTGTTGATAGCCGCTGTACTTAAACATTTACGAACCGTAGTTCTTGAGTTCACTGTATTTTTAAAATATTTTTATTTTGTTTTGATATTGATTGTACTTGAATTAATAAAACTTCATTTCCTATGGAAATAAATAGGATATATATTTTTTGAAATAGATTACACCTCCACCACCTTGTGAAGCAGGTGTATTTCAACCCCAGGTGATCAAGGTTGAAGCGTCGCAGCGTCGTTTAGTAGAAACCTTCATTACAAATAGTCATTTGGAAATAGGCACAATAAAAATTAATGGTATTATAAATGTCAGTAAAACGCTAACTAATTTAATTCAGTACCAATATTCAAGTTATTTTAATATACATTAAACAAGTCGGCTGCAGGTGAGACTTACATGGCGTGTATACCACCGCGGGGGTCCTAATTTGACAAATTTCACCTATATATGTTATTTGGGATTAAGATAAAATATAGGAAGAGAAAAAAATACTTAACTTTATACATAAACTTCTATAATAATGAAAAAAAATTCTCTTGAGTTTAATAATTATCGTTACAAATAGTTCGTGGATGATGTCATTTTAGAATAAAATTATTTTGACAATATAATTATTATGAACGAAATAAATAATAATTGTATAAAGTGAAACCAATAATCAATTTTCAAAGAAAATAATTTTAAATATAAATTAGTCTGATGATTAATTATGATCTTAGAAGATATTAATGTTATTATTGTATATTTATATTTTTAAGAACTACAAATGAAAAAAAAATAATGTAAGATATGAAAAATTTTAATCGTAATAGTTTATAAAGCTTCATATCTTATAGAATAAAATAAAATGTCGATATATCGCTTTATATTTATCAACATTCTTAATTATTAAGTTAAACTTGTTAGCGTTTATTTTGTTCTATTATCTGAATATTTTTACTAGAAACATTAGATTAAAGATAACAATTTTAACGAGCAATTTAACATTAAATTTTTTATCTAATTGTATAGTTTACATGTATAACACAACTTAATTATAGGTATGTAATTGAATATTAAAAATTCTGTTTTCGGTGTAAATTTTGTTATACAATTAAAAAAACATTAGCCAAAAAAAGGGTTATATGCAAATTAAGTAGTTTTTATAAATACGACATTGATTATGCAAAAGAATAAAATAGTTCTTTTTTTAAAATTGACCATTAACAGCTGTTAGTTAATTAATAATCCGTGCACACGCCCCATACAAGATCTCGAACGCTATAATGTAATTCATACTAATATTTTTATAGTATTAGTATACAGAGTGATTGTATAACTCACATAATATCTTTAAAAATATAAAATACGATTTTTTTTGTTTTTTGGAAGTCAATAGTATCATACGTTGTATAATTTTCAAAAAAAAAAACAAAAAAATGTTTTACCCATTTCTTTCTATCGTAAATATATTAGCATTTCTATAATAAGTCGAAAGAAGTAGTGCGGTTCATTAAATCTTAAAGATAAAAATAAAAAGACTCACACTTCACATTTGGACTTTATAATAAAGATTTAATAACTTGCAAAATTCAAGTCTAAAAGTTGTTATTGGCTAGTCATTTTCTAGCTTGTAAGCTGATTAAACATGTTTTCAATTAAAAAACTTTTGTAGATCAAATTTTAGAGGGGAAAGAGAGGGGTGTGAATTTCAATTGTAGAACGCAGGATGCTATTAACGCCGATAAGAAAAAAAATCATATTTATATTTTTAAAGATAGTGTGTTAGTCATAGTTACAATCGTTCTGTATACTTTTACATATATGTTGGTAGCTATGAGAACGGAAAAACTTTAATTTAAAAAAGTGTATTAATAATTTTATATAATTTATACCGGTACTTTTCCAAAAAGTTATTTCACGGTGTTTGTTTTTTTTAATTCTCTGCGACGTCTTTAACTTATATATTTCAAGTATAAAACGGGACCTGTGTCCGGAAGCGAATAATTAAATCGTTTCGAATCGCGGTGTTTCGTTTCTGTGTTATTAAATATTTATATAATTTATGTCTTAATAATAACAATAATTTTATATTGCATTAATGTAACCTACACGGTTGAGAAGTTCATTGAATATACTTTACACGAATGTGTCTGCATTTAAAATTTCATTAATTTTTTCACACAATAATTATGCGTGTTTGCTATAATATTATTACCACCATGATAATTAATATTTTTTCGTTTTAATGTTTGCGAGTATATCTTTTTGTCGATACTATTAATTACTATTAATACAGACAATAGAATAAATGCATAACTTTCTTTTGGATGAGAGTTAAAAATTGATTTTTTTTCTTTAGTTATTTAAACACTCTTAATTGCATCAAATGTTACAAATTTTCATCGAATTTACAACTTTCTTAATTTAGTCTACTAATACACCTAAATTTTTTTAAATTCTTAAAAAGTTAGTAACTATTTGAAACTTAAACCGAATTGAATATTGAACTAATTTTTGTACTCGATCCAAAACTTTATATGTTCCTTTTCAATTATCAAACTTATATTATCCTTGTTAATTAAATTAACTTTTATTGACTTATCACTATTTAATATTTATTATTTAGTTTTTTGTACACACTTTTATAGATATAATTGCCCTAAAATAGTACCATACTAGTGTTGTATAACAAAATTAAGTTACTAATACAGTAGTAAGTATAAGAGAAAAAATCAGTACTGTTTGTAGGGAGTAAATGAAGCAAATTTTTTTATATATATGTAAATCATCTATTCGTCTCTCTGTGAATTTTTGAAATATTAGAATTTGATGATTTAAAAAAGGCGAGGAGTTTGATAAAGTTTAGTGACGCTCTATTTTAACCGTAACGTATATATGAAATTCTTCTACGTTGCGTCAATAACTAAAAATTATAATAATTTTAAAAGTATCAGTACAAAACTAGTTATCGACCAATAAAATTTTTATTTAGATCATTCCACATTTATTAGTAAAAAAAAGTAATAGGTTCCCGTTTAAATTTTTAAAATTACCCCTAAAATTTACTTTTAGGAATAATTTTTTTACAACAAACTTGATATTTATAATGTTTACAAAAATATAATAAAATTTTAATTTATACATTTTTATGAAAAAAATCATTATTTAACGAAAAGAGGGTGAGTAGTACACTTTATAAACCACACTGTATATATTTATGCAAAGAAACTAATACGAGCATACATGATTAAAAAATTGGGTAGTGGTAAACAATAGATGTTGTTTGGCTATTGCCTGATTTCTTGTACACATTTTAAATGGATATTTTAAAGGAAATGTTTTATAGCTTAAACTGGTGATAGTACTAGTTAACCACTATAAAAATGTTTATTAAGGTAATAAAAAAATATATTAATATTAAAAAAAAAAAAAAAAAACTATTACCGTAAATATGCTATAGCTGACAATGTAGTGTAAATCCGCTCTTTAAGTATTATTAAACTTTAATTATTATTGTTCCTTTAGAAATTATATCGTTAAACAATTTTATTAACAGAAAAAATAATAAAGAAATTAGATTGTTTATTATAATTGTTTAATAAGTTACAATGTAGTATAATGATAAATTTTCATTCATAATTCGTATTTGTTTTTTTACTATTAATATCTTAATATCAATCAACTACTCTTAGGATCTTAGTCTATTATTTTTCTATATCTATAAGTAAATTGTTTACTTAGATTTTTTAGTCCCATTTGATGATTGATTTTTTCATTTTTGGAATTTATTTATATACGATACGTACAGTGTTGGTTTAGCATAGGAAGTTAGAGCTCGATTGCGCCCCCCTCTTAAGTTATAGACCTCTTGTCTTGTAGTACAATCCGGAGACCTCTGGGAAATCGCTTGCAGGATCTCAGTGTTTCAGGCCGACT
Organism: Daktulosphaira vitifoliae; assembly: GCF_025091365.1. Classification (NCBI taxonomy): domain Eukaryota; kingdom Metazoa; phylum Arthropoda; class Insecta; order Hemiptera; family Phylloxeridae; genus Daktulosphaira; species Daktulosphaira vitifoliae. The sequence continues at coordinate 19,211,075 of NW_026099575.1, read as the reverse complement.
CTGGAATATGTGTAATTATTCTCATACGAATCTCAAATCTATTTTATTAAGTGTACTCTGAAACTGTTGAAAACTTTGCCGCACAGTGCATTGCCATAGATATATAAGATTTGGCTATAGTTTTATAGCTGAAATTTTTGCTTTATACCTTATACTTGCCTTGCATAAGAACACTTGCCTTTCATTACTTGTATAATTTTATTTCCATTATATTATATTATAATTTCCAAACTTGAAGTAATATAAATACAAACTCAGATTTATTATAAATATACCTGTATAAATTCTAATTAAATTAAATCTTATAAAAATGACCAAACAACATAATATTAAAATGTCATACATTTAATTCTTACTCGTTTGCTTCAAATGTTATTTTGAATAGATTATACCATTGATAGTGTTATAAAAAACTACTACATGTGTTGTCGATGAAATCTTTATTAAAATTTCATGTTAAAATATATTACTATTGTTATTATTATTCACAGTTTGGACATCGTGAGGAAATGTGGTTTGAACAAGTGTTTTGACTTAGTGAAATGAATTACTCTGATGTGTAGTCGTCGCTTACGTAAATTTTGAAAAGGAGCTGAACAGATCCTATTCCAAGAGGATCAGAACACATTTTACTATAGAGAAATAATTATTGATGAACACATTTACCCATTATAGAGTGTGTGAGTGTTATCTGATCATATGCAACCTCCGAATTCGACCCGAACGGCATAGGTCGTTTTATATCTATCAACCCCTAACCGACTGATTTATGTGCTCCGGTCAGCTGGGAGCTGTGGTGGTATTGGAATTTTGTCTTTCTTCTTTTTTTTTTTAAAGAAAAAACGACATATTATATGATAGCTATATTATTTTATACAATAATATACACGGATTCAGTAAATGTTTAATAAAAAAAATCGAAGCGTTGAAAATAAAAAATCACGGACATGCACACAATACATTTTTAATCTGATTGAATTCGATATCTCGCATACATTTTCCAGACTAGGTACATGCTTGATATTGTAAGTTATTTTTTTTGTTTTACAAGCTAATGTCTAGAATTTTTTTTTGTTATTTATTTAAATGAACAATCACAAAATAATTTAATAGATACGTTTTAAATGAACAATGTGAATTTTATATGACTAAAATAAATTCAATATTACACGTGTGAATATATTGTTTATACGAATAATATGTGACATGAAATTTCCAGTACATTATGATAATATAAAATGAAATTAACATTAAAAAAAATAACAACATCAAACTTCAAGTATACATTATTAAACTATATATATTCTTGCCATAAGTATCTTATAATATTTATAAGATACATATGACAAGAATCAATCGATTAATTATTGACTGATTTACTTTGTCTAAAAATTAGATTGAGTTATCGAATAAACATAAATTTATGGTCTAAAGACGAAGTTTACACCTATGAATGAAGTGTTAAAATGAAAATGTTAATAGTTACTAACTAAATATGATTACATACATATTCATCTAAATAGTTACAATAGATGAATGAAAATAAACATTTATAAACGTAAGTACTTAAATTATACTAATATACATAATTATTACACTAAGTGGTCATGTATCATTACGAGTACTTGTAAGAATGAGATGTAGTAAGTGCAAATTGTATGTTATTAACAACACGGTCATTATATGAGATAATTATTCACAAATTCTATTCTCATGTCTATAAAGTAAGTATGTATGTATTAAGTGATAAATAAAAAAAATTTCTCTGTGTGGTAAAAAAATAGAACATGATTTTTTTTTTAAAACCAGAGTGCGCAATTTTATGTTTTTACATATTTCATTGGCAATTTTGTGCAACTCGACGAGATAAATATATGTCAACGTATTATCAACCGCTGAGATCATAGAATTTTGTTTATTTTTTCATGATTAGACAATGATAAGTTTATTTTCCATGTTTTGGAATATAATAAGCTATTTTTAGAAAAAAAAAATATATTTTCATAATATTTCTTATCTGAATCATTTTTTGGAAAACAAATTTATTTATAAGTATAAAAAAAAATCATGAAAATATTCAATTACCAAATATTTAACCCATAGTAGAAAAAACATGGTACTGTACATAAATACGTCTTTTATAGACGTTGTAGCTTTTAATCCAGTATTTTGGAAATTATTAACACTTAAGAAAAAAGGATGGAGATGAAGTGCGGATATGATCATTTTTATTTTTAAACTTTTGAATCTCTTTTCGCCACAATGCAAAAATATTTATATATTTCAATACAATTTATCAAAAGTTGTTATGGATCAGTCATTTTCTTCATGAAATATTTTCTTTTATTTGTAAGCTAGGTAAACATCAGGATAATAACATGTATGTTTCTATTTAAAAAACATGACTCAATTTCTATAATTTCTAAATATTGAACTATATATGTCTGTGTTAATTAAAGTGCATAGAATACTAATAACTTCAAAAAAGAAAATATTGTGCGAAACATAGTGCATCAACGAGAGATTGATTAATCGTTGACTTCTTAATATCTTCTAAAATAATAATACAATTTTAAAATCTTTTGTTTTGGTTTTAAATATTATTTATTTATTGATTTTTATAGTAACTAAATATTGTTTAGGTCTATTTATTATTTATCCCTTATAAAGATATCAATTTTTTTTTAAGGAAACATATATTACATATAAAATTATTTTATAAAGAAAATAGTCTAATTTAGAAAATAACTGGACAATAACTAGCTAGTCAACATTATAAATGTTAAAAATTTTTTATTAATAAGTCATTTTTTTAATTAGAACATTTTATAATGTTGAGTTAATTGTATATATTGACTAAAAAAAAAAGTTTATGCCTTTCTGAAGTATAGACGTAAAAAATATTTAAGTAATTATAAATTTAGAGATAAAAATTCTTAATTAAACAAAAAATAACGAAAATTTTAAAATTATTATTATTATTTTCTGAGACATTTAGCAGCTATTCATAAATAAATTATCATGTATACATTTGTTTTGTATATATAATTTATATCATATTTTAAAGTTATAATAACCTAAAAATCTATATGATCAATATAATTTAAAGTAATTATATATATTTTTTCATATTTGTTCCTTAAAATTACAATTTTACAGAAAAAACTAATAAATATTTTAAAAATATGAGAATATCATATGTTACAGGGCTAAAAATAACAATGTAATTCGGTCCAAGTTGTGAGCAGTGCATAGACTGTCAGTTATTGTTATACGTATAAATGGCAAGTTTTTTAGAATATGTAAGAGTGTCTACTACACTAACAAGAAATCAATTAATCAAGATTGGATTATGTTTACCTAATTATTCTCTGTATCACTACGCATTTTTTGAGCTATTTAATGGTAAATGTTAAAGAGTTAATTATCCTTAGAAAGATAAATAAATTGATTCAATTCTGTTAAGCCTTTAATAATAGAGTAATTTAAATGGTAAATTAAACAATATACCTGTTTATTAAATCTTCATAATATAAGATATTATGCAGATTATTATTTTTTAAATTGTTATATATTTACTATAACATAGTGAATATATAACAATTAAAAAAAAATGCTTTAATGAATCATGATAGCATTTATTTTTTTAATTGTATATATTTTCTGTTCGATAAACACTGTAAAGTATTACATTGAAGCCTATTATTTTGTTAATCTGTGAGTGTGACCGATAACATGTTATTAGACACTAAAGTGCTGCGTTTTAATTTCAATTTTACAAATTTTAATTTTTTTCATACAAGAGTATTAACACTAAGCATTTTGTTAAAAAAATGCAGTCATTATCGTCTAAATTTAATGTATTTCGGAATATTTTAAATTGTGCTCATGTGCACTAGACCTGAAATTTTCTTCTTTCGTAATGCATCTAAAATAGGTACATTAGTTAAAATGATGATTTGTGAGTAATAAACGATTCACTGACAAAACGAACAACGAAAAAAATGGCATAGACGTTTTTAAGAGGTCTATTATAATTAAAAAAAGACATATATGTAAAATGAGTAAACTAAGCAATTACCTTAATTTGCTTTAAAGTATGAATATTTTTTAATTAAAGTATATCGTTGGAAATTCAATTTCTAGTTGGTTAATAAAAAGATTTTTTGACTGATAATGTCCGTGTCTATATATTGATACTCTTAAGTCATTTCGAAGTGAATTATTAAATATTAATAAAAATACCCTGTTCAAAATTTAATATTAATTAAAACTTTTATATATTTGATTACTACTCTATTAAATTAAATATTTTTTCTTTTATTATTATTATTTTATTTAATAAATTTTATTGTGTAACTATAATATAACTAAAAAACTCGTTCTCATATAGACATAATATATGCTTATACAGTATGTACAGAGTGATCGGTTTATTATAAACCATACGATTACTCGCAAAATAAATACAATAATGAGAAATTTTTTTTAGTTACGTATATTTCTTCATTTATCAGCTATAAATTACTTTTTAGAATCATCCCTTATAACTTATAGGGCTGTCAGCTTTAGTTTTTTAAACGATAACGTACACAATTCACCAATTTATCTAGTAGATAGTGAATCACTGTCGATGACAACTTTGGGACCAGCATTTCAGAAGTTATTAACACTTAAAAGTTATGACTAGAGGTAAAACACAGGTGCAGCTATTTTTATCACTACTACTTTCCCAGCCATACTCTTCCTATCGTCTAGGTATAAAAATAAGAATAATTTCCTAAATATTGGTCCGACAATTGTTATGGACCAGTTATTTTCTTATTTACTTCATTAGCTATTAAATAAGCTAGTAAATTATATACGAGGCCATATGAAAAAATAAAGTTGACACCTCTATAAGTTATAAGGGATGATTCTAAAAAGTAGTTTATAGCTGATAAATAAAAAAATATATGTAACTAAAAAAACCAAAAAAATTTTCTCATTATTGTATTTATTTTGTGAGTAATCAACTGGCTTAGGATAAACCGATAACTTTGTATACATATATATATATATATAATAATATACTATTATTATTAAAATATTAATTTTTATCAATGTACCGTGTGTTAAATAATTAAATGACTGTATATAATATAATAACGTTAAAAATATTATTTAAGCAATTCGATTAAAGGCAAATCAATACACAACCAAATATATGTTTGCTAGGATTTTATACGACAGTAAATAAATTTAAAAACCAACTCTCTTCAATACGTTTTTTCTGTTAATGTATTTAAGGTAAATATGATATAAAAATTAATAATACTTAAATGTTGTTAGTATTTTCATTGATGTATAATGGCTATTGATTTATTATTAATAAACGCGTTTATTAATAGTAACTGTAATTTTATATTTATGAATAATTAACGCCCAACCAGCATAAAGTACTGTTTTAAATGAACTTTTTATATAAAATAAATTTAGAATTAATCACATATTATATAATTAATAAATTATAATATTAACAACAATTAATGTTAAGCTAACACAAGAATTATAAAACTTTACAATATCTAATAAGAAATTATTACATGTGTACTAATATTATTATTTAAAATTAAACTTTTAGTTATTAAAATTAAAATATCTTATTTGTAATAACTAAATAAATGGTTGGGTGGTGTTTCACCCAAAATTCAGTTATTCCAACTGTCTTAATTACAGTTGTCACTATATTGATAATTTATATGGATGTTGTAACCTCATTTTTTTCTGTGTACTGTTATAATAGTGAGATTATTATTATTCTTTTTATATTTAAACTTAAAAGTCTCATTATTCCGTGAAAATGATGTTTTTATTTTTAAATATTGAATTCGATAAGTCAAATGTATTAAATCATTGCTGACGCTGTCTTGGCGAGCAGGGAAAGTGTTTCGGGCCTAGCGCATCATAAGACACCGCATATAGCAGTGTCGTAGTTAGGGTTTTATATTTTTAATGTGGGTTATATATTCTATTAAAAATTAAAAAATATACAGATTAAGACATTAATTTAAAATTATAAAATCTGAATGGTTTTTAAACAACTTAAATTATAATTAAAATCAGGACACGTCCGTGGCCCATGAGCAGAATGAGTCCGTCAAATTTTTACTAGCCTGTCGTGATTTTTATGATTTGTTTTTTTGGCTTATCACTTTTTTATAGTAGCGATTTTTTCTTTAGGAGGAGTCCGTTTCAAGATACCGTCTCGAAGCCCATATAGAGCCCACTTCCTATAGATATCTTTGATTAATTAGTTTCAACATAACGTTACACATTGTTAGAGGTCTAGAAGTGTTCAACTGATTGTCATGTCAACAGTACTGTTGACATATTGACACACAAATATTATTCGTGTACTATTGAACGCACGTCCTTCTCATTTCACGTGTACGAGCCCCGTCGATGTTCTAATGTCATAGGCGTATTGTGAACGCTACCGTAGTGGGCTGTCGATAATTCCCATTCCGGCCGGTGTCTTCTTCCGGCGGCGGCAGGGGAAATTTGCCGACTACCGGGTGTCGACACGGCGGAATGGTGTCGGGCCGCCCGGCTACCGGAGGGGATCGCGGTCGCCGCCCAGTAGGCCGCCCATTGGACGCTGTGCTTCCCCGCCGGCCTTCCGTTAGTTGCGACACCAGACGGTTCTAAAAAAAATCTCCTCGTCTGCCGACGATCAGTCTCGACGCGCGCAAGCCCGTGAACGTCTGCTGTCGTTTTGTTAACGTATTCCGCTCCGTGCAGTATTGACGCCACGAACTGCAACCGGTACGTTGTCGCAAACCCTCCCTCAAAATTTTGGTGTCGCCCGCTAGAGCATGCGCCCCGTACAGTAGTCGTGGTACACGCCGAACGGTACGACTCAACGTCATCGCTTACACAAACGTATAGACCTAGTTAAGGGCCATAGTAACGACATCTGAATAATGTTTAAGCGCTTTACCGGCTAATTAGTTTTGTTTGTTGCTTTTTATTATTATCGTATCAATTCAGCCGAGGAACTAAAAACCAAGTCGAGGCTCAATCCATCACAGTAAGTTTACACAATAATACACCATATGAGGTTAATATTGACCTTTTAATCGTCATGCGACTCCGTAGTTGCTCAGCGATCTATACCTTCCAATTATTGGATACAGTGCTAATTAAAAATAGGTAAAATTTTACAATCCGTAAATAGACCACTGAACGTACGTTATCTTTGTTTTTATCATAATTCGTTTTTTTTTAGTCCAGTAATGGCATTTATTTGAGCCCATTACCAATTAATAATAGAACGGCCTTCACCATTAGACTCGGGTGACAAATTTTCACTCGCGTCTGTATTGTATAAATAAATTGGTATTTAGAATTTATCAATATATTCGTAATGGTACAATTTATTTTAGAATTGTCGCAAGGCTACCACAACATTGGCTATTAGCGACATTTTGAGTTATTTATGTTTATTCTATTTTAACAAAACGCTAATGCACTTAAAAATATAGTACGATTATAAACTCGCTGGTTAATAGCTCTTAGTAGCCGACTAGACGATAATAAATAATTGATTTATATGATTACGGAATATTTTTAAATTAAACTTTATTTACTCATTGGTTTGTCCACTGGGCAATCATTACTGAAACAATAATTAGAACGACCGTTAAGATTTTATTTTTAAGCCTTAGCGCACTTTGTTAATAATGTTTACCAAACTTATTACTTATTAATAAATACCTTGTTGAAAATTAAGTTAAAGATTATATTTATCTTTTTTATTAGATAGAATTATAGTTTTATTTTAAGACATTAACTCTAATTTAAACTCTTTGAAAAAATTGAAAAGTCATTTACGCTACTAGGGATATTTTTAATTCCTAGTAGTTGGGTAATTATTGATTTTAAAACAGTAATAAAAATAAATAATTATTTTTAAAGGAAATTAAAATAGGTTGATCGATTTTTATTGAAGTTATTTATGAAGAGTGTAAAAAACTTCATTAAAATTGTTTATCTACTCAAAATTACACGTATTTTTGAGTATTTGTTATCAATAATATATGACTCTCTACACTTAACTATAATACTAGATTGTTAGAAATATGTTTATGTAAGTGTCTGCTGTAAATTAAAAACAACTAATAATTAAAAAAATAACTATTGTAGATAACCTTTGAGTTTTTAATTATAAATTTGAGTATTTAAATTATGAAAATATATCACGTTGATGTATTATTAAGCGTAAAAATATATATTTGGTTATTTTGAACATTTGCGACGAATAATAAAATAGTGTGTTAATTATTATTTATATATTAGTCATAATAATATCTATAGGAAACGCATAAATATACAGTTAAAAAGTATTACATAATATCGTATAACATAAAAATATTACTAAAAAATAGTATTTGGTAGTACGTTAATATTTAAAATATGTCTACTTTCGTTAATGTTTTGTAATTTTTGTCAATGATTTCTTATGTTTTCAGACTATTCATTTTTTTCTCGATACTGATTTAAATAATTTACTGGAAAAATAATAAATATGAATTATTATCTTATTGTAAGATATAAATAGTCCGCATAAAAACGATGCATAGACGTACAAATTGGTATTAATAATCTGTTAATAGTGTAGTCCGATTATTTATTGTAAACGTTACAGTTATGTTTGATCAGTATAATGACAATTCTTGAACAATGATAAAATTATTGGAAATATTTAACCCATAAGAGCGAATATAAAATATTAGTCGAAATGTATAAATAGAAAGATATTTATTTTTCTTTAAAATTTGGTTGGTTCAATAAATAGTGTAGTAATTTTTTTTCAGTTATATGAGCCAAAAGCTAGTGATCGACAAGGGTTAAAAAATTAGTATTTATACCAAATTATTCGTAATTTTTGTTTTCTTTTTCTTAGCAAAAACAGCGTAAATGTTCTAGATTTTATGATAAACGTGCTTAAATATATAGCAGCATCAGTCATGCACTAAGTAACTTACAGTAACTGACTATAATCTACACTTAAGTCGCCTAGTATTGGACCATTTAGTTTTTTTTGTTATTCAATCATCCAGTAAAAATACAAGATTATTCAGAAAAATGTATCCCTCTCAAAACTGCTATTTTGGCGCTTATTGGTTTTTTACTTAGGCAGGCTAAAGTAGTCGGATATTAATTAAAAAATATTTTTTCCAAATAAAACTATGATATTTTTCTGCATTTTCTCGAAAATAAATAATGATTTATATTTTAATCGTAGATTGTAAAAAAAAACTATCTAAAACAAATATTATGTTGTTTGATTATATATTATTTTAATAATAATATGTATTTTTCGTCAATTCATTTATTTTTCATTAAAACAATTCTAACGATATATTCAATATTATAAAATATCATAAAATGATTAATGTAATGCGAATTGATTTAAACAATGACACTTTAATAGATTTATGTAGTAAAATAATAATGTAAGTGAATTTATGTATAAATATAGAAATAAAATACTATCTGTACTTGTCTTGTTTCTTTTGATTTGAGAAAGAAATTAAAGTGCTTTTTTATAACCATTTAAATATTATTATTAAGCAAAGTATTGCTGCGTTGCGGTAAAACATGTAGTCCAAAGAGCGACACAGTCGTGATAACCTTGTAAACTATTTTGAATATTAATGTTCGTATAATATAACTGATATTTATTACACATGCGATATGCGAATATTTAATCGGTTCATTTTGATGATGTCCGACGCGGTGGTCGTGTTAGCAATCACATATTTTGTAATTTTTATAGATGTAAAATAATAATAAAAACTTTAAAAGGAAACCAGTTAATGTTTTTAAATAGGGTCATAAAATAATAATAAAAATACATTATTACTACTTTATTTAAATATACAGTATATTTTTGTACGGTAGGAGCGGAGCAAAGATGTAATACGAGATAGATGTGTATTTTTAATGTTTTTATCGAAATTATATGACATTTATATTAACGTTGGCAGTGCGTGCGGTGGGTATAGGACGCTCACGCAAGGTGTGAAAATAATCGACAGATAATCCTATAGGTTATAGCGGTCTTACTTTTCGGCCCTTTACACATTATACTTTTTATCAACCCTAAACATTTACCGCGCAGGTGTACAGATGTTCTCGAGTAACGAATTTCAAAACTGCCCAAAAACAATTTAACCCTTTTTACAATAATAAGAGCGTGTGCCGCGAGTACCTTACAGTTCAGTTATTAATGGCTCCGGTGTTTATTTATTGAACAATGGACACGGAAATATTACCGAGGAGAAAAATTGGTGTGGACACAACGGTAAATTATCGTTAACTCGGTTGTTTTGTCGTTGATAAATTTCAGTTGAAATAAAATCGAATGCATTTTTCGTTTTACACGGTTAGGTACGTGTCGGAATAGTTACAGGTTTTATTTCCACTAATAACACACAGCGATTCGTTAATAACTCAAATGTGACCAATGAAATACAAGCGCAACGAGCTTATTAAAAGTTCCCATTGTTTTTAATCACATCTACTCTGGTGCCCGTTGTTAATAATTGGATATCATTTGAGAAAAATCAAATACCCGGTGGTTCCAGTCAGTTTAACCCGTACGGTTTCTCGTTGTTGCCGGTCGAGCGTTGTTCTTAAAAAACGCCCGTATGGAATAATATTATGCGTCATAAAAAAAAAAAACTCGCCAACAAATGGGAAAAAAATTAACGTTCGGAACTACATACAGCAATGTACGTTAACTAATCGTCATATTAATAAGGCGAGACGGGAGACCCGGTCGTAATTTTTTTTTATATACTTTTCGGTCTTTGCACGGAAAATGTTTGTTGAAATATTAATATTTATAAATTTTATATCTTTTATTTCCTTTTAGGGCCAAAGAGATTGTTATTATTTACCCAAGTATACGAACACATGTACTTTATTTTATTTGTTATGTACATCAAATGTGACCGTATGGCGTAGAAAGAGTGGTGGTTTTACAGGAAAAAAACAATTTTTCTTATGGTTCAGCATACGCCTAATGATAATAAAAATTCGTTTAACTATATATCACATATAAAAGTAGGAGATTATCAAGGGAATTTTAAGTAATAATTTCGAGGAAAAAAACATGAGAAATTGGTAGTTGTAAAAATGGAATCTTACATTTTTTTGAATATATTATAACACGAGTATTGCATTCGCATGATTAGTCATAAGGTATAATTAATTATTATTATTATCCAATATGTAAAAATATTCTGGCTTTTAGTTATAGTCGATAATATATGAGGACCAATCCTACGGTGTGACGTATCAATAACTTTTAATAATCTGCGTTTTACTTTTGTCAAGCGAGAATGACTTAAAAAATTGTTTTGCATTATGAAAATTATTTCGTGTGTTTGTGACGATGTGTTTTCAGTTGTCGTTGGATTGTTTGTAAGTAATAACAGCCGTCCGACTGTGACAAATCTTATATTGATGTGCGATAAAGAACTCAGTGTCTTGTCGATTTACCAGTTATGCCCTCCTAATAGTATTCGACAAGATTTCTTTTCTCATCTTTTAACACACATTCATATATCGTGCGTCGTTACCTATAAAATAAAAAGTACCACGACCGGTTACTATCATAACTGCGCGATTTAATAAAATCGTAATAATTGTTACAATTTCAGTAAAATAAAAGTGGATAACAAAAGGAATATTAACGCTCTTTTTTATAACAAATGTTTTTGTTTTTAAAAGTCATAAATGTTATGTTATATAAGTACTTAAAATTCATGCAATTATAATTGTTTTGACAATTTAAACACAGCACATTTTAAAATGGTGGAATAATCATTCTTGATTAATAGTCATTAATAATTGCACGAAATATTAATAACTAGGACATCGGTTTTTTTGTTTTGCTTTCAAATCAAATTAAATGAATAAAACAATTTAATTATAACTCTCATTTATTTAATTTCATTTATAGAGAAAGGATAACGAGTAAGTCTAAAGTATTTATTCTAAGGTATTTTGATAGCTTTTAATTTCACAGTCTGCAGGAACACAATTGTTGATATAAAACACAAAATAAAAACTTTTTGAATACCCACCTAATTTAATGGATACGTTTAAATAACTAGTAGAAAAAAGCTTAAAAGTTGCGTCATTTTATTTATGTAATTTGTTTAAAAATTTTAATTTAAATTAAATTTATTAATAGCGTCTATATTGAAAATTGAAACTATTCGTCTTTGAGAATTAAAATTAATTAAATAATTGCTGTCATTAGTGTTTATTGTTAATACGATACTGCTTAATTTGATTTTTATTTTAATTAAATTAGATTTTAGATTTTACTGAACTAGTTTGTACATTAGATAAACTAAGGTTTTCTAGAAATGTTTAAGTAGGCTAATCTTGAATTTGTGTTATCATTGTTTAATGTTTTTATTTTTTGGCTAGCTAATTAACTAATACATTTGAAATGCATTAGAGTTATTTTTGTTAATTTAAGTTAATATCGACTGTACAGTCTTTGGTAAATAAAACGGTACCTTATTGTTTTATCAAAACGGCGGTCCGGAAAAAGGATATGCAAAGCTACAGAGATAACCTTTTTATATCATGGGTTTTTTATCGTGATGGGAGCACGGACTATGCGCTCTTGTTAGTCGAGTAACACCCGTTGACCTCACCCACCTCTATAAGGGCCTTTTACTATACAAAAATACACATCGACCAACTGATAGCGCACCGTATCCATGATATTCTCGTTTATCTCTGATAACATATTTTAACGTGTAAAAATTGTTATGTCAAAGTTCGGTCATTTCTAATCAATATCGTTTGCTTTACAGAGGTTCGTCGCAGTCGGGCTGACGTCTTGAAACGGTGCCAATCGCATCATTACAGGATTAACGGCTTTCGATGCAAACGTAAAACAGCAGCCCTCTCATGTCTAAGGCACAACTAGGATCTCCGCAATAGATACCCAAAGCCAGCAGGTCCGGCGGCAAGTTTTTGCAGGCACGAACCGTTACACTCAAAACAGCGCTTCAAATTGGCAGCCCTGATGGGCGTGTTTGAAGACCTGGCCAATCAGAAACCCGGAATGCATTGGGTGAGTACTTTTAATTTGCCAACTTTTCTAACGTGTTGTCGTTAGAATTTACCACGACGTCGTCCGCTCTTGAGAGTTGTACACGTAGTTTGCTAACTAATAACAATTCGCCTTTTCAAAACACTTATGTATGTGCAGTCCAGTTCAAGTGTAAACCACATCACTTTTCTCAAGTATTTACCATTCATGCTACTGTACTCCACATTTTTCAACTCTAGTGGGCCCGAACAGTCTTCGGGTCTCGCACGGATTCGAATTAATCCTCGAAGTTATGTATTAGGACCGTACACAGATGTTTCGTACTCTTTAATCCTCGCGCCTTGTAGGGAAGCGAATCTCACATGGACATCCGACACAGAGAATATACTCTCGATAGCGTTTCCATCGTACACAACATTAAGATTAGCCTGGTATATTGTTGTAGGTCATACTACGTGTTGGTTTGTTTGCCTCATTGTCCGAGTTTACCAATTATTCAAATCTCCATCGTTTTCATTTTATTGTGTACGCCGCACACAACAACCAAACAATATATATAATAATATTAATACGCGTTTGTGTATACTCACTCGAATGCGTTCGATAGCACATAATAATAACAATAATAATATAATGTAGTGTACGTCTGTATTGTGAACCTGTGGAGGCGATGGGAGGAGAGAAAACAGCTCAGTGTTCACACCAAACAGACCGGCATAATGCGATTTTGTGGTTTGCTAATCCTCTTGTTATTTTCGAAATTCGAGTGTTTCGACGGTGCAATCGCAATATGAAAATGCGAGCATTGAGTAGGCCCAACGAGAGACATTGTTGGTTTTTTCTTCTATGCAATTTCGGGGAAATTAAACGCGAACCGGTCAAGTACTGTCGTCACCCAACGAGCAAAGAGAATGTCCAAGTGCATTAGCCGTGAAAAATTCGTAGCCAACGACGGCGTTGAATTGATCACATAGCTGCGAGTATTAATATTACAAACGGTTAATGCCATTCGGAAACGACAATATCAAGTATTTTTTGGGTCTTTTATGGCTGAATAAAAAGTGAAAAAAAAAAGTCGTGACTTCTGTATTTAACCTACACCGGCTTAAGGAAGTATTTAGAGAGGGGGAATAAAAAAAAAAAAAAAAAAAAAAAACTGTCCGACCATCTTCAACTGTTATGTATAGTAATAAAGTAGTATGTACGCTTGTCAATCGACAATAATGAATTGAGACGTTGTATAAAAAAAGAGATGGAGATATTATCGTGTATTGCCGAATTATCAGCCAGTGTTTATACGACAGCCAAAGTGGAGAATTATTAATGACTTTTTGTCTCGTGCGTATTATTTAATGACGAGTTCATTACGGTGTGGAGATTGGCAAAAAACAAAACAACTTCCTTTTAAACGAAAATAACTAGGTATGGTCTAGAATAAATTTTGTTCTAGACTATACTTGGTTATTTTTCGTACGTTTTAATTTTACATTTCCGGCCGCGTGTCAAGATTATTTCGATTTCTACAATCGAAACTCTTCTAGAAGGTGGTTATCAATAATTTATTGGACGCGTCTAATGACTATCTCGGTGTCTACACTTATTGATACTCGTTAGCAATTGTTTTACAATAACGCATAGATGGGCGTATACGACTCACAGGTGACCTCAGTTGTAATATATTTTATTTGTAATAGCAACAAAGGTCTATTGCAGCAGAACGATCGTCGTCCGACATCTGTCTTCACCCTATTCGAACCGACGTACGGCAAGAGCGACAGGGTAAAAAAATAGGGGCATTCACACAATAACCACTCGATATCGTTCCGTTCGTACCTATTAACAAACTCGGCAGGGCGAATGATTTTTGTTTTCTTGTATTTCGAGTCCGCTGTAAAACGAACCGTGTCGTGTTGATTTTGCGAATTCGGTAGCGCAATAATAACAATAATACTGACATAACAAAACACGCGCATGTGTCTACCTGAAACGTGAAGTGTCATCTTATCTTATCGTTAAGAAGTCGGATGACCACTGTATGTCCGTCACCGGACACTGTTGTCGCGGGACCAACGTGTGAGGCCTTTGAACAATTGAAGGATTACCTTAATGTATTATTTTTATACCTCCCGAACGAATTGTTATCATTTTCGGGTCATCTCTTCAACACATCGTATACTGTGGGTCTGATTACCCTCTTCGGAGATTCGCAAGTATTACGTATGCAATTTTCACTGGACATTTTGTGTTTTTATAATATCGTTGTACATAAATTATTGAGGTCGCCTGAGACTTTTTTTTTTAATAATAAATACGTTTTTTATTTTTTAGCAGCATGACCGCCACCATATGTTGGTCAATCCGTACGATCCATCCAGAGATCAAAGTCCGAACTTACCGACTACTCCGTGTAGGGAACAAGAACAGTTGACGAGCGTTTACGGCGGCCATGGACAGTGCTGCGCGTTCAAATCCGAGTTCGATGACGATTGTCCGGACTGCAAAGTTCCTCCACCCCCAACCGCGTCAACGGTGCTCGGGAATAGTTACAGGAGTGGATCGCTGGAAATGTCTTGTAAACTCGAACGAGATTGTGCGTTCCAAGGTTCGTCACCAGGCACGGGGTACGGAAGTCCCGAACCGTCTTCGCCCAGCGTGTCATATACTTACGAGTCGCCAGATATGATGGTGGCACCCAAACAGGAAGAGCCCGAGGTAAACCTGTGTGACGGCTGTGGACAAAAAATCCTGGAACGTTACTATCTTTTTGCCGTCGAAAAGAGATGGCACGCTTCCTGTCTTCAATGTTCCCAATGTTCTCAAACTCTAGCCGGCGAGCTCAAGTGTTTCTACCGGGACGGGAACATCTACTGCAAAAGTGACTACCAAAGGTGAGTTGAAATCGTTGTCCGTACTATAAAACGTCGTGCGTTCTGAGTCCGGTACGCGCATACTGTACATATTATTGTTATGTGGGCACATTCCGTGGTAATTATTATTACTCGACAACGTACTGACGGTGATAAATTCACGGTAGCAACTATCGGGACCAATTAAAAGTGCGTCGACAGCGCCGCGACTGTGTTCACCGCAATACCACCGTATCTGGCATTCGACCAAACGCCGCGTGGTCGTCCTGTGTGTCCTCCGACTCGCTGCGCCGTAGCCGTTTGGTAGTGCTCTTCTTGGGTCGGCGCGCGTGCTATTGCCCGTTGTCGTCGTGATCGTTACTAACTTTTTGCACACCGTTTGTGTAGATCTTTCCTTAGACTCGTGGCAATCGACTTTTTTCGAATTAGATGTATTAAGTCTTCATGACTCTCTGCGCACAACTCCATCGGGACGGTGACTTGCACACGGAAAATATACCTCGTAGTTTAAGGAACCAACTCGTATAGTCGGGCCAATCGTAATTCAAGTTGGAACTACTTAGTAAATTTAACGAATTATTTTTTATAGTTACGCCGTCGCTAATTAACCATAATATGTCGGTTGGCTCGATAATTTCTCCCGTGCGCGTGTACGAGTAAAACAAGCGTTAGCCTAGTAGTTTCGAGTCTTCACTCTTAGAAAATATTCGTGGAAAATTCAATTCGAATCGTTGGCCGTGAGTTTTGCGGCGTTCATTTGTTATTTGTCAACGGTGACATGTAATCATCGTGTTTCGGGCGGATCGACAGTTACAGAGGTGTAACCGTTGAAAGAACCTCGTCAGTACCACCGAGGCGTTCCCGCGTTACGTTTGATAAGGTGACGACTGAAAAACGAACGTCATCGGCGGCGCTCGTACGCAATCATAGTGTTGGCGCAGTTGTCGACTGCCGCCGAACGGTGCGCTTTATTATGTGTGCGGGTCTTAATTATCACTAGGAACGTTACGTCAAAATCACATTGCGCCGGTACGAGAGAGAAAATCAGACGATCTCGTCTCGTGGTCTCTTTTGTGCCTTCGTGTCTCTGCAAAAGGTCACTCGTCACGGACTGACTTGGGGTTCGGAGAGCCTCTTTGTACGAGATAGGCATGGGAAACTCGGCACAACGAAATTTACCGTCACGTAATACTTCATACATATATACACACACACATTAAAAAAAGAACCGACTGTAGCGAAAATCGCCCAATCATCGTACGCCGGCTCTTTTTATCTCTCTTTAGTCTTTCCTATCCGTCTACGCCGCAGCCGCTTATCGTCGTTCGTATCGACTTGCCGCCTCGTCAACCGTCTCGGGCTTCCTGCGGGTACACCTACTCGCACATATTACTACAGTGTCTCTCGACGGAACTGTACTGCAAGAGGCGCCCCCAGCACAATAATAATAACAACTGCAGTAATAGCTACCCTGAGGTTTAACAAGTCGTTGGGTCTCGACGTCGGACCCGCCCAAAATGCAACCGCACATATATGCGTAACAACAATAATACTCGAACAATTATCGTTTATTACGTTTTATTGCGTCGTACGACGACGGGTTTATGCGGCAGAAGATTATTTTCGTCAATATCAATCGTCGACAATCATTTGAAAAGCATTTTTTTGTTCATAATTGTTAACCGCCTCCGTTGAGATATACCGCAGCGACCGTCCGGTAGGTTGTTGGTTTTTGTCGGACGTCTGATTCCTTTACAACATAATTTAACGTGTCAAACACGCGCGTGTGGTCTTTCACTTCGCGCGCTCTGTTTGATAACAATAATAATAATAAAAAACTACAATAACGTATTAATGTATTTAAAAAACAATGAGATCCGCTTGTCGTTTCGCCGTGCACCTAGTTCGCCGCAGGTGTTGCGCGTGACGGGGTGCCGCAGGCGATTTATGTCTCGCTCGTTTAAGGCGATTATCAGTCTTGATTGAATCTTCTCAACAAAACCAGCGCAATGACCCTCGGCCATATTTTTTTTCGATGGAATAAAATTTGACGAATATAATTCATTTTTTAAACAAAATCACGAGAAACAATCGTCAACATGCTTAATAACGGACTGCGGACCGTTAACACCCACGGTGACCAAGCACAACCGGTTTCTTTATACGTTCATTGGTTATTTTCTGTTGTGACTACAGTAATTATACATCTGTTCATAGTGTCAAAGCCGATCACTCGTATATTCATAAGATACACTTGCTATAGATGAACATTGTAATTGAAATGTGTTTTTTCCAGAAGCGAATTGTGAATTTGGCGGTCGAGTTTCACCCGATATGATTTGTATGCGTAAAAAAAGATATGTCGTTTGAACCGTAAACGTTTCGATCGATGAGGTCGTGTTCTTATTTTCGTACGTAATAGTAGCGAGTCAAATGAAGCGTGTCCTTTATTGAAACTGACGTTCGATGTTTTTTAACGACAGGCTGTTGAAGCTACCAAAACGCCGCGAGGTCTGTTGATACGTTAATCTTTTTGTGACGCGTAATATTATTACATACTTTTATTATTCACGATCTTACACGTGTAACGTGCGGGAAACAAGTTAAAATGACGAAGTAAAGGAGGTAGACACTTATAATCGTGGCTTGCGCAATAAATTTGAAATTAAATTTATGTGGACATTCTCACAACAACAACAAAAAAAAAAATAATAATAATCGTAAATTCATTTTTGGGGGGGTAGAAATGGATGAAAATAATAAAAACGGAATGAAAAAAACTCGATAATATTAATATGACATTGATTTTCAAATGTAATTAACTGTCAAATTTACCACAATGATTACACATGGTTTAAATAAAATTCGACGATGACGTTCGTTGAAAACCAACAAAAAAATGTGCCTTGTGCATAAGAGACGAGGTGCTCTATAGACACCTGGCCAACTGACCGGTGTTAAATCTTTCGACTGCCGCCGCTGTGCTCGTCGGTTAAACCTTCTGGACGGATGACCTAATCTACCCATCGCGCCCCCCGTCGCGTTTCCCTTCTCTTCTATGGCGATATGATCTCGAGCGCGTGCCGCCGCCACCTCTTTCACGAGTTACGACGTTATGCCTTACGGTATTAAGATAATGTAATAGAGTGACACGTAGGAATGCGATTTGGGTGCGAGATTAGGAGTAAGCGAACGTTACAACAAAGGCGATAAAAAACACAATTGGTACACGCAGATTAATAATTACGCGGTCGCCAATTCAACGCTCTTATCATAAGAGAAACGTTAAAAAACGAAACGAACGCACATCCGACGTCGATTTACTCGCGTTAAACGGTTGCCCATTATTTTATCAATCCGTGACGTGACGAAAACACTTTACAGTACGTTTGTCCGTCTCGGTAACTAACTCCAGCGGATTTTCTTCTTAATTTATCATAAAAAATACTATAAATACGCATTTCGACAGCTCGTCACGAATAACAGAGGTGCATATCGACAGATGTACACATAGTCTAGACGGTACGCATGCAGATACGTGTGAATCTCTGTGGCGATGGTTATCTTTGGTGCTAGGAAGCCGGGAATTCGTGAAGGCAGTAGAACAAACTGGTCGAACCATCGAGATGGAAGAGTGAGAACTGCTAGTGTGTGTGTGTTGGACAGACTACCAAAAACGATTTTCACGAAGTGTTCGGCCACCATATTATACAACATAACGTCTCTATACGCAACGCAGCGTCTAATTAACACCGCGGTAATAATATATATTTGGAACAATGCGGTTATATACACTCGTGGCTTCCTATTGTTGTTGTGAACTCGATGCGTCCGGAACTTCGCAACGAAAGATTCGACGGCAACACGCCGAGTCTTGAGAAAAAACGCGATGGTCGCAATCGCGTGCCAGGTCTCCAAAAAAGGATATCCTGTAGACATGTTATTTTATTCAGATCGGACGCTTGTTAATCCGCTTAAGACGATCACAGTTAATAACAGTTTTTCGACGAATATTAGTCAAATAGGTCACGATTACTCGCGTTTTTTTCCCGTGCAACCCTAATGTGTTTATTTTGCAATCAAATAATAATCAATCGTATATCAATTGCTTCTACGGCACGTGATAGTTTATTGAAACAGTCGGCAATCGTACCGATGTGACCGTACGGTCGTAAACTGTTCGCGGTAAACGCACTCGGTACTCGTCGTGGTATTTATTTACTTGGCTGTTGACAGAGCTACTTTGTAAAACTAACAATCGCTAGTCATTTTGTAGCCGTCTGTATATTTTTACTATTTTTGAAATTTTATAGTCCAAACGAGGTTTATCGTCTGGTTTATAACCTCTGCGAGGTGGATTTCTTCGCATAAATTATCGTTCTCACCCATAAAAAATAATATCGCATAGCAATTACTACGTGATGTATATGTATTGTTTTTTATCCGTTCGGTCTTGTTTACACTCGGCCTGCTACTCGAGTGGAGTATGTGGTCGCCTGTCGTTTTTTTCGCAAACCGTTAGGGAAGAAAACACGCGGCCGCGCTCCGGGTGGTTTTCCTTCCGTTCACACTAACGAAACCGGTACACAACAATATTACACTGTTGTTATTATTATAAACAAACCAACGGCGTATGAGCGAACAAACACTGCCGTGTAACAACATAAACGCGCGGGTATGATACACGTAGTCATTGAACCGGTAACCGGAACACGGCCGGCCCTGGGGATGTGGCGAAACTCACCGCCCGTCGATGGAGCACCGGGAAGGCGGCCAACATCTCTGGTGTCCCGCCGAGACGTGTTTTTCTAGTTATTTCATTGTTGCGTTTTTTTTTTCAGTTAGGCAACGTTGCCCCTTGGGAGCGGTCGACACTCGATAATGTACCGACGCGATGACGATCCAGCGGTGACGCTTCGAAATTCGTTTGCCCCTACGTATGTCCGCCCCGTTAACGACCACGCCCATACTGCATAGGTGCGAATAGAGATCCGGCGGTTCGCACCTTCTACTCAAAAACCCTCTTGTACGATGGACACACGCTGTGTGACCACCTTTATGTCAGGCGTACCGGTCGCGGTACCGCATAATAATAAACGGGTCACGACAGTTGTAACATATTTAATAAAATAACTATAACCCATTGCAGTGTATTATAACGTAGGAGGAGATCATTGTTACGGTTCTAAACAATATACGCTGTGCGCGTAATAGGCGCTACCTCCGATATTTGACGTCAATGACGGTGTGAGTAATTTGGGGCGTGAATTTGTGCCGCCGACGGCTTCGATTCTGCGTTCCGTTAATGAAACGCATGTCATGGGCTAAACTAACCAAATGGTTTATTGACGAATTGTACATTTTTGCAGGTTACATGGTATCCGCCGGTGCGGTCGATGTCAGGCGGCCATATCGCCAACAGATCTAGTGATGCGCGCTCGAGATACAGTTTTTCACGTGTCGTGCTTTAGCTGTGTCGTTTGCATGACTGTTCTGACCAAAGGCGACCACTTTGGCATGCGCGATGGCGCCGTGTTCTGCCAACACCATTATCAACAACTCGAACCGCCGACGCTGGTGCCTCTACGGACCATCTCATCCATACCGACGCCGTCCCAATCGCCGTATCCATCATCCAACAGAGGCCTGGGGCCAGACGCCGCTGGTACGGCGGTCGGTGGATTTTTCAACGGAGGTGTCGGCAACGGCTCTGGCGTAGCTGTGGGCGCAACTGTGGCGTCCACGCAGCCCCGGCAAAAGGGTCGGCCGAGAAAGCGCAAACCAAAAGACCTGGACGCCATAACCGCCAATTTGGGTAAATATTGTGTCAATTATTATAAGGTTTTCGAAATGGAAATCTATCAACAGTAAACATTTAGTTGTGACGTCCCTAATTGAAACACGTCGGTCTTTTCTTTTAGTTTTCTTAGGTGCCTTCTCTTATTTCCAGTAGAAACACGTACTTTCTCAGAGTTGAATAAATACATTTTTTTCTCAACGATAAAAAAAAAAATTTAACGACTTTTATTGTGTTATGTTATGCTATATAATTTTGACGTTCTTCTCATGATTTCCATTTAATTTTGAGTTTTATTACCCCGTCGTTAGAGCTGAGTATCGTAATTTCATGTATTTAGAATTTGATTTCCCGTGAGAATGATAATACGCGACCAAGTGTTAATAAAAAAATGTTAACAATTATTACGGAACCAACTCCGACATATTATATCGGTTTAAACGATGCACGTGTTTCTTATTGACTTATGCGGTCGGGACAAACAGAACAGAGAGAATCAATAGCGTACGAAATAAATTCACTGGTATTTGTCGGTCTACTATATCTGTTTACTTTCGTTTTTAATGGTGTCGATCTGGTGATTGGCCAGAAAGATCGCGTGTGCTTATATAAAAAATAACTGTGCGCATAATCAGCCAGTGTGATATTGATGCGTGGGACCAGAGACGTGAAATGTCTTCATCGGCTGCGGAGCTTTCACCGGAGGCTGCGTTTGAGTGCATCGTGAGAAAACCCAGTAGCTCTAACCAGGTAAACGGCTTAGTGCAAAGCCGCCGTATGAGTTTCCCAACTATCTCTTGTGAATGGGCCGTGATTATATTCGTTAGGCGTATTCCTTCCGCGTCAAAAATCACCTTATTTACATGTTAACCGTTCTGAACTCGTAATCGACGGCCATGTGTTATACTAAATCAAAACTCGTATTGATCTTTCCGCTATTTTCATAGACGCGAGAAGATTTAAATTAACGAAAATTGATTTGTTTTGAGTTTTTTTTAGTCACAAAGTTTGTAATATACTCACGACAGTCGCGGAAAAGATGACGCGATATGCGCACGTTGGTATAATGTCTGACGTCCAGGCCGGTTTGTGTATACCGGACAAACGGCATGTTTGTCCGGTTTTTTCTTTTTTTTAATCGGTTAAACTCATTTTGAACGCGATGGATTTCGACAAACTTATCGGGTTCGATAAAAAAACTAAATAAAAATGTAAAACAAATCTGAAGTATACGGCAGAGAAATATAAGTGTATTGCTTTTGGTTTGATTCCCACAGTCGTCGCTTCTATATCGGATTAGTATGTAATAATAAATCGAGTGACCCGCTGACAGGTCGATGGCCACCGGATAATAACAACAGTCGATAGTGGAATATATACATATATATATATATATTATGTATAAAAAAACACACGCTGTCGGCAGATATTTTATCTCTTTTTGACTTGCGTGTCTCCTGTGCCGCCGACGTTTAACGCGCAATGATCGATCACGACATTTCGCGTGCTGTACTGCGTATATAGTCCGTATGTAAAACTAAAGTATTGCACCACCAGGAGGACCTCCCGCGAGAACCCTACAGCACCCCCCCTCCCCTCCACCAAACGTGTCAATCAGATAGCGCTTAATCCGCTTGTCCGCGTGTACTTTTGCTCGTATGTAGATTTGTTGTTATATACTCTCTACCAGACACCAAAAGCCAACGACCACTGTGGAAAAAATCGTGGGAATTTGCGGATACCGTTGGAACGAAGGTCAAGTTTAACGGAAAATTATATTTCTTACGCAAACGTATTTTCGAGTGTTTTTTAATACATAATTCAGGAACAAGTTAAAAGTCGTACGCGGCGTAAGTGTTAAGCACATGGGTGTCCATTTGGGGGGCAATGAGTGACATTGCCTGGAAAATAAAACTAATATTGTTATAAGTTGTGTTTTTAAATTTTAAAATATATATTATTGAGTTTTTACATTACAAGGAATTTCCTAGTACATTTTCCCCTGAGATATATTTAAAATTATTATTATTTGATGACAAAAATTACTTTATTGCTACGATTCGTGCCTGAATAAAGTTTAGTAAAATTAAAGTATCCATACTAATGGTATAACTTGTTGATTGACGTTTTTTCGTCTTATCGTTTTCTATAATCAATCATCTATGCCTGATTCCGAGGTAAAGTATTGATGTATCCGGTGGCCGGGTAGCACCCACGGAGTCGTACCGTCGAAGCGTGAAGGTGAATAGTTGTCTGACTTTTATTACAAAGATTAGATTTTTTTATTTTGTTTTGCTGACTACCTATCGGTTTTGTTGTCCTTACCACGCCGACCGAGTAGTAGTAACGACGGCATAGGTAGTTCTGGTCTGTGGTCATGCGGTCAGGTTTTTATGCCGGTGAACCGTTTCCTAAAACGCTTCCCAAACCGTGATAGCGGTGTAACAATTTTTATGTGGAGGCGCGGGGATGGTATGCGCGTGCTTTTGCGGTTGCGGTTAACTCGATATCGCCGGTTTAAAAAACAAATAAACGAGCGAGCTACAATCAGAGCATACAAACTGCAGCAAAAAGCTTCGGAGAGAAATCGGACCCGACCTCGTGTGAGCCTCGAACTTGAAAATTCTGAAAAAAAATCTCGGTGTGGACACTCGAACGAAAATTGTACTCGAGTAACTTATTGTAAATATCACAGCGTGTGTAATCGATTAACCGACGCGCTGCTCGATTAAAAAAAAAAACAAACTGTTCAGGCCGAACGATGCGAACAAATGAACCGCACGAGCGAGCCCTATCGATGTCTCGTTCTCGTCATACTAGTTAAACTCCCGACTTGAGTATACGCGCTTGTGTGTATACCGGCGAATACACTTGTGTCGTCATTCTTTGTGGGACTGATGGCGCTCAAGTCGAACCGACGGGTTTACGGATCGTGGGAACTAATTTAAGGTACTCTGTATAAATAAACAATCATAAATGTATTTTTGAAATCGTGGCATTTATTCGACCGCGAAACTGTCTTCATCGATCTCACGTGTCTTCGCGGCAAACTGAGTTCTCCAAGTCCAAATTAATCCACAAACACCACCGCAGACAACTAGAGGCAGTGCGACGTTTGCGGTTGCTGACGAATCCATCGCTGACCATTAATTGGATCGTTTGTACATCAATCGATTCCATTTGTATCGTTTATTATCGATTTGGTACGCGAGTGGTTTTATAGATTTAGGGGTATAAACCCGACAGGGTTTGTTTGTGAATCACTTTTTCTGAATGAATCGTCTCGCCAGATGATACACGTGCGCCTGTGGTAATCTCAGCGCTTCCGTAGATCGACCGGTCTAATCGGTCGTGTCATTAATATGCCCTCGGGATTTTATTGATATTTGTCTTTGACCACAACGGCGTCTGATATAATATCGTAAAATAGAGTTGCTTTGCACCTTAAATATAACATTACGTCAAAAAAGAAGCGCATAGTACATAGTTTGTAGGGAGTAGAGGCCATAATTTGCAATTGCGCAGTTATCACACATTAGGCCTAGTGAATTTACATAAAAAAATTTCTCAGTTCGCTACAAACACACTATTCTTTATTCCGGTACAACGTTATATTTGAGGTGCAAAGCGATCATGTGTTTGCGTTAACCCGCAACGTTTGGACGTACGATAATCATACATTTTTTATTCGACAAATAACGTATGACATAATAGTTTGATACGACCAGAACCGATGGACCAGGGCGAGTCTAATAAGCGAATTTCGTTTGTATAACTATTTCGCGGAACGGATGAGTTTTTTTAACTGTAACAGTGACTTGATTTGTAAAAACACAACTTTTATTAATTTGTACCAGAATCATTCCAGTAAACGTTATCGCTTGGAGGTAACGAGAACTAATATAGTTACTATGCTTTCACTACACAAGTCTTATATCGATGCACATAATCGATTATGAGATATCATTCCGAAGGCTGAGGGTCATACACATTGACTGACATTGTCAGAACCGCAGATTTTCAACGCGCGTTCTCCAGAGCTGAACGTCCTCGTAAGGTCGCTTTTGCGGTTGTCATTTGAACACTTTCCAAAAATAACCTATTATTTTATGTTATAAAGAAAGCGTCTCATTTAGTATTAACATTACCTCGAAATCACTTTTGAGACGATAAATAAAAGTAAAAACCCAAGACTTGCCATGGGTTATCCGCTGATGAACTCTAGTCGAGTTATTATTTTTTTTATCAGCCAGGTGAGTCGTATCTGACCTGCCATACCTTAAACCTTTGCACAGAATTTATAAACTACAATAATAAATATTATCAGCTAAGTTCAATCAGTCGAGCACATTTATTGAACCGACGAATAAATATTTTACTTTTATCTAATCTCGTGGCGTAAAAGTCCGGTTCGCTGACATCAAAACACAACGTTGCTTTTTGATTGCACCGAGTACGCAGATTAAAAATATAATCCCAAGCAAACATTATTGTACTCTATGGAAGAACTTTCGATAACCTTACACATTGAGTTTTGAAGTCTCGGTGTTACGGTTGAGTATTGTTTGATTTGGAAACGTAGAGTATCATGCGGTCGTCATATTTTCTCACAATTCAAAATCAAATAGACAAAAAAAACAATATTATAGGAACCCTTATTTTTATGTAATAGGGGGCGGTAATAGAGTAAAACAGTCAGTTAACGCACCCCTGCTGTCGTCGGCCGACGGTCCGTAACCGAATATCCCACGCGAGAATTTCTATGGATAAAAAAAAACTTAACCAAACAATAACAAACGCTTTTCCATTACCGAGTAAAACCATTGAATGTGTTCGATAACCCTTGAAATTGTTCCTGTGGTGATAATTGTCGTGTACTACAACGAATTTGGGCATTTGTAATTTGCACCAAAATGAAAATATGTAATTTTCATCAATGTAGATAGCCAAGAATTTTAAATATAATGTGCACGAAAATTGGGATGTGTAATTTGGACCATCCCAATTAGACGAAAATGAAATCTGTGATTTTCACCAAAATTAAAATCGATTACTTTTTGAATAGTACGCGAATACTTGAATAATTACCACGAAAACGCGAATTTTTCGTTTTAGACTACATTTTTTATACACATTTTTATACATCATAATAATGAGAACGACCTTTGCTACCAAAAATCCAAATTATTATAGTAACGTGGAATTTGTTTGAGAAGAATTTCCGGAATCGTTGCATATTATTACATTGTTTGCTGATGAATGTGTGTTATGTTCTGAATAAATGTAGTTTTTAGTAAAATATATATCATTAGACGACGAAAGAACAATTAAGTATTTTAAATTCGCTACTTTTTTTTTAATGCAGAATTGTACGTATTGAAATGAAAAATCAGAAGCAATAAAATTCATCCAGACGTGAAGGTCGTTCTGTACCACAAGATAACATCAATGTTTTATATTACTATTGTCAATACAATGCTTAAAAAAAAAACAATATGGTATTCTGACATTTTTGTTGGTTACACAAAAATAACTAAAAACAACAACCTACCTACTTGAATAAATTAAAAATATAAAGTATTCAATTTGTGACGACCAGACTTTTTTCCAACGAAATAATAATCTCGACGATTCTTATTCAAAACAGCTAATTCTTAAATATATATTTAAAAAGTCCAGAATAACAAAATTAACCTTGTATTAAATACTATTTAACATTTAAGATTTATCAAAACTAAATATTTTAGTATTCACTTATATCATTATTTTATCCATTTTTGTATTATAGGCTTGATTTTATAGTTTTCGTTTTAAAATTCTAAGTGTATTATATAATTTGTTATTAAAAAATTTCTTATGATAAATTATTGAAAATTATTAAAATAAACCTAAAAATATGTAAGATTTAATTATTAGAGAGATGAATATTTAGCTATTGATAAATAATTTTAACTGTGTTGTTTTCAAATTAATGAACATAATACTTATAAAATAATTAAATTTTTTTTTTTGAAAAAGGGTGTATATTTAGATCATTTGGGTTGTGCTTTGGTACGTAACTTAATAACATTGTAGTATATTATTATAGATGCTTTTAATAAACAATTAATGTTCGCCATTATTCGAAGTTACTATATCTTATAATACTTCAACGACTTTAGAAACAATTAGTAATGCTAACGTTTTAATTTTTTATTTGTTAAAGATATGAACTCCAGTGATTCATACAACATGGAAATGACTTTCGGTCCAAACGGTTTGACTTCAGGTACAGGTGGAACTGGAGGTTCTGGACATCAGAGAACTAAAAGAATGCGTACGTCTTTCAAGCACCACCAACTCCGTACTATGAAGTCATACTTTCATCATAACCATAACCCTGACGCTAAAGATCTCAAACAACTATCTCAAAAAACTGGCCTACCCAAACGAGTGTTACAGGTAAACATTTTATTTTTTCATTCTAATAGAATATTTACTAAATTATGTTTAAGAAAAATAAATATATATTAAGTAATTTCAACATTGAAAACATCAGGATGCTTGTCTCATAGTTGTACTAATTCAAAGTTAGTTTTGGTCCGAGTTCAATCAAAGTGAACAGTGTGATAAAAATAACAAACACGCTTTTATCCGAACATAATTATTAGTCGAGCAAGGAGATATTATAGTGTAGACATGGGGAGGGGATTTGGCTCTAGTGAAAAAAGCGTTTGGAGACAAGTGATTTATAATTTATATGGGATGGTAGCGCATATATTATAACTCTTCCGAACGCATATTTCGTCCTTGGGCCACCGAATGAACGTAAAAAACACACAAAGACGCAGTAATAAAACGAAAAATCAAAAGAGTGTTATGTACTCGCCGTTCGCGTACTTGGGTCGAGTTATTTATGCCCTTTGGGTTTCGACCACCGCCGCATAGTGCACATGTAATAACGTTATGTACAAGCGCAAGTAGAGCTTGGAGACGATTTATGGTATTCGCGTGCTCCGACCCATTCGAATGCCTTTTGCCGCGAAGAGACAACGATGACAGCTGCCCACCATTTGGTATTTGCATGTAATACACCCGAGAGGGTCATATTTTTTACCTGCACTACTACTACTCTGACGGGTTTCACGGGGATAATGTAATATTGTGCGTATCATTTGTGAATTGTTTACTTTGTCGAACCGCCCGACTGTGAATAATTATATTCCAACTACGGCATTGTTTGTGTTCCATTGGTAGATGTTTCTGTCATTGAAGAGAATGGTTAAGACAGCCCCTTATCCCCCCAAAAAATGCCAACGTAGCAAAATTTTATGCTTTGCATTTTAGCAGCTAAAAGAAACAAGGGAAAAACTTTACTCAAATGAGATTAAAACTAATTCAGCAAAAAAAAAATCTTAATAACTGAAAATTAATTAACTACACGCCGGCGAACATTTTACTCGACGTAATAAATTATTTGACTACTTTGTAAATAAAGTGTTAAGTGGATTATTGTGTGCCTTGTAACTGAGGTGATAAATTATCTCGTTTTTAATACCAAAAAAAAATAAAAATATTGAATTTAAAAATAATTTCATTTGTTTTATTGAGCATTTATAGATTTATAAGCATATATAATAAGTTAACAACATATTTTAATAATATATTCATTGAAATAATCGCTTGTTTACATAATCGTATTTTTTTTTCAATCGAAAAACCACTTTATGTAATATTCACATCAAATTCAATTAATTGTTAAACGCAAAAAAATAATCAAATAATATATATATATATATATATATATATAGCTTTTTCAAATGAAACATAATTTTTTATAGCTGTTTGTATACATTAATAAGATACAACTCGTGTACTCGGTGTATAAACTGAGTAATAAATTCATTGTACTATATTTATAAAAATTTATGATGTCGTATACGGCCGTCATTAGAATTTATATTTAGAGGAGGCTCGTTAAATCATCAAGAAGGATAGTGAAGACTAAAAAAAATGCAGAAATCCCCTATGAGTGTCATTTTGTAGCGTTGCTGTGCAAATATTATTTTTATTATAACAAATATTCATAAATTGGCGCGTTTCCCGAGTCGAAGAAGGAGATTTTTAGAGCCGCCAACCGATTTAGATGCGACGGCGTCGGTATTTCAAAGACTACTTTTTCGCTCAGTCTTTATTGCATTAGTTTCATGTTATAAATGTTTTGTTCGCCGACATAAATCATATGTAAGGCGACAAGTGCGTTTTACTTTGAATGGAATTGGCCAGTAATTGAGAAACGGCGCTTCAGATAATATTCCCACGAAAGCTGTTTCATTTACAACCGTTACATCTATTTTTTCTTCATCACACAATACCGTTCAGTTCCAAGTCGATTGGTAACTTGCTACAAACGGCATCAACACATCATTGTGTATTATTTTATTGGCATTATTGTTGGCAACGGTAATTTTTTCTTCGTTTAAGTCGCTAATGGTCTTTGTGAATCGCGGCAGTATTTTCACCCTTCCTACGGTGCGAATGCGCACACGAGGAGAGCACACAAACACAATAGGTTACGCGAAGATGAGATGTCGACGATGATAGTAACAATATGAAGAAATATTGCGTTACACTATTCGCGTTGTGCCCGTCGCCAATGGAACTGGTTTGGCGCAATGTCCGGTAAAGAAAAATGGCAGGTGCTCTGCCGCGTATCTCGGGCAAACAGAGGAGGAAACTATAGCTCGTGTACGTGGGGGCAAAATGATCAACTCGGGGGGGAAACAACAAGGAAGGAAAAATCGATTTATCAATGTTTCTATTCAAAACAATGAAACAATCCGTTCGCCGGCGGCGGCCATATCCAGCTTTCCTGCAGAAGCAACAGCTCTTCTTCCACGACTCTATGACATACAGTTTGAAAAAGAGAGCGTACAATAACAATGAGCACGCGGGAATGAAAAAGGAGTAGACTGTTTAAATAGAAAAAAAAAAACTTGTTTGACCGTTTAACATTCTATTCGCGAGACTTTGAGTTCACCTGCGATACTTTTTTTATTTTTTTACTCGGTTCGCATTTCTTACTTTTCCGCGAGGTATTATTATTGCTTGACAATTTTTTATCACTTTCCTCCCTCTACGTCCGTCCAGCCTGATGTTGCGATATGGTTTTTTTCTATCTGCTATGCCAATCGTCCGCCGGCAATATGTTTGTAGATAGGTCGGCGCTTTTGATGCCTTCACAACCGCATCCGTTCTCATGTACGTGTATTATTATCGAGGATTTCACATGATGGCACGTAATTTGTCACAACCTTGTTCTGTGGGATGCAACAAAAAATGCGCCGACAGTGTGACCAATGCCGTGTTGGAATTGAAGTAAAAACAAAATGGAAACTATTGTAAATTTTTGATAAAAGTCGAAATCGAGCAAGTTCAGCGCGGTGTACCGAGTACACCGAGTTCTCGTGAAAAGAGGGTGTTGTTATTTTTTTTTTACTAATCTGTTCAAAACCCCGTTAGCTTATCGAACCGGTTATCTATACTTACGGTTGGGTCGGGTCGCATCGAAGTGCGGATTTCAAAACGATTGGCGGATGTTAAATATGCGAAAAACGTCGTTTTATTTTGCATCCGTTATACGCACGGCGCTAAACCAATTAAAAATGATTATATACTCCAGTTGCAGTTGTTTGTTGCCCATAAGTAATTACTTTGGTCGACTCGGTAATTCAATTGTGCGCTGCATGCGTTTAATTTTTACACTGTTGACCGCCCAGCAGAAAGAAAGAGGTACTTTTTTATGTTCGTATGTGCATAGATAATAATTAAGACGGCGTCTTCGTTACTAATTTTCACTGGCCCGAAGTCAACCGTGAGAACGCATAACACGTATCGCTAACCGATTAAAGTGTCAACGTGATGAGCTCGAGTGTAAGTTTTTTAACGGCTGATGTCGGTGCAGTTCGCTGCGACCAATCCAATAATATAATAAATTGTATTCTTACGACTTGAACGTGACTTTGTCGTCTTAAAAATACTAAATTCAAACAGACGCTGTTCGTTGTTCAGGAAGTGTACGCGTTAAAGATCCGACAAAACCCTCAAAGGCTCGTGTGTTAGATATTTTGGATAATTAAACTTTATGTTGTACACCAGAGACGTGCGGTGCAATTATAAAAACCGACCACACTACCGGCAAACTCAGGGGAGGGGGGCGCTATTTTTGTCACTCCGACAAGCTGTCAGACGAAAAGAGACCGCTGGCGATAGGTCCTCGGCAATTAGGCGTATCGTTTGACAGTTCGAGCTGGTCGCGTATTATTATTCTCGTACACACCTAAATGATATTATTACTATTTTTTATTATTGTTGTCGTCTTGATGTTACGCCGTTACAAAACTGTGTGTACACTACCAGAGCGACGACTCAAACGAGTTCTATTAATTAGCGCAGACACGATCGACGGCCGTGACGCACATCACGCCCTATCTGCTTTGCCGTATCCATTCTCGGGCCGCGTGCTGTACACATAAAATGCACAGACAACTTGGAGTACACGCGTTTTTTTTTTTGTATTTAAATCTTTATGAAAGTTATTCGTTCATAAGAGATAATCGTATTTATGTTGCTGCTGTTCGAATGACACCCAATTTCTATATTATGATAAATCGACCTAATGAGAGCGGAAAACGGTCGAGAAGAAAGTTACTATTCGCATTTCAGACTGCGCGATTTGAATAGCAATCATTCTTAATTTATTTTCCAAATTATTTCAAATATTATAATTTTAATAAGAAAATCGAACAATTGAAAAATGATTCCGTATTGTACCCGTTCATTATAAACACACCCGACGTTGCAAGTGTTTTTCTATTCGTGTCAAAAAAATATATAGTTGTTCGACCCAACGCCGGTTTTAATTATTACTGAAATGTTATTTTCAAACGTTTTGATTACGCGCTGATCAGTACTTACCAACTGTATTTCGTAAATTTCAACAGGAAATATTAAATTACATTGACTATCACGTTGCCGTACTAAGCTGAACCAGCTTTGGTCCGCGTAAATAATTATTATTCAAATATCTCAACGGGGTCGTCAGAGTTTATCGGATTGCTCCACGTAGTGTTGGGTACCGTGAAATATCAAATGGCAATAACTGATATTATTTTAATTGTTGATCTTTGGTCGTATCACGTTGCTGTATAATGCGCTCAACAGTGTGCAGCGCGTTCGATTTAAGTGTACCGGAAAGATTTCCCTTTCAGATTCTAATGGAACACCGTCGGGCGTTGGCTCGTTAAAAATAGTCACTAATTACCGAATTCTTATGTACACCGATAACGCACACTGTAACGATAACCTCCTGTTTTTCTTAAAAAAAATAAGAAGAATTGTAATCGTTTCTGTGTATATTTTTTTGCCGTACCGCCCTCGAGAAAAAAGTCCTGTCGGCCGGTTGGCAGACTTCCCGAGAAGAACCACCCGGCCGACCGCTTCACAAGATTGATGGGACCTCTACTAATCTACGCGAAAACAAAGGGATTGTTTATTTTGGACACGTGAGCGTTGAATAACAAATTGTCTTTCTCGCCGGTCTTGGACCATTTATCGTCGCGGGCTTTTATAATTTTCGTTATGCGCGTGTTTATCTCGTTGTCAGTGATTATTTACAACGTCGTACTGAGCCGGTCGACATCGACTTGGGAACGCGCACCGTGTCGATTCGGTTTAGTCGCCCGAAAAAACCTTTTTCCGGATCGCCCGGGCGACTTAATTTATGATTAGATGCAGTGTACGAGGTCACGCGTCGTTTTTCCACTTGCACGCTAAAAAACGCTGTTTGCAGGTTTTATGTATTTTACTGTTGTGCGCATGTGCATCCTGTCTGTGTAATAAGCTTCAAGATGAACACCAGTTTCACTAGACACGACTAAAAAAGTAATTTTAAAGACACTGTTCTTTCATAAATAACCACCAACTTAATTAGTAGGTATCAAAGATTATATTATATGACTAAAAAGTAATTCATTCAATTTGTTCAACAAAAAATTACCATAGACGAGGCCGGAATATACTTCACTGATCTACTTTTCTTAACTACCGTAATTCTATGTCGATGTGGGGAGTGGGAAGTCTGCGAACTTCTCTTAAACGTGTCACTATATTTCGTCGGTATTATATTTAATAAAACAATTTTCATGTATCTATTTGTAGAAAGATAAATTATTATCCGATTTATCTAAAATTTGGAGCCCACGGTACCTGCCTTGTTTGTCTAGGCTGAAATACGGTCTCGACCATAGACTCGAATAGACACATTTTTTATTAGATTCGTAAAGCGCAAACATTTCTTCCATTGCAGCCGGTCAGCCAGAATTATGTTAACCATAATTTTCAGTATTCGTACGAATCATCAACAATACACTTTTAAAATAGAATAAGTTATACCTTCGAGTTTATCAGTTCTTTGTTAACACGTTTTATTTACAATTATTAGGTATACAATTATTTAGATGAATACAAGCGATTATTTACCTTAGTAAATAATTCAGTGACTAGATTGTGTTTTGAAATGCACACGCCACTGGTGATATTTAAAAATATCGAACACGCATCGTATTTAACGTCGGTGTTACAGTAAATTACATAGAAAAATCATTATTTATTAAAACGAATAGTGATTTTTATTATTTAAAAATGTCGACTTGTTAAATTATTGATTCAGATTTGTATTTTCAACTTTTGTTTTACGATAAAAATTATTGCTCAACAAATCTAACTGTTTTGTCGAACTGTCTGTTTCAGGTATGGTTCCAAAACGCTCGCGCCAAGTACAGGCGGACGTCATCGAAACAAGATGGTTTAGGGAACGGTCAACTGTCTGCACCGTCGTCCATTAAACCGGATAAAAGCTGCTCCGAAAGCTCTAATGGATCAACGGGCATAGAAGCAGTTATGTACCACCAGCAACAACAGCACGGGTCTATTCAGATGAGCAGTCCCCATAGCTACATAAGTACTTCATCGCCAATGGAATGTGGGTCTTAAGAATACTGTCCTGTTATAGATTACTTTGAGGAGCCAACGGCAAACAAATAGAAAAATAGGAACGCTAGAGCCAGTTTTTATGTGCAATATTTTCGAAATATATTTAAGTCGTTGTTTATTTAATTTAATTAAATATTTATATTGTTGAGAGTATGTAAAATATCAAGTTTTGAAAATTGAATAACCTATTAGTTTTTAGATGAAAATAGTTCAAGAATAAATATATGAATGTATTTTTAAACGTGTATAGATTTTTATTCAATAGATAAAATGAACTTTGTGTACAGAATATTATGAAGGTTGTAAAATAAACTCTTACTATGTTCTTACTTCTTTTGTGTCTATACTTATAGAAATATAATACTTGTGTAAAATGTGTACATTTCTCGAATAAACAATTGTGGTGACATTTTCTTGATACAATCAACATTTTTTTAATTTTATTTTAAACATTTATTCTTTGAAAATATTTCTCGTGTTATGATTTTAAAATTCAAGTGTCAGATCAGATTTCAGCTCGAAAGTCAGTGGACTATTAACAAAAGAAAGTGCGGTTTTTGGTTAAACTGTTTTGGAAGAGTTAACGCGCACGATGGACAACCGTACAAATGTTGTTCGTTATTAAGCTCGAGTGCTTGACTAACAGTCAATATGTGAACAAGTTGAAAAATGCAACTGACCGAGAATGGACTGGAATACCCTCTTCTAGGGTAGATCATTTTTCTGCTATAATTACGCGTATGTACATGCATTTGATACGCACAAAGCGTAGGCATGCAGACGCATACATAATATTTTTTTATTTATCTACTGGAAGTCGGCGCACGAATAACACACACACACACACACATCGTACCGTAGGATCGACCATGGCGGTAGAATCACGTTTTTTCTTACCCTGTGGCGCACACTATTTTTTTACTTGCGGTTCATTCTATGCAAATGTCCGGGCGACGTGGTCATACGGCCAACGTTTGTATGCGCATTATACATACAAGCCGTACACATAAGTAGGTGTATCTGCATTGGACCGAGGGCGAAGGAGAGAAGGTGCTCGTTCACGACCTCAACTTTGCGCCTGTTTGGATAGTTTTTTATTTTCTTTGCTGTCCCCCGCGACAATAGCGACTAAAAAAATAATTCTTCCTCGGACGTATTATTAAAGGCATTTAACGTACGCACAATGCACGTGGAGAGCGCATAGGTTGTGTGGAACAGGCCGCGCACAACAGAATCGGGCGGCCATAATATTATACGCTCACAGTGACAACGCGGTGCCGGCGAACAGCGAACGACCTGTGCGCGCGGAGATGATACGCACCGATTATAACATGCAACGCGCACAGACACATTACAATACATAATATTATTCCATTATTGTTTGTCGCCATTGTTTTATCCTCTACTGCTTTCACGGTGTGTGTGTGTGTGTGTGTGTGTGTGTGAGCGCCTATTCTTGTTGCCCTTCGATGGGCACACCTACTTCGCGTATGTCCCGTCCGCGACGAATTTTTCCGTAACGACCTCTGTTTCTATAGATTTCGCATAATATTTTTTTTGTTTATGCCGCGGACGTTTCTATTACACGTGAGCGCGTGTCGTCCATTCAAAACTATACTGGCCGGTCGTGAGAACAGTGAAAATTCGGGAGGCGCCTCCACTGCAATAACAGAAAAATTCTCCATCTATTTCGATAAACAAACTCATTTAGATTATATTTCCTCGTATTAGTTTACAGTTGAAGTCGTTACAGAATTTTACCGTTTCGTAGTTCACAATAGTTTGGTTGAAAATTTACTTATTGTGCAATGAAAACCGCAATAGAAAAACTGTCCATACAAAGCTCGGTGACGATTTGTTTAAAAATTATTTCCCAGTATTTTTTTAAACACCTTAAACATTTATTTTATAAATAACAATTTGTCATCATCATACGTCTAGAGACAAATTTCTAGAAGATCTAATAGATTTAATTAGTTTTTCTTTGTTATTTGTATCTGAATGAACGCGGTGGTATTCACGCGGGTTCGTTTTATTTTGTCTTGAGTCTTTGGCTATGTCGAGGATAAATAATAAGATGAGTGGACTGTATGAATGAATTTTACAATATATAATTATAGCAATTAAATGTATTATACATGAATCATAAAAACTTATATACACCAATGTGGGTAGGGGGACACTAATGCCACAATGACGCTGATATAAACAAATAATAAATGTGAGTAAGTCTTAAAAGGAAGATGAACAAGCATTATACTTATCGGCTAATTGAAACGGCTGATGATAATGTTGAATATTGAAAGGATCAATTTAAGTCGAATGCAAGTAGCTGACCAACGTGTACAATATGCTGTGAACGGTACTGTGATGTATCTCAGAAAATATATAGACCTAACGGCGATATACTGAGCTCACAAGGGCGCGACAATCGCAAATGTGATATTTTTCTTTTGTAACAAAACTACTGGCTTGCAATCGCCATAGAGCTTATAGCTAAAAAAACGCTAAGATGTCGGCGGCAATGCAGACATAGAGAGAAGACCGACAACTCGATGTAGCACAACGATAGCATAAATAATCGTAACACAATTACTCGACAGCATATTGATGTGTATACAACAGTAATATTGAATGGTTTTCGACGAAAATCGGAAAAATTGTAAATGTATTTTATATACGAGTGGTTAATTTATCACACTTTGTATGTAGTAAAATTCATGACTTTTATTTATGGAATACAAAACGCTTTAGGATTATAAACTATGACGGTCGACTCGTTAAAAAATCATAGTAGCAGATTATAACAAGAAAAATAGTCGATTAATGAATTAAGTAAAATGTAATCTCTAAGCAAATTTATCGCAAGGTTAATTTCTTATGATTAGGACTTTTGGAAAAAGATCTCATATGTATAAATGAAAAAGAACCTTAGCTTGAAAATATCTTATCCATAGAAATTTTTCGGAATATAGCATAAATGATCGTTTACGTTATGAAAAACATATTATATTATTTGATTACTTCAAAATGTTTAATCTTAGTAAATATCGAATGAAGTCTGTATTAATTATGAATGACAAACATTACGTAAAAAGTGTGTCGTCGGGTTTTATGACATTTCAATAACGTTTTAGTTTTATGGCAAACTGATTAGTAATACAATTCTGATAAAATGTTACATTCATAAAAAGTTTGGTTGGTTTTATTAACCGAATTTAAATAGGTGGAAGTTCTCAATTTATCAAGTTGTGATTAAAATAGTAATTATTTACTTTTTCGTAGTTTAACTAATTATAATACGATACTTGTTCCTAACAAAAGTAGTTGCCCTTGAGCAATTTCAATCGTTGTTGTGAGTATATTTACATTCGAATATGCATACTGTTATCACTTCTTGTGGGTTTCTACAGTTTACTGTTAATTTCAATGAAACATATGTTAACAGAAAAAATATTCAGAAAATTACACAGACTTTTGTGTTCTATTGTATAATAAACGGTAAAACTCGCATAAAAATCCTTCATTAGAGTTTACTTTTTAGCTTCGATGCGAAGCGGAGAAGGTATTAATTTTACTTAATGTGTTTTTTTTTTATGTCTGTTGCCACTTTTTCTCAGCTCTCACTAGACCGATTTCTTTCAAAAATACGTCAAAAGATCACAAATCGTATCTAGTTGGAGACATTACCCTTAAANTATTTGATATCATTTTTTTGAAAATCTAACACTTAACCTGCTCATTGGGGGAGATTTAAAATAGCAACTTTTTTACAAAAACTAACTTTTTCAACTGAACTTTTGAAAATGTTCCGGAAATACTGCGTCCTTTAAACATATATCAAACTAAAGCTTTTTTTATGTACTATAAAATGAAAAAAAAAAATTTGTCCCGACGACCTATCTTCTATGCGCAAATGGCTACCATATTCAAAAAATGCTATTTTAACAAATTTTTTTTTTTTAATTAAACACTATCTACAGATTTGCATCGAAGCGTTTTTTATGATAGTGATTTTTATCACTGTCAGATATCATATATACTGGACCCAACTATGCCACGACCCCACTGTGCCGCCATCCTACTGTGCTGGGTTTTTTTTTTTTAATTTCCCATAATTTTAATTTACTGATTAGTGTATAGACGTCATTAAACTGGGTTTGAACATTTGATAGGCTTTAAATGGTCTTAGCAACTGATTAAGAATCGTCGGTCGACTCTCACTTGTAAATTTTCATTCATCGCAAATAGATTCGGAAAATACGATAATGCCAAACTAAAATGGATTTAAAAAAAAGTATCATATTATAACAAGTTTCATGTAGGCTATATAACTGACTTAATTACAAAACATAATTTGAAAAAGATAAGCTCTTGACAATATGTTTGTATGAGTTGGTTACACTCATTGGCGCAATCATAAAATAATTTCGGAGGAGGTGGTATTTTTCTTTTGTTAGGTCGCCAAAAATTGTTTAATCTGCATCGATATTTAAGAAAACTCGAATGAGCAAAAAAATAACGGCATGTTGCGACTAAAAAATTTGAACATCGCTAAACATTTTAGGGGGGAGTTAAACCCCCGGTGGCTTCTCTGCCTACAATTTTATTAAGCCAAATAAACGGAATCGGTCACATATAAGTGTGTCATAATAATTATCTATAAATCCTTCATGAATATAAATTTTTGTAATTAGTTTTGGATGTCCAAATGATTTTAACGTTTTAATAAAAACGTGAAAGGTGAATGTGTTTTAGGCAATAAACAGTTATACATCATATATCGCGATAATTGGCAAGATTTATGACTCGTCTCTTTTGGGAATATAAATTTCTGCTGACTGAAGTCGCAAGGGGAGTGAAAATTGATTACGTATGTGTTTGTCGAACAAGAATCGGCTAAAAACGGTTAACTGAA
The DNA here is from genome assembly GCF_025091365.1 of Daktulosphaira vitifoliae. NCBI lineage: Eukaryota > Metazoa > Arthropoda > Insecta > Hemiptera > Phylloxeridae > Daktulosphaira > Daktulosphaira vitifoliae. Next base: position 19,171,332 of record NW_026099575.1, on the reverse strand, counting down.
AGCCTACCAAACGCTAAACAAACTTTATTGCAACGTACACACATCAGTTTAAAAGCTTAAACATGACGCCAATCAGAACTATTTGCTAACAGATATGACATGACATGTGTCAGATAAAGCGGATTATATGTTATTCACGAAATACTACTTGATACGTCCACATATGTCCAGACCAAATTAATTGCCGAATAAAAAATCTGAAATACTTACAACTTAAAATCTATTTCCGTTTAAACTTTATTTGTAACAACTTTTCTCTTTTAAGATTAAATCATAAATTAAATGTTACAACCAAGTTAAGAAGAAANGTGTGTCATAATAATTATCTATAAATCCTTCATGAATATAAATTTTTGTAATTAGTTTTGGATGTCCAAATGATTTTAACGTTTTAATAAAAACGTGAAAGGTGAATGTGTTTTAGGCAATAAACAGTTATACATCATATATCGCGATAATTGGCAAGATTTATGACTCGTCTCTTTTGGGAATATAAATTTCTGCTGACTGAAGTCGCAAGGGGAGTGAAAATTGATTACGTATGTGTTTGTCGAACAAGAATCGGCTAAAAACGGTTAACTGAAAGCCTACCAAACGCTAAACAAACTTTATTGCAACGTACACACATCAGTTTAAAAGCTTAAACATGACGCCAATCAGAACTATTTGCTAACAGATATGACATGACATGTGTCAGATAAAGCGGATTATATGTTATTCACGAAATACTACTTGATACGTCCACATATGTCCAGACCAAATTAATTGCCGAATAGAAAATCTGAAATACTTACAACTTGAAATCTATTTCCGTTTAAACTTTATTTGTAACTACTTTTCTCTTTTTAGATTTAATCATACATTAAATGTTACAACCAAGTTAAGAAGAACTTAATTCAATAATAATTTTAATTTATCTTGACTTAAACATTTACCAAACGGATTTATTTAAAAACTTTTTTCTATTGTTACACGTTTTTGAAAATTTAGACTTTGATACATATTTATTGAATTATGTCTACGTCAGTGTAGTTTGAAAATTTTATCGATAATATTGTTATTGAAGATGCTTCAATTATTATTGTAATTGATAGACACGACTATACAAATTCGTAATAACTTTAGTAGTAAAACTATTACATGTTAAAAATTAACCCTTGGCGTTTCAAGTATGTGCATATTAAAGAATCTCGTAAAAATGAACTAATAGAAAAACAAAAAAAGAAACTTTTCATATATTATTAAAAAATATTATTGATAATATAACTCTTTTAGAAAGCCACGGGTGCACCTAAGTTCAAAACATAAGTGTAATTATCGAGAACTCTAACATTATAAATATTTAAAATAAAAACTTATTTGGATATCTGAATAGACTCATTGTAACGTATCATGTCAAAGAACTCTAAACAAAAATTACATTAACGAATTCGATATAAAATGAACTGTTTAGGTATTCGAAACCGGACTGTACGCACAAATCGTATTAAGTTATTAATACTATTTGGATTTTAATGTATTTGCCGCCACTTGTATAATACTTCTCTCGTAAAAAGTAACTTATAAATAGACACATCAGGTTTACAGATGAATCAATTCGGTATCATAATGTTTCTATTGATTTTTAATCTTTTGAATGCCAATCTAAACAGCCAACGAAATGTTTAAGCTCATTAACCGTTTGTGTTTTATATTTTAAGAAAATAAACGTACAATACAATTTAAATGTTCATTCATTTTATTTCATTATTATAAATTTTAAACAAAAACACTGTTATTATTTATATTACTGTAATAAGCTAATTTGTTAATTTTTAATAAACACTCGCTGTTAAATAACATTCAATCATATTATCTAACAATACATAAATATACAAGTAGAAAGCAATTCATTAATGAGACTTATTTAGTGTTATGTAGATGTATAATTAGAAGATAGTAGCATTTTATAATTGTTAATTTATGGCTGTAATCAATGTGTATCATCTAATTAATGATTATAAATATTACAGTTTATTACAAAACGAGACAGTTTTTTTGTGGTGTAATTTATTGTTATAAGATAGCGATTTTGATCAGTTTCGGTATTATTAGTGGTATGTTGAATTTTTAGTCGAAGATATGTCATCTTGGATGTTTTTTTATTAAATTGCAGGTAAACACGTAGTACGCCTTGCGATTATACAGTTTTATAGCATGAAGTGTCAAATAACTTCTAAAAAAACAATAAACAATTTTATTTTGTTTCTATGTTTAAACTTTGTTGAAAAACTTAGTTATAGTTTTTCGTGCTTTGTGGCAAACTTAAATAAATTCTTTGGTACTTAAACCAAGTAATATAACATGACACGTTCAACTTGCTGTGAACATGAGTATGTAGTGTTGTAAGAGTATTATTCAAAGCAAAACACCACTTATAAAAGTTGTTGGCTGCATCGTTTTGAAAATTATGTTATGGAGAAAAAAAGTATTTATCATGAAAAAATTGAGGGCGCGTCGTTTATTTCCGTTTCTTATTCGCCAAGAGGATGGCGGTAAAAACGTACAAGAAGGATGTCATCCGTGAATCCCTTCTAATAAAAATCAGACACAATACAGGATTTCTCCCTCGATTTTTTTTGTATAGTCACCCCACCAACCTCGTTTGTTTTCTACGGTATCAACGAGGGCATGAAGTAGATCCGTCGGGGGAAAAGCTGTTGGCAAGGATTTGTCAAGTTAATGATGTGCCACGGGATTCGTTCGAGTCCAACGCAGAGTAAAGAGAGGAGAAAATAAAAGAAAAAGTATACCTTCGGGTGAACCCCCCCCACTGCATGTATAGTCAGCGTGAAGTTGCCATGACTACTCTCGTTAATTTTCAAAAACTTTTCTTTTTTCCATTCTGCTGTGAACAATCCGTTCTCGAGAAAAAGTTTTTGTGTGCGCAAAGAAGAAAGCCATGACAATCGCAATCTTTTTACCCTCGTCAAGGGGGTGTTCGGTTCTATTTCTCCGAAATACTCCTCGCGTTTGGTTTTTTTTCTCAATTCCCAAATGCTGTATCCTGACTCTCCAGTCCTCTTACAGTATACAATATATATATATATTCATCATTATTATATATGTCATACAACTTCCACGTCCGTCTATGTCACTTGGATTTTCCGTAAAAGGCAGTCATTATTATATAGTCTGTTGTTTGACGTGTTACTTTGTTTTTTTTTATTCGCCGAACTTTAAAAAGTCGGACGCCCTTATTATTATTATTATTATTATTCTGGGCTAGTATTTTTGCCGTGCTTTTTTTAAATTTTATTCTTGTGATTTTATTAATCTAATTTATATCTATACAGAAACTTGAAAAACGCTTCAAAAATAATTGTTATACTTTGCTATTCTGTCATATTCTTCTATAGTCTTATTTTTTTACTTCTCGGAATAAAAATATATATATATATGTATATATCGATTAGAACAACACTCGAATAAACTACATAAATATTTATTTTGTATTATAAACCGTTTTCTTGCAATTCAGTTTTTAACTTAAAAATAATTAATTTTTCTACGTTTCAATTATAAATAGTTATCGTATAGTTATGCGCACAACTTTTCAGTTTTATTAGAAACAAATGAAATGTTTCTAAATATTTCATAGACGCTATTTGTACTTAGTTGTCAGAAACAACATTTCATATTTAACAATTAAATTAAACAAATTAAAAAATTAAACAATTCATATTTTGATGATATCGCTTTTTTAGTGGTGTATTTTCTGCCACTGAAGCGTGTTTACATTTTTCAAGCGTTTAAATAGTAGTTGAGATAAACGGCAATACAAATTAAATCTATGCAAGAGTTGTTAACAGCTTCTCACGACTGTTATTGTAATTATATAGTAATTCATTATAATATATTAATTAATTATTGCTAATACACAGATTGAAACCAGTCTAAGAGCTCCAATAGAAGTAATTTATCAAACACCGTTTTAAATTATACTCACAGCAAATGTTACACGGCAGCTCGAAGTGCATAAACGTATAGAGCTACTTTTGTATCTTAAGTAATACGATTAATAACGTCAAGAGAAACCTCAAATAACCAGTTTCTGTGTAAAATTGTCAAAATTGAATGTTGGATATTTAATTTGATTCCCAATTGAGAGTGGTGTAATAACATAATCCCAATTCATCTTAGTAATCTCTATAAAAACGGAGAACGCTTCTAATCCAATAGAAAGCATATCTGTATTTACTCTTTTATTTATAACAATAAAAAAACAACAAGTGTAGTAAGAGTCCAAAGCATATTGGTATCCGGCATAGTAGACTACAGTATAGATTAAAAATTTACATCAATAGCATAAAAAGGTTCAACGCGGATATTATAAAGAAAAACTAGAAACATTATTTTTTAATTTAAACAATGTACGTTTTATTTTTTAATCTTGCAGTACATTTTAAGAGTTTTGGTTTTAGTCAAGAAAGTAAACGTTTGGAACATTATAAAAAATTGTGTACATATGTTGTTAAACGCAAATAGAAGAAAACATTGCTTCTACTTAGACTTTGATTATACATTTATAAAACGTATATTAAAAAAATATAGAAATGTTTTTAGTATTACTGAAGTTAAGTAATACTGAAAAATATTATATAAAAGAAATATTTATTTGATTTAGTCTTGAATAATGGTAAATGTTCCGTTGCTATGTAAACATTACAAAATCGGTCATTTTTGTCAAAAATTGTAAAATTTTAAAACTATTGGTCAATAACTTTTGGAAATTAAATTTTCCGAGAATATTTCTTTTTTTCATTTCTGTACTTTGGATTATATTTGGATTGCCAAAAAAAGTACATCGTCATCTAAATAAATGTCTAAAGTATTATCAATAAAAATTTCGTTTTATTTTAGCTTCGTTGTGAAGCTGAAAAGGTATTTTAAAAAGTTATTTTAATGTAAAGTGAAAACGAAAAAAGTCAATATGATCTGTTTCAAAACAATTGTAATTTTTTGGGACATTTTCCTTTATTATTGGAATTAAGGGAATTTTTCAAATAATAGTGCTGGTAGATACTTTTTGTGATCTTATCATGTATCGAATATTGGTTCAGTACGAACGGAGTATTTTTTTGATAGACAAAAAAAAAAAATACAAGTAAAAATATATCGTATACATAAATATATACGACATAGTAATACCAATCAGCTACGTATCGAAGATAAAGTTACTGTAAAATAATATTGATATAAATTTTTTTTTTTTAATTATTTGCGGAGTCATATTTAAGGAAAATGAATAGGTGTGTGCTTAGCATTCGTTGGAGTGGCAAATTATTACCAATTGATTAGATTGACTTGATTTAAACATTGATATTTCTATTACAGACATCAAATGCATATAAAAAAATCTCCGTAATGGATAAAATAATTGTTATCTTAATAATTAGAATTGGGTAATAGAAATTGTATTTCTAGAAAAGTCAACATTTTAAATTTAGTTCTGATTACAAGATTTGATACGAATTTGTATTCAATCAGGATATCTATTCTCGTGTTCTACTTCAATATAATAATTGTAAAATTTTCATAAAATGATTGACTTATATGTAGTTTTTATAACATAATAATATTTGTTCGAGAAAAATTTCGATGACCTAATATTGAAAACTTGTCTAACTGAATACTTCAATTCTAAACCTGTGACCTACAAAACAAACTACTAATAAATTATTAACAATATTACCAAGGTTGAGCGATTACTCGATATGAAACCCAATTGAATAGTATTTTGAACGTTTATTAACTATGGCAATTGTTGAAGGAATTAAAATTTGTTCTTATTTTTTGTGGAAAAGTTTCAAAATAAAACTATAACGGACAAAAAACGAATAATTTTGAAAATATGGGAACGTGATTTACAAATTATAATGACATGTCAAGTAAGTTTTTGTAGGTACATTATAAAATATATTTATAAAAATTTCTCATATCCACGTGTCAAATTTTTAACATACACGTTTTTTACATAAGAGTACTGACATTATTGCTTTATATTTCCAACACTTGTTTACAAATATAACTTTTCATCAATAGATTATTAACACATTTCTCTTAAATTATATGCATTAAACATTTCAACTGCATAATGATAAAAGTGATTTCTCACAAAATAAAAACGTTTTGCTAAAATATTAGTATAAGATAGTGAAAGTAAAGTTCAAAAAATATAATAGTATTTAAGAAAGCAAAATTAAAAGCAGGGCTGGCGTTATAAATTGCAAAACAACTTGGCGGGACTTCTAAGAATGTGTGTTTTTAGTTCTTTACTCAATTGTAGGACCCTTGAAAGCACGGAGCCTAATGCGGCGGCACACTTTGCATACCTTTTGCGCCAGGGCTGCTTAAATGCAGAACATTTTTTTTTATACTTTACCTTGTCATCTGTAAGATATGAAGAACCTGACGTCCGTCATTTATTACTTTACGTTTGCAATAACGTTATACAAATCTACTATAAATTGCAATTGTTATAGCGTATGAAAAAATGATCGAGTTGTGCGTAAAAAAAAATTCTATTACACATTGATAAGATTATTGATGAAGTCAAATTTTATTGAAATCAATAATCGAAATCATTACGGTGTATCTCAAGGTTTTTACTTACGTACGCTGTTTAACTTTTACTTTCATTTGGCATTTGAACAGCATACAAAAGAAACGCCTTAACGTATTCGATAATATTTCGAGCGTTGTACTAAGTATTGTGTACTGTGTGAACGGCTTAGATTAATTCAAGGTGACCGTACGTCAACTAAAATACAATAAATTGTTAATGTGTTGAACTATTGAAATATGTAATTTTCATTTTTTTTTTTTATTGTGTTTAGTTCATAAAACCATAAATGATTAAAATCGATTCTGTCATTCTACAAAAATATGACATCAAGTGTTGCGTTATTTTTTTCTTTTATTCATAATCTAGGCACTTTACAATTATGAAATTAAATGCCTATTTTTATTAAGATATTTCAAGTAATTTGTTAATTCGACTATGTTTACAAAAACATGCTGATATTTTCGCTCAAATCACAAGTGTAATTCATTTTTCAAATGACAAGTTACAACATTTTTTTTGCCTGATTATAAGTATAAGAGTGATCTATAAACATATTTTTACTAATAATATATATCTTTTTTGAATATTGTTTTTATGGTATTATTATTTATAACAATGACGATCTATTGTAAACATATTATTGTTGTTTCCGGTGTTAGGAAAACCAAATTAATGATGAATTTTTACTTTAAAATCAAAATGTCAACAGTATTAAAACACCAATGGCTAATCGAATAAAAATAAATTGTAATTTTACTATCAATATATATATATTTTATCAATTATTATATCATTAATGTAATAATATTATCAAGTTAAAAACGGATATCCTATTAAGAAATAAAAGTTTGGGTTTTTTTATCCTTGAATTGTTGCAAAAATATTGCCTAATGATACTGCGTGGTTTTTTAAACGAAATAATTTTTATCTTTACAAAAATTGAAAACGTTCAATAGTCTGTGAAAAAATGTGTGTGTTACCTAAAATTTTACACCATCTCATCAAATATAACTGCTAGTTTATTTTCATCGTACAAAGTTATGAAAATTAAACAATAGACAGTGCACAGGGTCCGTTTACTGAATCATTTTGTGCAGATCGCTCAGTGTCTGCACAATCAGGACACATTAGGTTTCTTATAAAAGCGCAGCTACCGTGTGCCATAGACATTTGAGTAGAGTATTGGAAGACACGTTCGTCCGCATAATGGAAGATAATGGCTATGGTCATGGTAATGAAGACGAGATTTGTGGGAAGTGTATAGACATAACGTACGATGGCGATGTCGTTCACCCGTTGCGGACGCGAGGGGATTTTCGGCGGTTGTCGTGGGGTCCCGCGACCGTTCGATGGCATATGCGCAACACATGCCACTACATACTTACATAATAACAATATATATATATGTGCATGTTCTAACGGTGATATATAAGTGTGCGTATAATATATCAACACACGGATGTATACGCCAACATAAAATCCAACATGGCCGCAAGCCCACAGAATAACAGCTTATGGTATTAGACAATGATCGGACGTGTAAATGATCGCGTTGATCAGTTAAGTTGTTACATTGCATTGTTAAACACTCATCATACAAATCCCGTACTTAAAATTGTTATGACACGACCGTTCGATGAGTTTTTCTGTTATCATAGTCGGCTGCTTACTGGTTCTCTTCGTCAAACGTCTAAAATTTTATACAATATACTTATTCTTTNCTTACTGGTTCTCTTCGTCAAACGTCTAAAATTTTGTACAATATACTTATTCTTCGGCATATTCGAAACGAAAAGCTTCGAATTTACTAGCCAGTGCAGACATTAAAGTGCATAGTTTTGACGAGCTAGTAACTGTCTACGTAACGATCAAACCATATTTGGTCATTTACTTTCACTGCGACAACATTTTTTACATTCGCTGTAAGTACGCAAGGAAATAATTTCAACAATATAATTTATGCGATACACATTCGCAAAACCAAATGCGGTATGTTGTAGATAACAAGACTTGTGTAGTATTAGGAAGATTAATTTATGTAGCATTATGAAATCTGTCTAGTGTATAGTTAGCTTATCTAGTAATAATGTCGTCCTTAAAAAACGCACTCATAAAAATTCATTTATATTATTGATGACTGCCAACTATACTAATTACGGTAGTATTTGGAAATCGGGAGAGAATATAATATTTAACAACAATATAAATCGGTTTCATTTTTTTCAAAAAAAAAAAGGAAGTTTAACGATGAATAAAAGGTATAAAAGTTGTTATTGTTTATTAATTTAATCATATTATACTTGAAAATAATGTGTAGCTATTTAAAATTACCGTAATAATCTTTTTTGAAAATGTTCTCAAAAAAGACGATAACATTCTTTTATAGTTGTTTTAATTATATTTTACATTATTGTAAAATGTTCATAAATTGGCCAACAAATTAAAAAGTAGTCACTTATAAATCAATCCATTTAACTTCATATGATTCGATCAAACAAAGTTAAAGATATAGTCTACATTGTATAAAAGTAAACCAATCATCGAATTTCGTGTTTCGAGATTACAAACATTTTAGAGTTATATTTAGAAATAAACAAATTTATACATGGCTTCCAAATTAAGTCCAATTTACTGTAATTATATAAAAGTTTTTTGAGTAAGAATTTTTCGATTCTATGTATATTAAATCATTGTTTATGAGGATTAGTGTTGTTTATCTTTAAATAACATTAAGATACATTAGATTGCCGTATAAATAATATAAATAAATAAAAAAATTATTAATATATATGTAAAAAAGTATTGAATAACCATATAAATACAAATAATTAGAAATCCATAGATATGCATAAAAATATTAAGAAACCATTCAAATGCATAAAACATTAAGAAACCATAAAAATGAAAAAATTATTGAGAAGCCATAGAAATATAAAAATTATTGTGAAGTCGTAGAAATGCAAAAATTATTGAGAAGCCATAGAAATATAAAAATTATTGTGAAGCCGTAGAAATGCAAAAATTATTGAGAAGCCGTAGAAATATAAAAATTATTGTGAAGCCGTAGAAATGCAAAAATATTGAGAAGCCATAGAAATGCAAAAATTATTGTGAAGCTGTAGAAATGCAAAAATTATTGTGAAGCCGTAGAAATGCAAAAATATTGAGAAGCCATAGAAATGCAAAAATTATTGTGAAGCTGTAGAAATGCATAAAACATTGAGAAGCCATGCAAATGCATAAAATCATTGAGAAGCCATAGAAATTTAGTAAATTTAGAAGCCATTTAAATGTATAAAAATATTAAGAAGCCATAGAAATACAAAAAACGTGCAATATTGAACGTTGTTTCACTTTATTATTGAACCTTATAAAAAATTCATTGTTACAACTAAGTTATATTATCTATCAAAATGAATTAAGTAGATTGGTCGACCCGTAGGCCAAGCCAAAAATATAAATTTATATACAGAGTGTTCAGTAAATAAGGAAACATGTCAATTGTTACAAACAATGAGAACAATAGAAACCTGTTTCCTTACATAATGAACACCTCTATATTAAATAATAAAAGTTCACCGTAAGAGAGGTTATTGTACTTTGTACATTTCTTTGTGGTTTTCAGGTTGAAGTTGGAACTTAACCGAAATTTCAAATTATATCTCTAAAAGAATTCTACCAAAAACTGGTTCTTTTAAATGTTCTTATAATCAGTAATAAACTATGTATTCATGTAAGTATATTATAAATAACTAAAAATTTATTTGAGTGGTTATTGTTTGTCTAAAACTGCATTAATTGATTAAAACACATTATAGAAATGTAATAATAATATGTGAACGTTTATTAATTGTTAAGATAATTATTGGATTATTCAGTTGCTGCCTTTTGCGCTGATGTTCAGCTATACTTTTTACTCTTGGTTTCCGTATAAGACTATATAGGAATCTTTAATATGGACTCATGCCTTCTCTTTTACAGCTCCCTCAGCCATAGTAAATTTGCGATCGGCAGCCAGTGTAAAAATTCTGTCAAATCGTAAGATAGAGACGACTTAACCTCTAGCTCAAATAATTTCAATAGAAGTTAAGAAGATGACGATAATTTTTGAAATGGAGGTATTTCTAAGATCACTCTGGGTGTTTAAATTAATATTGTAAATGTAAAAGGCAAGGATTGGAAAATTAAAAAATTTTAAGAACCGGTTTTAAAGACGTTATGGTTTCATTAAAGGTTTATAAACTTATCTTTTTTAAGGGTTTCGGTTAATAACCTGTTCGAAAAGCGTTTTCTCTAAATTAAAAATTAGTTATTACTATTATTATAAGTACAGCTATAAAATTAAATAACAATTAAAAGTCTTCGTAACCTTAATTTTCATGAATACAAATTTATTTGATTCTACATGCTTTCACAAAATATTTCAATTTTTTACAGTAAAAACTACTGAATCAACTTTTATAAATTTTTAGATAGAGAGGAGTTATGGAGCCGTTTTTGATAAATTTCAAAAATGACTTCTAAAAATCCTTTTGACCCCACTAAAATTTATAAAGATCTATAGTATTCAAATATGTTTTTATAATATGTTTTTTTAAATATATTCTTAGTTTTTGTTGATTTTAGAAGTACACTCAAGTTTCTAAGGATCTTTAAAATTTTAATTGAGATAAGAAAAATAGCAAAAAAATAACTTTATGAAAATTGAAATAATAATTTTTATTTTATTTGTATGGAACAATAGAGCGCTTTTTTTATAGAGATGTATTAGATTAATATTTAATTTATTTTAATTAAGTAATAATAAAAATCAAGTTTATAGTAAGAAAAATTATTTCTAAGGGTATCTTTTAGAAATTAATATCGATAGTCAAATGGGAGCCAATCATTATTTTCATGGTAAAAAAATTAGAGTTGTCATTTGATAAACAAAAGATAATGATAGATCAAGACTAGAAATGGTAGAAAAAATTGTATTTTACTCATGGAGTAGTTCAACAAAAAATCATTATTATTGTACAAATAAAAAAAATGATTTGCAAAAATATTTTGTGGTGCGTAGTTAATGAGTCACTCTATCAAATAAATCGTTATGGTAAAACGAATATCATTATAGATATATATACATTTAATTTAATTGAAGGAGTATTGTTTTAATAAGCTTTGAAGAAAATTATAAGGGTGTTTATTTTTCATCGATATATTTATTTAAAATTATTCATTTAGGTATTTAATGATATAGTCTAAAGTTGAACAAGTGTTAAACAAGATAAACGCATAAGGTTGGGATAAAGTCAGCGTGTGTTGAGTTGTTTACTAATTATTTTTAAAGCGCTTTTCTTTAACTGTACAACATGTATTTTAGACCAATTACCTAGCAATTAATACCGATGGCGGCTACTGTTACTGTTGTTCCAATAATAGGTATGTAATTATTATTATCCCATTGTGTACTGCAACCTCCCCTCAGTCGCTTTTCTAAGTGCAATCATTCACACAATGTTTTATTATTCTTGTACGTACAGATACGGTAGTAGTATCGACGTGATTAACTATTTAATTGCTCTTGTATTTGCACAATGTGAAAATACTTCAAGTAGTATTGAAGAGCAAAGATGAACAATAATTAATTATTGTTGTAAATGAAAATCGTTTAAGCACTCGTTTTAATCCTCTATGATAATAATTTATTTTAAGTTAATTCAGCTTTGTAGAACGTGATCTCTAATTTGGAGTTATCAAAAATCAATAAAAGAGATATCACTAAAACCAATATAATTTATTGTACACGCCTCGGTCATTTGCTTATTGTTCGATGTAATGATGAAATACTAAATCTCAACGGCCAATTTAAATATAACATTTCATACTTCTATGAGACATCAAAAAAATTTTGAAAACTTTTACAAATATATGATTTTATGAAAATGTTTTTTTTTACTGTTTCAAATTATAAGTATATATCAAATGCTATTAAACATTTTGAGAATAAAATTGATTTTTCATTATAAAAATAATATTGTGTAATAGCTATGTAACTTAGCAGTAATATAACTAAGATCCGGATTTATATTCTCCAAAAAATCTCTGAACAATTAGAAAAATATCTTAAAATATGCAATAATAAGTAAAAATATGCAAATCTAAAAAAAAAATATTTAATTAATTCTTAAAATAACAATATATATTACCAAAAAAGAGAACAAAGAAAAAACTTGAAATCATTCAAATACATATTAAATATACAACAGTATAGCAATTTTATTTTTAACTCTTTGTTTAATGAATCGTTCACAATTCTCACACTCGTAAAGATGCATATAATTAGTAACAATATTCAAAAACATATAAATTCGGACTTGAGATATAAGATATTTTTATACATAGACTTCAACAATTATAACATTTCAGTATTACAGAAAACATTGACGTTGCCTATTTAAAAAATCATATTTACATAAATTTGTCTACTAAAAAACAGTTCTATAAATCTTCATACCGGTTTTAATACTGATACACACAGTGGTTGTAGAGTGTAATGTCTATGTAAATACACGACTTCAGTGGTAATTGCTGAGACACACACATTAAGGTATTTATCGCTGCCATTTATACAACACAAATAAAAACCGAATTTATAGAAACTTTTTAGTGAAAAGAAATTATTATTATTATAAGTTAATAAAAATCATTTTTTTGATAGAATTCATTAGCATAGTTAGATTTTATAAAAACGAACATTTTAAAATAAGATATTTGTTTTCTTTTTTATATTTCCCAAAATACTTAATATTCTTATTATCTTGATAAATGTAACCATATAAGTTTCAAAAGAATAGTTATTTTTATAAAAAAATTTTCGAATCAATATGGATTCTGTTTTAAATTTGGATTATAGAATACTTTTGTAAATGAATATTTTTGTTTTGATATCATTTAACATTTAAAATAGAAATGAGATGAATCAATTCTCTTAAGTAAACCATAAAGAAAATATTTATAGTAAATTTGAGAAGATTGCTCAACAACGTCAGCAATGTCTATTTTTTATTCAATCACATATTATTATAAATGTTGGAAACTATGTAAATAAAGGTTTAAAAAAAACCCAACACAGTGGAGTTGCGGCACATTGGTGGCGTGGCTTAGTTGAGTCAAGTATAATGATATCTGACAGTGATTAAAATCACTATCATAAAAAACGCTTCGATGCAAATCTTTAGATAGTGTTTAATTTTAAAAAATTGTTGGATTATTCCAAAAGCTACATGATCTGCTATTTCCTTATTTATATCCTGATTAAGATAAAGTATGTCGAATGAAAGAGGGATGTAAATATTATTTCTCATAAAAAAATTGTATTGATCCATGCACTTTACACTAAATTATAGCATTATAAAGTTAAAAATGTAAAATATAAAATCGAGAATTTTCACACAAAAATAGCATTTGGTAGCCATTTTCAACGTGAAGACAAAATAAAGTCCGAAATTTTTTTTTCCATAATAAATTATATTACATTATATTTAATTTAAGGTATATATAAAAGTGTCAGAAATTCAGGAACACTTTCAAAAGTTAAGTTGAAAAAGTTAATTTTTTTGAAAAAGTTGACATTTTGAATCCCCTTTGTAGGCAGGTAAAAAGGGTCAGATTTAAGTAAAATTAAAACTATATTAAACTGACTATAGTCAGTATGTGTTTAGCGTTGATAATGGTAACATTGTTTCCGAAATACGTATCCGCGACTTTTCATTTATATTCAATAATAAAAAAAAAACACATCATAGTAACACTAATACCTTCTCAGCTTCGCATTGAAGCTAAAAAAGGATAATGCTTAAGTGTTTTCCATATAAAGCCAAAAAAATAATATTAGCTTATACTATGTTCATTTATTGAAAACAAATTGAATAAATTTGTAAAGAAGTAAGAAGTATGATTAGAGTTTAAATGATAAAATTTAAAAATGAAATTGAAATTATGACTAGATGTATCTAGTCTAAATCATTAATTAGAATTAATACAATGTGTGGTATATAAATAAACAGTAAATATCTCCAAGATATGCCTATATAGAATCAATTAATGAAATTCTACTAGATTTGTAGTAGATCATTAAAACATTAAAGATTGACACTAAAAAATAATAAGATGATCAGCATAACATCAAATTGATATTTTAATAAACATATTAGTAAAAGATTTATTCCTAAGTAAATGGTACATTTTTGGTAAATTGAAAATTATTGAAGCCGTTTTTTCCCTGATATTAACACATTAAATTTAAATTGTATACTTCCTTTTTTGAATAAACAGGGCCACCCCAAGGAGGGGACATTTTGATCATGTCTCCTTTAACATATCGGCCAATTCAAAAAAGTCACCCACTATGAATATATTTTTATCAACGATGTAAATTTTTGCATTAGCATCTCCAGCCTTATTTTTTTCCGATCCTTCTCGCTCGCTGTAACTGAAAAATAAATATTTGACATATACTTTAACTTTTCAATTTACGTTATTTTTTAACAATGTAGAAACCCACAGGAGCGCGTTTATTATTGAGAAAGAAAGTAAAATTAAACGTTATAATACATTTTTGCCTTTGGTGAAGACATTGACTAATTGAATAAAATTGCCATCAACTCCACAAAACGAGCTTATTGCTAATTTTCCTTGGCACCTTTGAGCAATCTAATAGCTCAGGACTAAGTAATAACTTTCTAAGTTCAATTTAATGCCCTGATTATATTTATTGAACAACAAATAGCGTTTTTCCCAGCACTTTTTCAATACAACTTTTGGAGGAATTGACTTTAAACAATAATTAGTAGAATATTGAATAAAGGTAAAAAACTGAGATCGATTGATATATTTTCCACTAAAAATATAATCGTTACTTTTAAATGTGTTTCCTTAACTTTTGGTGACTTTGCAGTTACCGTCGAATCGACATTTTTTTATTCTCAGTGTTAGCTGTTCGTAGTTTTTCTTTGACTATTTGCAATTTTACTATTGAAAATTATAGTTTTTAATATTTAAGAATCATTTACTTTGGAGTCATTTTTTTTCGAAGTCGTAGTATAGTGATGTTTAATTGGCGCATCTTCTTTGATGTCCTTTTTTGTTGTTGAACGAGTATAGTTCCTGCTTAATACTATTTGAAGGGAAATATTTTTGGGGTTTTCTGTTTTCACTATTATAACAGAACATATTTATATTACTATTTCTACTAAAATTATTAGAGCTATTTACAAAACTATCTCTTATCCTATCATTGGCACTAATAATATTTCCGAAAACAATTTTTCGATCACTATGACTAATACTAGAGTTGGTTTAATTCTTAAAAGTTTTTTTTATAGTTTGCATCAGTGTGGCGTTATAGTTTTTCATTGAACAATCTACGTGCAGTCTGTCTGTTTTCACATCCAAACATCCAATCTGTTCTGTATCCAATGTCCGGTGAGTAGTTTCGCCAAAAAATTTGGTTCAATTAAGTCCGACCCCTTCCAGTAAGAGACCATCATAGAAATAACTTTTTGAACTAATTTACATAATAAATAAAACATCAACTACATTTTATCGGGAAATTTGAATTTAAAATTAATAGCCTATAGTATAACGAAATAATATAGAAATTGTTGAAAAATTAAACTAAAAGGTACAAATCGGAAAAAATGTTTAATTACATTAACATTAAAACATTTTTTGTTGACTATAATTTTCTTGTTTTATGTATTAGTAAATAATACTATAAAAAGCCATACGTAGAATCTTCAATTATTTATCAAAAGTAAAAACTATTTTGGCATCTAGCCATTAAATGAAATTGAACAAGTAGCATAATTCAATTACGAAATAATAGTTCTAATTACACGGTTATATTTTGTCTAGACTCATTGTGAGTATTTTTGAATCCTTTATTTATGTGTAGAGTGTCTCTTAGTTTGATCACCAAACTAATAGTGTTATGTCAAGTTTAATGGTTCTGAAGAATCATAGTAAATGATCAAATCGAAAGCTGTAACACGTTCATGTCAATGAAATAACACAACCAAAACTTATGTAGATCATTAAAATATGATTCGTTTGGTACTATTAATAAGATTATTACTTTTTTATCGAGTATAAACTCGATTGTTGAAACATGATACTCAGACAGCAAAAAATATTATTTTAATATTACAAAATTTGCGATGAATTTGAAACTTGTATATCATTTGCAATTTTATTATCATAACTTAATTTAATATTTTATCATGTGAATTATCAATGATAATTAATCACATACTAAGCAAAAAAAAAAATTACTTTGTTTGTGAGTTGCGGAGTGTACATTTACGTACATAAAATTCTGTGTTATCAATTTGGCCTCTTAAGTGCAGTCTATTTAGCCTCAGTCCATCTACGTCCAAATAATAGATAATAAACTATCTCATAATACGTAGCAGTACCACAAAATAAATTGAAATTATGTTCCTGGCAATGTTTGACATAATCAATTATTAAACCCTTTTTATAAACTAAATCCTTCCTCGCAAACATTTTTTCTTTGCTTAATCAAAAAGAAATATTTTCATTAAGGTAAATAAAAAAATAAACAATATTAAAATTTTTTTGATATGTGATGATTTTGAACGTAACAAACGAAAATCGACTGTTATTCTGCTTTATCTATACGATGAACACGCCTTGTTAAAAATCTGTAATCTCTTTTTCCCAAATTAAGTAACATCTACATTCATAAATATATATATATATAAGAATGTAGGTGCTAATAATATTCGTATACAACTATTAGTATATACGTCAACTCTATTACAACCAATGTAATTGTTATCTTACAACTTAATCTTTAAACATATTAAGAAAGCAAATTTTTTTTTTTAACCTGACTAAAACAATTTTTCATATATTTTTTTTTATTACTTTTCAGATTATGATTTATTGTTCAGATATTTGTTGTAAAAATTTGCTTAGTGATTTCCGCAGAACAACTCGTTTTTGATAATCTAATTCAGACCAATTTTAAATGATTAAAAAAGGTCCAATACACTATCAAAATTTGAGCAAAAAAAATTGTTTTTTGTACATTTAATTAACTATAAACATGCTGGATTATACAATCGATTATTTTGTATACTTAAGTTGCTATGAAAAATTAACTAATTAAATTTTTGCTTAAAAGAAAAATATAAAATAAAAATTGTCCGAAATAATTGTGCTGATATTTTAAAGTGGCCAATATGAAATTTTATAAACAGATGCCATCGAAAGTGCTTTTTTACGCGTATTCGTTGCGTTTTGTAAGATGTTGTATTGTTTATAAGAATACAATTTGTTTTTAACTGCACTTTTTGGTGCTTTTATACTTAATTATTATTTTAAGACATCTCTTAAGAAGAAAAAGTCTCTCAGGTTTACGATACGCCAAGATTTAGAAGACGTTATGACTAAGACATAAAACTTTTTTAGTCGGGTGAATTCGACTCCTTTGTATTTGCTGATGTAAAACAACTAATTGGCTATAAACAGATCTCAGAAATATTCTGCAGCTGACTAGACGAACTTAGATATTTTGTATTTAAGTTATTGACACTTATCTAAGAAGATTGATACTCTATTATTTCTGGTGTTATTTATAATTTGAGTGTGAACTGTCTTTAGTAAAGGCGACCGCGTGAAGAAGAGTTTAAAAATTAAAACGTATATCGAGTAGCTACGTCTGAGTGATTAAACTATTAAATTCAGTGTATGCGTCATGGCGATACAATTAAATAAATTATACTTATCGAATTTTAAATATACAAGCGTATTGAACCGGTATTCATTTATATGCAATCATTTGATAAAATGTTTTCATTAGTTATTTAATTTGAAATCATTTTAGTAAATATTTTAAACTGTCAACGAGAATGATACGATTAGACTTACGTCGATAGAGTGAATGTATGCAAAAAAAATTCTACAAACTACTACTACTAGAGTATAACTGAATTAATGGCAGTAAAAATTATAATACTACTTTTTTAATAATTCGTTTTTTTACCACAGCATAATGTCATGGAATAATAACGTCGTTATCAAAATCTGCATAGTGTATTGACTATAATTTTATAATAAACCAATTAGTATTAAAGACTGAATTCGTTATGTTAATCTGTCATATTATAACTTCTTGTAAATGTGTTCAGAGCTTCGAAATAAGTTAAAGTAAAATCGATAAAATTAAAAAATGGACTGATTGTCCCTTTTTCAAAATTCAAAAAAATCATTATATCATTCTTAAAATTGGTCACCATAAACTGTATTAATTGGATTGATGATCATACAAAGAGGCGCTCTAATTAGGTGTAATATTCTTCATCTATTGGTAAATAATATTTTTAATATTTTATAAGATCTATTTTTTTTGTTCGGTAAAAAAAAGTGACTCGTTATATGTATATAATATCTTCAAAAAATAAAGCCAAACACCACCTTTATTTTTATTTAAGAAATTATATTTAGATACTTCAGTCGAACTTAACTTAAAATAGTATTAGATAAAGTTTATTTATTTATAAATTATAAAATTTATCACTATAATAATGATAATGGTATTTCCAACTTTGACCGTTTTTAAAAAACAAATACATATTGTCAAAAATGTATAGGTAAACTTTATTTTATTGTTTGACAATAATAATCGCACATATAATCTAAATAAATACTTAACACTATGTAATTATTTTAACGAACGACTATATTAAAAATGAATTTGAAAGTTAACAGTAATTAATAATTATCATAGATTCAGTGTTTAATCAACTAATTTCGTTTTACATTCAATATACAAATAGTTATTTATACAGGTGAACTATGTCTCATGCAATTTCTTTTTTTAGTAGTTATTCGTATCTCAAATACGTTCATTAATAAAAAAAAAATAGTTCCGTCCCCTCGCCTTCTTCATTAGAATAGTATCAATTTAAATATTTTTAATAGAAACGTCTCTGCTAGCAGACTTAAAAATAATCTAAATAAGAAAATGGTTTTAATAAATGGTAAATAATAAAACGTTTGAATCGTTATTTTAAAAGTATTTTTTGATTAAATACAAATAACTACTGGAAATAAATTTATATATATGGACATTCATTAACCAGAGTAAAATAAAATATTTCATACGACAAATTAATTTACAAAGTATACCCCATTGACTCATCTCTATAAAAGTATTAATTGAAAATATATTAATACCACTTGAAGTAAATTTTTGTATCATTGTTTTTTAAACAAACATAATATTTCATTTAATATGAGAATATAATTATGATTTTAAATGATGAAGCTTTTAAACTTGGACATTCATATTATTAATTTTATTCTTTCTTAATTATAACTAAGGAGTCAAATGTTTGATAAAACTTTTTGATACTTAACTAAAAAAATTAAAATAATTTTAACCTTAATGATTTGTTTCCATTTTCATTGTTAATTATTGATTAAATTTCAGGAAAATGTATATATTTCTAGAATTATCTCTAAAATAATGCTAATGTATAATTTTTTAAACGATTTTTAGTAGATCTACGAGTAATATCTAAATGACCTTAATAATAGAAGATGTAATTACATTTAATCAATAATTTAATTAAACATTTATCTTGATTATCTTAAGCGTTTGATTATATATTTGTTTGATGAAAAAAAAATCCATCACAAATAGATCAAATTATTAAAATAATTAAATGACAGGAAGTGAAAGTTTTGAACATTATATAAACTATATTGAACTCATTGTGAAACTTTGATAAGCTTCATTTAGATTTTGCACGTTTATACTTTGATGGTTGCAGGGGGTGCAAGCATTCAATGGGTTGATACAAGAGTCGTCTATTTCCTTTAAAGACTCAACTGTAAAATGTATAAAAACGCTCTCTTTTGTAACTATTATGTCAAAGGGTTGGTAACATATAAAGATCTTCAGTAATTAAGGAAACGGGTTTCTATTGTTCTCACTGTTTGTAAAAATTGACCTGTTTTCTTATTTACTGAACATCTTGTATAATGAATTATCAGATAATCAAACCTTCCTAAATATTGCCAATATTAATTTGTAATGTATAAACAGAAACGATTAATATTTATTTCTGTCTAAGTACAAGTTTAACGTATACGATACACTTTTTTTTGTTATACAATTTGGACATACCTTTCCAGTGTTAAAAATTGAAGTTATTAATAAATTGAAGGTACTTATGGCATTGTGTATTCTATAAGGTGGGATTTTATAGATACGTTATCCTAAAAAATTTCATCTTAATTTACAAATATATTTGTCTTAGTTTAGTTTCCATTATAAATTAGTAATCTTGTGTTAGGAATAGAAATATTTCTCAAAATATAAAATGATAAATATACAATTTGATTGATATTTGAAAAATTACCTAAAAAACTAATAATCATGATTAATATTTCATTTATTTCAAATGAAATCAATGAAGAAACAAAAGTAGTAGAGGCAATTTCAACGGTTGATAATTTAAACCGTAGAATCATTTAAATCTAAATACTTAACCAGGTAAATGAAAAAAATCGTCCTGTTTAAATTAAAATATATTCTAGTCAATTTGTAACTTAATTATTTTATTTATTCAAGTTAATGCACCGTAAAGCTGTTGTTAACGTTTCATGAATCATACACATAAAGAAATGATGCACTGCTATATGAATAATTAATTACTACGGAATAATAATCAGTTGATGAATTGATACAATGCGGAGCTATAGATTAAATATACTTAAAATTCTAAAATTATCACACAGTTATATTTTTGTACTGTTTAAAAATGCACAAGATTTTCTGTTGCCAGTCATCCAGTATCTGGACACGCACTACTATAACGCCGTTGCAGTTCACACGAGACAGTAAAAAATAGTAGAATTATATTCGTTTATGATTTATTGTGGCTATTAACTTATTTTTTTTTTTATTTCAGCATACCCACCGATGTTGCATTGAACGGCCGTTAACATAAGCATACATTCAGTGAGAACCACCACTTTAGGGTACATAATAAGTTTCGTCCGACTTAATTTTCACCTCGGGTATAATAATAAATAGTAACAGTGTTTCGGTTGGACTGTACGAGAAATTTTATAGGGTCCCCTGACGACTTTGTTACGGCCCACCGGGTGGATTTTGTATGCGTTCGAATCCGACGCCGTCTCCTCCGCTTTGCTATTGATTTACGGTCAATACACACGTTTGTATACGTACGTGTCACCATAAAGAACGTGTCGGTTTTCACCATAAAAACCGAGAAAAAAGTGAAATGACGAAGTAGGGCAATAACAACGACGACCGCAGCAGTTACAATGACGGGAATATCTGCGGTTTTTCTGTGTGTGTGTCCAATATTAATTAGCAGCACATGTGTTTTTACCACGTTAGAATAAAAACTCGGGGTCATCATTGTGCGTACACCCAATTAAGCGCAGACACAGACAGGAAGTCTGACCCTACAAACGTCGAGGGTGTAAATACTCCTACACGGCAGACAAGTCGTCTGCTCAAGACGGACCAATTATTATTTGTACGTATATCACTGGTAAGATGTAGATATCCGTTTCCTGAAGGCTACGGTCGATTGGCTAGTATTGTGAGGTAACAAGTTGAATGAAGTTATTTCCCCTCGACCGGCAAAACATCTTATCGACGGTATACGTTGCCATTGCTCTTTTGAAGAATTTTAAAAATCTGACTTGAGAGCTCAGCCCAAACTCGAATCACTAGTGTTGTGCTGCTCGCTGTGGACAGAAAAACGATTTTCTATGCCGCACCGGCACAACGAAACGATGATATCTATACCAAATAAACAGTGAAAAAAGTGAACTTTTTTTTAAATCCCGTATAAAAAATATCACGACTCCGACGTGGATGCTGTTACATACACCGTCCGTACGAAGAGACGGTACTTTTGATAAGTGTACCGTATGGAAACGCGTCCGGTGTACGAACGCAACCGAACCAGAAAGTCGTAAGCCGCGTAAAGAGACTAATGAATATTATGTTAGAGGTTATTGTAAACGTATTTGACCATCTGATTGCGCACTATAGACGAACCACTACAATGAACTTTAGTCACGCTTGTTATTAACGGTTTTGTGCCTGTATTTATGCCAACAGACAATGGTCAAAAGGGAGGGTGGTCGACGACAAGAGATGACGAGCAGTTAACCGGAAGTGGAAATGACCAATCTTCAAAAAGCTTCGAGAGAGACTTCGAGGCGGATTTCAACGAACGAGGGTCGTCAGCGCGATGACTGCAGTCGGTTCAGTTTAGCCACTGGAGAAATACAAATAGTATTTATAACAATCATTATAAGTCGGCACGACAATACGCCGAAAAACGGGTTTCCGATTAAGGATATCATCGCGTCGTTGTTGGGGTGGACGGTTTTCTATACTTTCGACCTGCAAAGGGTCGTCTACAGTAGCGAACACATTGTGTGTGTGTGTGTACAACGTTTTATGGTAATGTACCGTATCAATTATGATATCACAAAGTGACAGGGGGGCGAACTCTCGTTGCACCTGCTACTGGCGGCGGAGCATATTTCACGGTTATCATTTTCATTGATCTTCCAAAAGGGATTTTCCGGCAACGCATCAGACCGATATAATTGACTCTTTTCTCCCTCGGAGTCGTGGCGTAATGACCGTCTCGAATGCTGTTGACGAGCACCCCGGGGAATGTGTTATTAATAAATTTATAAAAAAAAACCCCGTTTCATCTAGTAGCTTCGTGTCTATCAATAAAGGTACGAGCGCGATAAAAATAATTATCTACCGAGGGATTGCGAAAGACAAATCGTTTTAAAGTCAACTGGCAAAAAGTTAAATACAAGTAACAGTAATTGCTATTTATTATTCTCCGTCGGTGAACACTATAATATATTGCACACGGTACCGGAGAGACTAGGCACTGAGGGATGAAAGAACAATTTTTTTATTTTCATTCGGACAACAACAATACGGTTTAATTAGCGAGTTTTTTTTATGCATAATCATGGGGCTCTTGGGTGGTAGCTGATTATACGAACTAGACACTTTTGAACATCCGTGTAATTAACGACAATAGTAAAATATTTTCGACACTCATTTATCCCGTAAAAATAAATAAAATAAAAACACTATTTTTTTAAATTAAAACCTTTTTATAATAGAAATATGCTTTATTTTAGAGTGAAATTATGTTGTCATCTTATCGCTTTGAGATGCAAAATTCATACACTACAAGTTGAAATAGAAGATAAAAAAATGAACCTCATAACGCTATAACAACAGCTTTGCCGTTTTGTTTAAATAAAATAAATCATCGAAACCTCATGGCACTCTCCTGTTTTTAATATGTTTGTCGTGTCCGTCAGAAGACGATGATAAAGAGCTCCTCTACAAGAGTTCTTGTCTTCCCTTGCAGTCGCGTCATTCCATAATTATAGCTGTTTGGGTAATCCATATTAATTAGGTGCACAACAGTCATCCCTGCAAAAACAAGACGTATGATCGGCCCCCTTTGTAGTTAAGCTGCTTATCACGCACGTAATCCTTTTTTGGGTTTGTTCAAGCCAAATGTATGCTCACAAAAACATTATTGTTACAGTATTGTATACATATGAATATTTCCAACCTAAGTTTGTCTACTTATCTAGAGAGATAAGTCTACTGTTACACATGATAATAGTTTCATTTTTACAAATAACCATTAAGAAGAGAACGATCTTATATTCATATGCTAATAGCTTTTTCGAATATAATATAAAAACAAGTCATCACCTCCGAATAAAAAGTTTTTTACGAAATTTTTTGATAAATACATTAAAATTTAATTGTACATATTATGAGCCCTATACAAAATCGTCACATAGGAAGTTCACTTAAATAAAAAATAAATAGTCCCATATTACAGTATGATAATATATATTTTTTAATTGTCTACAGAAAAATCATCTATTTTGCGTTACAAACTTTTCATGCTCAGGCGACAAAATGTTGCTTATTGATATATTTTAAAGTATATATTAGTATTATTCCTAAAAAAATAGATTTATTAAAGTAAATTTTAATTAAGACTTAAAATTAAGTTTAAATTTAAATTGAAAATTTAAGTTATAAGTTCAAAATCATTTTACTAAAGAGAAATGATTTCTCAAGTTCTCAATATCTATTTAAAAATTAAAATTATCATTGGACGATTTTATTTAAAAATGTAACAAGTGAAAATACTATCTAAAATTTATACTATGACAATAATTTATTTTATACATCTTTGGATTATTTATAACGTGTACCTAGACAGTTTTAAATTAAATGTTGTCAGCAGAGTGATACGTATGAGTAAAACTAGTTTTTACTACAGTAGTTGAACTTTTGATAGTTTATCTATGGGAAATATTTAAATTTTTCAAATTAATGGATTTAAAAATGTCGTTCAAGCGTAAATATTCAATTAATTATAATAAATTTGGAACAAGTTAAAAACATGTAAAGGAGCAATTAATATAGATTTTTTTTTTATCATTTATTCTTGTTTTTTCTTTAGAAATGAATAAACTAATAGGATATTTTTTGACACATTTTATCTTTACATATTTAAACATTAATAATGATACGAAAAGTAATTTATTTAATGTTAAATAATATAATCATGATTAAAAATGTTGTATGATATCATGTACATGTATAGTGTTTTTAATGTAGTGTAAAAATACAATTAGCATTCTCAAAAGTGTTATTCTATAGGCTCTTATGAAAAAAAAATTATAAATTAAAGATTTTTTGGTTGCTCTATGTATTTTTTTTTCTTTTATAAAATTCAGTGTTTCTATTAATTTAATAAATAAAAACCAAACATATACGCCATTAATCTATATAGAAAACAATGTTTTTAATCCTGACATTCATAATATAATTTAATAAAAATAATTTTTTTTTTTATTATTTTTTAATTATTTGTCAAATTTTATAATACAACGATTGTGAACATTGACCTAGCAAAAAGTTTAGGCTGCCATCTCCTCCTTTTTACGCTCCCTATGATACTGATGTATGTTTTTTATATGACACATGTACATACATAACATTCGTTCACTTTAGAGAGTAAGTACAAGAATATCTACTCCTGAGATCATTGACAAATGAATGGTCAGTCATTACATAACAATGTACAACACAACAAATAGTTTATATTTACGAGCATTAATTTGTTTCAGTCATCAAGATTTTATCAATGATTTAAAAACTACAATTTTGTCCAATAAAGAAAATTAAACATTTTTTTTAATTCACCAAATCTCTGGTGCGTGTTATTGCTTTCCTTTCAAAAGTCTTATCGTTAACATTTTTAAATTAAGACTAGTACATTTCGTTATTCTTCGTCGTGCTTAACCAACCGCAAGTGTATTTTAATAATAAATTATTTTGCTTGTCATTTCTTGTGTGAATAAATATGTGCATAATTTTCAAGAGTTCAATATCTGCAAAATTCATATTAGAAGACTTAAGTTCCATTTTTAATGAACTTTGTGGAATATAATAAGTAATCATTAATACATTCTTTTTTAAATATGTTTTGTTTACATACAATTAGAATATATAAAATTAATTAGTATAAATAAATTTATGTGAAAAAAATTAAAAACAAAGAAAAACGTCATACTCGATATTTTTTGTGTTTCGACAAATAAATAAATACGTTTTATACGAGTTGAATTATTTTTGAAAAAAAGTACTCATATAATTGTACTTTGTAATTTACTGAAATAGTTCCCATTACTTTACATGTGTTCACTAAGCTCTACGATGTAAAACTGAGTATTAATTTAAAAGTTATAATCATTTATCTTTATAATGATAAATTAATATATACCCTTTTTTTATTTTTGATACAAAATCAGTTTATTTTACATTAATTGAATGATTTTAAAAACTACTAAATATTAATGTGTTACACTGGTTAAATTAAATACAAATTAAAAGACAGTATAATTGATTTGAATTACGTATTTATTATAAATAAATTGGCCGTGCTGTCCGAACGTTTAAGTTTTCAAAAAAATTAGATTTATAAACATCTGGTTATTGTTAACTATATATTTTCTTAATTTATATAGCTTTAAAAACTGTCGTATCTTTAACATAAACCTTATAATTTAAAAAAAAAAAAATTTAAGATAAAAAATTATCTATGTCAGCAATAAAATATTAATTTTCTTGAAAAATGAATTATCTCGTAAGCATCCGAATAAAAACCTTATTCTAAACACTGTAATAATTTTTTCTACATAATGTTCTACTCGATAACTTGTACTATATCATAAAAAATTAAATATCGAAAAAGCGAACCGGCTAATAACACTTGAGAATACGTATTTATTGAGATGCATGTTTAGGAGCAATAACCATAAATATTTTCTATCATTTACAATGTTTTCATCACCACAAAACTGGTATGTTTAATGAGATGTTTATTTCTAACAAAATTATAGAAAAACGGACATAGTATAATATTTAATTAAAATTAAATTCATTCGAAAAGTGACGAATTCGTTCTTTTTTATTTCTGTACTTCTGAAAATTAAATGCGCCGACTTAAGCTGTCCGTTGAGTGTAAAATATTCACTCCGTCTGTACATACGCGAAGATGAAGAATGATTAATAAAATCATCGTAAAAAGTTTCAAATGGGAAAACATTAAAAGTTTATTTTTTAATTGCCGAGAAAAATGTTGGAAGTTAACGCTCCATTAAGCTCCCGGCAGCATTATCTATTTATATCCTACGGTAGAGAGCTCACTACCATAAGACTACCGCTCTATTTAAATAAATGAATAATTTAGCTATTATAATGTAATGCATATTCGCTTTCTCACGGTTTAAATATTATTTCGGACTATTGCCCTTTTCTTGTCATTTCATAGGCGATCCGCAAATGAGAGTCTAACATTACGATTGGGGTATTTTTTTTTTTCACTTTTAAAATCATTCGATAGACAATGTCCAGAGCAATATGTTTGCATAATTATTTTCTCTCAGTTGTCTGAAGCAGTAAAAAAACGTGCTCCGAGACTGTTTGTCCGATTATAATCGCAGTGTGTTAAAACAAACAAAAAGAGCAAATCTTACGCGCATAAATTTCGAATAAACCAGTTAAAAAAACGACAAGTACACATTTAATGGATTTTAAAAGTGACGGCGGAAGCGAAAAAAAAAAAAACTTTAATCAGCCTACTTAAAAGTTATGAGAAATTGTGTGTATTTTTTTTTTCGTCCCTTCGACCCGGTCCATTTAACTAGTACGCCGCACCGCCGCCGCGTAATTTTACATCCTCTGCCTCACCAACTACTATTAATATGAACGCGCTCACAACACTTGGCAAACTGCAGCGTCCGGGTGGGCGTGCAACGACGTCGGCGGTGTCGTTAGACGGGTGAAACAACGACACGGCAGAGAATATACTCGGTCATTAAAAACGGAAACCGACCCTTTCTCGATGCATAGCCTAATACACGTGCAGCATACACATATTGTTGCACGCTTACTGCCAGAGGTCTCCAGTGAGCGCCACCCGGTCCGGAGCACAGGAATCACATACGCACGTTTTTCGCCAATAACGTGTTCACGTGTGTAAACTGATCCTCCGGGGCGCCATCGGGTCGTGGCGCGTCGTCGCAAAGGGACCTGTGCATGCGACCGCGTATGTCTGTCCATATTGGTGTATCGTACACTACATTATGTAATATTGAATATTATGCACCGGCAAAGACGACTTCCTTACGCTCGGTGCGCATAAACGGACCATAAATCACAGGTAACGCCCGGAACGAGGCGACGGCGGTCGGTAACCAGACTTTTTTTGCTTATGCCGCCGCCGCCTCCGCATATTTCCATTGCAGAACACATTCGGTTTTTGCGTTTTACACGTGTTACTTTGGACGTCCACTTGTCGTGTCTTGTACACTAACTCTACGACGCCGCGAATTGCTGTTGTTCAATCGCACGCGGAGTTAATGCTCAAACGAAATTAAATCGTGCGAATGACGACCTGATATTCGGTTAATGAACGCGCCGAATGTTTGCCAAATGATACGAACAGTATCGTGTCACTCAACAGTCAAATGCGGTTAAGGCAAAATTACCCTTGTCAGAACAACTATCCTGAATAAGGTGGCAACATTGACGACTTGGGTTCATTTTCACCGGAACGTGTCGGCTATCCGGAAATCGCGTTGGCCTGGACGTAATGCATTTTTTATATAATTGAAAAAATTAGATGCTCGCAGTTTCATATAATCTACAGACTAGTTACATGTTAGCAACTCACTGCGCCAATATAATAATATTATACATAGATAAAATACAAAATTATCAAAGTCTCTGGACCGTGATATCATTTTTTTGTTCATGGTTTTTTTTATAACTGGTAGTTCATAACTTTTAGTAATTGGAAATTGCATACCATTTTTATTGTCAGGAGCAACAATTATTCCGGCATATCAAATTTGTCAATAGTTAGCAAGTAAATAAAAACAAACGTAGTTTTACTGGTATTCTTGTGAAATTTCAGGTTGCTCCGGTAGAGTATCTTTATTTGTTGAGTAATCAATAATGATCGCACGGGTATTTAAATCTCAATGAATGTTTCGGTGTGATTAGAGTTTCCATGCTAACTTGGTAACGCACTTTACATAATTTATCTGGGTTATCTCGGAGAAATTAAAGAAATCGTCTAAAATCTCCCTTGCGTACTTGTGATAATCATTATTCACCCTAAACGTGTCATTCAATAGTTGCCACTATTTTTTTTTACAAGTAAAAAACAACATCCTGTGTACGTCAAAAGAAGCTAATAACATGCCATTTGATGTTTCAGCGGGACTAGTGTGCATTACTATTTTTGAAAGAAAAGACACGTGAAAATAAAATGTACAAACAAAAATAAATACGTTCTAAGATTAGGTTTAAGTAAAATAAAAAATGCTGAATTTTTTTTCACTTAAATTCATCTAAGGGAATACAAAATAAATTATGGAAAATAGTCCACTTTGAATAAAAATTAACCAATTATCCAATTTTATGAATTCAAGTTAACAAACACTGTAGAGTCATATTTAGAAGTAACCAAATTTAAAGCTGATGGTCAAATATTCATTATTTCGATTAAATATTCATTAAGCAATTATTTAGTTGTATTATTTATTTTAATACTATTTGATCTCGTAATAATCTGCAGAAGAATATACTCAAGAATATTCTATCGTATTAACTCAATAATAATATGTACCTAGTGCAGTTTAGCGAAGGTTTTCAAAAATATAGTCAAGTGCACTAATAGAGAGACCTGGTTCGTGTACTTCTGAAGTTGTTGCATCAAACTGTCATAGCCTAAGGATCGTTTGATGAGCCGGACCTTATTAACGGTGGCCGTTTCTTTCAAACATTCGGTAAGCACAGAACACAGTTTTATCACACGATGATGTTTACAGGTATAAAACGTGTATTATTTATGTGCGTTTTTAAACCAAATCGCGGTGTAATAGTAAAGGCCTGAAGACGCGCTGGCACCACTGCAGTCGTGGAATTCTACCGGTATAAAATGTAACAACATAGCTGTGGTAATATTGTTGTGGACTTTGGTCTAAAAGCAATTTCTCTTTGTGCTGTTTAACGGTTCGCTTTTAGGTCCGAGCATATATTTTATTTGTTTGTACTTTTTTAGTGTCGTTTTCCACCGGCCGACCAAGCCCCGAAGCGACAAGTGTCTTGCCGGCCGACCGGAATGAATCGCACCCGGCGGACGGAAGGTCGGACAAGACAATCAGTAGTTGAAATGAACGATGATGACAGTCAATACGAAGTGTGTGTAAACAGTGAAATATTGCCCAGGTAATAATTTATTCCAAGTTTTTCGCCCGACAAGTTTTTGATGGCTTCATTATCGCCGGCGTTGACGTCGTCGTGTTTGTTTTTTACATTTTTTGTGTTGTCGCTCTTATTCCATCAATCTCATTTTTCGGTTCGTCCGTGACGCGTTACAAAATATTTTAATGTATTCTCCTTACGACAACACGCGGTAAGCGCTTCGCGTTCTCCGTACGTTATTATATTGTACTGTTGTATTAATAATGTATTGCGTTCAGTACATAGAGTTTTCTCAAGACTACCATTACAAGGCGTAATAAATAATGTTTTTTTTTTTTAAATTACTCGTATTAATTTAAAAGCCGTTACGCTATGACTCTCGAAACATTCACGCCACCAGCCTAATAGAGTTAACAACGTTTGTATTTGTAATTTTCAATCGTAATGATAAACAATAGTCTCACTTGGAATAATTTTTGATTTATAAAGTGTTGCACAGTTACATTAATCGACATTTTTTACGGTTATGCCTTCTAATGGTGCTTTGAAATATCAACAACGACGTAGCTTGTCCAACTCATTTTGTAAATATTGCCAGTGTCACGTTGAAATCTCTATTTCAGCCATAAACAGTTCTATACACTACTTTACATATTATTAGTGATTTTCAAACGAACTCGTTACATTTCCAAAAACAAAACTTCAAACCAATTTCATCAATTTTGCTTTACACGGGTGGGGTGAGGTGAGTTAGTTGTAAACGCATAAGTTTTTATTTTGAACTTATGTGTCAATATGACAGCAATTCTTATTTATGACCAGAATTTTTTAATCTAAAATTAAAGCCGCTAAATATTCTAAGATAAAAAATGAGTTTACATTTACCCCATTCGTTTACATTTACCACACTACAGCCATTGGCAAACCACTACGTGCAGCCAGCAAGTGAGAACATCTAGAAAAAACAATTATTTTTAAAATTGTCTGGTTTTTTCTGAGGGCATTCCAAGGAAATTGAACGTTCTCACCACCGGCAGTTTTGGTATCACAGTAAAAATAAATGTCGATTATCGACTCATATGCGCACAGCTATTCGAGTTTACTCATCCATATAAAAAAAAATACATCGAGAGACCATTTGTATAGTACACAAATTATGTTGGTTTATGTGTATAAGAAAAAATAACGCGTCGAAAAATAATTTAAGCCGTTTACCATTTCGATGCATTCATATAATACACTTCCAAAGCGACATAATAAATAATAAAACAAAACGGAATCGAACGTATTCCTTGTTCTTTCTCGTTTCAACACATCTCCCCGTCTTTCTCGGAAACCAATCGCCCGAAACTATTTATTTAAAAAACACACACTCCACACCAGTACGGAGTTCGATTGAATTTTGAAACCGCATTCGAACGACGGTCAAAGGGTATAATTGGTTTTTCTCGGCCTGCGCTTAAAAAAACACGCATTGTTACTATTGTATAAATAAAAATCCAGATGAAACACAACACAAGGTACGCAGTTTTGCATTTAAATTGAACTGTAAACATCCGTCCAAAGCAATAAATCTATACTTAGAAAGACAATACGTTTAATCGTGTTAACTATTTTCGTTATTAAGATTATACTTGCAGTGCAGAGTGTGTACACTTACATCTCTAGATATTGGTCATATCATTTTGACTATAAAAATATTTTTTATGTACAATTTTTAATGTTTTATTTTCCATTCAATAAAACTCTTAGTGACGCGATGAAAGAATGGTTATTGTGTACTGAAGGTGTCGACCCGTATAACCTGCGTATTCCAAATCGGCCTGTACCGCTTTGATTTTTAGTGTTTTACAACAACCCAGACATGGCAAACCGACTTTTAATTGTTTTATTGCAATGGATAATCAAAGTTTTTTTTTAGCTAGTGGCATTTTTTATTTATTATTTCACTATTTTAAATAGGTATAAAAGGGACTCTTCTGTCTGCTTAACCCTTTTTATAAGTCGAGGGCGCAGTAAAAATATTATACATGCGCATTATAATAGTAACGACACGAATCGTGATCGAGGCTATTTTATATTGAACATAAACTAAATAACATTATAAACTCATGAAAAAACCAAAACGGCAATATCCGCCGAAGACTTTGATTAAATAATTCTTGCGCATCAATGCGATTCAAGTGTATTCACAAAAACAACATAAATAAATTTTTATATGTCTAATTTAATTACGTGATCACAATTGAAAGGCTTTATTTTTTTAAAAATCGTTTGAATGACATATTTTCAATAAATAATGTTTAGTATTTTTTTTTATCTAAGCATCAAATACAAATAGACCGAAATGAATACTTTTCACAAAAGCAATAAATTAAAAATTATTAAACACACTTAGAAGTTGGGATGTATTTGAGCAATTAAATGCAATTTATGAGAAGAAAATTAATTAAAACGCTACATTATGTGAAGTATACAGGTGTGGTTTTACATTTATACGTTTAAGATACATACGTGTACATCTTGTATGTCTTTGGATACGCATAATATTTCAATTTGTTTGTATGAAATTTAAGTATAATTTTATGAAAACCGGTTGTGTTTAAAAAAATATTATTTATACTTAACCTAACTTGACCGGTGTACATTTGAACTACTTCCGCTGAAAAATAGTTGAATGTACTACAAGAAAGCACATGTTATAAAAATTTACAATTTTGAAACGATCGTGAATGTAGGGAATGTATTTTTTGTTTATAATTATTTTGTAGTTACTTTGATTAATAAACATGTCTTCAGGTACGGCCGATAAAACTAAGCAATAATCAAATACACTTTAATGTAACAGTTTTTTTTGTAATGACCAGTAAAAGGTTTATAAAAAATGAATCATATTTGTTTTGCGCATACAACAACGTAAAGTATGCGTTGAATTGAATAAATACAAGTCATTATTATTGAGGCTAAAATTTTCATTTCAATAAAAACGTTTTTCTCGTTATTGAAAGAGTACGTGTAAAAGTTTAGAGGAAACATTTTTTTCCAAACTGAAGTGATATTTATTTTCTTTTGAGTTAGTTTAAATACATTTTTCAAACCTTCTAATAATATTAAAGCTAAAAATCCATAGATTACTTATAAAAAACTTCGAATACAAGACCTCAGTACACTATTGTTGTATACATACTAAGAAAATATATAGTTTGAACTCTTATGAAAGTTAATACATAACATGTTATTGTGTAGTGTTACTACAGCGAAATAGCATTTCCAAACAATATTATATCGTGTCCATATAAAAGTATTGTGTTGTATAACAATACTGAATTTAATCACCACGTTGGCCTATTGTAAAATAAAAGTTTATCTCGAGCAGGTGAAATAAAAATATACAACAACCGGCCGGCAAATACAATAAAAATTGTAGTGAATAAACTTTATTGCTTCGTGAGTCGTTAAACCGAAATCGAAACGTATGCTCACACGCATAATGGAGATATGAATCATAGTCCAGTCAAGTAGTTGTAAACTTAAATTAATCATGTTTTCTTTTCTGTTGGAGTCATCCGGTTCCCGCGATTTGTCGGCAAAGTTTGCGACCACTTTTGAATCGTTTTTATTGCTACCAGCGCAGACACTTGATATTTTTATACATTTTTCAAATAAAACTTCAAGATTACACCCTACAGATTACATTTATTGCAAGACAGCTGTATTGAACCTGTGCAACTATAAATGTATCTCGGTCTCAATATAACTGCAGTAATTTAATGTTTGATCGAAATAACTATTTTTTATAGGTTAGTAAAATCTAGAAAGTATATAAATATAAAAGTTAGTAATTATTTATAATCGTGGAACGACTTAATTTACTTCAAATAAAATGTTAAAGATATAAAATGTTTAAAGTTGTATTTAAAATGGATTTTATAGATTTGTATTTTAATAATTATTACCATTAAAAATTGCAATACTAACACTAGGTAGACAATTAAATTTTCCACGCGTAAACATATTTATAGCAACTGGAGTTTCAATTATTTATTCAATCATATTTTTATAAAGTGATAAGTTTGAAGTGATTAGTAGTGTAAAATTACCATAATAGCCTTTTATAGAATATTCTCAGATATTTACATAATACTTTTGAAAATATTCAAGTAATAAGTAATAACAAGTTCAAATAATTTAAAGTCATTCTCATAAATCTCTAAATTTAGTTCCATTTTTTTAAAGATTATACGTAAGAAATAATTTATAGGACAATAATATTCACCTGTGTATTTTTATCAAGCGATTCATTTATTGTGTTATAAATTTCTCCTGAAATAATAATGTTTTTGAGGAAATTTTTTTGATTTTGCTTGATATTATTTATTTTTTGATTTAAGTGATTGAATATTTTTAGGTGTATTCCTTATACTATGTATGGGTACCATTTAAATTTTTTAAATGATAACATATATATTGAACAAGCTCACATAATGTAAAATGGTCCAATTATGGAAATGATTGATTGGCAACAAATGTCGAACCAGTATTTAAAAAGTTATTAACACTTTAATATATTGACTGGAGGTGAGGTCCGAGTTTTGTAATTTTTTATTATCTGATGCACTACTGCTTCGGTCCAGGTATAAAAATTACCATAACTCCTGATTGGTTCAAAAGTTGCTATCGATTAGTCAGTGAAAAAAAATAAGTTTATGATAAGGGAAGGAGAAATTTATCGATTAATGATAAATGTAAATATAGAATGTATTACACACAAGAATAACAACTGATTCTGAAAAAAATTGTCTAGAGGATACTCTTTCAATACGTCACTAGTGTACGATAACTCCTCGTGTGATTTCTGTTGCAATCGAGAGGAGGAATTTATTTTGACATTGTATTAGACTCTGGAATGACGCAAGTCGACTAATTATAATCGTTTTGGGTGTTAATAAATAAAGTAATGGCGTAAATGAAATCCGCGTGCTGAGATTGCTCATTCACTAAATTAAATATTAAGCGCATAATATATTGTTAGCGCGGGGGACTCACGAAACGACCGTCGTAATATTTCGGTCACGTTATGAGTTAAAATGAGATAAAAAACCAACAAGGTAGGAAAACGTACACCCAAAACACCGTGATAATATTATACGAGCATATCATATCACAGTATGTACGACTGGGAGAAACACACACATAGTACATCATGTAAACGCGTTTATATATACTAAGTAATTGGATTTTCATATGGCGCTCGTAAATCACGATGCTGCCGGCGGCCGTTTTATTTTATACATGATAAACTGTAGGTGCGTGTCTCAAATGTAAATATTATAATAATATTATTTTTGTTTTACATAAAATCGTTTTGAAATAATAAAGCAAGAATCGTATATTTGCTATGTATTACAATGTAACTCGAGCGCCATAGACTTATAGTGTGTGCATTATAGATGTACACACACACACACACACACACACACACACACATATATATAAACATAGTGTACACACACATGTTATACACTCATATGCATATAACTTAACGTTTTCTATTGACACTATACGTTTGAGATATTAAATAGATGGCGCCTATAAAACACATACAAATGGTTTACAGGTGGGCTAGCGGCACCGGCCGTGGAAGTAGAAAATTATTGTGGGCATGTTTAATCGTAATGTATGATTTGTTTGAATTCGGATTGCCTCAGTCCATTATTTAAACTTGAACTATTTAAACATAAACTTCATCTATTTCACTTGTGCGCTTTAGGCCTTTAAACATTTTAAATGAAAACGATAATTTTTACAAACCAAAACCGACATTCACAACGCGGTCGGAGGGTTTATTTTTTTTATAAATAAAACAGACTTGATTGTAAGCGTCATATGGATCTAAAAATGCAATCAGAAGTGTTTCGAATGATTTATTTTGCAATTACTAAATAAGAAATAATTAACGAATGCACACCAAAGTCTCGGCTTCACTCAAGCAAGACTATATTTTATGTTTTATTGTTTATATCGGCATTTGGTGTCTCTGGCACAGAGAACTATTTATCATATTTTTGACACCAATTTTAGGTATTTCACTCAAACATGGGACTCCGTTGTGCCGCCTCCTCATAGGACTTTTTTTTAAATCATTAGTGCAATTCCAATCAGCCATATTTCACTATGCGATTTTGCACATGTGACACTCTTGTTTCGCGAAAACAATCTTCAAAGTAAATCTGAGGTGGACCGCTGGTATCAGCACACATAATTTTTAAATATTTTTCCTATAATTACTGAAAATGTATTTTTTCCCAGAATAAAATAATTATAAACATAATTATTTGAACGAAATACAATTGTATTTTAGATTGCATGATTTAATAAGTTATAAAAATAATTTCATAATACTATTTTATTATTAAAATGTATGCATCACACATAAAAATATGTCGTTATAAGCTATTTTACGTTGTTTGAACAAATACCAGTTTTACAAAATATTTCAAGTGTAAAATAATAACCCTCAAGAATCCCTCGAATCGCGTTAAGACACAGTTGCAGTGCAACAGCTCATTTAATCAAACGACGAGTTTCGGTCGTAAACAAATTGGGCCAATAAGTTTATTTTGAAAACAATTTCTAAGCATGATTTACATACTCGGACCAAATTGACTAGATTTTTTCGTGGAATGTAACTAAATTACCACAAAAATGTTATATTTCACAACATTCTCCATTAATGATGATATAAATCAATTGTGTTGGTATTTTTGTAAAATATGTGTACGTTACATCTCGTATTCTGATTTTCAGCGATTCTAAAAAATCAGAAGAGGTTCACTAATAAAAAATATGTAACTAGGAAAATGTATTCTTCGTTCATAACCACTCGCTTAGCACATCAAATATTAGTTCAGTTGAATTGCTTCCCGCAGTAATAATCGAATAGGATTTAGCCGACAGTGTTTATTTTGAATGTTATTTATTTTTACTTGGCACACAACCAGTTTAAAGCTTAATTTAACAACCCTTTCCCGAAAAAAAACTCTGGACAGCCAAAGAGAACTATTAATCCCGTTTTTAGAATCACCGTGACCAAATCGAGCAACTGATGATTACACTCTTCTACTGGTGTATTCCAAACAATATAATGACAAAGATATTAATTATGTGTGGTAACCGTACAGGGTTACAGTATGTATTTTAGCAGTGTCTGTAACGTCGGCGGTGTCATGTATCACAAACAGAGTTTGACGGCGGCGCTGGCGCTAATATGACGCGGTCTGTAGGACACTACGATGGCGGCATTTTTTAGCGGCCGGCTACCCTTGTCGTAGGCGTTTGGGCACGTGTTGACCCCGTGAGCCCACCCGCAGGGATGTAACGCAGACATACCGCGCGGTATGTCCACTTAATTTACACTATACATTCACGAGTGCGCACACTGCAACAGTCAAACATTTTCCATAATAACACAATCCTCTATAATGATCCTTTTGAAGGAGGAGTCCATGTTACCGGCGATCGGGTCATTAGTTCTGAAACACTGTGACCCTCTGCAAGAAACTCACGCAGAGTCGCTGGCGGTGCAGTGTTGTTTTAATTTGCGAGTTTATATAACTTTGTTTATTGGAAAAAATAATTCGATTCGTGCTTAGTCGGCGTTGATAAGGTGTTTTTTTCCAACTCTAAGTTTGTGGAGTTATCTTTGTAGAGTTCAAAAAATAAATTCTAGTATTTGCAATGGGCCGATGCCTGTATCAGTAATAGATATTCCGCCCAAAAGGAGGGTTGAAAAAAGGGATCTTTGTTTATGTACACATGTGATTGTTTTACTTGTGAACAAAGTTATTAAATCTAATTTTGTAATTAGTTTAAAATTACTATACTTAAACATTCTATACTGTTATACATTTATAAATTGCCCAAAGAAGTAAATTTTCCAAGAGCCTTCAGTAGTGAATAATGCAGCATTCGTCTAACCTATCAGTCAATGTTATTGTTTACGGTAATGTGTTTATATTTATTTTGACGTGTGAAAGTATTCCCAATAGACTCATCGAGTAAAATGTATAAACTGGTCATCGTTCGGGTTAAAGAACGGCAGTACTAGCTAGTAAATATCGAGTTTAAGTATTCCAAATTAGACAATTGAGCTACATTTTTATTATTGAACTCTCATTATACTTTGAAAACTATGAATACTTATAAAAAATATTGTTAATATAAAGTATATTCTATACTGAATACTATTTAAATGCTACATTTTCAATAGGTTTAGATAAAATAATATTCGAGAGGTTTTATCTTAGTATAAAAAATCTCGTTTACCTCTCGGCCAGTACAACAATAGATTTGAAAGGGTTAATCGAATGCGAATTGCGGTTGCGCATAAGTTTACCGAGATAATATTTTAAGCGCGATGTAAAATATAAAATAAAAAGACATGAAAAGAAAAATAAAAAACGGGCTACACACCACTCAAACATCATAAACCTTTAACTGAATGGTTTCCAACAAAAGAAGGCGCACTATTCAAATGCAGTGGCGTACACCTTTTACATGTGCTCACACCGAGTCTTGTGACCATTGCGTACGGCGGTGGTGTATTATTTTTTTAATATAATACACGATGAAATGGGATAGCCAGTCGCTAATGATCTTCGTGGACGGCGTGCGTCTCCAAAAACCTAAAGAGCCGTAATAATGAGCGCACGCGACGCAACACGATTTTAATAAATCCGAAAATCCCGTCGACATTTCTTTTTTTTATGTACTCTCGTCGTCGGTGTTCTCTTTCTTTATCCCCGGGAGTTTTGATTTTCCCCTCTTTTCGGGCTACAAGTACATGCTCTGACAGGTCACGTGCCTACCGGCAGCAGCATCGCTACCCGGCGAACGGCGGTCGGCCCTAAGGTTTTTCAACTACGCCCTGACTTGTACAACATACACGCAGCACAATAGAAATAATAAACGCGAACCGTTTTTTTTCCTCTACAACATTACATTTGTTATATTATACGCGCCGTGTTTAATATTATAATTACTACGCAAACACATATTGTACAAGGGAATCCCTGCGGAGAACCGCTGAGTTAGTTGTATAAC
The DNA here is from genome assembly GCF_025091365.1 of Daktulosphaira vitifoliae. Lineage (NCBI taxonomy): Eukaryota > Metazoa > Arthropoda > Insecta > Hemiptera > Phylloxeridae > Daktulosphaira > Daktulosphaira vitifoliae. The sequence goes on along the minus strand of NW_026099575.1, from coordinate 19,131,709 downwards.
GACGGCAATAACGATTTGCTGGTGTTTTTTTTATTATTCGGGAAAAAAACAAATTATTACGCGAATACCCGTTTAAGTTGAGTGAATAGAAACCCAAACGGACCACCGTTGAGCAATAATATCCTTTTTTCGTCATTATTCACATCGCGTACATAGTGATTTGGTGTGAACAGCAATATATTAATTTTTTTTTTTATGACAAATTTATCGATATAAACAGTTTTTATTCGTTTGAAAAAGTCAATGACTCAATAGACCTTGATTTGTTAACAGAAACGCATCAAAACTAATATATTGTGTTCGATATTGAGGTAAATCTATTATTTAAACATCAATTCCTGTATAATTATCAATTTTACATTGACAAATTAACGGATTTAATAATTAAGTGAATACATGTAATTTATAAAATAATTTGCAAAATATAAGAAAATTTTTACGTAAAATTAACAAAAAACATGATATTGGAGAAATATGATAAAACCCGGCTGTATATGTTAACACCTTATTAAACAACTCGTTAGTATTATTTTAACCAGTTCATATAAGTCTACACTCGTTGTGTTATGATTGGTATTGTGCTATTACTTGATTTGAAACAAAAATAATAATTTTTGTTCACAAGGTCAATAGAATTAAAAACTATAGATTTAATCAAATTTATCAAGTATCCGACAAACTACAGTTTTTCCAATATATATAATATTACAATACAGAATATAATATATTCCATGTATGGAATGTGGTAAAGCTGTGATTGAATTTTTCCTTTGAACACACGTCATATGCCTAAAAAGAAACAGAAAAAGTGTGTAAGATTTGCCTTATATTTCACTATTGCATCAGAATGTAACTCGATTTGATTACTGTAAATTTCATTTAAAAATAATTTTATTTTACTCTAACGATAACTGATTGCCTTCCTTCACCTTTTTTGAACTTTATAGTTTTAACATTAAATTAAACAACATGGCTGTGTATGCTCTTACATGATAAACTTAAAGACTTCGATAAAAACCCAAATCATCAATATTGAAATGAACGTGTATATTCCAATAAAAACTTATTAAAATCACAGTAGTGTTTTATGTTTGTTTTTGATAAACGTTAAACGTCTTGAAGAATGCTCAATTGTAATACTTGTACCTACAAAATATATAAACAGATCTTGTGTTTGTGTATTTCTATACTAAACGGATTGTCCCATTGTCTCTGAACGGGTTTTACAACAAGAGGTCACATACTTTTGTACCTAATATCAGCGCAGACGTACGCGAATCGCTTCAGCCATGTGGTAACCATGTTGTTTTAAATTTTCTCTCTTTTTTTTTTTTAATTTTCATGAAACGGTAGTCTATTGTTTGAACCAGTTCTCGAATGTGGGGGATACAAAAAAGGGCTAAGACAAAATGAACGTTTGACGAGTGGAAAAAAGTTGTTTCGAAACTGTGTCGCTTCTGAAAATTTCAAATACGTCACTTTGCTTACCATATGAAACGTATTCATGATTTTTTTCTTTGAAATTTGGCTACCGGTGGTAAGTATAGTGAAACCAAACGCACAAAAAAAATACTTATAAACCACCCTACATTATAACATGGTGTTAAAATATGATAATTTATTTCAACTCGTTTCAATCTCTGCAAATTTAAATTTCATTCTTTCACATGTTTAAATTAAGTATATTACCTATTACTTTGCATTGATTAGTAAATATATATTCATTAGTATTGACAGTTCTCACAAAAATACATGCTAAATAGTGTCCAATGGCGAGTCTTTTTACAGTAGGTGCAATTAGTGTGTTAATGGTTTAGTCCGTCAAAATGTGACACTCTAAACAAGAATGTATAATTGAATTATAATTAACAGTTAAAATACTATCTTAAATATTATACCTGCATGCAAATGTACAAATTTAGATAAAGGCAATTTCCACGTCAAATGTTCAATTAAGATAAAATAAAACTGCTAATTCCGTAAGAACTTTTAAGTGGCAATTTCAAAAGAACTGAAATTTAATTTTTTATTCTACCACGTACGCAACATTTGTATGAAATGTAAAAATGTGTACATTTTTACATATACATATGAAATACAATTCGCATTTTAAAATGTATTGTTATTCTTACAAATATAAATATATCATCAAAAGAATAAAGTAAAGTTGCTAATTGTGCCTTTTATGCAGGTAATTTTCTAGCTAAAACATTTTTCTTTTAATAATTTTTTATTTTTATATAAATACATATCTTGATACGCGATACACAATCATACGTCCAAATATAATTTAATAAAAGACCAATGTAGATAATTCAATTTTTTTTTACTTAAATAATACAAAATATGCCAGTTTATTTGTTTCTGCTATTTGTAGTAGGTACTTTATTAGTACGATGAAAAAATTCCAACATACCTGTGGCGTATTAGTGCTATCCAAGTTTTACAAATTTGTACAAATCTAAGGTTCAAACAACTACAGGCGTGACATTAAAAGTATGAACATTAGAGTAAAAAAAGTGTTTACTGAGAATTACAAATGACTAGTAAGAGAATGAAACGTAATACTCTAAATGGTGTTGAATGTACACGTTATAGTAGCAATTATCTTGGAATAATCAATTGGACATAAAATAACATAATAATACGGGGTGAAAGAAACTAGAGTAGAATAATGTGTTGAAATAGGAGTTGATAACGGGGAACATTTGTTAATCACGTTTGTCGTTTTAAGGGAGTGTAGTTATGTACTAAACGAGGCCAATTATTATTTTTCAGATTAATTCTTACACTGGTTTTTACAGTGGCGATCATACAGTTGAACTATTAGAATGCGTATTAAAATATCAGTATGATAATGAATTTTGTGGGAAAATTAAGTTGAGGTAATAAAGTTAAGTCTAGAAACATTAAAGAGTGGGAATCGTTTCTTGAAATTTATTTTTCTAGTGAAAAAAAACATCCACCACTAAGAAAAAAATAAACCTAACATCCTATTCATGTATAAACATGTTTGAAAATTTAATTATAAGTATTTTTTTTTTTTAATACATGTAACTATAAAATACTGGTTAATTAAAATGTTGATTAAAGTATTATGAGAGCCAATTTTTCGGTTTATTTTTCTTTTTGGTGATAATAAATGGACTCTGATTAGACTAATTTTACGTGGTGTGAGATTATTTTACTAACAAATTCTTGACTGGAAACATATTACTTGACTAGTGCTATTCCTTAGTTAAAAAACGGGGAGCACGGTTTAATATTTGAGTTTCTATATAGGCTTTGTGTTACATTTTTAACAAGAAAAAGTTTTGATCGTATAATGTTCATAATTATCTAAAATCCATAAACATACATTGCATTTTTACTGTTTGATGTCCAAGTCGTCTTAAGAGATCAGAGACTTTATCGCGCTTATTTATCCTTAACTACCGCGATAAATACTATCAATGTCTCTACTATCTGTAACTCTGATAATAAAAATAATTTTCCTATTGCCTTGATGACACTTGTAGTCCACTTCAACGGCAGCTCAAAGTGCCCAAAGAAGTCCAGTGTACTAATTCTCATCATTACCGTATCTGTCATACAAAACAGTTAACATTTTTGGTAGGCTCGGGGAAACGCGTGCACCAATGTAATAAAATTAGACGCGTGATGTTCTCGAGATGATAATAGAAATGTATTTTGTTATTATTTTACATGAATCAACCGTCAGAGCGAGTTTGCGCTGCGGGAGTTGACATATAAACAAAGTTATTGTCGTTTCCTAAAAAAAAAAAAAAAAAAAATTAGAAGTTTTATTATTATGAAAACGGTTGTCATACCAGCAGACTCGACGTGTAATATGAAACGGAGCCCAATTACAATCGCGTTTTTTTATTAGTTAAATAATATCACGACCGCGGTGTTTGGATGAACGCGTTTACATTATCGCGGTCGGTCTCATCGAGCTCACGTTTAGAGGATTTCGCCGCCACTGCAGGGTGCTGATCTTTGGTTTGTGACTCGTTGGAGTTTTTTGTGGAAATAATAATATGTTTTTTGTCACCGGCGATTACCATCGACTCCACTCAGAAACGTGATTTCCCGCTAATAGGACCGTTTCCCTTGGCTTTGACGATCCCGCCGTAGGTGCCGAAAAGACATGGCAGATCGTCGTGTCTCTTTCGTCGTACGACTTAATTGGACCGACGATTAAGTTATCACGAACTTGCGCGCGTATCTCACCGAGGCGATCGCCGGCGGGTGAGCCCACGACACTCATATCTCCTCTCTGTGTTTGCCGCCGTAATTGTCCATCGCGTTTTATCTGTTCGTCAGCGCATCAAAAAAGCTTTTTCCCTTTGGTGACTTTACGACATCGTTTTCAACGTACCTTTCTTATTATACGCTACACAAACATAGGTACTTTTTTTTTTACCCGGTCGCCTAATTTGACAGAAGTAACCGGATACCGCAGGCAGATGTTCGTCGCTTTCGTATTGCGCGCGCGATAACTCAACGAAAACAACAACAACGTCGGCGTTTAAGGCAAAAGAGAGTTCACAAAAAAATGTATAAAAAGACGTGTGTAATAATAACTAGCGTCGGCGAACCAAAGAGGACAACTAGAGCAAACGAGGGGGATCGGAGATTATTTTTTCGAGAAATTAGGGATGTGACTTGTTATACTCACAGACATGCGACTACAGCGGAGAGCGTGTCAAAATAAACAATAACAACAACGGTCGAATAAAAAGAAACTGCTAGTTAGACGTTTTTATTTTTTCCAGGCATTATATTTATACTTTTTACACATGAACTGATAGCTTACAAAACAAAAAACCAATTAGTAAAAAGTTAAAAATTTTAATTAATCTAAACATTTGTTTTATAGTAGAAAGATTAAAAACTTTAAGTACAAATCTTTTATGTCGAGTCATTAATATTGTTTATCGTATAAGAGAAAGATATTTGTAAAAACTAATACAAAAATTAAATAACAACGAAACTCAAACACATTAATTTAATTTAATCGAAAAACAAATCTTGATTAATCGTAAAATAAGTTGATTACTTAAATTTGATCTAATTGAAATGTTTACACACGAAAAACCCGAGGCAACTAAAAATTGAACGCATTGTATTATTATTCTCAAGTAAAAATTCTCGAGGCTTGAATTTTAATAATTTACTACCAATTAATAAATAATTGTGACTACCGAAAAATTATTTGCGCGTACAATGGACACGTAGTACTAGATAAAATAAATGTTTGTCTAAAACTACAAGCACAAATTTCGTGTATCTTGTTTATAAAACCATACCCAACACTGTTAAGTAAAAAATTGTACCACGTAAACTTATAAAATTATTAACCGTGAGCTTTAAAAAGCTTTTAGCCAACAAACGGGTAAAAAAAAAAAATCAAAAACGTTATCTAACAATTTTCGTTTTTCTCGTATGTAAAAACAATATGTATATATAACAGCTCGTAAAAGAAGAACCCAAAAGAAAACACATAAATATTTTTTTATAAAGATTAGAGGTATCGGATTATTACTTATTTCGTGAATTATTTTTAAATGACATAATAAAAGCAATAATTCATTGTCAATGAGATTTTTTTTTATCTTATCTACACATTTTTTACACATAATCAATTTATGATTCCAGAAATATATTATTTCAGTAACAACACGATGAAGTATAGAGCTGTAAAATAATATATGCTTCCCACGAGACTCAATTATTACTCCCGTATACATTCGAGTATATTTTATGTCAGCATCACGACTATATCAGTAACGAAGGCATAGTGTAGGAGAAAATCCACTAGAGGAAATTGCAAATACAATATTACATGCTCTTCTGCCTGTTTTCTCGCTCGCATCCGTAATACGTCCAAAGGACGTGGGAGGGTAAAAATTACCCCAGGGCACGTTAAGATTACGAATGACCGCCCCAGCATATGGCAGATATCAATTTATTGAACCGTATGGTTTTCGCGGTCGACCGAACACGAACCCTCTGGTACTTCAGTCGAACGGTTCGACGCGTGTGGGTTATATTTGTTATTTTCTAAAAGTATATACGTGTACCTATAGATAATGTAAATTTATTTATGTTTTCTGACCATCACAGATACCCTGCCGTATATATGTCACAAATATTTAAAAATCAGATGGCATCTAATGATACGCTATAAAATTAAAAAAATATCATTTTTATAGAATCGCTTTTTCTTTAACAACAAACTTTCATTTTGAAAATTTTACTTGTTTACAGAACTATGTTCTGTAGAGTGTACATCAAGTTCTTCTAGGAATAAACAAAGTATATTCTGAATATTAACCAGTAATAATAATATTGAATAAGTAATAGAAAAATATTTATTTTTAGCAAAAAAATATTATCCGTTATTTTCAATTAATTATCTTTATGAGATGTTGTATTACGTATTAACGAGATATTTTTGACAAATTTCAACTTGATCAGTAACGTTGATTCACTTTGGATGTATATGGAAAGTTTATATGGAAAATTTCCAACAACTAAACCCTTTGAGCATCACTTTATGTATGAGTGGTGGAAATCTTCACCGGAATTATCCCCAAAAGCCATTCGAGTGTAACAGTTAAACTACAACATAAAAGACACACATTCTAGGAAAGTTTGTCAAACTGCTAACGAACAGTGTTTTTCAACAAAACTCGACATTTCTAAAATCAACATTTTAATACTAAAAAATTGTATTATTTTTTTTTAATAATTCAGATTATCCTACGAAGATCAATGCGTAACTCTGAAAATTCAATTAATTAACTTCATAAGTATTTGGTGTATTCCGTTTTGAATTGCCGTATGTTGTGCTTTCACGGGTTAAGTTAAATATTACGCCCCCGTGATTAATTACAGAACCGTAAGGTCTAGTCCGCGGCGTTTGGCTAGCACTCGGAAAAGCTTAAACAAGCATTAAGCCTATTGTGTCTACCGGTCGTACGCACTGCACGCAGGGGTGGAAAACCCAAGTATAACATTGTGTTCATATTTCCCCTACTTGAAATTTTATTCAGTTCAGCTTCGAGTGTATGTGCCATCCATAATTGGTTGAATTAAAACTGCAACTCGAAGCCGTTTGTAAAAATTCAGGCCGATTCTGTTTATCGCAAACCACTCAATTATTGGAAAAATAAAAATTATTTACAGAATTTTATTTGATTTTAATTATAAGTTTTTTTATTAATCAATCATAAAGTATCTTTTGTGTAATTTTTTTCTTTTTTTATCAACAATTCAAAGTAATGGCTGGAAGAGGTATGACGTGAGTTTTGTTATTTTTACCACTAGACATTTCTCCTCTCCTCTTGTCTAGGTATTGAACAGTGTTAATTACTATTTCCGATACAATGGTCTAAATGTTGTTATAGGCCAGTCATTTTCTTTATTAGATCATTAATGTCTAACGAACAAGCTAGTTAATTATGAATGTTTTATTTTGCCGCCCTTATAAAATATAAAGGTTGACACGTAAAAAAAGCTATATTGATAAATTAAGAAAAACACGTGACCAAATGAAACCAATAATGAAATTCTCTATATTATTTTTATATTTCGTTTAATTAAACAGTTTACGATAACAGAATCGCGGTGTATGATCTGTAAAAGGTAAACCATATTCTATCGAGTAATACCATGTTATTGAGATCTGATAAATAAAATAATCAGAATGTCAAATGTCGATCGAAATAATGAATAACTGTTGGCCAATTATCTATTGATGCCATACAGCGTTGTCTTATTTGACGGATACCATTGAAACACAGTACGACTAATAGTTCAATTTAAGTCTTAATTGTTGAATTTTCTAACGTTTCAAACAAATATGTACAGAAAATTTATATCACATGGACTCGTGTGATATAATATATTAGTTTGCTGTCGCTCGTGTCGTCCGTTATTAACATTCATAACACGCGCCTTGGAGGGGACAGGTGGATATTTTATTATTATTTCTTTATTATACACGTATAGTAATAATAATATATAACGTAAGACGTGTGTTCAGTTGTCGTGGGCACGAGCCGATCACAGTCTAGACGAAATACCAAATAATATTACAGCCTATGCCTTGGATATCTTATGTTTGCTGGTAGTGTGTAACACGCCATAATTTGCACCTGCACAAAACACACATTACTTTGCATAAATTACACCGAGTACTAATACACGTTAAGTGTTACACCAAGTCTCTGGCTGTTTATGAATCCGCCCGTGCTGTTTTGCATGCATTTAAGGCAGAGTGATGATATCAACATTTTATTTTCGAGCTATTTGTTTTTTTTAATATATATATATATGTATGTTTAAGTCCGTGTAGTTATAAAATAAACGTTTGGAACTCTCGGAGTTTTGTATAATTTGTGTTCAGAGTAAACACATTGACCGAAAAGTAAATACACTATAAGAAAAAAAAATCTGATACGAATAAACAATAAAAAACAGAGCAAACTTTTAACCCGATTGTACTGGGATTATAATGTTTACATTGAAATGAATATAATTGTTAGTTTAACGCAGGGGATGGCAAATGTGTTTATTTTGCTTTGCTGGAAACATATAGCGAGCCACATTCGGTAGCCTTATGCAAAATAAAACGGGTTTCACAGTTTTCCGAATGCCTAATCAGCTTAAACGCGAAGGGCACCCTTGCCAAACGAAAACCCTTTGGCAGACTGAAGAGCCGATTTGATAAAAAGCTAACAAACAAACGAGCTGTCCGATTAGCGGGTGGCATATTTTCCATGTTATGCGTACTGTTGATGAACAACTGGTAGAATTGTTTTGATAGCGTCAGTTAGATTTTCATGATTAATTAAATCTATGATACATTAGAGTAAATTACTTCGAATCATTCATAATAATCAAAGTGAAATAGTAAAATAATGCAATAAATTTATCAAAAGTTCGATGATTTGGAGAGTTAATTTTATCGTGCCAATTCGAGTAGTTTACATATAATAGCAGTTTTTTCCGTTTTCAATAATGAGCAAAGATAAATAAATATTACCTTTTTTCAATAAGAACTTTACAAATTAATAGGAGGAAATTATATAACATTTGAAAATGTAGCAGGTACAGTCCCTCGCTTTGTCAAAAACAATCTTGTTCGGAGCTTACCTAGAACAGTAACTTTTTTATTGACATGGAAAATAACACCGTTTTTGGTCCATAAGTTGAAATCATTCTCGTACTCAATGTCAATAAGTAAAGAATTCTTGTTTCAGAACGATACAACTGCCGTCTGGGTTTCAATCGACATGTAGTATTGAATTACACTCGTGTAAAATAATATAATTGATTATATTCATTAACGTGCCGACACTCCAGTGAATACAACGATTTATACTAACTGTATACGGATTTTATAGCCGCGTGTTGATGTAACTTCACTAGTATGAGAAGTCTTAATGGTTAGACACGAACACAACAAACAAATCGACCTGCCTACTGACGAATGTACAACGACAACATGATTGAATTTTTTAGATAGAATCTAAACATTACGCGTTATTCATCAAATTGGAATAGATTACGGATTTGTTGAGAAACACCTAAAAGATAATTTCCTTTTAAGCTATTCTTAATCGCGATCGATATTTTGGGCAGCAACATTAACGACTGTAAGTTTTGTTTACGTGTTTCTTGTTGACAGAATAATATTTTTAAAATAGCATTCAACTAATCATCGATATTTTAATTTCTTAATTTCTGTTTTTCAAGTAATTATTTTATTTTTATGTTCAACAGTTGTTTCTCACCTCGTTTCTTTTTTCTTTTTGTTAAATTAATTTCATTGTACATAGAAAAGTATGTACAGTAACTTTTATCCAAATAAATTTTTCTTAAATAATACCCTTGAAATAATATTATTCTTTAATATAATACTTGGAATAAAATTAACCAAATCAAATTTATCAAATACTTTTTAAGTCGAGTTAGTTTTTGAGCATTATCTGAACAATTTTAACTCTTCAACTGGCTATCGAATTGAGAAAGATAAAATTAAGTCATGCAATTTATACTACGAAACTTTATTTTCGGTCCGTTAGCTATAAAAATCTGTTTTTAAATTACTAAGTTGAAATTAAATAAAATTTGAAGTGTTCAGTTGAAAAACCATTAAAAGTGTCATTACATAAACTTTACAGATAGAATATTAAAATATTCACGTGTAATTTGTAATAATTTTATAACGGAAATAACAAAAAATTGATTTAAAAAGCGTTAAAAAAAACAGAATCTTATTATTTTTAATGACATCCAATAATGTTTAATGTGTTTGCTTCGCTATGTGTCCTTTAATAGTATTTTTAAGATTATAATCAATAATCTATGACCATTTTGACTTTTTTGTTATGTAATCGGCGGCAAATTAAGAAGTCCTTATTAGTAAAGTTTTCTCTTCGATTGGTCATACAACTTTAAACTATACTCTGTTATAGTTTGTACTTGTCAAAGGGATGACGAAAATAATATTAAAAACTGTCAACCATTGATAAGATAAATGATAGCAGCGAATTATTAGACTACACAAACATGCATAAATCTATAAATGAATCTTTTATATGATTATCATAGAAAACATGTGTATACATATTTGTATACTTAGACCTATACGGGTCTAATAAAAGAAATTTTATTCAGTTGAAGAGTCAGCTGTTTTAAACAAAACCAATCATTTAATCAGTTGTTTGTTTCCTAACAAACATTTTGTATTATTTAATAAACGTCCAAATTTTGTATTTATATAATAAAAATTGATCACTTGTGGCTAATTAATTAAGTAAAATTAAAACTATATTAAAAATATTATTAATTTAAAAAAAAAAAACTAAAAAATATTAAAAATATTAAATATTCCGCGACTTTTCATTAATTTTTTTTGTGGCTTTTGAGTTTAATATTTTTAATATTTTTTAGTTTTTTTTTTTAAATTAATAATATTTTTAATATAGTTTTAATTTTACTTAATTTTGTATTTATGTTTGATAAAAATACAATCATTATTTATACACATGTATGGCTTTATTTCTAAATTTACTGGCAAGTTTCGATGAACCAAAAACTCAACACGTTAATCGTTAGAGATACTACCTCGTATTAAACGCATGTGTGCGGCTTGAGCGTACGCACAATCGATTCGGAACGAGTTACGGCGGCGCGGTAGATGCGGCGGCGACAAACGTATGAAATAGCCGTGGCGGCGACAGAGAAAGAACAGTGCCGTTGGATGTACGGAAGGGGCCGCAAACGTCATTCGGAGGGAGTAAAAGAGGCGTGGTCCATTTCTCCTTCGCACTCCTCCCTTTCCTACCGGCCGTAGCGACAGGCGTGCAGCATCATCTCTCGGCTGCCGCTGCTATAATAATATTTCACGTGCTATACATACAACGCTAGGCGGCATGCAGCGTTTTTTCCCTTATTTCTTTTTGTGCACACCCACCCGCGCAACCGCCGCTTAGCGTACACCGTTTTCGCCACCGCCTCGTTTTATTTTACACCGTGCGCGTTTGCGAGTGTATGCGTGCGTTTAGCGTGCAACGCTGTCGCGGTTTCGGGACGCCGCTGCCGTCACCGCCGGAGTTACGTACCTCACGAATTTTCGATTTATTGTTATTGCAGTTCGAGTGTGTTATCGTTTTTCGCGAGAGGTGGCCGCCGTCAATGATCATCACCTAATACTCATCTTAAACTACTCGACTACTCAAGTTCAGAGTCTCTGGTATCAAAAGGACACAGTGGTAAGACATTGCTGTGCATTTCTATGCGCCAGTTGGATATTAGTCATCGTTGAAATAATTCGGAGTTATTTTTATTTTGAGAGCAATTATAGTAACATTAGTAAATAAAATCCAACTGAGTTTTTAGGATAGATAAATTTTCGACGGATAATAGGAAATCATTTTGATTGACACAATGAATATTTACCAAAACGTTTTGCCTGTAATTTCAAAAAATGATTTGACAAGCCGAAAAAGTAAGTCGTATAATGAATAATTATAATTATTCATTATAAAACTTACAGGTTAACATATACACATAATGGTTTTATTGGAAATTATCGATATTAAATACCGTTTGAAAAAATAACTCGATGACAATGAACATTTCTTAAATTTCAATAACTAATACAACAAGCTCCCATACTTTGTAAATTACTCTTTTGGTGTTACTTTTTATAATACACTTGACAAACAACAATAGAACTTATTGTTGTCTGCAGTATTTTAGAGTACATAAATATCAGACCAATTACTTGTTACACGATTCTTTTGAATCTTTCAAAAAATAATAATAATATTGAATAATAAACAGTGTTTTATCAAATATGAGCTATTATTTTATCTAATTGTGTAAAAAGTTTTTTTCAAACCTCCAAGATGGTTTTATATGTTAATAAGTATGCAACAAAAATGAAAAAAATAGAGATGTTTTAGTTTACATTTTGCAAAAAATTATTGCACAACAATTTTAAGATAACGGTAAATGTACAATTATTTGTTAAACAATATTAAGTTGTCTTTAATTAGATTGATGATAAAATCAAATTAATAATGTTATGTATTATATGTGTATTTTCTAATGTTTTGCTAAGATATGAAATCAATTTTCTATGATTTAAAAAAAAAAAAAAACTTTTTTGGAAAACATTAGTATCCTCTCGATAGTTTAAAAATTTGTTTTTTGATTTTACAAATCATTATTTGAACTATTGTTTTTCTACAATCCCAATTCTACACTCATGTTGAAGTAGTTTTTAATACACCCTTGCAGCATTTAATGTTTAATTAAATTTGATAATTTATGAGTCATACATTTGATTAAATTTTTAAAAATATTTTCTATATATTTTCTATATATTTTCAAGCGATTAAAAATGATTTGATAAATGATTATTTATTTAACATACTGTTGTAATAATGCAGTATAAGAAATAGTATAAGTAATGTAAATTTGCGGGGCTTCTTGATCTAAATAATAGTTGACAATAAAAAAAAAATGAGTTATGGCATATACATCACTTGTAAATGTGTGTCAAATAATTTCTATTTTTTAAATATTCATCAACGATGTTCAGTTATAAAAATGAATGAATTGCATATTTTTCATTGTACACTATTATATAATAACTATCCTAATTTATATAGAATAAAGATAAATCAAAATACATCAGTTTTTTCATTCCTATAAAATTCTATCATATTTTGTTTTTGAACTCTTGAAAAATCGTATCGAATTCATCGCATTAAAATTTTTAATATAAAATATGCCAATGGGCTTTAAAAATATGATTTATTCAGATATGTTCTATGGACTGTACCATTAACCTGGACATCTTATATGTTCTGACATAATAATCATATACAAGTTAATTAACGGTATGGTATATTTTGCATAATTTTTTTTTCAGAAATATTCTACTGTACCTTTTACCCTTTGCGCGTGTTAATTATAGTAAATAAATAAGTAAATGAATAATTACACTCGTAAAAATTGAATTTCCGTTAGAATGAACAATAGCATTATTTATTTAATTTTTATAATACTTAGGTTCTCCAGAAATAAAGGGAACGTTGACTTGTGTGCGTTAATTGAAGCATTTACAGTTAAATTTAATTATATTGATGATATTTTTAGTGATCGAAGGGTGGAAAATTGTGGTTGATCAAATGAAAAATATGAATCGTTATGTGTGTATTATTATTTATTTTCACCAAAATCATAAGAAAAATCCGAATTCACTATAAATAAATACTGAAGTACAACGATTTGTCAATGTGAAAGGAATTTTTTTAACAAGCGGATGCGATGTGTACAAGAGATATGCATAAAGAAAAATAGGCTGGAAATACATTTACAGTGCGCACGCTAATTGGTTGCCCGAGACTATTTCTAAAGTTATAAGTGCGGAAAGGAAGGGAAAAGTATACGCTGGAAGATGGTATTCTCAAACGCGCATGGAGATAGCCATCGTTCGTGAAACCTTTTGCCGATAACAACAATAATCTTTGCCATAAAGATTTCTTATATGGAAACTGTGGACATATATTTTTATTAGGAAAAATTCTAACGTGGTAATTTTTTTTTTTTTTTGATATAAAAACTTGACGTTTTTCCGTTCGGTACAAGTATAATTTATATGATTATAAACAATATTAGACCGGTCATAAGATGTGTGACGGACTAAAAATAATCATAGCTTATATACACAGGTTATGAATAAAAATAGTGAGATGGTGTTTTACTTGAAAATTTTACGGACTGGTAGTTCATTAAGATTGAAAAAACATTGTGGCAGTAATGATTACAATACATCACATTTTCTTAGAATGTGTATAAAAATGATCAAAAGATACAATAGGCAATAATATATTTTTTTAAGAAACAGAGAAAAAATAATAAATTATCGTTTAAGAAACATAATTTAAATTAGATAAATAAATCAAACAGCGTGTATTTGATGTATATTTTCAAAAATTACTCATAAACGTAATTACCAAAAAAGTGATATTGGAATTAAGCGGATTTAAACACTGACCAGCATTAAATATTACAATAAATGAAATAATTTCCAGTAAAATGTAACAGCCTAAACGGTCCATAGAAAATCGGTCGAAATGTTGATAAAAATCTAAAACTACTTTTTCGTTTTCGTTAATTAACATACCACGACACATAAAAGAGTCGTGTATTGTTCAACTCGAAATACCAGATAAATCTTTTGTTGGTTTTGAAGATTACGTTATTCTTTGATATTTATTTTGGATTCGACCTTCTATGGTAGCCGCTGCTAATCGTTGCAATCAGTAGAGGAACAGCCCGCCGGCGACGAAACAAGTTTTCTACAATCATTTTGTATGCTTTTTGAGTAGTTAGAGGATAACGTACAATAATTTTTTTTCATTTAATTGAAACGACGTGCAATTATTGATTCTGGTAAATCGCGTGCTCGTGGCTTCTGGTTAACTAGCGACCAGTAAACGTTGATATACGTTTATGAATCAGTTCTTTAAAAAACAACTTGGATCAATCAATTTGAAAAAAAAAATCTATGACAAATTATTGCAATCAGCTTTGCGTCTTAATAAATTATCGTTTTCTAATTATATTACAATCAATGACGATGAAAAAAGATTCGAAAAAATATCAAACAACTTAAACTCATTAATAAAGTGCATAGATAATAAATGTACCGGTAATATTTTTTGTTAAGTAAATATCACTACCATAATTTAATCGATTCACTGTGTTTATAAATGCAAAATTGTACACGTTTTATTTATACAATAATTATACGAATGAAACTTGCAACTTTAATATTCTACAAGTAACTGGTAAGTAATTATTACATATGAGTTTCTCGTAGAATATTGAAAAAATAAAATTACATTAATGCGGCGGAGTTTATTCAAATCGAAGCCGAGATTCGTGTTTTTATTGTAGTTAATTTATTGAAAAACGGTTGTTCGACGACACACCGAGTAAATAATTCGCGTTATTTATACGAAATAGACACGAGTTTTGCCCAAAGGATTATCGATTTTTCCAATAGAACACAATATGATATACTTCTACCAGAAGTCGTGGCCATTTTAGTGACCAAACACAAAACAAAAAGGTGAGCGGTGGCTTGGACATGAAAAAAAATTTAACTACACCTTTTTCGACCGGCTCAACAACTGCCCAATAGTTGCCTAATTCTTTTGTTTTGTTATTTCGAACGCAATAAATAAAATACAATTGGGTTTTATTGGTACATGGAAGTGTATAGTACAAAAACGAACACGCCGTACAAGAGAGCCGTTTTCTGTGGATGAGTTCACTGTTAGCCATCGAATTTTCCAAATAAGTCGAAACCGGTCGCTGTGAGGAATCCAGACCGCAATGCCCGTCCGTTCGCATACACAACAATGACTTTTATTGGCCAAGACAGGTTCTGTGCGAGTGTATTGTACGCCATCGAACGGCCGTCGTTTCAGTTAAAGTTTTTTTCCCCGTAAATAGATATTCTCATGTGGAATAATATATTACGAGCACAGCCGGTGGGTATATGACAAAAACAAGCCGCTCCGCTGTCGCGGGTAAAAATCGCACAACAGAAAAAGGATTTCCAGTGAACGAGGAAAAGGATATTTGCGTGGGAGGAGTAGTGGAGACCAGGCCTACGACAACGGTACACGAGATTAAAGCGGGCCCGTGTAATGCAAATGCATTGCACGTTGAAAGAACCGCCTTAGGGTTCGATATTGTTTTTTATTCGTGGACTTAATTTCGATTACTATTGATACTTGGTTCCAAAAAGGCGCGTGTCGTTCAATTATAATCTATGTAATTTAATTTATGCTGTTTATTTTTTACGCGTCGGACTGTGTCTGCGCTTGAATTCAGGCCTATTAAAAATAAATAAAAATTATGTACGTAGTTTTTAATTTGTATGTATGCAAATAAATATTAAATAGAACAGTAATTAGCTATAAATACAGTGTTTGCTGTCAGTGTATAAACTTCTGTAATTAATTACGGTATCATACACTTAACACGCGGTAGTATAATGAAGCTCGTGAACGATGTTCGTACCAAGTTGTTGAGGATTTAAGTGTTATTCCGGGAAGGGGATAATATTGGTAATTAGACGATTCTATTAGTTTAAACTGGTTATTTCAGAATTTGTGGGTTCAATACTCAATGCGGTTTCAATTCGAAATTTGACGCTATAATAGGACTATAAAAATATGTGTCATTTTTTTATTTTCACTGGTTTACTAATGTAACTCGTATTTACTCAAATTAGGTACAGATTTTATGTTTGTTACCGTATCACGCGAATTACAGCAATTAAAGTTGCTTGAGTTGAGTAAATATTGAAGAAACATCGTACGTCTATAACTCAAAACTGGATGATATAAAGATAATTGTTTTTGAGTTGTTATCATGACACAAATAATATCTGGCTTTACACCAACTAATGTTTTTGATATTGTCATATTAAAATAATTTTATTTCGTCAGTCTTGTTTTGAGAAACAAAAAACAATAAACTTAGAATATAAACATTTTAAAATAGTTTTTAACTGAATTGTCCAATATTTTTGTTTATGGTGTTTCAACATCGTGTCACAAGAGTTAAGGGGATATCAGGGTGTCCTATCAGGTTTGACATCTTTAATAACTTTTGATCCAGCGAATTTTTCGGGTAACTAATTTTTACAACAAAAACACATTTTTTTGTTATTTGTTTCATATAATAATAAAAAGAAAATTAATTTTAAATTTCAAAATAGCCACATTTTAGCTCTGTTCTTACAAAAAAATGTTGTTAGGTCGATAATCTTAGGATAAGTATTTGTTGAGTTATAAGCATATATACATAGATGTAGTGCATGGGGTACAATTCGTACTGATGTACTCCGTCCGCCATATCTACCCACTTTATGCATTAAAATACTTGTATCTCAATGAGAGTACTAAATTTGTTATGACCCATAAAATTTTTTTGTAAGAAATGTGCAAAATAATGGCTATATTGAAATGTTGAATAAATTACAAAATAAAAATTATTTTTTAATTATAAAAAATGTGTTTTTGACGTGGTCCAAAACTGTAAAAATCATTAATGAAAAATATTCGCTGGATCAAAAGTTATTAAAAAAGTCAAAACTTTGTGGAACACCTGTATACCATACGTCAAACTCACGATAATGTACTTGTCGATTGTAAGTAATATGTCGATGACTCATTAAAAAAATTAGTTGGATAACAATGAATTCGCTTGGATTTCAAGTATTGGAAATTCTTTTGACATTACCCGATTGGCAAAATAGAAAACACGTCACCGTCAATATAAGTAAAAAGAAAAGAATACGTTTCATCTTTTTATCAAGCTTGACGTTTTTTTATTTATTACATTTGGTATCTTTATTATTATACCGTTTCGTGAGACACGGGCACCATTAACGATGTTATTTATAGTCGGTGGCGTTGATTTAAAAAAACCAACAGGTTCTTTACTTTGTCATGGCGAGAAATAAGAGGGGAACCGAAACACATATAATGTCAAATTACCGAATCATAACGCCCTGTACGACAAAGGGGAGAGTGGTTGTCAGTAATTATAATATTATATCTCTTTACCTATTTGCTTTTTACTAACGTTGTGATTTTTTTACTCTCTGCGTGAAATGATACGTGTAATTAGAGGGACTTGTCTTTTCTGACAATTGTTTTTTTATTTCTTGAACCTTAGCCAAAACACACTCTGGTACAAAGCTGAAAGAGCGAATGATTTTTTACTGTTCTTCTGAAGATTTAAGTTAAATAGACCGACACTATGAGGTTTTTTAATTAAAAGCGAAGAGAAAAGTCTGGTTAAATATAATTGAATAACATTCCATTAATCTAATGTGTTAAGAACTGTATTGTAACAGTATAATTATTATTTATTCATTTGAGTCGAGCAAATCGTAAAGTATAAATTTTTAAATATAAATATTGCATCTTGCACTCAAAAGTATTGCACATAGACATATTTTGCACTGAATAATTAGTAAGAAAAAACAAGCTCCATTAAATTTGGACCCGAGCCATAATAACAGCAATATGTTATACATCAATTACATTAGTGTACGCATTATGTCGTTATGCTTTCGATCCTCTATATTGGTTTATGTAAAAATTATAAATTAAAATAAGTGATCTCATTTAATTAGTATATTTAAAATTGTGTAGGATATACTGGTAAAACAAATAAATAAATTTTGTCGAAATGGATTTTATTCTCTCTGACCAGTTTTGCACGAAAACTTCATATCACAAATCGATACACTAACAAATTGTTTATTTTTTAGGATATAATATGTAGACTGATATGCTGAAAGAAATTCGTAGTCCAGGATTGGTGGCCGATCCCGAGCACGGCAGCAACTGTGTTTGTTGCGCTGGTTGCGGTAGATCCATTGACGATCGGTTCTATCTCTCTGCCGTAGATATGTGCTGGCACATGGGATGCTTGCAATGTGCCGAGTGCAAGATACCACTAGACACCGAGCTGACATGCTATTCTAGACATGGCAACATATATTGCAAACAGGACTACTTCAGGTATAGATTTTTAGTGAATAGTTGTAACAGCATTGCGCATTGTATCGATTAAATTATAACGAAATATGTATTCCGCCGGCTCATCATTGGAGGGAGTGACATGCCGCTAGTTTCCTTTGGACATCGATGTAATAGCTGGCGGTAGTCAAAAAAACAAAAATATTTAGTTGGATAATAAGTGAGGTAGGCTTTGTATGAAAACACACGCAAGGCGATAAACTACGATAAAAATAACCGTTTCTTAACCGATTTTAAGTATACCAATACGACTACTGAACACTGGATAATAATAGTAATTAAAAAGCGAAGGATCTCGGCATTGTTCGGAAGCGCTACTCAAACACCCTAATTTACCACGACCGGGTTCCGGTTGGGTACTATGTGGTTGTGTGCACAGAGAATCCGGCAATTATAGTACTACATCCCGCGATGAGAATGTGAAATAAACGCTGGAAAATATTCAATTTAAGATTACTAAAAGAGTATAATTATACTGTACCCGCTCACCGGTATCAGTTACTCCAACTGATGTACACAACATTTCAAAATAACGCGAATTCGATTATTTTAAATGAACACTGTATTACGAATTAATCGAGTGGTCGTACAGAACGAATTGGGCTTAACGTCGTAATCGGATTTTGGATCCTTCAGCCAAGTCTTGAGCACGTGCACGAGCTTAACGAGTCGATAGCATTGAAGGATCACCACGTCGCGTGTCTTGGTCTTTTTCGAACAATTAATGAACGCCCATTGAACCATGTTTATGGTACTACTGTGTTGCTCCTGCAGTATTAGATATACTGTGTTCACCATGTAATGACCTTAATTGTGTAACGTTGTCTATGATGACAAAAGTATTATACAAAAGCGGTTCTGATGTACTGGCAACATGGTCGTTGGTGACCCAAAGCTAGGCGGCGGTTAAGAGAATACAATAGTTGGATGCACGTGCATACATTTGTGCTGCGGTCCATTGTAGTTTATGGTGCGATACTTATAATCCTATAACATGGTCGAGCACGCGTCACTCGTGTACCTGCCTAGCTAACGATGGCTCCTACGACGGTGGAAGAAGGGGTGGTGCAGAGTGCACCTGGGTACGTGGCTGTCGTCGGGCCACGTGTCCGAGAGCTCATTGTTGTTTCAAAGATCAATCCCACAATGACGGGTTAATACCAACTGTGGTTATGCCAGGTGCCCAATGATCGGTCACCCGTGTTCTGTCAAAGAACGATATTGGTCGGATAATCTCCGGAAACTATAGGAGTACTTTATATGCATGTCCGTAGACAGATTCAGAAATTGGGTGTTATTCAACGCAAAATGAGTGTTTAGTATCGGTGACAATGCAATATCTGGAAAACGTAAAATTAAAAATCTATACTATTTCACTTGTTGCATCACGTCAAGAACGTTATCTAAACGCGTTATTTTGTAATGATTTAAAATGTTGTTTTGTATTACTGAGACTCAAAGAAATCGTGTGCTTTAAATTAAAATGTTCATTACCGTTTCAATTATTGTATTTAATAACAATACATATTTGAAAGATAACTCTATATATATTTCACAGTGACTTACGTGAATTTGTTGTTATTTTTACAGGTTATTTTCAATTAAACGTTGTGCACGATGTCAAGGAGGCATCAGTGCCTGTGATCTAGTAATGCGTGCTCGGGATCTCGTTTATCATGTCGAATGTTTTGCATGTTATGCGTGTGGGGCTGTTCTGTGCAAGGGTGACTACTACGGAATACGGGATGGAGCTGTTTATTGTCGACTAGACTATGAGCGATTAAAACACAGAGACATGTGTGAGTTAGAACCTATGTGTAGCCCCCCAAGGGCTGCTGGTCACCATTGGCCACCTGCTCATAAAGGAAGGCCTAGGAAAAAAAGAAACGTTCAATTATCGCCAATAACGTCCGAGTGCAATGGTCTCACTGAACTCAATGTCCTCAGACTCCCACAATCAACTCTAGGTAGGCGATAAATATTTAATTAACCTAAAAAATCGATTCATCTTATACCGAAATGTACCTTTTTGAACGTCCTGCGTTACCGGACTATTGGACATTTCACATTTTTAATTTTAACTTTCAAAAAATAACGCAATTAGTTAAGAAACAAAAACATAGACCTTCTTTTTGCATTGTAAAAGATAAAAAACATAAATAATATTGAAATGCTAATAAACTTGAAAATTGTTTAATAAAAAATGGGTCAATTGTTACTTTAATAAATCTTGACGCTGTGTTACAAATGTTTCGCGATATTCAAATGCACATAAAAATTGTAAATTTATCGATAAATTAATAATTTATTTTATTTTATATTTTGAGTAGTTTACAATATTATTTAACATAAAAACTAATGAGTTTTAATTTAATGTTATAAACCTCTTGTTATTTTTAAAATAAAATCATTTATTTATTTTTCTCAGAAACAACTTTTTGACAAGTTTTGTATACGCAGTCAAATATTTAAAATTTAACTGAACGATACATTTTTAACAAGTGTTTTTTTTTGGGTAGATATTTACTCTTTAACGCGATAAAATTGGAATATAACGAACAAGTTAAACACCTAAAATATAAAACCATAGTGAAATTAACATTAACATATCATAATCGTATGGATTTTTTGAAACTTAAATATGTTAATATATTTAAAGAAGAAGTCGACACTGCCTCCGTCGAACTCTTTTTGAGATTCGGTCTCGCGATACACAAAAAATATTCACATTATTAAAAAGACGCGCGGACTTTGGAAACATTTACTTAGAATTATTCGGCCTAATAATTGAATGTTAAGTGGTAATTGGTTAGCCTGCGGGGCATCGCGTCTGAGTGTAAAGAAAAATCACTGCGTCCGACGCAATTTGTTGGCTCTGCGACAAACGACTAATTGAAAATCACCTCGTCCATCGTTGGCGTCGTGTCCGCATATTGGAAGTAATGGCTAAACGAAACGTTAAATAATTATAATATTTGTTCGCTAAAAAAAATAATAAATACATCTATCTCTTTCTTGCGGTACGTGCACACGGACACTGTGGCCGTCACGTGTAATAAATCACAGAGGACGAGCGTTGGGAACAATAATTTAACGCTCCGAAACTAGTATGCCTGTAACTGGGATATCGTGTGACGTTGGGTGGCGATAAATGCCCACACGAAGTCGTACATAGCGCGACGCTTACGCGAGATTTAAAGAGAGGAGTTTGGTTTTTTTTTTTTTCATGCACTAAACGAAGGTAAAAAACACACTCGCCAGTGGCTAAGATACAAACCGTGTCGCCGCTACTCCGGCAGACACACGATTTATATGCGCGCACCACAACACACACACACAGTTTCTTTAATCTTCATTCTGTACATGTATAAAACTCAAATGAGTATACGAGTGTCATGTATGGAATAACTCCAACGGAATAAAATGTATATTTTCTACGTTTGTGTGGTGTTGTCGCGCCTCTAATTGGACGGCCGGGCACACCCGCGCGGCACGGCCACCCAGAGACCGTCGGACGCAGGCAGCCGGGTCGATTATCACCGGTAGCCGCCACCGCCACCCCTTCGTACGGCGTCCATCAATATTATCATCTCACTCGGAACCCGGTGAGATTTATGCGTTCCGTGTACACTGCCGGTGCGTTATCATCCCCTCGACCGCAATGTATGCTCAGTAATAATTATTACTGCTACCAGTTTCACTTGTCTCAATCGTTGACCCTTTTGGATTTTAGGGCCAATTAAAAATATCAACGTTCGATCCACTGGGTACGTACGCATATTTTTATGGTTTTTAGTACCTTACCGCAGTTAGATCGGAACCCGTGTATTGGACTACTACGGGTACACAATGTTTTATTTGATCGATAATGAGCACACCCGAACCTACTCGATACCATAAGAGCTGACCGAAATCGTCGATCGAAATCATGATTTTCTCACACGCCAAGTCAAACGGAACGCAATAAATTATTCCACATACGCATTATCGCGGAAGGCAATCCGTTTTTTTCTATGTAGAAACGTTAATAAACAACGTTGATACGAAAAATTTACATTGATGGGGCAATTGGAAAAAATACGGGGAGGTCCGCTGTTTCGTTTTACATTCAACGTATACAAATAGCCAACGTAAAAAACTTTCATACGCATATTCTTGTAACAACAGTTGTCGTGAAATACTCGAGTTTTCGTATATACAATTTTTTATGTGCCAACATTTTCATTTCTGTTAGATTTTTGTCAAGTTGTTGACAAAATTGAATTTTAAATAGGCATTATACTAAAAGTGACAGTTGGCGATTTTAAGTGATTCCAGTTGAAATACTCTGTACTTAATAATGTTTTAGATAAAAGCTTATGGCCTATAAATGTAAGGCATCATCAATTTACGAACACACATATTTTATGACTAGTAAAATAAACAATAAAATACATTCGCTATTAAAAAGGTGTGTAAATACCGAGGAATGCTAATGATTCTAAAAAAAAAATATGAATTTGTAGACACTCGCTAAACTTTTACACAAATATGTAACTTAAAACAGGTGCTTACGAAAAAGTCAAATTACCACCCAAGAGTGTTAAAGGCAATTCTATTTGAATAAATCTAATTCTTTTTACGACACTGGCGTGCGTACAAAACAGTTTTTAACACTGTTACATGACAAAGCGCAACAATAGAGACCAGACATATAAATTATATACAGGCGAAAGTGCTGTCGAGCGAAGGGAGCTGTCAACAATGAGCCAAAGAAGTTGAAAATTGAAATGTACAAAAAACACCTTCAAACGATTTCTATTTCTGTTTTCGAGGGCAGATATAACGAGATGTCATTGAATGCGAATATTTTTTTTGTGTACACCTTTCCGATCCCCTTAATATTTTTCTAGCATTCAATGTGTCGATCACAGTAGCCCATGCAGGCCCATTAACCCCAACCGTGTGTTTATACCGTCGCCGAACAAATGTTTTCTTTCCCAAGCACACTTCTGAACCACTGGCATTGTTTACTTTGGATTATACCGAACATAACTACAACTAAACACCCAGTGGCTGTGTGTGAGCTACCTGTCCGTCACTCGACACACAAACTATACGTATAAATGTTTTTCTCTCCCTAGTAACTAGTGTAATATGTATAATATATGTTATGTACATGCACTTGTACGGCGAACGCTACGTTTTGTTGTAAAAAGAAACGGGAAAACTTCAACGGGCAAGATACTTATAAACTAAACGAACATAATATTTTTATACATTCTGCAAACAATAGTCGCCCCCGTGCCATCCAGATGTCGATACTCGCTTTCGTGCTATAGCAGGCGAAATAAAAAAATGCCGTTGAGTACATTATGTATATTAGACCATGTGCGTTTAAATGACGTTTCCTGTGAAGTACAAGTGACCATATGAGGGAAAAATTAGTTTCATACTCGTGAATACACTAGATCAAAACTGTCTCTAGTGGATTATAAAGTATAATATTATTTGGGAAAAATTAATAGCGTAGGCACATTAGGGGGTTCTCATTTTTTGGCGATATCAACAGAACTTAATACCTGTACCATTATGATTTTTGTATAATGTCAAATTAAAAAACATGAAAATGTTTAAATTTTGATTTTTTTTGGACGAATTAGCTTATAAATAAATGGAAAAAAGCTTAATTATAAAAAATTCCATTTGACATCCGTCTTTTAGTAGCTGGGCGATTCAACTATTTTCTCAATATTTTAAAACGTTATGGTATTAAAAAGTAATGTATTTCATGTATTATGTATTCGTCAAAATCAAATTACACAATTTAATCATCATTACTTAACATGGGCAAATTTTAATTACATGAAATCGCGATTTTGATACAAAATATATTCGTGCTAAAGGTGTTTTCATTTTGAAATGTCATGTTAATATTATTACATCTTAATATATACAGGATATCCGGCTGATTTTTGCATACTAAATTAAGAAATGTAAATGTTTGTAGTTCATGTACAATATACAAATTAAATTAATTAATAGATGTTATCTGACGTATAGACGCGAATAACAATGACAATAATCTGAGCTCGACGCAGATAGTACATAATTACTCCCTCCAATCACTTTGCATACATAGTTTTAAAGAAACCGGTCATATATCTGACTGTAATCGACAACTACTTATCGATTGTATTTGTAATCTCATGTTTTGTATTCTTATTGCAGAAGTCATGCAAGCGACAGATCTGTCGTCTTCGATGGAGTCGTTGACATACGAGACGTCGAGTTTGTCATCGCCCACCAACTCATCGACAGTCAGTGGAATGACACAACAACAGCAACAGCAAGCACGGACGAAGCGTATGCGAACATCATTCAAACATCACCAGCTGCGAACTATGAAGTCATATTTTAATATTAATCAAAACCCAGACGCCAAAGATCTGAAACAACTAGCTCAGAAGACTGGCCTCTCCAAACGAGTCTTGCAGGTAAAAAAAATCGAATTTAATAGGTAGATGTAAAATAAATTTCTGTTTATTGCAAAACAATTAATGATCTTTCTTAAATTATCAAACATTGTAAATATAAATACAACAAGAAATAAAACGTTTTCTTTTATAGGTTTGGTTCCAAAATGCTCGAGCAAAATGGCGAAGAAATATAATGCGACAGGAAAACAACCAGTTGGTGGCTAGTTCAATTTCAGGACAAAACCCAACAACACCATCAGATCCTGACCTCATTCGTGGGCATACGCAGGGAACTCAAGGTCTAAACTTTGTTGACTTGTTCTAGACTGGGTTCATTTACATCATTACTCAAAAATAATGATCAAATTGAAGTATTGTGTTAGTTTAATATTGAAAAAAAATAATGAAACTATATTTTAATGTTCCTTAATCGAAACAAATACTTCTTCGCATATTATGTACATAGAATTATTATTACATTATGGACTATGTACGAAATAATTATATTGTAACTTTATATTGAACTTGTATGTAACTCATGTTTAAATGATATGATTTGAGTTTGTTGTTATCTTTGTAGCTTTATAAATAGCTTTTATGGTGTTATTTCAGCAAACTGCAAGAAAAACTGTATTCATCCTCTAGATCCTTACGTTTTATGAAAATTCAAAAGTAATATAACGATTGAACCTAAAATAAATACCACTATAATGTTTTTATTAAATTCATTTTATATAAAATATTTCAAAAGCAATTCTTAATCTTGCTCAATAACTTCATATCTAAATATGTATGTAACATTTGTGTAACAATTAATAACAATATTATCAACTCTTTAAATTGTTTTATTGCCAAAAGGAACAATAAATTACTAACCATTACTTATTCTGTTATCCTTGGGTATTTTTGATTGACATATATTGATTTTGTGCTATCAATAAGATACCATAAAAAGAAACCCCTAATGTTAAAATATTTTTTTATTGTAGTCATTACAACAAGTATTATTGTTTACAAAGTTATCCATCTACGTTTAACACGTATGCTATAATTTATCGAAAATTGATCTTGTAACATTCTAGTCAAGTTATTATTGTTTAAACTTACTACATTTAGTTTGTATTATCACTTTGAAAAAAAAACTATTGTGTACCTATTAGTAGCTATAAAAATAAGTATAGATTTAATATTTGTTTTTTTTTTTTTGATATCTTAATTCATGATTTTTGTAAAAAAATGATGATATTAATGCAGACGAATTTCTTTGTTAAAAGTATAAAAAAAAATTCTTATGCGTATACAAGTGTTATAAAACATAATATATTGTTTATAATTATTATTATTATTTATTGTCTTGTTTAACTATATATTTTTTTCATTGATACTGTGAAAAACAAAGTATAATAAAATTATAAATTCAAACTGAGTTTCACAAAAATGAAGTTAAGTTTTTTTTTTAATCGAACAATTAATATAAATACAAATTAATTACCGTTTACTTCCATATAGTGTAGTGTATTCAGAGAATGTAGTAATTCTATAAAATCAGATTATTAGGCTGAATTGCCAGGTCCGTGTGTAGTGTTGCTGTAAAATCCTCGTCCTCTTCCATCGTAACACTCTATATTATAATGATTTTGTTCATTGTGTAATACAATGAGATTCAAGTGGTGACTGCATTGCAAGAGAGTACTGCGTTGTACGAGACGTACGTGATTTTCCGTGTGAACCCTTTTGGACCACGACCGGTACGTGCGAAGGTGTTGCAAAAAATCCTTATCAGATTCCCAACTATTTCATTATGAAGCTCCTCTGTCTAGTCGATAGTGTTTAAATCATGCACACACAAACAAAACCCATGTCCAAGGGTTCTTCAATGAAATGATAACAATAATTATAAGACTGCGATCTCAAGAATATCACATTCTTTACTGGAGCCAAGTACAGGCTAGAAAATCTAGATGCATTAACACTTTTCGTGGGAAATATCTTTCGACGTGAACGATATAAAAGAAACTCATTTAATAGAACACTTAATTATATGTTAATCCTATCGAATAATACTTTTCAGAAAGCGAATCATTTGTTGAAAACAACGTAATTGTTCATATAAGTTTAAATAAACAAATGATTAAAAATTTAGGATTATTACATCATAAAATTTATGATAACGTATTCACTATTCATAAAATGTTCACGGTTTCTTAGATTCTACTAATTTCTATGGCTTCTCGGTTTTATGTACTTCTATGGCGTCATAAGTTTTTACATTTTTATGGCTTCTTTAAGTTTTAGTTTTTATAATTCTATGGTTTCATAAATTTTATGCATTTCTATAGTTTCCAAAACTTTTAATGTGATCAAAAAATGAAATGTTTTATAATGATTATTTAGGTTTTCATAAACATTTATCAGAAAAATACGCTATAAAATTTAAACTTTTCTTTTATGACATTTAAAAATTCGTATTAGAACCGTTTAATCCCAAAGCATAATTTTACGAATGAATACTGAAATATATACATTAATGAAATACATTAAATATAAGCCAGTAGCACCAAATATTTTATAAATTAATTTTTCATTACAATAACTGTTGTTTAAATGATTCAAAAATACTTGTATCATTCTCGATTTTTTGTGAAAATTTTACATTGTAAATTGGACCCGCTCAGGTTACAAATTAAAATATTATTTGGTTAAATTACCTAGTTTTTTTTTTTATTTAAACTAATACATTATATTTGGTAGGAGGCCATATAATAATATAACAAAAGTTAATCATTAACAGTGAGAGATAAGAAAAAAGCTAGATTTAATGTTTAACATAAGAATATATTTTTTAAAAATTAAACATAAATGACATTGTCATAATGTGACAGTGAGTCTTCATAACATAATTACGTAACTTAACATATCATAATATCACTACGTAAAAAGAAATAGATTGTATGAAAAGTATTGATAATGGTTGTGACCAGTGCCACCTACCAATGCCTACAAAATATAGAGTTGTACATGGTTAAATTTTAAATAAGCATTTATTCTTATTTCATTGAAAAATCCCCATGTTTTTTTTATGATGTTTAAATATAGCGTTCAACTGCACTATTGGCTGTTAGTTTCCGGATGGGTGACCATATAGAAATTTAACACTAACACACCCCTTACTAGTTCCTTGCTCAGGTCGATAGTCGTTACACAATCATTGTAAGATATAGACGACCTCAAACAGTTGGAATTGATGCTAAGGAAATAATGATGATTTTTTTTTTCAAAATATTTATTTGAGATAATCTTACAGTCTTAGAGTTGTATTTGCATAGTTTGTATTTTCAATACAAGACTTGATATCCAATTATGGGGATGTGCTAGCCACTTCATAAAGTAACTTTTTGTTTTCTATTGATAGTTGTGGTCTATTATTTTTCTTTTTTTTAATATGTTTTATTTTCATTTAGACGAGAGAACTTCAGTTTAGTCTAAATGGATGCCTACGTATTTACCTGACTTTTCTTGTTGAGTTATTTTACCATCAAGAATTTTCGGATTAAAGTTGGTCACTTTAGTTCACGTGAACTATATAATAGTATTTTTCAAATGATGATGAATGACGTTTAAACATTAAATTGGTATTTTTTAAATTTAGATTAAAATCACCCTTACTCCTGCTAAACTTTCTTAGTATCCAAAGTTGTTATGTCAGTGAATTTCATATTTATATAAAGGATAAGCTGATTTTTATTAATTGTTAATATTATAATGTATTGTACTTCCAAACCAAAAATATCATCACCCCAAAATTTACCAATTACTCACAGTTGCATTCATGTGATTTTTTCATGAGAATGGATGAAAAACTTTTATTGTAAAAATCATCCAGGGTACTATACTCCAGGGCTATTTTATTTATATTACTATATCAAGATGTTATTATGAACTATTTAATATGTATTAATGCCTTATCTCTTATTAAGTCTATTTCAAATATTTAATTTATTTTACAATAACACTTCATGGAATTTAACACTTACGTATAAATTTTCTCGAAGATTTGAAATTTAATAACCGAAATTAGTAGAGTTACTAATTTTTTCATATTAATTATGCTCATTAACTTTTAAATTAAGTTATCATAAAAAAATGTCCAAAATATGAAATATATTTTATGGAAATTGTACAAAAATATCAAAAACGGTATGTCAATGTGGGGAGATCTATCTCCATAATCCCCTCCCATTTGACCGCCACTGCAATAGATGAGTAATTTACTCATAGACGATTTGTGGATGTCAATATTGACTTTCTATTTTCATTGAGAAAAATTTGTATGTAATTAATGTTGTTTTACATGGCTGTTCTATTGTAAATTTAGCGCCGCTTTATCTCACCTCAATATACCAAATAGAAAAGGTGTTATCATCTTCATTGTAGTCTTAATCAATAATAATGAATCTGCCGGCTATCTTCTCAATAATTGTCGGCAGATGGGGCCGCTTATTATTTGTATTGTGTAAAGCGCGAGTACAAAGCGATGTGTCGGTCAATTCAAAGTCGGCTGTGCCGTTAGAATATGTACAATACACGTAAACAAACTATATGACGACTGTCATGGCGTGTGTGTACGTAAAAAGAGATAATTCCTATAATTTTTGCCTGGAAGCCGTGACTACTAGGTTGCATAGATTGGGCGGTGGCGGCTTACGCCTTTATTCAAATCAACGATGAAGACGTTTGTGTGTACAATATAATACGAGTCTGACGGCAATATAAAATTATTATTTTCATTGTGTAAAATGACTCGACAAATATTATTTTTATACACATATGCGGTCCACCGTCATTAGGCCGGCATTATACGTACGCTGTAAAAAATATTGTTATCTCGCGCCGAATCGACTCCGATCGATGCACCCGCGCGCGTTGGGTTGCCTTGCACGGGAGCCCGACGACAGGTCAAGTGTAAATTACAGGGCGCCTCTGTCATTTTTTTCTATGCTCACAATACGATTATAATGACGATAGTTGTTCTCGATTGTTGTGATTATTATTATTATGCCTCTGTAAAATAAGACCGGCATTATAATCGCGGAAAAGGTGTGTTTCGTCTTCGTTCGTTAAATTATGACAGCAGAAGCATATCCACACCCATTTCATCGGCAGCTATCAACAAATAAAACTGTTTAATAATTTAACCCTAAATTTAAATCCAAAAAATAAACTAAAATTCCACCGTCGACTCGGCAATTCTTTGAAAAAGTTAAACAATCATTTATTTACTACTGTCACTTTAATTAAAAAAATGTTAACTTTCCAGATTAAAGAAAAAAAAATTATTAAATATAAATATAATTTTATACGTATATATTATTAAAGATAAGAAACAAACGGTTAATACCTGAGAGATATTAATAATACACATTTTTTTTATTGTCTCCAACCATAAAATATAAATGAATAGGCTAGGAACAATAGACCTTTCACGTATATAATTTTAAAGCCAATTTGTCTTACTGTGAAAACATTAGTGTAGCACTATAAATTATTTATTTATTTATTTTTTTTATTGTAAAAATTATGTTTTGAACCATCTCTGGCTTATTAATTAAATACATTTCATGACACCGTGTACTTTTCATTATTTAATAAATAAGAATAAAAATTAATAAAATGACGGGTCATTAACAACTTCGGGACCAATACTTCAAAAGTTATTAATAGAGGTAGGAATTATGTACATTTATAAATTTTGTTTTAAATTTTTTAGTTATAATTGCTTCGAAAATTTTGCAAAAAGCCAATAATTTAAAACATTATATCTGTCCCTCACTTATAAATCGACGTAATTAAAGATTTTTTCCAAATATCAAGGAAGTATCTTAGACTTATAGACTTATTAAAAATGAGATTTAAAGGTTATACTAGTATTGAGCAACACAATTTTAGAAACACTGATGGAACACCATCAGGACCGGTACCCTCATGCGTATCCAAGCTATATATTAAATCAAAAATTTAAATTTGATCATTAGCCCAAGAACTAAGATTAACATTAATATTATTCATTGAAGCAACATTTAAAATTTGGAAATGTATGTTAAGATTCATCGATTCAGCCACATAAACGATAGAAAAATAATTAGCAAATAGTTGGATAATTTCAGAAATATTACTAGATGAGATGTTGTCATACTTAACACAATAGGGTACATTACTATTTGATTCTCTAAGGGACTTAACATATTTCCAAAAAGATTTTATATTTAATTAAATACTATTTTCAATGTTAATAATATATTAAGAATGACAGCTTAAAATAAGATATTTGCATTTTTTCCGAAGATGAGAAAATATCAAATAATTTTCATGGGAAGGGCAAAGTTTATACTTTTTGTGTGCACAATATTTATCTATAGTACGCTCCCTAAGCTCAAAATTTGCCCAAACCGGGAAGTAATTACCATGTTTTAGTTTTGGAAACAAAAACAAAAAAAGAGTGATAAATAATTTCATAAAACATTTCAACGAATGCCTCAAAAGATAAATTATTATTTAAATTTAGTTCAAAGTTAGTTTTTGAATGAAAACGAGAAATATCCTTAAAATTACAGTTATTAAAATTATATACCTGAAGAGACTCAGTGTTTATAGTCTCCGATAAATCATCAAATTTTATATTAAGTTGTAAGAGAGGATGATACTTATCAATCATTGGAATAAGAGATTTAAATTAACGAATAATATAAGTAAGTTCTACACAGCACTAAGCCATATACAGTCAAAAGTACGACCTATACTATTCTGAATACAGTTCACTTGATTAAAATTTAAAAAATTAGCTTTCAAAATTTTGACACCTATGTGTTAAAATGTCACTACTTGTATGAAAAATTAACGTGTATACTTAAAATATCATACTTATATACAATAACATATATCGGTATAAGGTTAATGTAAAAAATAGTTTTTAAAAATAAAAAAAAATAGAAAATAAACGTTAACCGCTTTAAACCGATTATGGTTTTTTCGGTTACCGGTAAATATTAATAGAGTTAATAATAAAAAACATTTTAAAGTACTTATTTTCATATAAAAAAAGACAAAAAAATTAGGGACTATTCATAAGACAATTTTTACTACCCCCCTCCAAGTGTATCTACAACACATAACTATTTTATTTATAGTGGGTTGATATCAAAATTACTACTGTAATAGTAATAACATATAGTGGTGTAGTTAGATTTTTGTTGTAAGGAAATGTACACAAAAAAATTTTTTTCTACTCCCCTAAACGAAAAGAATTGTATGATTATAATGTAATCATTTTTATTCTAGGGAAATTTATCACCCCTTTAATAAACTTCCGTTTTTATTACATATTGTATGAATGCTTACTACTTAATAGCATGAGTGTAAAAATGCATTTTCAATTCCAAACAAACTTTAAAAAATTTATTTCAATATTATTATTATTTTTTTTTTTTCAGAAATCAATTTATCATTTTGGTACTGAACCTGTTAATTTAAAATAGTTTAAAAGAACAATTCTCTAATATGTTGGTTATTGGATATCAGTTAATAATTTTAAAAACATAGCACAGTGGGGTCGCGACACAGTGCGGACATGACACAGGAGGGACAAGTATAGATGATATCTGACAGTGATTAAAATCACTATCATAAGTAACGCTTCGATGCAAGTCTGTAGATAGTATTTAATTCTAAGAAATTGGTAGATAATTACAAAAGCAACATCAACTCACATTGCCTTAATTATATCCAGATTAGTAATTCTTAGATTTAAAAGTATACTTTATGAATAAATACTAATTATAGTAATTAAATTTAGTATGGAATTGATATTCGATAATTAATTATTGTTATTTTTACAGAGAAATTATAAAAATAGTAGTTGTATATTTCTTTACTTTTAATGCGTATAAAAGTTTAAAGAGCTTGATGCAATACTTTGCAATAATAATTTTTTGTTACTTATAAATAAATATACTGAACTACAAGGAACTTTTATCAAAAGCACTAATATACTTTTCTAAATCAACTTATTGAACTGTTTTCAAATTTGCAATTAGACTTTTCTATGACTTCTAATTTTTGATATTATTACTAATTAGTAATAAATAAGTATTTACATGTAAATAAAATTATAAAAAAAAAAAATTTGTTTTCAAATTATTACTGATTTTTAATAATTGTTAAAAATAATCAGTGCAAAATGACATTTGTAACATATTGTTTTGGTCCTTTAAAATTGTATTTATGAAAGTTTATTATAAAAAAAAAGTTGAATTTGTTATCATAACTTTTAGCCCAACTTGCAAGTTTGAAATTTACATCGATAAATAGACAATTTTATGAGAATTAAAAAAATGATATTGTTAAGATTAATATGCAGTCAGGAAATTTTATAATTACTATTTACAGTAAATTGTTTAAAACGATTCTACAATTGAAATATAAAGAACTGAATTAATTTTAATGATTTACTTTAACGAAAATAAAACAATCAAAATGTTAAAAATATTTACTCAACTGAGTGTTATATAAACTTTTTGAAAATTGTAGAAATGCATTATTAAATTCAGGTGAAACTAAAAATAATTATTTTAGAAATGATTAACATAGCAACATGTCACCAAAAATTTAAAATATTAATGACTGGTAATAACACACACAAATAGAGTTAAACAATTAATAGACTACCAAGTAAAATTATTTAAACTTTTTTAGCAATAATGTATAAATAAGTTTAACTTTCTATACTATGTCATTTATAAAAAAAATTATATTGATTTGTTCATTTTTAAAAAAGTTATGGTAGTTTAAGAAAAAAGAATTTAAAAAATGTCAAAAATTACCGTTTTTTTAAATTGTTAATTTTTGAGGGATTTTTCTCATTTACAAAAAGCGAAGGAATTTTTTTCAATTTATGAGGGTAATGTCTTCGACTAGATACAATTTGACGTATTGTTCATTAAAATCGGCCCAGGAGAGTTAAGATTAAGTGATAACAGACACAAAATAAATAAATAAAAAAACACATAGTAAAATAATATCTTCTCAGCTTCGAAGCTAAAAATATAAGTTTGTCGATAACAGATTAGAGTTAGTTAGTTTAACTAACAGATTAGTTTTTTTATATATTTATAATATATAAATTATAATATATAAAATTTTTTATATTTTATATATCTATTTTTTATATTATCAAATTACTCAATAATTGTTTTGAATTTTTAATAACTAATATTAACTTTAGTTAAATATTAAACCCACTTTTTTTAATAGCTCGTTTTAATTACATTTTTTTTCATTTATTTAATCAAAGCTATTTCAAATATAATGTTATTTATGAGGCACTTAGATTCTCGATTAAAAACAAAAAGTCAAACGTTGATCTGTTTACAATTAAAATAAAACTATATAATTATATTCTATTAAAAAGTTGGGATAACATGACTATTTTAAATAGACAAATGTGCAAAATAATATCTAAATATAATTTTTAATAGTTCAGAACACATTTAAATTTTTAATATAAAGTATAAGTAACCTTAAATTACTTAAATTACTCAAATTAAAATATTTTACAGATAGAATATCATTTATAACTTTTCTAAATCATGACTAATAAATCATATTTACTAAAGTGTTTTGCTCTTTTATATTTGATACAAATTTCAACAGAAGATACTATTGCAGACGATTTTAAAAAATATGTTATTGAATCATTAAATTACATTCGTGAACAAACTGGTTGGAAGTCTTTGAAAAATATACAATTTAAACAAGGTGATTACACATCTAACATCGACAACTTTACCAGTGAACTAATAGATGAAAATAATTATCTTATAAAACTTAATTATATGACTCATCTTGTAAACTGTAAATACACTAAAAAAATACAAAAATTTAACTATTTTTTAAGTCTAATTTTAGATAAATGTGAAACATTTTTAAATAGAAAAAAAGATTTTGAATTTGAATTTTGTGTGAATCATGTGTTTGAAATTATAAATAATTCGAAAATGATGTTTCTTAAATTATTAGATGTAACCAAGTATATTGACAAGATAGATCTACGAATAATAAATCCACTTACACTTAGTCTTAAACCTATAAACATTGAAGTAGAATATTTATTCAAGGCTGATGTAATGAAGATTAAAAAAAAGTCAAAACGAGATTGCCAAAAAACCTTGCCTAAAAGTAAAGTTCTCTATACTTTCCAAAAAATTAGAGATTTTAGTACAGATATTTTACAAATGGTATTAATCCTCTATAAAAATAGAGAGGTATGTGGTCCCTTTAATGAAAATTTAATTAATATGGAATCATCAAATGAAAATGGTATACAAGAATTAATTAAATCGTTTAATGATCTCAAAAATTATGATCAGGATATTCTAGTTTATTTCAATTCTTACTATAAACAAGTCGTTGATAGTTGTTACTTGCAACTAGGCTTCGAACAATTAATAGGGACTAATAATTTCAAGTAAGATTCATATTTATTGATGAAAAAATCTATTAATTAAAGTGTCTTAAATTTATTATACTTATATATTCTAACAAAATTATACAAGCTAACAAATTTTTTTTTATTCGTGAAGTAATGTTTATTGAAAAATATTCCGTTGAGTTAAAAGCTTGATAATAAACAATTTAAAATGTATGTCTGTATTAACTAAATATGCTACTAACTAAAATTAAAATTTTCCATGCTATTTCTGATAATAAAAATTTTTATATACACTCTCTACTACAATCGACCATTTGCTGCCTTCAATATAGCAAAGGACGTATTTTGAAAATTATAATGGGAAGGGCACAAATATTTGTTTTTTTTATATATATATATAAGGTACCTACCATTAATTTAGATAACATTTTTATTGTTCCTAAGTGTTTTCTGTTAAGGTCGTTGTACAAAAATTTAATAAAGAAACCACAAAAATACCACAAAGTTGATTTTTTTAAATTAGCCTCTAAATTTCTCTTAGATTAATAATTACACTAAGAAAATTGTTTTCAGAATTGTTAAATTTAATATACTTCTTGTTTTTTCAACTATTAAATATTTTTTAATTCTTTCCTTATACCTCATAATAGCAGCACACATTTTTAATTATCGTATAACAAAAAAACGGTAATGCGTGGGGTCACAGCACAC
The DNA here is from genome assembly GCF_025091365.1 of Daktulosphaira vitifoliae. Taxonomy (NCBI): domain Eukaryota; kingdom Metazoa; phylum Arthropoda; class Insecta; order Hemiptera; family Phylloxeridae; genus Daktulosphaira; species Daktulosphaira vitifoliae. The sequence goes on along the minus strand of NW_026099575.1, from coordinate 19,094,894 downwards.
TATGGACAAGATGATATCTAACAGTGATTAAAATCACTATTCTTAAGAAACGCTTTGATGCAAATCTGTAGATAATGTTTAATTTTATGAAATCGTTAAAGTTAAAGTTAACATTCTTAAGGTTAAAAAAGTAACTTGTGACATTAAAAGTTAAATTTACCAACAAAATTGCGTGATTCCTAACTATATTATATTAATTTAATATTATAGCTTTTTAACAGATTAATGTTCTGACTTACATTTCAGAATAGATATTTATGACTTTAATACAATATCTTTGTAACATATCTGATTTTGAATAAGTTTACAAAACTTTTTATCACATACATAGGGATGGATTTTTTTTGTTAAAAAATTACAATAAAATTATTAAAGGGCAGATTAATTTTTTTACCTTAAAAGTTTCAAATCCCATAAAGCGTCATCAAAATTTTTAATTTGTATTTAGTCTTCAAAAAAATTGCTAAGATAGACATATTAATTTTTTGAAAATAACAACTATTTTAAAAATCAATTAATCATCATTTTATATTATTTATACTTAAAAATGTTAATATATCTTTTGATACAAACATGTTTTTATACTTTTAGTAAATTGAAGTGACATACATATGTTCAGTAAGTAAAAAAACAGGTTAATTGTTACAAATTGTTAAATGAGATCAATTGAAACCCATTTCTTTACTTACTGAACACTTAATATAAATGATGTAATACTTTAATTTTACATAAGATAAATACTTATATCAATATACTATTAAAAAGTTTTGTGGATCTCTTTGTTCGTAAAATAGCAAGTACTAAATATAATTTATAGACGAACCGTATACTAGCATGTTTTATATTATAATTATTTATAAAATAATTATCTTAAAGTAGAAAATTAGATAATTTTTTTTTTAATTATATAGTACAAATAAAAAATCAATTACAATTTTTAATTTAAAAAAAGTGTTTAAAGTATTACTGAGTAACTGCATTATCTGTAATCTTGTAGTGTATTAAATTTTTATTGTAATGATCTATTTTATAATTTTATTATTTTATCAACAGATATAATCATTGTTCGAGTAACATCTATTATTTGAAAGATGGCGTTCGTATATATAACTTTTTACTTTCTCACAGCGGTTGGAAATCTTGGAAACACCTTAGTGTAATAAATTACTTTACTAAAAAAGTATTAATAGATAATGAACCAATACATTATACTGACATAATTGGCCAAGTAAATAAAGCTAACTATTCAGTTATACGGACAAGTACTGTTCAAGTTTTAAGATGTCGCTACCTGGAAATAATTGAACATTTTAAAAATATGTTGGACACCGTAGTAAAGATTAGCGAAAACGAAGATAAAATCGATTGTGCGATAAATATCTATGAAACAATTTTTAAATCTGATGGAATGTTTAAAAATTTCTTGTTTGCTTTATGTACATTAAGACATACGGCAAGAGATAAAATTAATCGCATTGATTCAACTTCCTTAGAGAAACTGATCGAACTTTATAGAAATTTTATTTATGACGTCAAAAGAAAATACAATTCAACAAATGTATTTGTTTACAATAAACTAAACGAAGCCACATTATTCATTAATGACATAAAGTGTGCTCATATTACAAATTTAAGTAATGCATTTATAACAGCAGAAAGATATATTAGAACAACTTGTAAAATCAATAAAGAACTTTCTGATATGGGTCATTTAATGGATAGATTTATGGAATTAAATAAATCTAGTAATTTAATAAAAAATGGTAATATTCATAAATCTATGTGTAAGTTTTTAAATTTTTTTATCGAAAAAATGACAAAAGAAAACTATGACAATTTAGGCTTTAATAATATTAATAAAATTATTCTATAAAAACCAAATTTTTTTTGTAATCTTAACTTTTCTTCATTGTTTCAATATAATTATATTTTTATTAATTTGTTAATTTTAGTTTTGATTCACACTGAGAAGGTATTGGTTTTACTATGACGTGTTCATTTTAATTTAATTAATTATTTTTTTTGAAGCAATTAAATTTGAATAAAATATTCTAAATACAATAAGCTTTCTTTTAATATACTTTTTATAATAATCCAAAAAAAACCTAAGTATAAGAAGAGTTTGAAAAAAATTACCAAAGCAATAAACATTTTTTTTTCTACTTATTTTTTGGAACGTCATATTTGGAAAGTGTATATAATATTAAATAAAAAATTTAGAATTGTTCAAATATAAGAAATCGAACACCAATAAAATAATTCGAAATTTCTAGAAAACAATTAGATTAATGTTCAAATGAAATGTTAAAATATAACAATTGTTAAATTAAAAATATAAAAATTATTGTGGAATCTAACAGACACATCAAAAAAAAAAAAGATTTTTATGATGTGTTTTTAATTATTGCCAGATGTCATATATACTTGTTTCAATGATGTTACGTTCCCCCACTGTGTGGGTTTTTAATTTTTTATTATACTTTAAGACTATGAAAATGTCACCAGAAATAATATTTTATTAATTCCTTAAAATAAAGTTATTCAAATTGTAAAAAAAACCAAGATAGCCATTATTTAGAGTAAATTTTAAGAATAATTTTGTAAAAAAATATCTTATTAATATTCAGTAGTAAATTCGTGTTAATATTTTAAAATTGTGAATATTTGAACTTTGATGTGTTTAAGTTGTCATTAATGTTTGTCACTGTAAGAAATATTTATTACTATATTATTATCACTTGTATTATACAAGCTTTTTTCATTTACTCAATAAAAATAATTGTTAATTAGCATAGAGGAAGATTTTTACATGATAAATATACTCATCTGTGGCTCAAAGCTACTAATGTCGAACTAATATAAAACAGTTGTATTTGAGCGGCTGTTATAGATATAGTTTTCTTTATTATCGCTTTTATATTTTAACTTTGATGCAAAGCTAAAAGGTTTTAATTTTACTATGATGTGTTTTTTTTTTGTGTCTGTTACCACTTTTTCTCAGCTCTCGACGAATCGATTTTTTTCAACGATACGTCAAAAAATCACAAATAGTATCTAGTCGAAGATATTACCCTCAAAAATTGAAAAATTTTCCCTCGTTCCCCGTAAATGGAGGAAACCTCCAAAAAAATTACAAATTGAAAAATCGCTAATTTTTTCAATTTTTTTTACTTAAAACTGCCATAACTTTTTCAAAAATGAACAAATCAATAGAATTTTTTTTTATAGATGCATAATGTCTTTACCATTTGATGTATTTTTTTTATAAATTTGACCCTTTACCTGCCCAGAGGGAGAGATTCAAAATGACAACTTTTTCACAAAAAATTAACTTTTGAAAGTGTTTCGGAAATATTGACACTATTATATATACTTTAAATTAAAGCTTATGTAATATACTTTATTACGGAAAAAAGAAATTTCAAACTTTATTTTGTTTTCATGGTGAAAACAGTCATCAAAGTTAATAAAAAAATATACGATTTTTTTAAAAAATTCTTTTTTATATTTTTAACTTTATAACGCTATAACTTTTTGAAAAATGTATGGATCAATACAATTTTTTTATGAGAAATAATATTTATATACCTTTTTAATTTGATATATTTTTTTTAAATCGGACCAGTTCCCTTAATACAATGGGGTTCAAATCTTTAAAATGCATATAGATAGAAAAACTTTATTAAAAACTTTATTTAAACTTAATTTTAACGAATCATTAGTTTTAATTACATCTAATTTTTACAACTTTTAAGCTGATAAAGTTGATCGAACTGATAAAACCAATGAAATGATTAAAATTACAATTTTTACAAAAATACACGTTTATTATAGGGAAATTCTATGTGCAAGGCTCAAATGCAATCTGACCNTACAAAAATACACGTTTATTATAGGGAAATTCTATGTGCAGGGCTCAAATGCAATCTGACGCAAAATTTTTTTTTTTGTAATTGTAGCTTAAGAGTTCTTCTACAACATGCATGTATTGGTGTAATCGTAATATTGCGTAATTTTGAGTTAAACTCTTTAAAAAACAATGTAAAATAAGTATTTGCATTTTTTTGTGTGTAAAAAATTATTAAATTTAAAAAAAAAAAGAAATAAAAATTTTTTCTTAGTAAATTTGAAAGCCGATGACTTTTTAAACATTTTAAATTAAAAAAAAAAAATTAAGGTTTTTAATTAAGCAGGAAAAAATGATTGAAGAAATAATAAAAATCCTAGAAAAAAAACAAAAAAATACAGTGTTATGATATTTAAATAGCACCCAACCATTACTATATCAATTTTTGGCCTTGAATTTTTGTACATGACTTTATAAGGATATAATAAAAAAAATTTGCTAAAAAAAAAATTTTTATTAGTTGATTTAAAAATGGTACTTTTGGCCGGCTAAATCAGCGTTTGGTCCCTCTGTGAGACGTACGGTTTCTGAGACGGTAACACTTGGGTTTTTCACGCCTGTGGCACTGAATTTTTTCTTAATTCTTTTTGAGTTAGAATAAAATGTTTAACTCATTTGATTTTTATCTCATTTAGATTCAATAACTTCAATAAATATCAAGGATCCCATAATTGTAGTCTCCTCTCGTGAGAAGAAATTCATATTAATATTATTTTATTATGTAGTTTTTTTTGTAGCTATAATTTATTTTCTCAGCTCTCACTAAACCTACTTTTTTGACAATTTTTTTTTTTAAGTAAACACTATTTACAGATTTGCATCGAAGCGTTTTTTATGATAGTGATTTTAATCACTGTCAGATATCATCTATACTGGACCAAAATATGCCACGACTCCACTGTACTGGGTTTTTCTTAATAAAACCATTATAAAAATATATTTATTTATATAAATTATAAAACTTGTAATCAGGATATAAATAAGGAAATAAGATTTTGAAATAATCCAACAATTTTTTAAAATTAAACACTATTTGCGAATTTGCATTGAAGCGTTTTTTATGATTGTGATTTTAATCACTATCAGATATCATTATACTTGACCCAACTATGCCATGTCCCCACTGTGCTGGGTTTTTTTTATTTTGTTAATAATTTAATTTAATTTTTCAATGACTCGTCTATTGCCAATTCCATCATTACCAACAACTCCGCTCACTTGGGTATTCTAAGTATTAACCAACTGTACTAGGATTCAAGTCAAACGTATTGTACATTGCTTATAACTTATATTTACTGAAAATTTAAAAATGACTTAATTTGTCGTTGACATAAATATAATATAATTGTTTACCTTTATTACATAAAGTGTTTAGTAATTAAAGAAACGGGTTTTTATGATTCTCATTGTTAGTAACAATTGATCTGTTTCCTTATTATTTGAACATTCTGTATAATATTTATAATAATACAGAATTTATTAACACTTTAAAGTAATAAATGGAGGTAAAAAGTGGGCGCTGCTATTTTTACCACTTGTTATTTCCTGGTCATACTCTTTGTCTCGCTTAGGTATAAAAATGAGAACAACTTCCGAAGTGCTGGTTCATGTGTATGTTACCATTCAAAAAAATAAAGTTGAAACCACTTTAAATTATAAGGGATGATTCTAAAAAGACATTATTAGCTGATAAATCAATAAATTCAATTAACTAAAGTAATCAAAAAAATCTTTCAATATTGTATTTATTTTGAGAGTAATAGAGTGGTTTATTATAAACTTATCACTCTGTATACAGGTGGCCCACCACTCACTGACAACTTAAATAACTTTTGATCCAGTTAATATTTTTAGTTGATTTTTTTTTTAAATAGTAGTTATACGTTAGGTCCATAGGTATATCTCAATAATTAATTTTTTTATATTTTATTAAAAATATTAATTATTTTAAAATTTTAAATAAAATGTAAAAAAAAAAAATCTAAGATAGCTATTTTGTAGAGTAGAATTTAAGAAAAATTTTAGTAAAAAAATATCTTATTAATATTCAATAGTAAATATTCTGTAGCGTTTTGAAGTTTGTACAAATTTGAATTTTCATGTACTATTTTACGGTTACAAACATTGAAATACGTATTGAGAAAAGGACAGAAGAAAACGCTATCTTTTCATGATTACTGTGTATACATATGATGATAGTGTGTATACATTACAAACTTGGCATAAATACCATGATAAGAAATTAGATAAGGCAATTATTACTTATCACTCTCATTCAAAAGTATATTGAAAAGATAGCGTTTTCTCAATACGTATTTCAATGTTTAATACCGTAAAATAGTACATGAAAATTCAAAATTTCACAAACTTCAAAACGCTACAGAATATTTACTACTGAATATTAATAAGATATTTTTTTACTAAAATTTTTCTTAAATTCTACTCTACAAAATAGCTATCTTAGATTTTTTTTTTACTTTTTATTTAAAATTTTAAAATAATTAATATTTTTAATAAAATGTAAAAAAATTAATTATTGAGATATAGCTATAGACCTAACGTCTAACTAATATTTTAAAAAAATATCAGCTAAAAATATTAACTGGATCAAAAGTTATTTAAGTTGTCAGTGAGTGGTGGGCCACCCTGTATATACAAATATGAATAATTAAAACAAACTAATTCGACAAAAAAAATTGTATTTATTTTTTTCGTTATAAATTTATTATTTATGTATAATATGATATTTTTAATTCCATAACATATTAAAAATACTCAATCATAAATGACCTATTTTTTTTATGAATTATTATCTTATCAAACACATTATACTGGAAATTAAATAATATCAAATAATTAGAATTTTTAAAAAAATTTTATAATTAAGTTATTTATTGAAAATACGTTAATTAATCATTAAATGTATAAAAGATAAATCAAGTTAAAATCAATTTTATGAAAAATTTCAATATCTCCGTTAAGCTTAAAAGATTAACATAATTTAACCCTAACTTATTAAATCATTATTCACAGCCTTATTTACGTAGCTTTTTTATTTCTTAGAATACTTCTAAATAACTGTTGTGGTCATCAGTTGATACTTTAACAAATAAATTACGATGAAAAGTATCTGAGCAATTCTTACTGTTGGATTTGCAATATATATTAGCGTGACGTTCATCGCACATCATATTCCCTATGTTCTTATGGAAACTATTTACAATAATGTTTCTTTTATGTAAATTACAAATTAGTGTTATAATTTCTATAAAAAAAATAAATGTATAAATGTGGTAAAGGCTTAATCGTAATTTAATTTAATAATAATGTAGATGTAATTAAAAGTTCTAGTGTCATAACCCGTTTGGATTATGGTATATGTATCTCTTTTATGGCTGTTATATCCATTTTTTAAAATTGCTCTGGAGATACGAAAATCTAGACGATCATAGTACTTAACTTTGAATATTATTCATCTCTATTTGTACGATATTCTAGATATTCTATTGGGCGAAAATGTTTAGTGATCATTTCAAACGGTGGAAAAATTATTTTATGTCAGAAAATATAAAAAAGTAAAATATCATCTTTGTGATTGTTGCACCCTTGGGCGCTCAGTATGTCGCTATTGGATCTATTCGTTTTCTGAGATAACTCATAGTACCGTTCACAGCATATTGTACACGTTGGTTAACTAATTGCTAATTCGACTTCAATTGATCCATACAATTTTTAACATTATCTTCAGCCATTACAATTAGCCGATAAGTATAATGCTTGTTCATCTTCATTTTAAGATTTATTCACATTTATAATTTATTATTTGTTATATCAGCGCCATTGTAGCATTAGTATTAAGTATCTCCATTATCTACAATTGGTGTATATAAGATTTTATGATTCATGTATAAATTGTAATATGTTTAAAAATTCATTCATAAATTTATTCATACAGTCCACTTACCTAATTCCTTTTCCTCGATATATCCTTTTTTTTTAACACGACAGGCATTATTAGGGTGCTGCCCTGGAACTGCTGTTAGCCATTACTTCAAGGCGGCACACGATGTCTATAATTCACACGACCACTTGTGAATCAGCCCGAAATTAATTAAGAGCTGATTTACATCTTTGTGTTCCCACCCTGTTAGCCGGATCCTAGAGTAGGAATCGTTTGGTAGTGTTGGCAAAATAACTCACAAACAAGTAAAACATAAAAAACACAAAGCCTCAGTCGCCATCCTAAACCTGCGCCTCAGGTCCTCCTCTGAGTGTCTGACTTTATCTCAGGCGTTACGTTTCCTCCTTTTTTTTCAAGACGGATTCAGCGGACGCCTGGGCGAGCTTCCACGCCATCTATGACATAGTCTGACTTAAGAAAAAATGAAACAATGAATAATTAACGTACTCACGTGAATGCCACTAGTTGCTGCTTTCTTTCACTATCGCTTAATCATTTACTTACCATTATTATTCGTTGGATATAATATAACATTTTTTACAATTAAATATTTATAAAAATCATTTATGTGCTCATCAATCTTATTCGAAATATTCCTATTATATTCGAGAGAAGATGATCTTAAAATACATAGAAATACATAGAAATCACTAAAATACATAGAACAGACTGAATAACCTAAACATTAAAATAGTATTATTTTATTTATTTTTATTATAAAGGAGACATATATCAACTAAAAAATTTTCAGATCTATAATTTTTTTTTTTATAAAAATTGACACAGTATAAAGGTGTTATTAATAAATTAAAAGCGTAACACCGTTAAGTGGTCGAATGAATTTTATTTTAATTTATATATGATATTATAAAAACTGGTGACAGTGAGGTGCTAAGTACAAAAGACTTCGATAATACGCTGATGAAAAATCCACGGCACGTACGGCGGATGTAAGTCACAGGTGAACTGGTTTACATAGTCGCCGACGTGTCTCGCGGTGCTAAACCCCCTGACGTGTCCTATCTACCGACCGCCGGATAAGACAAACTTGTGTTATCGTCAACACTAATGAGTGCGACGGTGGAAAGCTGATAATCACGACCGGATAACGTGCTGATTCACGGTAAATGAATAGTGCGCTATTACGGGCCGTGTCAAAATGTACTTAATTAATAAATGTTATTTATTTTTATGATATATATCGAAGTATCTTAAAAAAAACATTACTTCTAAGGGTAGGTCTTTTAGGTGGAGGTCACCTAAAACATTAAGTAGAACACTATAATTATTTTTATACAGTTAGACGAAGAATAAACATAATAAAATTTTGATTTTTTAATAGATAATATAAAAATACTAGTATTTTAATGTTTAAAAAATTAAGTTGGGTCATTATTATTAAACTCTAATTGTACCATAACGTGCAGATAAGAATATTAACGTCGTGTATCCCTTCCCTCTAATACCTAAAAATTATAAATGATTAAAAATTAAAACTCAAAAAATTGTTATTCAAAATTGATCATCAATCAGTTATAAAATTATTCTTTACTACTCAGGATCGCACTAAAGAGGGCAAAGGTATTTTTTTAAATATATTAAATAAGGTCGCCAAATATAAGACTGTCATAGAGCTTCAATGACACTGTTACTAATAGAGTACATTAAAACATTGGTCATATTATTTAAATATCAGTCATTAGAGTCTTTTTATCTCATAGTTCAAAGTAATAAATCATAAGGATATTTAAATAGTTTAATAGTAATTTTACATTAAAATAACTACACTTTTATAAAATTATATTATGTGTTATACTAAACAAATAATATATGTATAAAAAAAAATCGACTCTGACTACTTAAAATATAAAATTTGTATAAAAATTGTGCAAATAATTTAACAATATTTTTTTTTGTAGTTTGCTTAAGTTACATGTAAAATTTTAATAATTATGATTGCTGTTCATTGCTAATTTAAAAAAAGGAAGAAATTAATAAAAGGCTTGTGGTGGGAGACCAGCTTTTGTAGGAAAGGGATAAAAAAAATATATATATATCTGAAGAAAGGGAATTGTCCATGTTATCGATGAAAAAAAACCCAGCACACTGGGGTGGCGGCACAGTGAGGTCGTGGCATAGTTGGGTCCAGTATAGATGATATCTGACAGTGATTAAAATCACTATCATAAAAAACGCTTCGATGCAAATCTGTAGATAGTGTTAAATTAAAAAAAAAAAAAATTGTTAAAATAGCATATTTTTGAATATGGTAGCCATTTGCGCATAGAAGATAGGTCGTCGGGACAAATTTTTTTTTTCATTTTGTAGTACATAAAATAAGTTTTAATTTTATATATGTTTAAAGGACGCAGTATTTCCGGAACATTTTCAAAAATCAAGTTGAAAAAGTTATTTTTTGTAAAAAAGTTACTATTTTAAATCCCCCTAGTGAGCAGAATAAGTGTTAGATTTTCAAAAAAAATTATATCAAATGAAAGGGAAATATCTAAGGTTTCAATACAAAAAAATATTATTTTTATTTGTTCATTTTTGAAAAAGTTATGGCAGTTTTAAGTACAAAAAACATCCCGATAAAAGGTAATTTTTATCGCAAACATTACATTTTTTTTTAAATTTTCGACAGCCATTTGCACATAGAAGATAAGATGTCGGGACAAATTTTTTTTTTTCATTTGATAGTATATAACATAACCTTTGATTTGATATATGTTTAAAGGACGCAGTATTTCCGGAACATTTTCAAAAGTTCAGTTGAAAAAGATCTATGTTTTTTACAATATTTCAAGTTTTGGACGCCCCCTATATAAGGGGAAATTGTCCAATTTTAATAAAAAGTATGTCAAATGAAAGATGTACTTATAATGTATTTAGAAAAAAAAAAATTTGTGCTGATATATACATTTTTAAAAAAATTATAGCATTATTAATTTGAAAATTTAAAATCGAAAATTTTAACACAAAAATAGTGTTTTTTGAACTACGGCAGCCGTTTAAATGTAGAAGATAAAGTGTCGGGACAAATTTTTTTTTTTCATTTTATAGTACATAAAATAAGCTTTAATTTGATATATGTTTGAAAGACGCAGTATTTCCGGAACATTTTCAAAAATTAAGTTGAAAAAGTTAATTTTTGTAAAAAAGTTGCTATTTTAAATCCCCCCTAATGAGCAGGTTAAGTGATAAATTTTCAAAAAAATGATATCAAATGAAAGGTAAATATCTAAGGTTTTAGTATAAAAAAAAATTATGTTGATTTGTTGATTTTTCAAAAAGTTATGAAAGTTTTAAGAAAAAAAAGTGAAAAAATTTCGAAAATTAGCGATTTTTAAATTTGTAATTTTTTTGGATATTTCCCCCATTTTCGGGGAACAAGGGAATTTTTTTCAATTTTTAAGGGTAATATCTTCGAATAGATACTATTTGTGATTTTTTGACGTATTTTTGAAAGAAATCGGTCCAGTGAGAGCTGAGAAAAAGTAGCAACAGACATAAAAAAAAAATAAAAAAAAAAAACACATGATAGTAAAAATAATACCTTCTCCGATTCGCATCGAAGCTAAAAAAGATTAAATTTGGCAAACATTTAATTAATTCTTCGTGATCCCATAAAAATCATAGAAATAATAATTCTAAAAGTTATTTTTCTATAATTCGAACTAATTAATTTATTGTTCATTACATTTCCAGTTGTAAGGTGAAATATAGTAAATGTAAACGATTGAGATAATTATTAATGAGATTTTTTCTTTTAGAATATTTAGAAGGTTTTATTTTAGATTAAATAGTTCTGTGTTGAATTTATTGCTAGCATAAGAAATTCAAATTCAAAACAATACTTGTAAATTTATGTAGAATATGTATTTAATGTAAATAAATATATGTATTTACAATTACTACACCCTCATAGTTAAATGTGAAAAACACAATATTTTTTAAGTTATAAAAATAATTATGGTTACTCTTTACAATCTGAACTTCAAAATACGTTTTTTTACTAGATAGCTAAGTAAAATATTGTAAAAACCAATTTTCATGTATTATAGTTTTATAAATATACCATATATACCTATATGACCACCTACATAAATATTTGGTGATTATGTCACCTATTATTTTAAATATAAAAGTATATTTTGATACATTTACGATTAATTTTTTTGCAAAATTGTTTTTTTCAAATTCTTGTAAGCTATGCAAATTAATTTTTTAATATTTTTTGTATATAACAGTAATATTATTATCAAACCTCACTTATTATCTTATCTAACTAAAATTGAATAAAAACAACTCGCTATATCATAATTTTTATTCTTCGATCTAAAAATCCTCCTTTTTTTATAGAAATTTCGAAAAAATATAATTATTCAGTTTTATACAAGCCTTCCTAATTATAAAATTTTTGATTAATTTATTAAATAATAATTTAATATTTATTGACAATTTTAAACTATAAAAACTCTATTAAAAAAAAATGAAGATAATAATCAATATAAGATAAAAAATTACTCCTTAAATGAAAATTACAAATAGTCATTCTTTATTTTAAAAATAAGGAAACATGTAATTAGGACTGACCTGATACGTAATTCAATGTTAAATATCGCCCGAGATCTGTTTTATCAAAATTATTATTATTTTTTAATACGATATTTTTTCTAATGTTACAAAAAAAAAAAATGTTTGATAAAATGATCAAATATTACTAAAAGTACATTGATTCATAATTATGTATTTAATCAATATGTGTTTTAATTTTTGTATTATTAAAACAAATAATAACCTTACTACCATTGATAATAACAATGATGTATACCTATTAATATCTATGTCATAAAAAATCAATTAGCTACCTATATTTGTTATCCCTTGTGTATTATACCTGTATATTAACTCAAAAATTTGAAAATTTAAATGATTATATCTTATAAACAAATAAAGTTATATAAATATTCAAATTCCATTTACTATTAAATTAAAAAGTCAAACAATTTACTAAATTCAAAATATGTGTTTCCATTTAAAAAAACAAAGTTGACACCCTTACCAGGCATAAGGGATGAACTTAAAAAGTATTACATAGTTAATAATTCAAGAATGATGTGTAACTAAAGATAATTGAAAAAAAAAACGTTTAAATTATTATTATTCTGTAAGTAATTGAGTGGGGTTATGATGAAAATATTACCCTGTATATTCATAAAAATAATAATAATATTATTATTATTATTTTTATGAATATTCAATGTTACAATTATACTTTAATCATTGTTTAAGTAGTTGGTATCATACTAGTATTAATATAGGCTCTAGAAATTGTATCCCAAATAATATAAATAAGAAGTGAAGATAAGAATACTTCAATATAATGACCTTTCAAGTTAAATAAACATGCTCCCAAAGAATAATTTTATTTAAAATAATATACCTATTAAAAAAAATAACAAAAATTATAAAAAATAATTAATAACTATGCTTTGGGTACAAAAAATTTTATAATAGTAAATATACTATATTTATAATTTTTTATTATTTTAAATAAAAATATTTTAATACAAAAGAGTATAAAGTTTTAAAGTTAAAGTCATAAAAGTCAATAGATATTTATTCAGATTTCTGGAGAAGAAAAAATATAGAGAGTTCAAATATTTTTGTGTAAATGATAAATTATTATTAGTTATTGCATTTTCGGTTAATATGAACTCAATGTTCAAAAATGTTTATTGAGTTATATCAATTTACTATTAAGTGGCAACACATAAAGTTCATTTAATAAACTATATAGAAATTAACCTTTTAATGCTAGAGTATTCAAAAGTTTGATCAAGTACATGGCTATGCTTTGTAAAATATTTATTATACTTATTAAAAAGACATATTTTTTAAATATTGGAAATTAAAAAAACATGATATCCATCAACATTTATTTATTGTATTTATTTGATATAGTGAAGTAAACTTGACATGATATTTCATAAGAAGTATTTTATTTTTGTTATTATTTAAGTTATAAAATAATTGTTTTGGATATTGGGTATTTTAGACAACCTATATATATAGATTTGTTTTTTGTTTAAGGGAAACTACTGTGAATAGTTTTATTTATATCTTAAAATTACTTAGGGTTACATGTAAGCCTATCCTTCATAAATTAAAATGTTCCTTTTATTGATTGATTTGTATAAAAATCTTGATGATTTAATAGTATAAAGGCTACAAATAATTACAAAAATAAGTCGGATGAAAATCTTGTTTCATGTAAAACTCTGTAAATTGTTAAACGGTGAAAACCTTAAACTTAATACTTTTCATTTATTTAAAATTTGAAGTATTTAAATGTAATTCTCATTCAAATTGACGCAATTCTTTTTAACTTAAAATGAATGAAAAATTTAAATTATTGAGTAGCACAATAGAGGGATTTTCATTAAAAATCAACAGTTTTTTAAGAGATGGTATTTCAATATATACAATGTTGAAAAATATATAAAATGCAGCATTTTATATATTGAAATACAGAAGTAATTTGTACCACATATATGAATAAAAATCAATAAATAATACGTTTTAAAATAGACTAGAGCCGACCGTTAAAGGCAAGGATATGATGATAACGACAATGATGTATGATTAAAAATGTTCAACATTTTAAGCACATGGAAAATCTTGAGGTGTCCGTTAATAACTTAATAACAACATGACTAACGATAGTACTTTATTAATATAAATAATTTTGTNTAACTTAATAACAACATGACTAACGATAGTACTTTATTAATATAAATAATTTTGTATTATAATTATAATTAATCATAATACAAGATGCGAAAATTTAATATATAATTTACCATATGTATCTATTACAATTACAATAAATGTAGTTACTAAAATGTATGATTATCTTTATAAAAAATAATATATGCTATTATTAAAATTAATTAAAATAAATATTTATTATTTTACTCCTAAATTTAATTTAAATGTACTTACATTTTATTGAATTTTTTAGTTAAATATATATGTGAGAGTGAACCGGGAAAAAGAGCAGTCTTGCAAGTTATCTAGTCGGTAGGAAAATGGCGAATGTCTCGAAAACATAATTTGTAAAAAGAGTAAAATAATCGTTGATGATTTGAAAAAATGTCACAGTAAAAATTAAATAACAAATAATAATCGTGCGAACTAAAACAGTTGGTAAACGGTTACTGACACGTTTGGTTATTCCGCCAAAAGTTCGTACGTTAAATTCGCGCTATAGTCTCAATGAAAATATTTTATGACTATTATTTTAAACAATTTTTTTATTAATTTACTAATCAAGGGATAATATGTCTAATAACAATATAAGCGAATAAAACTATTTTAACGGCTATAACCGTTATAACGATTCTTTCATTATAATGAAAGAATTCTGGTTAATCCGTACGATTATTTTGAACATTGAACGGTTATTTATTGAACGCTGAACTTTCTCAGTACTCGTGGGTCGCTTGAACCGACCGTGAACCAAAATAATGCTACTCGGGTTGTATTTCTCTAGTAATTTCATCCATCTCTATTGAGAATAAGTAAGAGCTTAAAGCAGAACTTTGGTGCACTCATTTTTCAAATATTTAGTTTGTTAAAAAAAAAAGGATCACGTTCAAAAATAAGTTCACCATTCATTTTTATATTTTTTGTTACGAATTAATAGCATACGTTTACAAAAATAAAAAATCACAGTATTTATTATTTATATGAATATTTCCGCATATTACATATGTCAATTTAGATATTTTCTACTAATTTTTTGAGATGATTACTTATTATTAATTAAACAAAATATTATGCGGACCATAGAAAATATGAATTAAAGTTCTATAGAAAACGATGGCTTTTAACTTTTACATATTATTTCGTCACACATTAATGTGATATACAAAAAAAAATTTTAGCGACATGTTATCCAAGAACATGTTCGAAACGTCCCAATATATTATAAATCCAATGTAATTAAGATGATCGAACAATTACGAACAAATATGACACCATTGAAACGCACGACGGCACTTTTGTCGATAACGAGACAGCGTTGCTATTAGTAACAACAGACTAAGGTCCACATTGTTAAGACAATTACCATTTAGTGTTGTAGTAACAAAAGGTTGTAGTAACTCCTGGATTCTTGATACCTATTTTTAATATTTTGTGATAATCTCGTCCAAATTCTCTATAATTGGAATAAATATAAAATGATAGTGTTTATTTTATGAATTTCTGGTACCGATTTTCAATTTTTTTTAAAAATTTGTTACTTATCTATAACCGTTCCAATAAAGAACGTTAAAACGTTTACACGCGGTGCCATATTGAAAAGTTTGTACAAATATTGTCAATTAAGTTGCCTATACAATACTCCTTATTTCATCAACGTGTACGATTTAACATTATTTAATAAAAATCACCCATCTTACACGACTTACACCACTTATTGCTATCCACAATATTAAGATAAATTCAACATGAAATTTGTTACAGATGATAGATATAACTACACATAATTTTTTTTAAGATAGTCACTAATTAAATAAAAGTTTGATTGTTATTTAGAGAAAAAAAACTAAGGATTTCATTATAATTTTTTATATGGTTAAGCCAAGAATCTTTATCAAAATATACAAAAAATATAAAACATTTTTTATTAAGATAAATAATTAGAAATAATATAAGTATTATGTAAAAACTTTAATTATGTGTTCAATTATAGCTTTTTTAACATTTTTTCCAGTGCAAATTTTATTTTTATGACCTTAAATTTCCAAAAATAATAATTTTCTATTAGATACTTCACCACAAAATCAAAACAATCTCTATTTGTTTCTTCAAGGAGAGTTTAAAAAAAAAAAAAATTAAAAATTAATAGACTACTATTTAACATGTATAAGGTCTTTTTATAAAAAAAGTACTCTGATAATTTTTAAAGTTAAACTTTTTAAAATTACATGAAACCCTGTATTTTTTAGCTTCGATGCGAAGCTGAGAACGTATTGGTTTTATTATGATGTGTTTTTTTTGTGTGTCTTTTACTACTTTTTCTCAGCTCTCATCGAACAGACTTCTTTCAACGATACGTCAAAAGATCACAAATCGTATCTAGTCGAAGTCATTACCCTCAAAAATTGAAAAAAAATCCCTCGTTCCCCATAAATGGGGGAAACCTCCAAAAAAATTACAAATTTAAAAATCGCTAATATTCGAAATTTTTTCAATTTTTTTTACTTAAAATTGCCATAACTTTTTTTAAAAATAACCAAATCAATATTTATTTTTTTTTTATAGATGCATGACATCAGTACTTTTCTTTTGGTATTTTTTTTTTATATATGACCCATTTTACCTGCCTACTGGGGAGATTAAAAATGACAACTTTTTTAAAAAAATTAATTTTTTTAACTTAAATTTTGAAAATGTTCCGGAAAGTCTGACACTTTTATATATATTTTAAATTAAAGCTAATATAATATATTTTATCATGGAAAAAAAACCTATGGACTTGTCTTCATGGTGAAAATGGCTACCAAATGCTATTTTTGTGTGAAAAATCTCGATTTTGTATTTTACATTTTTAACTTTATAATGCTATAACTTATTGAAAAGTGTATGGATCAACACAATTTTTTTATGAAAAATAATATTTTTTATATATCCCTTTTTCATTCGACATAATTTATCTTAGTTAAGATATTAATAAAGAACTAGCAGATCATATAGCTTTTGGAATAATACACCAATTTTTTAAAATTAAACACTATCTAAAGATTTGCATCGAAGCGTTTTTTTTTTTTTGATAGTGATTTTAATCACTGTCAGATATCATTATACTTGATCCAACTATGCCACGTCACCACTGTGCCGCGACCCCCCTGTGCTGGGTTTTTTTATAATTAGATATCATTTATAATGATGAGCTAAATAAAAATTTGACTGGTCCATTACCAAAATTCTAAAAAATAATTTTGAGTATGGCCAACATATTTGTGTTCTAATATGTGTATAAAGACATGAACAGAGTATAGAAATCACTAGATATCTTAATATTTAAATAAAAATGTCTGAATATTTTTTAGATATGAAGACATAATTGTGTACATTATTTTCAATGTATATTAATAAAGTTTTGAAACAGTAATGTTCTCTTTATTTTTAACTATTTGGTGTTATATAACCACTACATGAAAAATTTACAAATTTTGTAATATAGTTATTAAAAGTAACTTTCTACGTTATCAGTAAGATGAATAAAAATAAAAAAAACTATTTTGCTTTCCAATTTTACGATGAATACATTTCTTCAAAAATATTCTTGTATCTGCATTATCTTCAATATGCGAAGGTTATATTTTGAATATGAATATCATATAGTATGTTAAACTTAAATTTAAAAAAAAAATCATTATTCTAAAAAAAATAAATATTTAAAATGTTGAAATTTGGAATCTATTATCAAATATTTTTCTTAATTTTCCATCAGTTGAAAAGAATTTTGTAAAGAACTTGCAAATCATTATAAGCTACATTTTTAATAATAAAAATCTTAAATTCGTAAGTCAGTCATTTTACATCATCAAAGTTCAAATATATTACCAATAATAACAATTTGTTTTCTGATATTTTATTCTTTATTTTTTGTCGATTTAAACAAATAACAATTTTAAACATTTTATTCTAAATTTTCTTCTTTTTAAATAGTCTTAATGTCTTTACTTCTTACAAAAAAAAAAGGAATATTTAAAAAGTAAAATTGATACATTTATTACAATATCCAGTAAAGTGAAGTAGAGGTATTTTATAGATTAGTAAAGGTTAATATCTGATAGTAATTAAAATTATTATCATATGACACATTAATATTAATATGTATTTAAAACATATAAAAAATAAAAATAAACATATTTACAAAAATTACATGGTTTTTACTTTAAAAGTTGATACACTCACAGAGAACAAATCAATGATATTTTTATTTTTTATTAATATATTAACAAGGGCGTATTTAGAAATTTATAATGGCACACAAAAATTTATTTTACAATTAAGGACCTACCACACAATTAATGTGACTTTTTTTTGTTAAGCTTTTGTATAATTTAGTTTAAAAAAGGAGCCCAGAATATGTGATAATTTCCTCTGTATATACTATTAGTATCTACAGAATGATACTTTTAACTCAAGCTACTTGATTTCTATTAAAAAAGTTATTTTTGTATTTTTTAATTGCATATATTTTTTGACTTATTAGTTATTAATTCATTTTTTTTTATTTATTTCTTACACTTTATTAGAGTGTCGACTTTATTTATAAACTAGTAAATACATTGTATATAAAACATTCAGTATATAAGGAAACGGATTTCTATTGTTCCTATTGTTTTTAATAAACATAACTTCTTAAACATCTTATATATATTTCCATTAAAAAACTTTTAATATATTGGATTTAAAATAGCAACTTTTTTACAAAACTAATTATATAATTTGCTTCCAAGCGTTTCTTTTGATAATGATTATAATCACTGTCAGATATCATCTATACTTGTTCCAATTATACCACGTCCATACTGCACCACGACCCTACTGTGCTATCGTTTTTTTACTTTTAAAATAAATTGTTTTTTTATTTAGTGTATTTAATGAATTTTATTTAAAATAACAATCACAAACGTTATTACTTTTTTAACATAAAATAAAATAGGATATGTTATATTATAGTACAACATAATTATTATTGCAATACATACTTCTTATTACAAGTGCAATAATTTGATATTACACTGGCATTTGGCAATTGACTATTCCGTATTATCGTAAAAAACTAATCTGTTTGTAGATGCTAATTTCTTAGACAAGATGCACCTAATACTAATGATATGTTTCTTCAAATTTTTGTCAGTATAATATAATTTAAAGTAAAAGAATTATTACCTATAAATCTTAAAATTTTAAGTTAAACCAACAAAAAATTAATAATTGGATAATCTATCGATTGACAGTCAATATATTACAGTAATGACTCTTTAAATTACATAAATTAATTATAACAGTATACTACAGAGATTATTTATTTTAAAACATTTACAAATAACTCGACAAATTGTAAAATTTTTGCTGTTTAATTAATTTATGAAATAACAATACAAAGATAATTCTTATTCTGGCAAAGGATCATCATGTGGGGAAACCTGTGTGGGTTGAACATCAGAATCCTATAACAATATAATTGAATATTTAGTTTTTAACAATTTTTTTTAAGTAAACCTAATAAATGATGTATAAGTATTGAGTAGATATTAAGTTGATACGAAATTATATCAATTTTCGTCAATCAAATTCAAAAATTAAAAACATTAGTTATTTTTGTGGATAATAATTTTGTATTAATACTTAATATTTAATTTTATCACTTAAAAGTTATTGCTTGTGACATACTTATTTTTAAATAAAAAAAATTATTATAGTTATAAATAGAAATCGACTTTATGTACATTTAATAATTTTATTTGAGTTACTTTGGAGAACCACAAGTTTGTGCAACTTTGTCATAGGATTATATAGTGGCATAGAAATAATTTAATTTTAGGGAAGGATAATTCTCCTTATCCCCCAAAGTCTATAACCATGTTAACAACATTTTTTCAATCCTATTAATACATATTTGTACTGGTTGATAATGCGTTTAGAATAACTTAACAAAATTTATAAATGCATATAAATCCGGTCTCTAGTTATAATTATTTAATATTAAAGTATTCTGTACACAGTATTTATTTATTAATCTACTAACAATTAGTTTATTTTATTATTAGTATTTTTTTTAAGACCAAATACTTAAATTAGCTATTATGGATCATCCAAAAATTTTTAATATGAATGTGTTTTCATTAATTCTTCTAATTTCTTAAAAATAAATAATAGAAGCTAGTTTATTTATGATTAAGTTAAATGATATAACGAAAATTCAGATTTTAGTAAAGTCATAAGTTAAGGAAAACGATTATTGGTTACGATTATTACAAACTTTTCTCAATTTATCAATCATGCAATACTTATATATTATATTCATAACTTTTAAATGTGTTAACATATTTTTTTGAAATGACAACATACATCATTAACTTATTTGCTTATTAGACAATAAAATAATTAAGAAATTCATGAGTCGATAACAACTTTTTGACCAGATTTTTAAATGTTATTTATAATTTTAAATGATAACAAGAGGTGAGGCACGGGATACTATTTGATCACTAGACATTTCTCGACAACAATTCTTCTTACGCTTAAGAATAAAAATATTCAAAACTTCTGAAATACATCATTCAAACGTCCATATGGACCACTAATTTTCTTAATTAGATAATTTTCTACCATTTAAGTTACTTCATTATTTATTTAATATAATAAATCTACTGACCGAAAATAAATTGAGGTTACCATTTAAAAATTAAAAATAGATACGAGTTTAGGGTATAAGGATGATAACAGAAAATTAATTTTTTATCTGAAACAGCTTACCCAAGAACCATTATTAAAAAATAAAAATAAAATAAAATAATGGTTAGTTCTAATATTTTCGAAGATATTTTATGTGACGTAGTTAAGGATCAACTTGTAATTAATGATCAAATCTTGTAGTTATTCTATTTAAAAATAATGATGAGTTTTAGTGTAAAAACTTAGGATTGCTATTTATTTATATATTTTATGCAATTTAGCAGTTATAATTTAAGTGGGTCCTAATTTTAGAACTAAATCATGACAAATCTATTTAACTATGTCTGTTTAGACAAATGATTTATAATAAAAGCATTACGAATAATCTAGATAAAAAAAATTGGTTTGGAAGTCTTATTAAATACATAAATTATTATAACTGTTAAGGTTAAATGTAACAATGATATGATATTTTCGACTAACATTCCACGTTTTATAAATACCTACTAAATTTTATCACAGGCAATATACAAACTTATAATTTATTTATTTTGATATATAATTTGTTTAAACAAGTGTATAAGCTGTAAATCAATCACAATAAGTTGTTCCATGAATTATGAATTACTTATAACTCATAATGTAATA
Organism: Daktulosphaira vitifoliae; assembly: GCF_025091365.1. Lineage (NCBI taxonomy): Eukaryota > Metazoa > Arthropoda > Insecta > Hemiptera > Phylloxeridae > Daktulosphaira > Daktulosphaira vitifoliae. Next base: position 19,072,890 of record NW_026099575.1, on the reverse strand, counting down.
AATTATAAACTAAAGAATTTTCAATTTTATAGAAATTTAAATAATGTAAATTGTTCATAGATATAGTTTTTCATTTGGTAGTATAATACAAATTTATTATTTGTGTTGAATCTGCAAATACTATTCTAAACGTTTCATATGTTAGATTATTTTTATTGAAAAAAGTACTAACTCAAGATTTTTTTAACATAAAAATTATGACAAATCATAAGTCAATCAGCTAATTTTGACATTTTATGCTATACTTATACAGCGAAAAAGTAATTCTCCTTGTTATCTAATTTTAACAATTATCTAAGATTTCACATTTTACACTAATACACTGTATCGCTATGATGCAATGCTGAAAATTAATAAATTTTATCATAATGTGCCCTCCTTTTTTTGTCTGTCTATGAAAATTCTCAGTTTTCCACCGGACCGATTTTGTTGATTTATGCATCAAAACATAAACGAATTAAATTTAGTTAAACATTTCAATATTGAAAATTTGAAAAAAAAATCATACATTTTTGAAATTTTAAATAAATTTTCAAAATTAAGTTTTCATAAAAATGTCATTTTTAAAAAAAAAATTTGTGTATTTAAAACTGCTTTAACTGGTTTTTTTACAAAATTTATTTTAAACATTGTTCCTAAAGAAGTTTTAGCCGTGTAAATTAGAAACAATAAGCTATTTTTTGGTATGCTTTTTAACAAGAATTTCAAAAGTAAAAGAAAAATTTGAAAGAGACCAATCACGCATATCAAAAAATTATTTTAACTTAATTTTTGATAATGTTCTGGCACGTTTGACAACTTTATATCACACATTGATTAAATATATCTCTTGCAATATCATTAAAAATATTAAATATTAAATGAAATTTGTTTTCATAAGTTAATAAAGTATCTTATATTCTAAAATTTTCAAAAATATATTTGGTTCTGTTTAAAAAAAAAAAAACCAGCACAGGTGGTCGCGGCACAGTGGTGACGTGGCATAGTTAGATCAAATATAATGATATCTGCCCCTAACCCAGCCATACTAAGTGAAAGGGTTTCTAACTTGTCACAGGGTAGTTGGCCGAAAGGTAAAGTGACCATTAGGATCCTCTATGGCACCTGGCGCACCATAGAGTATACAGCCTTATCACAGTATCGAGCTCTGCTGTGACGGACCTTTATTTCTCGACTTCTCGTGGGAACTATATGGATAAAAACAGCAAAACAACGAACTTGTGACGATTAGGGATCCTACGGACAACCTGTCGGAACAAGATCGTGAACTGGTGACTCTTCGCAGAAGAATCGCCGAACTTGAAGGTCTCAATGCCAACAACGGGACACTTGGTGAACCATCTACTAGTAAAGAGATAGCAACGTCAGCAAATGTAGACCAGGAATCGCAAGATCAACTGGGAGCAGTAGCTGACAAAATCGAGGGTCTAAAACTTAGACCTGAGAAACTGAGCGGCAGTCAGAGGCGCAAGCTGAAGAGGAGCCAAGCAATCATGGAGGGACAGAAGAACCTACCAAAGGAGGGAGACAAGGGAACCGATGACTTGAAAAAGTCAAAGGGAACCGAAGCTCAAAAACCTAAGGACAAGGATCAAGAACCTCCATGTAAGAAAACTCATTGGGTACCGACCTACAGCGACGTGGTAACCGATGATAAAAAAGTGGCTCTGGTCCTCGCAGGCTACCCCACTAACAAGTTGACCACAGAGCAGGGGCTACTCATTGAGTCTTGTGTTGGAGACTTGATACTGTCGGGTACTGATGGAACCGACGTACCAAGGTTTGAAGACACCAGACTCACTGATGGAGCACTTGTGATCAGTGCAGCCCAAGAGAGCTCTCTTAAATGGCTCACTGACTATGTCAACCTGATAAAACCTTGGGAAGGTGCAGAACTCCAATTGGAAGCCTAAAACCCGATCAAGTACAAACGGATGGTCACTCATATATCAGGGCTGCCAAAAGACTCCAAGAAGATCTTGGAAATTTTGGCAAAACAAAACCCAGGGCTGAACACGGCGATCTGGAAAGTCCATCATGAGACAGAGGTTGAACGAAAGGACAAACTTTGTTCCTAAGTGTGGACGAAAACAGCATGGTCAATCTGGAGGAACTGAAGCGCAGTCCATATTTTGGAATGGGCAGAGTTTGCTTCACAGATTACGTTGCCAAGCAGCCACCAGCCCGGACATCAACATGATGCGTCAACATCAGTTTTTCTGAATGGCTGACAATAGAATTCAATTCACGCAAATAAACCTGCATCACAGTAAAAGGGCCAGCAGTGTATTACTAAGGACCTTAACTGAGAGGCATACAATACCTCTAAAAATAGCACTTATTCAGGAACCATGGATAAATAGTGACCAGATTAAGGGGCTATATCTAAGGGATTTTAAACTGTTTCATAAACAAGCAGATAAAACAAGAACTTGCATTTTGGTTATAAATAAAGTTAAAGCCAGCCTGATACTTAATCTATCAAGTGCAGACTTAACTATTATTAGAGTAACACTAAATGATGGTAAAAATATTATAGTAGCTTCAAGATACTTACCATATAAGGTCACAGACCCAGGTAGGGACCTAACTATACTCTTTAATTATTGCAAAAATGAAAAACTAGAACTAATACTAGGTATGGATGCTAATGCACACCACACTATTTGGGGGAGCAGTAACATCAACCAAAGAGGAGAGCTTATAATGGATCTATTGCTGACTACAGACCTAAGTATACTGAACAGAGGTAGTGAACCTACTTTTGTTATCAGGAACAGGCAAAAAGTAATTGATCTGACAGTTTGTTCAAAAGGGTAACTCAAAAGATAAAAGGGTAGAAAGTGTCCTCCGAACCTTCTCTTTCTGATCATAGGCACTTACGATTCACTTTGGAAATTAATAAAGTTGAGACGAAGTACTATAGGAACCCGAAAAGAACAAACTGGGACAACTACAGGGCAGATCTCTCTCGTGACCTGAATAACCTACAGTTTAAACTGGGGTCGAGACAGAGTACTGAAAGGGTTGTAAATATGCTACAGGACTCTATTGTCTCGGCTTACAAAGAAAACTGTCCTTTAATAGAAAGGAAAGGTACAAGGCAGGGTGTAACTTGGTGGAATGCTAACCTGTCTACATTAAGAAAGAGTTCACGGAAGCTCTTAAATAAAGCAATGAAATCAGGTTTGGAACAACACAGGGAATCCTATAAAAACGCCCAAAGGAACTACAAATCTGCATTGAAAAAGTCCAAAATGGAAAGCTGGAAGAAGTTCTGTGGGGATATACAACAACTCCCTATAGCAACTAGACTTCTGCGATCACTAAGGAATGGAACAAACAAAACTGTCGAGGCAATACTACTGCCAGACGGAATGTTCACCAATAACGATAATGAAACATTATCACATTTGATGAACACACATTTTCCTGACTCTGCAATTAACAGCAGAGAACAGGAACATGATGCACAGGACAAGCGTGTGACCTGTGCCGATTGGAGACTAACCAGGAAAGTGATAACCCCAAATGGAATAAGATGGGTAATAAAAGCCTTTGGCAGTTTTAAAGCTGCAGGCTGTGACGAAATTTTCCCTGCACTTCTGCAAGAAGGGTTAGAGATAATCGTCCCCCATCTCTGCAAAATATTTAGGGCATGCCTTGCCTATGGTTATCAACCAGAAAGCTGGCGTAAGGTTAGGGTGGTGTTTATACCCAAACCTAACCACACTAACTATTATGAAGCAAAATCCTGCAGACCAATAAGTCTTACTTCTTTTTTTCTTAAGACTATGGAGAAACTTATTGATAGGTACATCAAGAAGGGGCTNTTGATAGGTACATCAAGGAGGGGCCTCTTAAGGAGAACCCTTTACATGAAAACCAACATGCGTATCAAACGGGGAAATCTACTGATACAGCTCTACACTGCTTAACTACTAAGATAGGGAAAGCTGTAGGGAATAAAATGTATGCAGTAGGTATATTTCTGGACATCGAAGGGGCTTTTAACAATACTCCCTTCGATGCTATGTGTGAATCTGCACAACAGCATGGAATAGAACCACTTATTATTAAGTGGATAGAATCCATGCTTAAGGAACGCTCCATTTTGGGACAGCTCAATGAGATCAAACTAATCAAGAATGTTAAACAGGGATACCCACAAGGTGGGGTTCTATCCCCCTTACTATGGTGTCTAGTACTGGACTCGCTTATTAGAGAGCTAAACAAATATTGTTATACACAAGCCTATGCGGATGACTTGATTATAGCAGTGGTGGGTAAATTTCCAGACACTATTATTGACTTAGCACAACAGAGACTTAACACTATACAGATATGGTGTAGTAAGTACGGTCTATCTGTTAATCCAAATAAAGCAGAGGTTGTTATGTTCACTAGAAAGAGAATAGGACTAGACAGTCTGGACACTCTTACTCTGAATGGACAAGAAATTAGCTTAAAATTGGGAGTAAAATACTTAGGTATAATCTTGGATAATAAGCTAAAATGGAAATCACATGTTGAGTCAAGAATCAAAAAAGCAATGACCACATTGTGGATTTGCAGCAGAGCCTTGGGAAATNCAATGACCACATTGTGGACTTGCAGCAGAGCCTTGGGAAAGACATGGGGTCTTAAACCAAGAGTTATGTATTGGTTGTACACGTCAGTGATTAAACCTATGATATTGTACGGTGCCCTAATCTGGTGGACCAGAACAGCACTTATTACAGCTAGGAAAGAACTTAGTCGCATGCAGAGAATGGCTGCTATTGCCATCACTGGAGCATTAAGAACTACACCAACGTTTGCATTAGAGGCACTAATTGGATTGCCTCCTTTGCATCTAGAGGTAAAAGCTCACGCCAAAGCTACAGCACTAAGATTCCACAACTTAGGTATGTGGACTTTGGAGAGTGATACAACAGAACATGGTAAAATACTAAAAGAGATAGACCAGGGCTTTTTAGAATACCCCTTGGACTATATCAAACCGGTTCTTTAGAATAACATTCCCTACAAAGTGGAGATCATTACACGTAGAGAATGGAATATTAACCACCTGACTGAAAAAGGAGGATTTGTAATATATACAGATGGATCCAAAAAATCAGGAAAGGTAGGTGCTGGAATTTGGGGCTTAAAGCCACGAATAAATGTCAGTATGTCATTGGGCACAACACCCTCCGTTTTCCAAGCAGAGGTGATACAAAAATAAGAAGATAACTACCTTAAGTGAAAGTCAAGCGGCCTTGAAAGAACTCTGTAACGATCACNCTTTGAAAGCACTCTGTAACGATCAGGTGAATTCAAAGCTGGTCCTCGAATGCAGGGAAACTTTAGAATCACTATCGAGGTTCAACAAAGTTACACTAGCGTGGGTACCGGGACACAACGGTGTCACTGGAAATGAGAATGCTGACTTTCTAGCCAGGAAAGGAGCAGAGAACACCTATGTTGGACCAGAACCAGTGTTAGGACTCACTGAGCAATCGCTCAAAGCGTTACCCAAGAATTGGTGCAGAGAACAACACAGGAAAATCTGGAAAAACTTGGTAGTACCTAGACTATCTAAAATGTTTATCAATACCCCTGGTTTATTGCTGGGTAATCTTAATAGCACCAAATAAGCACCCTGACTGGTCTACTGACAGGACATGGTCACCTGCTTAATGGGGGTATCGGAATCACTATTGTGCAAGAAGTGTGGAGTAGAAGAGGAAGACTCATTTCATATCATGTGCGAATGTGAAGCCTTGTCCACACTAAGATCAAACTACTTGAATAAACCTTTTCCTGAAAAAGAAGATATTAAAAACCTAAAACCCAAAGAGATACTTAATTTCGCCAGAAAGACAGGACTCTTTGGTCATCTTTATAGGTGACTTTATGGTTGGTATTGTATTAATACTTTGGTGATAACACTTAGGTGGGTAAACCGAATCAAGACAATTCAGTATGAGGTGCGCACAATGGACCAACAGCTCTGAGTGCATGGGCATTATGTCCACCTCGATAATAACTAAAACTAACACTAAAACTAATAATGATATCTGACAGTGATTAAAATCACTATCAAAAGAAAACGCTTCGATGCATATCTTTAGACAGTGTTTAATTTTAAAAAATTGTTGGATTATTCCAAAAGCTACATGATCTGCTAGTTCATAATTAATATCCTAATTAAGATAAAGTATGTCGAATGAAAAAAGGATTATTAAAAAATATTAATTATCTTAAAAAAATAATGTTGATCCATATACTTTTCAATATGTCATAGCATTCTAAAGTCAAAAATGTAAAATATAAAATCGAGAATTTTCACACAATAATAGCATTTGGTAACCATTTTCACCATGAAGACAAGTCCATAGGTTTTTTTTACATAATAAAGTAAATTACATTAGCTTTAATTTAAGATATATATAAAAGTGTCAGACCTTCCGGAACATTTTCAAAAGTTAAGTTGAAAAAGTAAATTTTTTGTGAATAAGTGGTCATTTTAAATCCCCCCCTGTGGGCAGGTAAAGGGTCAGATATAAAAAATATATATACCAAATGATAGTTAAAGTCATTATGCATCTATAAAAAAAAATTATATTGATCCATACATCTTTCAAAAAGTTATAGCATTATAAAGTTAAAAATTTTAAAAATTTAGATTTAAGAATTTTTTTACAAAAATCGTATTTTTTTTATAAACTTTGATGACTGTTTCTACCATGAAGATAAAATAAAGTCCGAAATTTTTTATTTCCATAATAAAATATATTATATTAGCTTTAATTTAAAATATATATAAAAGTGTCAGTCTTTCCGGAACATTTTCAAAAGTTAAGTTGAAAAAGTTCTACTTTCTATA